>NC_071441.1:72970403-74170403 GCF_017976375.1 Cuculus canorus | reverse complement strand
AAAATGTTTTTGTAGAAAAAAAATATTCTTTTTTCTTTTTTTTTTTTTTTCTGATGTGTCCACCTTAGTATGAAAAGCTTACGTTGTTTTCTTTGTTCAAGCAGCAGAAAGATTTCACCTAGTTTTTTGGAGTTCCTTTGTGATACAGTTTGACTATATATTTTACAGAAGTTGGAAGAGGACAGGATCTTTCATTTTTGGTCTTGCTCTCAATGTAAAACAAAGAGATGCTGTGTCTTTCTTAGGAAACACCATCTACCCTCATCCTTGTGATCCCTGCCATTCACAGGACCAGCTGCTGGGGAGAGGAACTACTGCTGCTTCATAAGTGAGTATGTGGCTACCTTCCCCATCTGAGATTTCTTTTTGCTGTGGTGAAATGGTGATTTACGTGGGTAAAATGTTATTAATGAAGGTGTTTACAATAGAGTATTAGTCTTGTTGAGGTTGCCTTGCCTCTGCAAAGAAAGCTGTGCAGCTCCAGAAAATACTACTCCGATACACAATTCTGAAATACCTTCTGCAGGACTTTGTTTCTTCTTGTAGTTGCAATCAACATCACAAAGTCCAGCTGGACGCCAGTCACTAGTGTTGTACCCCAGGGGTACAGGGTGGCTGTAGTGCAGCCAATACTATTTAGTATCCTCATTGGTGCACTCAAAAATGGGACTCAACAAGTCTGGAGAAGGTACAAAACTAGGAAGCAGATACACTGGGTGGGTGTGTTGCCCGCTGGAGAAATGGAAACCCCAAGAAACTCAGCGAAGAGAAAGGTCAACTCCTGATCCCGGGGAGGAAAAAACTCAAGTTCTCCATCCCTGTCGATGCTCAAAACCTGACTGGAAACATCCCTGAGCAACCTGATTGGTCTGACTGTGCTTGAGCAGGAGATTGGGATAGATGACCTAAAGAGGGTCATCTTCCTACCCCAGAAGTTCTTTGATTGTGTGCGCTCCTCTTGGACAGCCAAAAGGTTTTATCCAAAGAAGTTAGTCTTTTATTTTTTCACAAAGAATTTAGTCTTTGTGAGTACCTGACATATCTGTGTCTAAGTCCTATGTGTTTAGATAGATAACAAACTCCTTGACCGGTCCTCTCACTTTCCACAGATGCATCTACAAGTTACTCAGGGATGTTGCCTCTCAGATATGCACTGCAGAGACACGGACAAGAACATCTCTGACAAGCCTCGACAACTTTTGTACAAATTTACCTCGACTATAATTAGTAGAGGTTTCTTTACCCACTTCACTGGAAACAAAACAGAGCTCTAGTAAAATTGGTGTGGCTGAATCACCTTATGAAACCAAAGATGCTGAGAGTTTACAGTATCTATGATAATGGCTCACACTAAGCGTCATTCACCAAATTGTTCTTGCTGCCTTACTTTTCTATTCCATATGCAAAGGAAATGTTTGGCATCCCACGTACTAATGAATTGCAACTTATTAAACTGATCACGATGACATGCAAGACCCGATGAGGAAAAAGGAACATTTTGGCTCCATCACAAAAAGTCTCTGTCCTCAGGGCTACTTAGTGCTGCCCCAGGATTGCAGAGCTGCTGACAAGGAAACTCCACTGCTTCTTTGGTCTGCATTGAAACCCTTCTAAAATGGGGACATATCTGAAATCCACTTTCCCTTTGCTAAAAGCAGTCGGTACGGAGCACCTAAGAGACAGTGTAAGAGCAGAGCATGGGTAGTGCATTTTTTTCTATTGATAGTCCTATCCAGACAATAAGAAGTAGTAGCAGACACCTCCCTGAATTTTGTCCAATTTCTTTCAAGGTCAGTAATATCTCCAGGCTATGAGTTCCCCTGGAGCTGCACAGCGACAGAAGCCAAATGCAGCCTTGCCGTGCCCTTATGTCACTTATCTGGCTTATGCAACACCACCTTTACATATAAATACAATCAGGTTCAAAGCAGCAGGAGTATGAAGGGCGATCTAGTCTAACCCAGGTGGAGAAATTGTGATTTGTGATGAGTGCTTACAAACAGCATAGCTACACCTGTCTGTGCGGCAGAGCTACAGGAGAAACCAGAGGCAGAAAACCAAAGACTGCCCAAGAAGAGCCCCAAGGACAGCAGAAAGCACAATGAAACGATAAATAAGGCAGATATTTCCTATGCTTTTTCATTCTTTCAAAGTGCTTTGCTTTAATATGTCAATGTCTGGGCACACATACTGCTTTGCAGTGAGGAAGGAAGTAAATTTGTGGTGAGACCTCGTTAATGTCTTAGTCCAGAAGGTTCCCAAAGAATTTTTGCTTTCACATAAACTTCACCCTGCTCTACAAAAATCATATTCCAGACCTTTCTTGCCATAAATGTGTATCTGATTGTCTGTTACTGGCACCACAATGTGGTCTTGAAACCCAGACTCAATCCTAGACCTGGAAGCCTGCCAAGGTCTCCAAATCTTTTACAACTAGTGTTTCAATCAAGTTATTTAATCACTTAATCAAAAAGTAAATAACACGTACAATTTCAGGACTTCAAAGATTCTGTTTGCCATGGTGGGATGCATATGAAACCACAGTTTTCATAATGCTGGTGATAGCTGACAGTAGCTATTTAGTAAAATAAGCTCTGACTGATTCACACAGAACATACCTCCTGGAAGAAAGAACCACTACAAAACCAGGATAAATGGTGTGAATGAAGCAAAATTCAGAGCTGAAATAGTAAGGGTAAGCATAATTGTTATTGTCATAAAAAAAAACCAGGGGTGTAACTGAAAGAGTTATCTGTCTGCTGGGCTGAAAACATGAGTGGTACTTGGGGAACAGTAAAAAAGTAAAGGAAGCTGATGAAAAGGCCCTCCAACATCTTAAATTAAGCATATTTCATGTTCAATACAAAGATTACCTTGGCTCCTTTGTCAAGAAATTAATAGACTGAGATTAAAAAAATAAGCAAGAGTCAGTGTTTCTAACTTCTTTGGGGGTTTTACAGAAATTATTTACTATTTCATTTCAGGATGACAATTAATTTAGAATGCCACCATTATTGAGAACTGTGATGGTGTTTTCCACCAGTACCTGAGGGAACAAAGACTGAAATCTGAAGTCTGAAGTCCGAAGTCCGGCATTCACTGGTTGTAAACTCCTTCAGAAACTGAAGATGTGACAACTATTTCTGGCCACAACTGACAACTGTGGCCTGAATGACATAGTAAAATAGTCTACTTAGTGCAGTGAGAGATTCAAGAAGGATAGCAAAGACTGATATATTTCCAGATGAGCTTCACAATCAATGGATCAAAAAAAAGAAATGCTGAAACACTGAAATACTGAGGGAATATTCCGTAAAGAATATTTTTACATCAGCAGCAGTGAGTCTGAAAGTAGGAAATATGAGAACATACAATCAGGAATAATAACAAAAATGGAGAGGAGACAGAAAAGCCTAAGCACAGAATAAAGAATAAGAATTCCCCCAAAAAGCATTTGATATCCTTCTTGAAGTGGACCAACTGCTTAGGAAGAAGAAGAGAAACATCTTGTAAGTCTTCATGCATTTTACTAACTATTTTGAATTACAGATGCAAACAGCAGATATTAGAGATCATTCCTAGTTCAACCCACTATCACCACCTCTTTTACTAACAATTTTTTCAGTCAGCTTAGTTAGGCTGACTAAGAGTATATAAACATATTAATGAAAGCTCTAAACTGAACAACATGTTTCTGGCTTTCTCCCCGAACTGAAGCTTGAGAAATATTTTAGGCAACTGCTAGGAAGAAAGATTCTGCCTCTGGCAGAGCTTATAGTCTGTAAATAAAGTGATGTGCAAAGCCTTCCTTTCATTGGAAACCCCGCATTCCTTCAGGCAAGGGCAATTATACACTCACTGGTTTTCTAGGCACGTGGCAATGATCAGGCAAGCCTCATTTGAGATCATTCTTACTTGATCAGCTCTGAGCTATCTTTACTATATGCTCACCAGTTGCAGGGAATGGTTATATTTTTATTATGGTGGATGACAAACCGCTGGTGTAGTAGGTGGCAACACCAAGGTTGGAAACACCTGAGCTCGGGACACATCCAACAGAAGGTTGATTCATTCACTGATAGACCAAAGGAAACCACATACCTGCATCCTCAACTACAGCATTAGAGTCTGTGTCTAGGCATTGAAAGAAACCATAAAAATAGCTTAGCATAACTGAAAAATACAAGATTATCCCCCTGGAATTATTTAAGCAAGATATCTCTGCTCACATAAAGTGGTTTCTCTAAGGTTAAGCACATTGTCTGGTTCTGGCAACAATGCCTCCCCCTTCTAATCTTGTTAAGCCCCAGTGGGATGCAAGGTAGTCAAAGGAGAAAAGCAATGAGACCATGATGTGGGACTCATGAGACCCATAACTCTTGGACCACCACCAGGTCAAGCTCATATCTGCTAAGTTACTATGTTATGTGGATACATGTGCTTAACACACCCATCTTGTGATGCAAAATGAGAGCAAAGGCACTTTGTGTTTTGATTGGTAACTGCAAACAGAACAGAACAGAATATTTCAGTTGGAAGGGACTTAAATGATCATCGAGTCCAACTGCTTATGCTGTGCTAACCTGGTTGCTCACAGTTTGGGAACATCTACGTGGTAGTTTTATGACTGTGTGTATAAACGTAGAAGCCTACATACTTGAAAAACAGATCTTTAAAAAGCAGAACAGAACTGAAAGTCTGACACACCGAAAGAACAATGATCCACCCCATCCTGCTCCATGCAGTACTCACATTTTCCTTCAGGAGGCCGCTCAAACAGGTACCAGCTGCTAACCTACCTATTTTCCAAATATGAGTCGATTTACCAGTCTCTGGTACCTTGTTTAACTATGTGCGACTGTGAAAGGTCACTGTAAAAATACAGCAGATCAGAGCTACGCCATTTAACACCCACTGTGTACAGATATAAATCTCTAGCCACTGCAGAAAGCAACGGAGAATATATCAATATGCTATGCTAATTATATGTATGACCAGACATAATTAGAAGAAAACTAGAAGAAAAGGAGGACTCAGTTTGTTATTTGTTAACACAAATATTCAGAGCTATTTTTATAGTCAGAAGGCTTATTTACACTTCCTATAATATAGGAGTACACAAAGCAACAACAAAAGTTACTGGAATTTCCAATGACTTCATCATCTATACCAGAAATATAATATTCTTCATGATGTTCTGCAAAGAACAAGCTCTTATGACACTGTATCTAACAAAAGTCTTAAGTAAATCATGTTCCATTATTGCCAATGCAAAGGTTGTAGCAAGAGCTCAGTGTTCAGATGGTTTGGAAACGTATCAGATAAAGATGTGTTCACAAAAGAGCAGACTGCGCCAGACTGTTCCAATAGCTTCCTAGTTTTCTAGATAAATATAACTGACTCTCCAGACAAAAAAAAAAAAAAAAGAAGAGGGCCGTGAAAAGCCTTATTTGTTATAATGCTCTTACAACTTTTGGTAAAGTGCTACCCAAGACACAATCCACCTAGGTGGTGGTAGTGGAGAACTGTGGGGGAAATCATTGAGTTGGAGATGAAGTGCCTAAAGAGCTGTCTTCAAAGGGTAACACTAGAAGATGAATTCTTACTTTGGAGGGAGACAATGCTCTTGAACCTCACTCTTTTTCTGCCCGTGCTAGCAGAGGGATCATCTTTCACCATTAATAAAGAGGAACATTAAAAGATGGTACAGGTATGGCACGTAGTTGGAAACTTCAGTGAAATATTGTATTATTCCACAGCACAGTGCAACGTCATAAATCCTGAGGGAAAATATCTTGATATTTTGGTATTCTGATAATTTGAGAGCTCATTGTTTGGAATGATTAAGGAGGAGAATGACCAGAGGCACTAGATGATCACAAGTCGAAGTTGAGAAATAACAGGTATGGTCTAATAGATTACAAAAGGTGGAGTTATTTATAGTGGAGGAAATCAAGTGTTTCTGGTGAGAAGTCCTCTGAAGACATATTCAAGAGAAATAGAACAAGTGTGCAAGATGTTGTAGCCTAACAAGGCAAAGGAATTCTTGGAACTGTAACGCAAAAATCAACAGGTTTTAACATGTTTCTCTTCATAAAGAAAAGATAATTTCAGTAAGTTTATGCAGTGGATTATATAAGATACCTGCAGCAGTTAAGACTAAATGCAGTGGCTCAGGAGATCTATAAGCACATAAAAATCTTAATTTCCAAGTTACTTTTAGTTCTTTATGAGTATTCTTTCTTGCATATATGTCATTTCATTAGCTTAGATGCTTTGCCCTTTTTCTCCTAATGCTTACCCCCAGTTCCCTCCACCTCAGTAGGCTAAAAAGCTATGGTCTATCAGAGCATGCACCTGGTCAGACTGGCAAAAAATTGGGTGACTTCACCCACACTGTGTGTAGGTGGGTATGGCACAGCTCCAGTTGACAAGTCACCTTGGGGCAGAGCTATGCCATCTCTTTTGGTGCAACTTGGGGAGGTTAAGATGCGATACTTAAAAAACCCAAAGAAATTCTTTACTGCAAGAGTGGTGAAGCATTGGAACAGGCTGCCCAGGGAAGTGCCGGAGTTGTCATCCCTGGGTGGGTTCAACAAATATGTAAATAGGGTACTACTACTAGAGAGGTACTATGTGCCTCTATGAATAAGAGGCACGGTGGTGGTGTGTTGATGGTTGGGTTTGATTTTAGAGATCTTTTCCAACCTTAATGATGCTATCATTCTCTGAGTTTAACTCTACACTATCAGCTGCTAATAAAACCTGATGGCTTATAGACTGGAGGTGATTAGCTTCTGGGGAGCTTGAAGTACATCCCCACTCAGTTTGACCCTCTCCTCAAGAACAGCCTTTTATTCACGAGCCAAAGAGTGTATTAGCAGAAGATATCACTGAGCTACAGGCTATGCAAACATATACCCAAACACAATACTGTAAAAGCCAATGACCCTTAAGCATCTGTATCAGGCAAAAGTCATATTTCCTTGAGAGGTGTCTTATCAGGCCTAGAGAATAAGTGACGTATACATTTTTAATCATTTATGAGCTGTGGACTGTTCACTATGTCTTCCCAGAGAAAAGATGATGTGTGAGGCATACATCTGAATTCCTTCCTTTCAAACATAAGCCAGAAAGTACCAGTGGTCTAGATAGAGGGGAATTACTCAGAAAGAACAGGACTAAAGGAGTCAGCAAGAAAGGAGCATTCAACCATTTACACTGTTACACTGTGAATGATTTTGCAGAATCAGATTCTATCTGTCCCAGTTGTGCTGAATTTCTCTTTGATTCTCTTGCAGTCAATATTTCTGTATTTCTACAGCTCTAGCAAATATTGGTGTAAGCTTCAAATTTCACTTGTAGTTTGAAATAGAAAAATATATTATTTCTTAACTGTAGCAATTTCTTCCACCTTGGAGTTTCAGTTTATTTCACAATCTGTGTGCTTATAGCAAATTATACAATTGCATCTTCTAACCAGCCTGGTCATAGAGAGGGTTTTTTATAAAAAATAATCTTCATGTTAATCTGTTTGTGGAATTACAGACTAACCCAAGATCAGTTGAGAAAATAGGAACAAGATTCTGGGTACTAAATATTCTGATAATTTCAGACACTGTTCAGACAAAGTAGTTTTGAATTCACTCCTCTTTTTCCAGATCATCAGCTTTAATTGTAAACTCTTCATCACTGCAGACTGTGGCCAGCATGAAACCTTAACAACTGTGGAAATTTTTTAAGCCTAACACACTACCCTCGCTACCTATGGGGGATTCAGAAGGAAAGGGTTTTTAAGTGCGTGTGTCCACATTGATAACCAGCTCCTAAAATAGTGCTCTGGAAAGTGCTTTAAGATCTCTGGGTGAAGAGAAATGCACAAAACCATAGCTTATTTGAAATTGATATGCACATTTGAAATGTTTTCTCTTCTGTTTTCTGCAAGAGAAGCTGTTCACCTTGCAAAGTAATGAAAACATTTCACTAATCAGGATTCACTGTTACTGAACATGCCAAAGATTTATAATATAGAGAGAGAAAGGGAGAGAAATTTTCTGTTGTCCTTTGAACCCACCAGCCCAGCAAACGAGGTGATGCTTCATCAGGCCAAAACAGCCACTTCAACCAGACTAGTGAAGTTTCTATGGTCACTCAGCTCTCTTCCAAGAAACATTTATCTGTAAGAAGACCATCAGCTTCAGGAACCTATGCTTTGTGTCCCATTAGACCATTCTAAGAATAGTCTAATCTGGAAAGTGCTACTCTATAAGAATAGTCTGTTAGAATAGATTATAAGAATAAACTTATGAAAAATGTTTTGGTCACACAGCAATATTAGTAATGTTAATGTCTGTATGCTTCTTTCTAGCCATTACGTCCATGACTACCATTTAAATCAACGGAAAAAATATTTTATTAATGCTAAGAAACACCAGCTTTAGAAAAGACAAAAACATCGTGTAGGAATTTTGACTAGAATAAAGTTTCAGACCAGGGCTCAAGAAATTCAGAACGAGACAATACTTTTTTTTTTTTCCTTTCAGAAGCATCAATTTTTGCCCAAATCCAGCGGTTGATTCAAGTTTGTTGAACAGTTCAGGGTTAAGCATAACATCACCAAGCATAACTGTAGGGGACAGGAGCAGTCTCCCATCACCTTGCGGGTAAGGACTGGGATATTTACCTATGCTGTGAAAAGTCCAATTCAATTTCCTTTTCTGCTCCTGATGATTTGAACTTAAGTATCCCAGGTCAGTGAATTAATTATGATGCTCTGTGGGTTGCCTGGTGGTGAGTTTCTTGGTCCCTCCTCCACACTCTCCAGTTTTCTGCTGCGGGTGCTGTTTTATATTGTATAAATAGTTAATTGTGGACCTTGGAACTGGCGCAGTAGCACTCTGGCTCAAAGACGGTATTGAGCTTCCAGGGCACGGGAGTCATCCAGCCTCTCCCTATCTCGCTTCGTCTATTGAAATACAGTACAAAGGCTCTAGCAGACTAGACGATGAAAGGCCAGTCCTCCACACGCCCTGCAACCTCTGATTAGGACATTCACCGCAAATGTAGAAGTTGTTCATCCAAATCCTTGCTTTGAACTTTCCCCTCCTCTCTTTTCAGAAGTCTCTAGCGTTCTTCGTCTCTCAGTTTTCTACCTTTTGTGGGAAAAATAAGAGATGGCCACAGCCTACAATGCTGTATGCTTTAGAAACGTTTAAATTGTGTAAGAATAACACAGAAAGCAAAACGACTGCATGGTGTACCTCCTTACATCCCACTGAAAAGTGATCCCCCTCGGGACGGGGAGGCAGTCAGTGCACAGCCACTGCAGACAAGTCCCATGTGGAACAAACAGATCATGTCATAGGATCCCACCATCATTTTGTAAAGTGGTTACATGTTGCCAGTGCTCTGTAAATTGATTCTGACAAGAAGGATAATAATAACATGCCATCCACTAGGCCATCTGGTCTTTCCTACCAAAAATATCTTAATCAACTATTTGAAATGTTTAATATGCATCACAGCGAGAATTATTTGTGGGTGTTAAACAGTGGCTGAAACCAAGCACAGAGAAAGAGCATGCACCCATAGTCTTAACTGGTATGGAGTATTATGGCATAGTCATTAAAGCTGTGCTGACTTGGGCCAGTTGTGCATACGGCCCATCGTATTTAGAAACACAGTATTAAGAGTGGTTATGCTCTGAAACTTAATAAAATTACAAATTGGAATATCTCTAGTGAAATTAATGATCCAAAATATTACAGTCAAGCAGAAGTCAGGCTTGTCTTGAATTGTGAAGGTCATTTGTAGACATAAAAAAAGCAGTTTTATGCTTTAGAGCTTTGAAAAAATAATAAGTCAAAAGGGATGTTTGGTAGTATGTGTGGGGTAGAAGCAATCTATCCTCCCCACGTTGCAGCTAAGTTGCTGAAAAAAAGACTATGGAGAACATCCTCCTCACCCCTCTTCCCAAAACCTCCTCCAAGTAAACCCAAAACTAGTGTCGTTCAGAATAAGCTGGTGGCCACTATTTCTTTTAACTTGTTCCTGTGATTGGGTAGAAAAGGCTACAAAAAGAAGATCCTGCGGAGAAAGTGTCTCGGATCAGACATCAGATGTTGCCCAGTTGCCAACTTAACATCGTTCTCCTTTCATCCTGCAAACTCATAAAAGAAACTGGACAAATGCTGGATTTAGGGAACACCAAGAGGAAAAAGAGAATAACTTGAGTCAAGTAAAAGATAAGTACTTTGCCTTACTCACTGGAATGAAAAAAAACCCAAAACCCAGAGGCAATGAATGCCCTAGGGAAACAAAAAGGTTTTGGGGAAAAAAAAAATATATTCAGGAACTTTTTCAGGCGTTAGAGGAAAAAAATATTTCAGATTTTTTTTTTAATTATTTCTTTCCCTAATCGTATCAGCACCTTAATTTTTTTTCTTTTTCTTTTTCTTTTTTTTTTTTTTTCTTGGAAGGGAAAGCAGGTTTCTTTCGAATTAAATGAATTTAATAAAAAAAAAATTATGGCTTATTAAAATTAGATGTCTCATTTTTGCAGCTTTGGGAATATATTTTTTTAGCTTAGAAAATATCCCTTACTTTCTCCTATGAAAATCATACATTGGATTGGACCAGATTTTTGGATAATTACTTGTCTCACAGAAATATTTTATCCAGCTCTACACAAGACCAACAGAGGGTTGAGATATTAGTAAGTCCCTAGAGAGAACTAAAAAGAGAAATGAGGAATGAATTACTGAGAAAAAGAAATTACCCCAAACAGGAGAAGAAATTTGTTGCTTGGGGGAGGAGGATACAAGTGAATTAAATAAGAGTTGATCTTAATGTTCTTGGCCAAAAATATTTGAACAGGTTTGGCAAGCCAGTCACAGATTAAAAATCCTTGCACTAAGAATGCCTTATTCCTTTGTCCAAGTCAAACAAAGCAGGGATTAAACGTGTGCCTCTTGTGCCTAATTTTCCACAAGTAACATGGGAGTAATGTATGCTAATTCGATGCCTTGAGAGTTTAGAGATACGTTCAGAAGTACAGGGTGAAACTCTAATCTAACCGAAATCCATAGATGAATTTCCTTTGATCTCGGATTCTTCTTTTTTGTTCCTGTCATTGTTCTTCTAATTTATCTTTCACTTATAAGAACAACATTTCAGAAAGGAAAAATCAGAGGTTGTGGCTGTTTGTGTCACCTCTATGATGCAGTTGTATAGTCCATCTCCACTGTACTAGGTGTTGTACACAAAAGGGAAGAGATTCTTCCTTCTCACAACTCCTAGCATCGAAGCAATGACTAGAGAAAACAATGTGTTTGCTCCTTAGTTTCCAAACACTGTGGATAACCTGATCCCTTCTGGAAGTTCGGGCTTAGACATTTACTGAGAAAGCTTTCTCCCTGGTCCACAAAAGTTTGACTTTCAACTAGAGACAGCAGTACTTTTTTTAGGTTTTTTTTTCCTCTCTCTTGTGGAAAAAACATTAGTCTAATTAATTTTTTGGAAGGACCAACATTAATAAAAATGTAAAAAGTAAAACTAAATCAATGCAAGGTAACATTCAAGCTGATCAGTGCTGAAACGTCATTTTGAAATTTTTAGTCCATGAAACAATCTCTAGATTGACTTTTTATCTTCATTTTTGCAGGAAAAAATGCTTTTATATTCACATTTTCATGGAAGAGGAAAATTGTTTTCCGTGCAGCTGTGTACTTCAAATTGACAGCTGCATTTTTCACGGACATGATAACTCAAGCTGAGGTCGTCACTCAAGCAGCATGAGCTGATCCCATGCAGGGCTTTGGAAATGACCAAAGCTACCTTGAAATTGTCCTGAAGAGAGAAAAGCCCCAAGACAAAAAACACTTTATGTCCATGGTGCCGTGCAGACCATTTACTCTGTCCTGACCCACAGACACAAAGTCAGATGGTCGTTACATTGGAGGAGGTAGGACTGGATCCTGCTTCCCCTGTGGGCTATGGTTGCCTGCTGCCTGGAATTTTACGAGTGTCAAAGTATCAACACTGTTCTGGAAAGATGAGCTATAACCTTACATCAACAGTGTTCAGAAGATGGCACAAACGTTTCCATCCTTACAGGTTGTGCATCTTTTTCCCCAATGTCCAGTTTTGAGAGTTCAGTTTTAATCTGCTTCAAGGAACCCACATTTTTTGTTTATTTTAGTGTTTTGTGTTGTTGTTGAATTTTAATAATAATAATAATAATAATACCCAAGTAAATCCCCACAAACCTGCCTTGTTGAATCAATGACACCTAAGACCCAGTCATGAGAATTTTCAGTGACAGCAAAATAAGGCAGGGTCTTCCTAGGGAAAACAGAAACTTGGTTTCCCTCTCAAAACATTCTTACGGAGCTGAGATTTACTTTCTTTCATCATCATGACTGCATCACAAGCATTTCAATCTGGGGTTTTCCAAAGTGAAAAGCAAAACCCAAACCCCTGTACATCCTGTAAAGAAGGTAAGAAATGTGAATCAGCCATAGACTTGCAAGGCATTTTGAGTTACTTACATGTGTAACTTGCTCTCTTTCAAATACCTCATCAATTGGTTTCAAGTGGAAACTACATTGCCATATGTCTCTTCTGCCAAATTTGTTTTAACTGTCAAAGAGGATGTTTTCAAAGGACTTAAGTGACAACTCAGAAATCCTTCTTGGTGGATGGGCAGGGCCTGGAAACTGTGTCTCTGAACTGTATAGAGGTCAATCGTTTAATTTCATATGGGTTCCCATGATTTGTAAGTGCTCCAGCTCTCAGTTCAGAACAGCCTTTGCTTTCCCTGTTCACCAGGATGTAATGCCTGTCTAGGGATTGCTCCCTCCTGTGTATAATTACAAAGCACAACGCCAGTGCTGAAATAGATCAATACAATATTATTATTCTTATACCAAATGGGTCAGCAGGTAGGTGTTCTATGAACACAAGATCCGACAAAAGGACTCGTCTTGTCAAACATTTGCTGGACCACCTTTTGCTGGTGGTTTGAGTGACAGTAATAGACACAGGTAAAATCAGCCCTTGATGTAGGCAGAGAAAATAGTGTGGTAAGGAATACAATGGAGAAAGAGGGAATTTACAAGGAACATCCTGTGAGCATTAGCAATGCAACACTGCAGATAGCAATACTAAAAACATTCATGATATTCTAGTATGTTTATTTACTAGACAAAGAAAGCAAATTGTAGAAAGACACAGAGGAATTAATTTTCTCAGCTTGTTCAGTTTCAAAGGAAGGAACAGAGATCTCTGGGTTCCCAGTCTTGCCTCTCCATAGACTGTGATGCATCTGTCCTTCCTGTGCGTTTTCACCCATACGGTACCCTCAGTCCTAGGATCAGTCAGAAGAATTCAAAGGTAACCTGTGGTCTGGAAATACCATGAGAACAAAAAAGCCATCTCAGACATGCTGAGAAATTTAAATTTGAGATGCGCAGGGTGATTCAATCCCAGAAATGCTCAGACATTTGGCAAAAGTTAGGAGTGAGAATGGAAGGGGTGCAGTAATATTTTTCTTCCTCTCTCCTGTTTTCTCAATCCCATTCACTGTCATCTCTTGAGCAGGGATATCCAAAATCTTGAGGACAACTCTATGCATTCTGTACTAAGTCTTACGAAGTAGAGCACCAGACTGAAAACACCTCGCCAGCATCATTTCTTCAAACCTCATGTGTCATCCTTCTACGCCACTCATAATTGCAGCTCTGATAGTGTCAGTTTCCTGGCACGAGTCCATAAGTTGGGTGATTATTCCCTTCTATCCAGACTGATGCAAGGCTTCATGTCTTGGCAAAATGATGACGCTATCTATATATCTATGTTCTTTTTATGATTTGGAAAGTTAAACTGCTTTCTGTCTTGATTTTTTGCCTTCGCAAAACTTGTAAAACAAAAAGCAACAGTATAAATGGAACCAATACGTTGAAGTTCACAGATTCAGAGAATCATTAGGTTGGAAAAGACCTCTAGAATCATTGAATTCAACTATTCCTATCAACCACTAAACAATGCCCCTGAGCATCTCATCCACTCGTCTTTTAAATACTTCCAGGGATGGGGACTCAACCGCCTCCCTGGTGGTTAGAAGTTCACCATCTCTTGTTGATTTCACAAGCAACTGCCTATTCTCACTATTTTTGACAGGTATTTTTTTTTTCACCTGCCTAGTTTTCCCCGTTTTCTGGTGGAGATGAAAACGGAGAATCCAGGAATATCAAAATATCTTCTCATGTATTCTGAAAGACCTGCAGATGCCTGCAGTAGATCAAGCAGAAACGAAACGGCCCAGACAGTATTTGCCTTATGACACAGCTAAGTTACATATGCACTGCTAAAAACAGACTTTTGCTTGGATTTCCCTTAAGCTGTTAGTGATTTGTATGCTAAAAAATCAAAACAATTCAGCCAACAAAGCCCTGAATATCCCACAGTAACTGCTCATAAAAGACAACTGGTGAATCACAAATACTGTTTCGTCTGTCTCAAGTGGCCATCTACACCATTCCTGGGCCCTTTGTTGTCTCTGTACTAACTTCCCAAGTCTTTGGAAGAACGTGTGGGTCTTGGTACAGCCTTATGTTGAGCACTTTACCATTGTGTCCTTTAACAAACGAAAACCAGTACGGGATAATGAGACCATTCCTAAGTTTTCTCCTCGTGTCTAAGCATCACTGTCCAGTAAGCATTAACTAGTAGTGAACCCAGAGCCCTTTCAATGTTCTTGCATTTATTGCCATTTCACCAGAATAACATAGCTGAATACTGTGACTCTGGAGAAAGAAGAAAAACTCGTGCTTATGTCTCTTTTTTCACCTTTCTCATATTAGTAAGACACTGTTAAGCTCATTGCAAACAGCACCCGCACCAAAAGGTGGTGCTCTGGGTAAATGGTTGTTCTTGTTATGGTTGCTGACTGGGATGTTGAGAAGCGAGTCCTGCCTTCATGGATTTACACTGTCCTTGTGCATCCTCTAAAATCATTAACTATAGCAATATCAACAGGCAGCAAGTGCCACAACGTGTTTATGTTATGTTTATGAAAAGCCATAGTAATTTTCTTCTCTTTCAGATCCAAGCATTTCCCATTTGTAGGCTTTATACGTGTTTTAACAATACAAGAACATCTGTAAAACGTTTATGCCATGCTTGGAAACAAAGGAAAAGAGAAGCCTGAAAAATAAAGACTTCTTAACACCATTTCAGGACACTCTAGGTTTCACCAGAGCCTCTTGAGCTTTCTTTGCAGAGGTTTAGTAGATCAGTCACCCTACACCAGAGCATATCTCAACATGGAGGAATACTCCTGAAAACAAACTTACTCCTGCGTACAATGCCAGATCCAAAGTTACAGGCAGGGAAGTTCCTATGTGTTCTTGGTGTAGATAGATACAATTTTTCTTTGAAAAAATTAGGTTCAAGACAAAGAACAAAGGTGAGTTGGACAGTGTCCTATTCCACATTGAGGGCTCACCATGTGCCAAGCACGATGATTTCTGGCTATCTCAGTTGCTGAGGGGCTACTGTAAGTCAAAAGAATGAACCTAAAGTGAGAATAAATCTATGAGTAAGATGCCATTTCATACACTGCCTCACCAGTGTTGTTAGTAAAATATCAAAGAAGCTACCTTACTCCTACTCCTTGTACTCTCAGTGGAGGAGTACAGTAATAAGATGTACTGCTTACACAGATTTATGTACCGATGGCGTGCAGTTTACTGTTTCATAAGAAGCAGCTGAATGCTGCGTTTCCCACAGATTTCAGCTGGAAAGGCTGCTCTCACCCTACATGCAGGTAAGGGAGGTGGAGTAAATAAATCGTGTCTGTGTTTCCCACGTTCCCAATGTAATATGCCTTGTGGCAGAGACAGCTCTACGGCATGTCACAGGCAGCATGCAATCCTTTCACCAAAATGCCACAGGCTATAAAATCATTCCCTCTGTCTCATAAAAGATAAGAAAAAGGGCTCTATTGCCTTTTGTAAATGGCATTCTCCTATCAAATGCGAAGAGTAGGGTTAGGGCTGAAGATAATTCTCACTCCTCAATGTAGGCAAAATGAAATCAGTGAAGTTAATCTACTCCTTCTGATGATCCTGAAGTTAAAGTAGACAAATGGAAGACATTGTTTGACATAAATCTATGAGTTTATTCACCTTGAGTGGCCTTTTGTACCCAAAATTTGAGAAAGTAATCCACAACAAACAGCCACAAAGTAGAATGAAATATATGGAGCAGGATTATGCAGCAGCTGCTAATTTGACTTTTGTTTATGGAATAAATATCTTACAGGAGTTACCCAAATCCACAAAGTTAATGGCATTAAACATTGCATACGGTACAATGTAGATTGTGAAACCGACAAATAGATAACCATTTATCTATTGGAACTCTCATTAGAACACAGAATTAATTCACTTCCTTGGAAAAGAGCTCAGGCAAGTGAGTTTACACACAGCAGAATGAAAAATAAATGGGTTTCTGTTTGTCCAAAGCAAGCATCTTTTTGGATTCCTTTGGATTTCTGCAACAGAAAATTAAAGTAAAATGTGGTTTGGGGTTCTGTCTATTTTAGGAAGGAGACCAAAAACTGTCATGAAAACACTATATCACAGCAAAGCTCTTGTCTATCCTTTCTTTCTCTCCTTAAGATATATTACAGATTTCGTTTTCATAAAAGGAGATTAAAAAGGAAGGCAAAGGGCTGTCTTAAAACTTCCAACCCCACAAAGGCAAAGAAAATAAAATAAAATCCCTTCTTATTGTTCTCTCTCCTTTCCTCAAAAACCTGTGGAGCCTGGTTCACTACTTTTGAATGTTTGGATTCGGTGGGGGTGGATAGCCTGTGGATGGGCAGAAACGGAGTCCACACAGACTTGACACAGAAACCCAGTACCAGAAACAAGGGCCAGTCTTGTTGGTGATTCAAGGTGCTGCTGTCTCACATCAGGGAGAGGACTCCCACGTCTCACACTTCTCACCTTATCTGCTCAGCCAGTTCCAGCTTCCAGTTGTTTTCCAGCAAAATCAGACAATTGCTTACATTAAATGACAGTAATATGACTCAGTCTCTCTGTCCTGTCCAGCTGGGATCATTCTCCTTGAAATATCATTCTTTCAGACAGGTGCTGAATATATCCAAGGAAAAGATTTAATCCAACAAGGTGGCAAAGTGGCTTAAACCCAACTCTCAGTGGGTTAAGAGCCTACACAAATCTCTGTTCTGGCTTAACTGGAGGGCAGGAAGTCATTAAGCAGCAGTAACTTCAACAGGGGCCCTCCGTTTCATTGCTTTTGTACTTCCAACATCCCTTTGCCGCTGACGCCTGCCCTGCCTACCTCTGTGCTTGGGAATCATGTTTGTATATGTGTCTCTGCAAAGAGCTAGCACTCTGCTGGTGACTCGATCTGTAATACGTGGTGACCTTTAGGCCAGCAGAGTCATGAGTACAGACACAGATTTGTTTGCATTAACGCTAAATAGCGTGTAGAAATACAAAACGAAACCTGCGTATAATAACTTTTTATTTATTATTTTTCGTTTTCCAAAGGGTCGTGTTAGTGTTCATGGTGTGGAATCTCCACTGCTTTCACTTTACCTGCTACAGAGCTTGAACTTTAGTCTTTTGGTCCAAAGGGAGAAAAAGCAACAGTATCATACTGATACACAAGAAACTTTATTAAAGTAGCCATGGGCATCTCTGCAACCTTACCCTATCAAGCTGGCTTGCTAATTGGTTTGCAACAGTGTGGTTGCCATGAAAATTACCCAGGTCTGTCTTGTGAAAATCTGGCTCGATCAGCATCAAGAACACAAACAGCCAGGGAAGTGGTCAAAGGTCACTTCCTAGTTGTTGGGAACGGAAAATGAAGCTTGTTAACATTCTGCTGCTGCTTCTTCTAGGGAGAAAAAAACCACATCAGTGCTGCAGGGAGCTGTCCTCTGGAGGATTGAACAAAGATGATCAAGCTTCACTCTGCTCACTTTCACTCACCCATCAGGCTTTCATTGACGGGGAAACCTAAAAACAACCTGCCAGAAGTGTCATTTCACACCTGCCTGAAATCTTTAGTTTGGAGTGCTTCCTTTATTTGCCCATCACAACATAGTCTCTCTCTCCCTTGTACACATCGTCTCTCCTTATTGCTGTGCCCTGGCTTGTTGCTGAGCTAAACCAAAGCCAAATTCAAAATTGCCTGAAAAAAACATCAGTGTATCTGAGCAAGAATGAATAAAAAATGTTGCAAAGCTTTTGCAAGAAATGCCAGTTATAGATAGAATAGCTGAGAACCATAGTCTCTAAATCCCGCACGCCACTGAGCTCCAGTCCTGAAAGCAAGAAAGGCTTTGTCTGGCTGCATGACTTTACAGCTCTGTCTGTAAGGCAAAAACGTGACTTGAAGGATGATGTTGTCCATATGAAACTATGCCAGTAAGAAGCTGTAACAGGTACCAATACATCTGTGCAAGGAGCAGACACTGCAGACTAGGTTCGGTTCACATGAGTTGTATTAGCTACACAAAATTAACTCTGAGTTTCTCCCTGATTTGTACTGGAGTTTTTCACAGGACTCTGGAAAAAGGCCCCTGACACCTTGCTCAGTCCACCTGAAAGGCCAGATGGACAGTAGAAGATGTTCAAACTTATTCTTTTTTTCCTTCCAGTTCTTCGGTTCAGGGTCAGAACCGGAAAATAAATAAATCAGTAATGACAATAAGGAACTTCAGCAGTTAGGCAATGTACAAGCAGAGAACATGGGGCTGTCCATGTCTCCAAGAAGCTGTGGTCTATGTAGGGGTTTTCTGCTATGCATGCTATCTTCTGAAAAGAAAACTTTATCAGGACAAGCCACAACTCCGACATAAACTTCTCTCCATGGCCTAAAGGATATCCAATGCTATTTCATACACACAAGAGGTAAATATGTTTTACATACACTTCTGGGCCAGGCAAGTGCCTGTTCAATCTCCTGATCATTTTCCTAAAAGTAGGGTCTCAGTAGGTTGGAGGCCTTCCCTGTTTGTATGAGGGTGGAGGCACCATAGATTGCTAGGATCTTTCTCCATGACGGTGAATTTGGAGCCTGGCTTTTCATAGCAGCTCTCTTTACATCACATATCCCCACACAGACATATTTGAGTTTTAACTGCCTTTATAGCTGATGTGTGGCCTTCCTGTAGCAAAAGTTCTAGCTCATGGTCTTAAATTGAACTAACTGCTTGTGTTGGTATAGGACCCCGAAGAACTAATTAAAAAAAATTATGGCCTTCTTTTTGTTGCTACTGCCAGAAAAATAAGGTAGACAGTTTGTCACAGGAAGTATATGGAGAAATCATAGATGGAATAATGCCAAAACTGCACCTTTTTTTGTTCAGTTTATTATGAATATACATTTAATTTCTCCAGCCTGCACTCTGCAGATGCTTTCTGCTTTTCCACTTTGTGATGGAAGGAAGCTAATTTAGGGATCAGCCATGCAAAATCTCCTATCTTGGCCAGTCCAAAATATTAAACTTCCAGGGGGTCAATGGATTAGGAAAAATAAACCCAAACCAACTAAGGATGTGCAAAATCTGGCTTTATTTGAAAGAAATGCAGGTTTTCAACATGAATTTTGATGTATAATCTTTTTCCTTGATGTGGATTGGTTGTATTAGACCATGAGAGTCTGATCTGCTTGTCCTGTTCACTTTTCCATTAGCTTCCTCACACCTATAGATCATCTTAAATTTTCAGAAAGAAGAAGGGAGATGAATTTTCTGTCATCTTTGAAAAAAAAAAAAAGATCTGTTTCTAAAGGGAAAAGCAGATATTTGTTTTTCAAGTAAAATGGAGGACACTGGGCAGGAAAACAAATTGATTCAGAAATCCATTGAACTCTATGAACAGCTTAAACCTCTTCAAAGTGGCAGTGCTTTGCAATAGTTTGTTATTATGCTACCAGACTGCTGAAATGCCTCTTCCTCCACCTCACAGACAGATGCACACACTTTAAATACAATATTAAAGATACCCTTGACTAGTAAAGATCCTGTCAAAGTATGCTAATCAAATCCAGCTTTGATTTCATGCTTACTTTTCTGCTCATCCCAATTGTAAAGCTAAGCTGTAATTAATACATAAGAGGCTGGTGATTATACAGTATTAGGCTGAACATATAGAGTGAACATACAGCATTACATTGCGTTTCAATAGATCTGACACTGTAAAGAAATAAGATCAACTCACAGGGTCTGGTATTAGCAGGCTGTTAACTTATCTTGGTGACAATCTTGAGCTCTTGCATTGATCTCCTACCGCTGGTAGCATCGTTTGCATCTGTGTATGTGCGCTTATATTTGTGCATACAGATGAAATAGGTGCTCTTTCCCTTTTAATTTTTTTTGGAAATTGAATTTTAAGCTACATAACCCAGGGATCTATTAGTATTTCTTTGAAAATGGGCCTTATAGGTGACTGTCATGGCAGTGATGATGTGCTTCCAGCAAGAAGATTTGAGAGCTGTGCTCTCTCCCTGCCTGCCTGCTCAGGGAGAGCCCGCAAGAATGACAGAACACATAAAGGAATAAACATTGCAGCATTAGCCAGCACTCCACTGCCAGAAGGTGTAAAAACTAAAGAAGTCCCTTCAGACAGCTTGTCAAAGATCTGCTAAGGTCTTCTTTGCATCCCTCTACTTTCCGTAGTCTGAAATACTTAGAACTAGAAGAAAGGACATATGACTCCTGGAAAAGTCGTAGGATTCATCCTTCAGCTTTATAGTATAGGAAATCATACTAACTGTGATAAATAGTGAAAAGCTAAGATGAGGAAAAATGAGCCCTCTATAATCCTGAACCTACTTGTGGTTTCTCTGGAGTAAATCCAGAGCTATTGCAATAAGAACAAAGGTCCCGACCTTCAAAGTCAACTTGGCACCATGAAAGTTTACGTAGTTCATCCTTTGAACAGTGCTATGCTTCAAAACAAAAGAAAAAATAAAACAATCCCCCCAAAAATTAACAAAAAGAAAAAGACAAAGAAAGGAAGGTCCAATTTCAGAGACAGCTTTATTCCGCATGCAGGAACCAATTGCATTTCACTGCAGAACTGCACAAGAGCAATCTTCCCATGTTGAGCAGAGCTGCGCCATGGCTGTGGCATACCATTTCCCCACACCATAATGAGATCATATGTGGAAGCCTAAATTATGCAAATGAAAAGGCTCCACTAATACTGTTGAAATATTCCTGGAGTGTACACTTGACAACCTCAAAGTACATTTCACACCACTAATGACTTCATCACTAACACAATTGTCATGAGTCAAGGAGTTTCCATAGCAACGCCATAGTACAGCTGTTTACCCATATAAAGTACTGCACCTACTTAGTTACATATACAGACAGATCACTAGATTCCTAGGTACTGAAATTGAAATAATTCAATTTTCAGTGTCTCTCTTTATGAAGTGATTCTGCCAGCTATAGGTATTAGCATATCAATGTGACTTTGACAGGGTCTGCTGCAAAAGACATATTTTGCAGGCACTTGATGTCAATTAGAGCCCTAACTGTTTCATGGAATAATCATTCCTGCCAGATTAAGGTCAGGCTGCAAGGTAATTTAATTGGTGCCATTATATCTAGGGGGAAAAATGCTCTAATAAAGTGCACACACTATAGCTGCCAGTGAGGATGTGCTATGCGACATGAAAGGTATTGCCTTCCTGAAGTGTATGGGCAAATGGTTTATAAAGAAAGAAATAAGATGGAAATAACTTCAGATGCTTTGTTTCCAACAAAATTCCAGTGTATTTGACCAAGGGGGGAATTTTGTTTCACTTGAAGTACTGCTATTCACAAGGGAGGAAGCACGGAACGAAAATAAATAAGAGAAAGGGGGGAAAAAAGTCCCCTTGCTCTATGTACGTCTTATCTCCTGTGGAATGATAAACATTTTAATTAAAAATCTGCAAAAATCAAAACAAAGTCTCTTTTTTCCCAAGGATCTGATGGCTGAGATGCAGAAACCCTTGCAGGAATCTCCCTGGCGTCCCTCTGGGGAGTAGGACTGGCAATATTACTCTTTCTTCCTGCGGAAACTTCAGGCCAACAACTTGTTTCATGAGCAGCATGAGGTCAGTTTCCTATGTAGTCAGGTAAACTATCCCCTAAATTTCCCCTACCTTTCCATAATTCAGCTTCTCACAATTTTCCAGAGGCCCCATTCCCCCCTGCAAGGACCAGGTCCTGGGGTGATCGGTTAAAGAGGCACGACATGGCCATGTGTCAAAAGGAATGATACCTGCATAGTCATTGGGGTCTGCTTTCTTCTGCTGTGAAAACAGAAATAATTCTTCTTTATTTTTCTAGGTCTTGATTTTCACCTTCTTTTTTTCTTTTATAGAAATTTTATTGTCCTCAAAGCACTTGTGTTTTTTCTCTTTTGTCTAGAGCCAGCCAAAGTTTTCAACTCTCATACTGAGAGTTAGAGAGTGCAAGGAGTTCTCCAATATGATAAGCTTATAACAGAGGAAGATGATGAGAAAATAAGATACATAGCTCTGTATCCATAACCCATGAAAACATACTTAGTGACAACAACCTCACAGCAACCATTGTCATTTTGAACTTATCCTTTTTTTCAGCAACGCAGAGTACCGGAGAAAGTATCAGCCTTGCAAACTGATTGCTCCTCATAGAGTTAGCAATGCTCACCACTGTGGTTGCAACCACACTCTAAATACCAGCATATCAGAGATGAGGTTAACTGAAGAATATATGATTTTTATCAAAGGCTCAAGGCCAGAATTTTTGTTGATGTAAACTGACTTATTTTCAGATTTCTTCTAAGCTACAATAACTAAAGAGTTGAGGTTATTAATAAAATATTATCATCATTATCAGAATATTATTCATCATTATCAGAATAACAGAGCAAAGTTTAGTTAGATTCTATGTAAAACAAAGTGTAATGTGTTTTTGTAAGGACTCTGCAAACTTTAGCTCCACATTAGCTTTTATGTAGCACTTATGCTCTTCTTTTTCACAGAAATATGCACATTCCTACACTGCAATTTCAGATGGATTAATTCCGGTCCCTAGAATATCTGGCTTTATGATTTTACTGTGAAATGAGACATTGTGTAATTAGAGTCATGTTTATCACATTGTGATGTGAAAACTGATCATGATCAATTTAAGCTCAAAATCATAGATAAGAATGAAAGTTGCCTTATTTTTTGAATGAAAAGAAAATGATATATAGTAAGAAATTCTGCCAAACCAGAACAATTTTGCAAAATTGAAGCAATGGAAAAAGATCAGATTCTGAACCTTTTGAATTTCCCTATGAATATTTCAAAAAGACTCCATTCATTATTACTATTTCCTTTTATGACCCATTCAGGCTTACAGTGGAACTATTTAAAAAAGATATAGGAAAGATTTTTTTGCTGTTATGAATATTGCATAAACTAACTGAATTAAGGTCAAGCAAAGGTAGATTATAAATGGAAATGAAAGTTTTTTGTCATTATTATTTTCCCTTAAATATGTCTGCTAAGACATTTTGGTTCAGCATCTCATCTGAATGCATTTGATAAGACATAAATTATCCATTAAAAAGTCCATTAATCCCATTGCAAACATAGTCTAGTTTCCATCTTCTGATTCAGCCTTGGTCATGAATGCAGGAGGTGAAAGAGCGCTCTGAATTTGAAGGCTCAGCAGCTGAAGGAATTTGGAACTCGTTAGAAAAAGCATTCATTTCTTTTAATCAAAAAGTGCTTCATATTTTGGGGTTATTGATATTGCAACCACAAAACAATACATCATAGAATAATTTAGGTTGGAGAGGACCTTTAAGATCATGGAGTTCAACCCTTAACCTAGTACTGTCAAGTCCACCACTGAACCATGTCCTTAAGAACCACATCTACACATCTTTTAAATATCTCCAGGGATGGAGACTCAACCACTTCCCTGGACAGTCTGGACAGTTTAACAACCATTCTGGTGGAGATTTTTTTCCTAATATCCATTCTAAACTTCCCCTGGATCATTTTAAAGTAATTTCCTCTTATCCTACTACTTTTAACTTGAGAGAAGAGACCAACACCCACTTGCCTGCAGCCTCCTTTCAGGTAGTTATTTAGGAAGAATGATGTCTCCCCTCAGCCTCCTCTTCTCCAGACTGAAAAAAATGCAGTTCCCTCAGCTACTCCCCATAACCCCTGTGCTCCAGAGACCCTTCATCAGCTTTGCTATGCATCTCTTGACACATTCTACTAGCTCAATGTCTTTCTTGTAGTGAAAAGCCGAAAACTGAACACAGAACTCAAAGTGCTGCCTCACCAGTACCAAATACAGGGGAACAATCCCTTCTATAGCCCTGATGGCCATGCTATTCCTAATATAAGCCTTCTTGGCCACCTGAGCCACTGTTGGCTCATATTCAGCCACTGCTGTCCAGAACTCCCAGGTCCTTTTCTGCCGGACGTCTTTCCAGCCACTCGGCTCCAAGCCTGGAGCATTGCAGAGTTGTTGTGGCCCAGGTGTAGGAACCAACAACATAACTTGTTAAACCTCATACAACTGGCCTTGACTCACCAATCTGTGTTATTCAGACCCCTATCTAGATCCTTCCTTTCCCTAAGCAGACAAACACTACCGAAGAACTCGATGTCATCTGTGAACTTTCTGAGGGTACATTCATTCTCCTTGTCCAGATAGATATTAAACAGAATCACCTCAACGTGGAGCCCTGGGGAACACAGTTTGTGACCAGCCACCAACTCGATCCAAATCACTGCATCACATCTCTTTAGGCCCAGCCCCCCAGGTTTTTCACCCGGTCAAGGATACAACCATTCAAGCCATGATTAGCCAGTTCTCCAGAAGAATACTGTGAGAAACGGTATCAAAGGCTTTACTAAAGTCTAGGTAGGCAACACACAGGCTTTCTCTTATCCACTTATCGAGTCGTCCTGTCATAGAAGGCAATCAGTTAGTCAAGCAGGTTCTGCCTTTCCAAAACCCACACTGACTGGGCCTGATCACCTGTTTGTCCTGTACGTGTTGTGTGATAGCTCTCAAGATGATCTGTTCCATAACCTTCCCTTTCACCAAGGTCAAGTGTACCAGCATATGCACCAAGTGTATGTACGGACACTTAGATTATGCATGCAAACCTCTCTCTATGCAAAGCAGCTGAGATCACTATTTGGTGACAGCAAGCATAAATTTAAAAAAAAAATTAATCTATTTTAGCTATGTCTATGAGAGGTCCTCCTTGCTTTCTTTCACTCTCTTCTTACCGAAAAAGCCAAAGAGGATGGAAGTAGTACATAGTGCCTTCAGTTCCCTGACTTCTTTAAACTTAACAGAGAGTCCTGAGGGAATTGGCAGATGTGGTTGCCAAGACACACTCCATGATATTTGAAAAGTCATGGCAATCAGAAGAAGTCCCTGGTGACTGGAAGAAGGGTAATGTTGTGCCCATTTTTAAAAAGAGTGGAAAAGACAACCCTGGGATCTACTGACTGCCAGCCTCACCTCTGTGCCTGGGAAGATGATGGAACAGATGTTCCTAGAAGCTGTGCTAAAGCACATGAAGGGCAGGGAGGTGATTAGAGGCCGCCAGCATGGCTTCACCAGGGAAAAGTACTGCTTGACCAACCTAGTGGCTTTCTACGATGGGGTAACCGCAACAGCTGACACGGGTAAAACCATGGATGTGATCTATCTGGACTTCTGTAAAACCTTTGACACAGTCCCCCACAACACCCTTCACTCTAAATTGGGGAGAAAAGGATTTGATAGGTGGATGGTTTGGTGGATAAGAAATGGGTTGGATGGTCGTATTCGGAGAGTAGTAGTCAATGGCTCAAAGTCCAGATGGAGATCCATGACAAGTGGTGTCTCTCAGGGGTCCATACCGAGACCAGTGTTGTTTAATATCTTCATCAATTATATAGACAGCGAGATTGAGTGCACCCTCAGCAAGATTGCCAATGAAACCAAGCTGAAAGGTACAGTCACCACACCAGAAGGATGGGATGTCATCCAGGGGGACCTGGACAAGCAAGATAAGTAGACCTGCGATAAACTCATGAGGTTCAACAGGGCCAAGTGTAAGATCCTACACCTGGGTTGGGGCAATTTCAGTACATGATGGAGGATTGAGAGCAGCCTCTTGAGAGCTCTTCAGAGCTCTTGAGAGCAGCCCTGCAGAGAAGGACTTGGGGGTGCTTGTCAATGAGAAGCTCGACATGAGCCGGCAATGCACGTTCACAACCCAGAAGGCCAACTGTGATGTAGACAGAGGAGGCTACAAAGATGATCAGAGGGAGCACTTTTATATGAGGACAGGCTGAGAGAGTTGGGGTTGTTCAGTCTGGAGAAGAGAAGGCTGTGAAGAGATCTTATAGTGACATTCCTGTACCTGAAAGGGGCTACAAGAGAGCTGGGGAGGGACTGTTCATAAAGGCATGGAGTGATAGAATGAGGGGGAAAGGGTATAAACTGGAGAGGGGCAGATTTAGACTAGACATAAGGAAGAATTTCTTCCCTATGAGAGTGGTGAGGCACTGGCCCAGGTTGCCCAGAGAAGTGGTGGATGTCTCATCCCTGGAGGTGTTCAAGGCCAGGTTGGATGGGCCTTGGGCAGCCTGATCCAGTGGGAGGTGTCCCTGTCCATGGCAGGGGGGTTGGAACTGGATGATCTTTAAGATCCCTTCCAACCCAAACTATTCTACGATTCTATGAAATGGACATTTCCAAAATACATTTCCATCTGTGTGAAAACCACTTTCATTCTTTTTTTATAATCTTGTTTTGAATGAAATCAATTTAGGAAAGTTCTCAGCAGAGCTGGAGATACCCCTCTGATGATAAGGCCTAATTGCTTAACTGTCATTAACTTTCTTTTCACCAGGCTAAGCAAATCAGTTGAGTTTGGCCAGAAGACACCTGTTTTGACACGAGAAGACTCTGTACGTAGCAGGCAACATTTTTTGGCTAGACTGTTTTTACAGCCTGCAGCATCCTATTTATCCAACAAAGAAACCTGTTATCAGAAAAAGATACATTCCTGACTTCAAGTTTTGAATGCTTGCACATAGCTGCTACAATGCACAAAGGACAGAAAACAGCTCAGAGCACGTGCGAAGGAAGAATATATTAAGTTATAATCAAGGGAATAAACCTGACAAAGGATTTTATGCCTGATTTTTTTTTTACAAAAGGAAGACAACTTGCAAATGTATATCTCTGGAAAGAGGAGGCGGTAATGAACAAGGACAGTGCATTTCCCAGTAGGTGATGAGTAAGCTGAGGGATAGCTGCAGGATGCCATGATGTACTCTGCTGTCACAAAGATTTTACACTTAGGCTGGACAACCTGTTCAATAAATTAACATGCATCTATCGTATTTTTTTTCCCAGGTATCTATTTGAAAACTCATACCCACGTTATAATTCATGCACAGTGTTTGTTAACTTGGCATACTCTTCATCATTTCCAATCTTATGCTGTCTCTTGGGGGGGTGAATCATCATTATGTAACACAGCACACATGGTACCATGTGATGATTCTTGCCCTTGCTGGGGAAAGAAGAAAAAGAAACTGGAAAACCAGAGAAGAGTGTTAACATAAAGATACACACATATCCTAGCAATCATATGCAAAATAGACTGGTTTCCAGGTATGATTTTCTCACCTTTCAAAAGCACTTATTTATTTCAGAGGGAAATGGTCCTGCCTAACTGATGCAGACAGTGGTCTCTGGTGTAATTAAAGGGAAAATTTATTTTACTTTTTTTTTTTTTTTTTGCATCATATCTTTCTTCAAAAGTAAGAATTCAAGCTAACTGTACTAGTCAGTGTGGAGCCTTCGGTTAAGCTCTTGATCATCCTTGTCTAACTTTCCTATGCACCGGTCCAGATCAGGTCGCAAAGAAAAGTGAATTTTTGAGATAAGAGGCTGATGCAAAGCTATGCCCAATCTGGATCACACACTGCAATGGGAATGGAAAACATCAAGGGAATGATTACTTATCAGCAGAAGTTTCTGTTATCACTGCCTCCAACAATGGACATTTCCACCATCCACGTAAAGTATAGACTACAGCCAAAGTCTATTGGAAACTTTGACTGGGAGAAAAGGGTGAGGGTTTGTCTCAGATGCTCACTGTGAGGTGAGATGAGGTCAATTTTCAAGAAATCGTGTAACCTGCAAGGGAAAGCACCAAGAAAACTGCTACCAACAGCTGCAGCAGTAAAACAGTGCCTCAGGGCACAGCCCTGCCTGAGATAGAAGCATCAGTGGAAGACGGCACCATTTGCTCTGCAGATGTAAAATAGCCTCATAAAAGCAGCTCTCCCGGGTTTGAGAAGAAAAATTAAAAAACACGTTAGGTCCTCCTGCCCTTAAAATTCAAAATTCCTCAAGAACTTTCAGATTTGATCCTTCCCATAGACCTTTCAGGAACTTTTCACAAGCAACAACTTGCCTCTTTTTTTGCTGTTTGACATTTTGTTTTGCAGTTGGACCAAACAAGCTGTTAACAGCCAAAGAGCAGGATAAAATATCACCAAAAAAAGGAAGAACCAGAAATGGCCAATACAAATAATATTTGAAAAATCATCTTTATTTTCACCATAATGCACTAATATTTGTCACCAAATGAAAATAAGATTAAGGCAGAAAAGTACTTCACTTCTCTGATTTACTAGGCCATCATAGGAGTACGTAGGTACGTAAGCCTATATTGAATTAAGATTTATTTGGCTAATAATTGTCATTCTCATTTTGTCTGTAGTTTACAGTTAAAAACTCTTTCACGTAGAGTCTTTCTTGAGACATTTATATCAAAACATCGCTATGTACTAATACAAAACATGGACCGTGGTGGGAGTTTTGTCTGTCAAGAATGTCATCCTCTGAGTCCACAATTCTCTATGTATACAATAGGGAAAAGAAGAAAAAAAGTATCTGCCAAGAATTCACAACATACTTTCAGATAGTAGCAGTAACACTTAGGTTTGAAAGAATATTGGAATAGACTATTGCAACATGTTGAAATCCTCCTACATTGCAAGGTCTCGTATTTAAAAACCAAACAAAAGAAATAATATGCCATGTTTCAGTAGATCACTTTCTGTCAACATAATGTGCTGAGTTATGGAGCAAGAATATAAGTTAACTTGTTAGACACAGGGATAGTGAAGTAATGAGCCTCATGCTGGGATCCAAGTTAAAAAGAATGTATACAAATGCATTGAGCATACTTAATTAGAAGACCAAATGGGATGCAGAGTGCATGTGCTCATGGATACATTTAGAAAAATTACTTGGAATTAAACAGAGACATTGCCCAGGAATGAAATATGAAATAAACATGGAAGAGTTCTTTAAGGTTGGAAGGGACAACGTGTTGGCAGAGTAGAACTTGCTTGGATCTGGCAGGCAGAAAAAAAGCTTCACCCCCCACTGCCAAAAGAGAAATAGTGAGTTAACATCATTGCTGCTTTAGAGGGAATTTCAGAAGTTCAGTCAGGAATTACTCTATTTCATCTTTAAGAAGGAATTGGAAGCATCCTGAATAATGTGAGCATGATAATTTAGGGTATAATTACGAAAGATAAAATTCAAACCTTTTTGTAAAAGGCCCATCATTTTTTTTTCTTTTATTTAAATGATGAGATGGATTTAGTTTGATTTTGTTTTCTAGCTCTGTGGATGAAAACACAGACAATGATGATCCATTGTATATACATTCTATTGTCTAGTTTGGTTTTTTTTCTGAATGTGGATTAAACCACACATTTTGTAGGAAGCTACTATTCTTCCGTTAAACATTCCAAATAACAGCAAATCTGCCATGTTGGCTAATGAGCAGATCTGATATAATGCAACTGTGACTTGTAGAAAACTGTGTACAATTTCAAGTCTGAATTTTTCTTAGTCTTAGCTCTTGGATAATCTATATTTGTGTCCGGAAATACCCATTTCCGCTGAGTCCCCTGTTGTATAATTTTTCCGTACGTCAGTATTCGTGAACAGAGCTCAGATCACGTGGAGCCTTTTTTTCCCCAAATGCAAATTGATACTTGCCCCAGAAGAAGCCCCTTTTCCTCCTACTCTATTGTACTTCGAGCAATGACAAGAAATTTAGTAGCCTTCCCACCAATGCTGAGCAATAAATAGATATGAATGAATTTTTTGAATGAGTACATTCGTTAGGGAAAAAAATACCAAACAACAAAATGCATTTCCAGAGGCATGTGACTTATTCATGAATTGTGGTCAAAATCAATATAAATCTTTGCGGCCAAAAGAGCCGAAAGAATGTTTGGAAGTATCTAACACTTTGTGTTGACATTTTCTGAAGAGATGATTGCCATTTTCATTTTTAAGTGTCATTTTGCATGAAAATTCGGAAAAATCTTTGTTATTCCTATAATTATAACACAGTGACAATATTCAATGTTTTCCCAGATATTTCCCTTTTTCTGTTTTCCGAGACCATATTTGTTTGAATATCATACCAAAATTACACACGGAGGTAGTCATTGCCTTTTTTTTAGTACCTTTGAAATTAATTTTCACTTGCTTTTATTTTTTACTGCAGTGCCTTCTAACTTACATATTTGATCCACAGCTTCTATTGACAGGTGTTGCACATTTTGTTTGCTTTCTGATCTTACTCTATCAGATATTGAACCATTGGTTAAGCAAATCCAAACACTCATTACTGCACTTATTACTGGTCATCTGAAAGCTGTTGCAGCATCTTCAGATTTTACTGGTGAAGATTTAGCTCGTTGATAGAAATGCTAAAGAGAGCTGGATTAAGACCCTAATCCCTTGGAGACTGCATTAGCAACAACTCAACTCATTGATTTCTCCCTATTAAAAACTCTGTTGTAATACCTGTCAGACAGGGAGTTTTAATCCATCTAATGTGTGCCCTGTTAATTCCATATAATGCAGGTTTTTTAAATCTAAATGTCATGTGGTACTAAATCACATTCATTGGAGAAATCCAAGTATATTATGTCAACAGCATTGTCTTTACCAACCAGAGCTGTAAAGTTGTCAAAAAAAATACAACGTATTTGTTTGACAAGACCTAGTTTCCATGCAAACATATTGACTAGTATTAATTATATTTTTAGTCTCTAATTCTTTGTTGACAAAGTCCTGAATTAACTGTTCCAATAGTTTGACCAGAGTGACATCTGACTAACTAGTTTACAGATTCATTTCTTCTGCTCCATTCAGTTGATGGGATTTTACTGGCAGTCATCCAACCTTCAGGAAATTTCCTCAATTTTCTAAAAACTTGTTGAAATCCAGTTTGGAGGACAATCATTTAGTTCCTTTTAGATCTCAGGGCATCAGTTATACATGTCTGATTATTTTATAGTGAGTCATGTTTTCCTTTAAAACAGATGGCCATTGCTTTATTCTATTCACTGCTTTATCTCAGAGGATATCTCTTCTGCTTCACATCACTCACAGGACAGTTTACATGTTTTAATAGGTATTTTTGTACTTAAAATATTTTAAACAGATTCTATAAAACACTCTCTAGCATCACTGTATGCACATTTAGTAAAGCAAAGACTGAGGTGGTTTTACCCTATCGCACATTTGAACTATAATTGCACTTTATTTTCACTGAAGTTAATCTCTCCATAATCTTTCCACTCTATGGGTTTGGGGTTTTTTTTTTGTTGTTGTTGTTTTTTTCTTCCAGACATTCCATCATATCTTTCACACCTTTTGGCACACATCTCAAAATTACATTTTAGAAGTGACCTGATGATGAAAAATATTTCTCAAAACGGATGACATGTATTCATCTGCAAGGTTGAGAACAGGTTTCTTCCCCTTGCCTTCTCGTTTGTGCTTCTAGCTGCTAAACTCTATTGTACCTTCATCAAACTTGAACAATTAGATTGGAGTTGGACATATACTTCTTTACTCATAAATAAAACAGATTTTCAGGCAATTGTCCCCATTTTGAACAGTGTTTCAGGACCTCCTCGTGATTATTATTCAAAAAAGCCTAAACCATAAAGTCTGTCATTAACAGTGCAGAGCACTGAACTTACGTGTCCAACTTTTTCAACCACCTCACCTAAACTTCTCAATAAATTTTTCTAATTCTGTCTGGAAGAACATTCAATAATTTGCATATCAACATTACTGTTAGTATAACTAGTCTACCAGAGAAGAGAAAAATCACGAAAGTCATATTTTTCTGGGGAAGTGGAAACACAGACCCCAGTACTATCTTGGTCACAGTTCACATGCTCAAAAGGAAATTGTCAGGGACCACTTTTGTGTATTGCTGTTCAAGTTCTTGAAGAAGAGGAGGAGTGTATTGTGATCAAAAGAGTATGCTCAAATTTGTATGGATAATTAAGAAAAGACGCGTTTACTGTTTCTATACAATTAATTCTGGAAGGAAAAAGAATCTTTCAGGGAGACAAACTGGAGTAAGACTTTGGGAGCTTTGGTGAGTCAGGATACACCAAACATTGGAAAAAGACAGAGTGATACAGATCCTTTACTTCCTGTTTCTGATCCTGAGAAAATATCTGTGGAGCTATCACAGGTCTCATACTCCCTGAACCCGAAAATGTTTTGCTTCCACTAGCTTATAAGGAAATGTGAAAATCTGTCCCTCCTGTTTCTAACCTAGAACATTGCCCTGTCCCGAAATTTATCCATGAATGTTACAAATCAAAAGCGAGAAAATACAGGTCCAGCTCGAGGTGATGGATAAATTGCATTAGCTTATTAAGGAGACTATACTCACTGGTAGTATGAAACAGTGAGCTTTCAGAGTGTTGTTTGTAACATACGGAAGAGGCCTTGAGATGCTAAAGACCCGGGGAATGAGACGGACAACTTGCTTGTTGTGACAGATGTCAAAATACAAAAAGTGAAGAAGATTCTGGACAAGTCAACACAGATGCACATGGATTAAATCTTGGAAGCTTGACTCTTAACCCAAGCCTTGAGTACAAAGTAGTTCATTATCCTTCAGTGCTTTTCAAGAATAATTCTGAATACTTCTCTTTTTGCAAAATTTGGCAACATTTATACTCAACATGAATGAAGTGTCAATATATTTTCTGTTCAGGATGTACACATAACAAATATAGAAATAATAAATCTACTGTAAAAAATAAATTTTTACTAGCAGTTTATGACAACCTTCAATAATTTTTATATTGCTTTTTAGAATGCCACTGTAACTTTAGAAGAGGTGAAAGTGCTCAGAGCCTGGTTAGAGAGAGTTAAGGTGAGAGATATATTCCTAAATTCCTTCCGTTTTCGTTCTCCTTGTGCTATGGTTATGAGCAAAGTTCTCTCTAGCTACTTTCTGTAGATTACTTCTATTTATTTTTTTTGTTCCTGTTTCCAAGAATACATCTTCAGAGTCAATTTGAGCCTCAATACATGGCAATTACTAAAGAAACAAAATATATTACCACCCATCTTCAAGCATTTTGGCCACATTCTTCTTGGCTTTTCCATTTTCAATATCTAAAGTGCAGCACTCCTTGAAGAAGTACTTGTTACATTACCAGATGCATTATTCCTTAGAAGAAGAAGGAAAATTTGTTTCATTTTATGAAGCTTTCTTATCTTTACTTTTCACCTTTAGTTCTCTTTGTGCTTCCTCCTCTTATGGTCTTCTGAGTTATTTCTAGACAAATAGAATGTCACTAAGTTAGAACACTATTTTGCTACTACTTTTATCAATGTTTATACTCCTGCCATCTTTAGGCAGTGCATCCTCATTCTTTTATTCTTTTGGCACCAAATACTCTTATTTTATTCTCCAGAAATGTATTTTTCCTCTTTTTTTTTCTCTCATACACAACAGAGCTGCTGGTTTTATGTATTTATTTATTCATTTCCATATACCATTACTTTAGCTTAAAAATATTTATGGGCTGAGGTACGTTGGCTCTTCCCAAAAGTAGAGTTCTCTGTTTCTGATTTCCTCAAAAGCTGTATTATAGAAATGATTCCAAAGGACACTGTTCACAAGGGACTTCCTTATCTACATAAGAGGTGAGTGTCAGGGATGCTTGTGGAATTAAATAGTATAGGTGCATTACAATATGCTCCAAAGAAGGCAAAAGGACTATTGATGGATCAAAACCCAAATACTTCTTCCTAATCACTCTGCCCAAAATGAGTTATGAACACTATTTATATCACTGCTTATGGCAGAGGAAGAGGAGTGATTCTCTCTGATCTAGGAAAACAACAAAATTGCAAACATCTGTTCTGCTAAATAAATCAACATCAATTGCAATTGATCTCATTTTTCCCATTGTTTTACATCTGTAATTTTATGTCTTACTGAACACGAGCAATGTCCACACACTTAACATGTCTGCAGTGGTGGAGTTAAAATGTAGTTGGACCCTTTACTAATGGACATTACCAACCTACTAATACAGACCAGACCTACCAGACAAGGTTGGTAAATATTGTTAGACGAGTATTAAAATGCATGGAGATACAAAGGTTAAAATCTGAGATAAGAGGCTAGGGGAAACATACTTGACTTCACAATCTGGATTGGCAACCAGTTACTTCAAATTACAGCACCCGAAAAATCTCTGCAACAAGCAGATGTGCTGCAGTACCTAAGCCAGCATGAGATATAAAATGTGCAATCTGACTTCCCTGACAGGGATATGTGCAACAGAACAATCAGATATCAGCCACCCAGAGCAGTCACACAGACAAGATAGAATAGCTGGGCAGCTTGTTAGTTATGTTCTGTGTTTTTATAGCATTTTTCTACTTTGGAGAACTCTCCTAAATGTTAACCAGAACCACATGGCTGCCAAGTCACAGCTATGTGAACCACAGGAACCCCCACAAGAGCACCACCACCTCTATTGTATTCTCCGCAGTATGATAAGGTTTCCCAGCATGGCCTGAAGCTATGTTTACTTCAAACTGAGTCTTCGGATGGAACTTGCAAGAAGCAGGATACGGGTACAATATACAATGGTTATTATCGGATGCTTCTGTTTTTTCAAGCAGTTTGTTGCTACTATACAAATTCAGAGGTGGATTTAAAGTCTGATACATCTATTCCAAAAGTCAGAACATACTTAAGGCATTTGTGAACCCTCAGAGGGACACAACTCTCAGTAGTACAAGCACAGTATTGCTGTCTGCTTTTATTCTAGTGCAGCGTTTGCTGGAGTCAGATAGATGAAGACTTAATGCATGGAACTGAGTGGTGTTTTGTCCTCCAGCCTTAAAGCTCTTGACTCTGGTCTGTGAGAGAGCTTAGAAAGCATGAAAATAGAAAATATGATAAATCTGCATAGGGTAATATTATTCATATATTCTCTGAAACCCTATGCTACAGAGCTTCCAGTGCATGTCAGTCACACAACCGTATTGCACCTGAACTGTTCCCAAAGAGGAGTGATGGAAAGTTCATTTGCAGGGAGGGACAGTACAGTTGGACAACTTATTTTCAAGGATGGGCAATGGGAAACTGAGGCACAAATAACCCAGCAAGTAGAAAGACAGTTGCAAAGGAAATTTGGAGTATCTTTGGGGATCCACATTGAACTGATTTGTGCACTGTCACTCCTAAATTTAGTGGCAGCAAAGTGGCCTTCCCAAGCCTGGGGTTAAGAAATAATAGATCCAGGACAAGGAAGTAGGCATTGCAACTATTTTTTTTCCATTAGTCCACTTCTTTTTCTCATGTAATTTCAAATGCGATTTAACAGCTCTTCAGCAATTTTAGATGAGAGAAGGAGCTGAGAATGTTGGAAGAGCAAAGGAACAAGAACAAAATAAATGAAATGATGGGCACTGGCTGTTACTGACGTATCCTTTAAACATTAGGTCCCCGTTCATCTCTGCTGAAAGCTGATTCTGTAATGTGCAAAATTAGTGTCTTAGAATTTTACTAGATTTCTAGTGAATTTTATCACGTTATCTTTGAGTTAAACAAACACATTTTTCAAGTTCTGGCCTGCAGGCGGATACACTACACAGAAAAGAAGGAAGCTTGATATCTATATGGAAAACTACTTAAAGGAATACCTTGTGGCAGGCGCCTCAATTGTATAATTTATTTTAACATATAGTACACATGTACAACACAATATATATTGTAAAGTGCTTTATTACATGGGGAAAATATTTAGTGTATATTATTGCTACTACTAGCACAGGCGAAGAGCACTTATGTATGAAACATATGTGTATACATATATGCTTATATAGGTGCCAACCAACAAGACTGTCATAATACATAAGGGCACACAGCAAAGCTGAATCTGGAACTCAGTTTAGTGTTTGGGAGGAAATTGAGGCACTATAAGCCTTCTGTCTTTTTGTGAATGCACGAGAGAGGGGTGGTGAAGGGACAGCCTTGTTAGTGATGCCACTGCAGGAATTTCCATAAAGAAATGTCTATGTGCATTCATATATATATATATATATATAAATGTATATATATGTATATGCATGGCTGAAACCATAAATATTTGAAATGTTCTCAGAGGAAGGCAGTCTCAGATCTGTGGCACGTCTCTCGTGGAAATGAATTGATCATGACATGACCCACCACGTGCCATCACTGAAGAAGATAAGTCTGTGATAATAAGCAAGCGGTAAAAATGACATGGCTAAGAAATGCAAAGGATATGTGCTTGAGGGTAACACCTCTGTGTGACTGTTGGGCCAAGCAGACTGGGAAATTAAAGATCAAGGCTGAACGTCTTGAAGCTGTGCATCCATGTGCTCTCAGCACAATTCTTGCCTCATTTGGAATTCCACCCAGAAGATCCTCTGACAGTGGATTTTTGTCCTGATTTACACCGTCAGGATAACGCTTAAAATCTCCCGCCTGTAAGCGACAAAGCTGTCAGCAAAGCCTTGCCCAATGCTATTTCCAGGTGAAGCTAATGAGAAATTTTGCATTAATAAGAAAGATAGCTGAGTTTTAAACGCTTTCCTTGAAGAAATCTGCCAAGGAAAAGAATTGATCTCTTCTGTTATTAAAAAAATAGAAGATAATCAAGGCTTGTGTATCTATCTACATGTGAGAGAAAGCATCAACGAGAGAGAGAGCTGTGCAAGGGGAGACCATTTGCTCAAATCGGATAGCATTACTAATACATAATGACTCTGCCAGCAAGGCACTGCACAGCTGGAATTAATCTGAGAGAATGTGTGTTGCTGCATAGACAAGCGCAGAAAACTTTCCCTGTGTGAAGGCAGCGTGAAGCCCTGCCCTGTGGCTTGGAAGCACTTCATCAGGCTCTGACAGCACAGACATCTTCTTTAGACCATTGGGTATTTCTTTTTTTTTTGAGGGGGGGAGGGAAATGCACTCCACCCTGCTCAAATGAACACCCAGGAGGGAGATTTTGTTTTATTTTACAATATTTTGCAGAACACAACTCTCTCTGCCCTCCCAGATTTTGAATTTTTATTTTTTTCTTTCTTAATTACCTGGTTACTTTTGTTCCTCTCTTGCCTTATAGCATTGGCTCCAAACCCGATTGAAAAACTGCTGTGGCTCGTTTACACTAAACAGCTATTTAGGCCAAAAGCAGCTGCTCCATTTAGCCAAGCACTTCTCTGTTAGCCAGTTTCTCTGCTTGTTATAATAAGGTGCTTTTTCAAATTACACGCTGTGAGGACGTGGTATTGAAATATATGCAGCCGAGGATGGTGCTCTCTGAAAGGTGGTTTTGAAAACTCGCTGTGTCTGGGGTCACCGTTGGGAAACAACTGCCCAGTAAAAGACAAGTCTATCCAGAAATGCACAACTGCCACAACTGATTTTAAATAGACTCATATACATGTGTGTTTCCTTGCCTCCCAGCCCCAATTTGGTTCACTCTGAACCTGGGAGATTTCTAATTTGCATCAGTAAGAGATTTATCCCTCAAATTTCATCTTGCCAGTGTGACACAGACTCCTTTTGCCATGTAGCAGAGATCACTCCCTACACATGTGTAACTACCAGGAATTAAGAGAAATAAGATAGATGCTTTGAATGTGATATAATGTCTTTTTAGTACAGAAAATGAGACAAAACACACTTTTACAGGAAAAAAATATTATTTTGAGGTGAAAACTTGATCCTGTTTCTGAGTGAAAGTAAAAATAGACATATTCATACACACACACACAGAGCTCTAGCTACCAAACATTGATTTAATGTTCATTTCACCCCTAATTATCCTCCTAATAGCTATCGAAAGTCTCACATAGTCACCAAATTGAAAATAAGTTCCCGTGCACCACTGCCAATTACTGCAGGAATTATGGCTTTATTGCCATTATTTACTTTCACCCACTATAATGTATGCCTGTCCCTGAATTACCCCACCGTAGGAACCAGTGACTCCAGCGTGTTTTGTAAAATTATTTTCTTGGTTTTCACTTCACTCCAGTTTTAATTTCCATCCTGACTCCCCAGATTCATCCCCCAAGTTCTGCTCTTGCACTTAATGACACTCCAACTTCAACTTTGAGAAACATTTTTTCCTGATCTCTGCAGATTTTTCTTCTCTTTCTTTCAGGTGATTTTTTTTTTTTCTCCAAGTTCTTGCCCTAATGCTTTTAGTCCCTTGATGGCTGGTGAAAGATTTCCCAAGTCTCAGAAGGTTCCCTGTGGTGTTGTATATCCATCATAGCTACCTGTAAAAAAATCTTGCAGCCATTCATCTGGATTGGGACTGTGCCAGGGCTCTCACAGATGGAAAAAGGCTGCTGGACAAACCAGAGGTTGTCTGCAGGAGGCAGCAGAAGGTCACTTCTTCTGACCTCCACGGGCTCGCCGTGCACTTCAGTGAGATAACCGAGCTGAACCCTATAACTGATGTTTGGCCTAATGCATAATTTGGGTTTGACGAACACATGCCTTCCAGAAACAAATCCAGTTGTGATCTACAGGCTAATAGCTGATAGAGTCAGTCCTTCGTTTATTAGGTTGACGACCCTAGCTGAAAGAGCAGGAAATAAGCAAATGAGACTTTAAAAAGAAAAAGCACAACACCAGCTCTGTGCTTAATTTCTCTTTAGAATTTGTCTAGGATCAGCTTCTAGTCTTGTTAAACTTTTCTCAGTGGTTTTTAAAGGGTTTAGTATTTTCTTGTTCTGAAGGTACTCAATTAACTCTTAGTACTTTTTCTGATAAATTAAGTAGTATGTATGCCCCAAGTGTCTGGCTAGGAGGCATTTTTACTAGCTCTTAAATAACTGTGAATTTCTTCTGCAACTGCAGCTTTTCAACATGTAGTTTTCCACTTCAGAACGTAGGTCTCTGATTGGATACAAGATTATAATTTGGTTTATTAATGAATAAATCAGGAGTTAATGGGGAAGAGAGACTTACATTTCCTTTCCAGCCAAGGTAATCTGTATTTGCATGGACCATCCAGCTTCATGCCTCATCCTGACCTTTCCTAAAAGCTATCTCATGCCCTGTTTGATGGCTTCCGTAGCTCTCATCCATTGACAGCAAACCCAGGAATCATCCACCTCCAGCTTTGGGTTGCAAACCAAGCCATGTCACCTCTTCAACAGCAAGGGATAGACTGATAAAAGGACACTCGGCACTTCTGGCTGCCCACTTCTTTCTTTACTGGTTAGAGAAGAAGATTTAGTTAACTATTTTTCCACTGAGTGTACCAATTATATGCCTATAGTAGAGTGGGGTTTTCATTGCAGTCCAAGTGCTTTTCTGAACTGGTCACATGACCCGGGTTTCTCATGGTGTTATTGAGCCCAATATCAAACAATTGGCATTGCAGTGCCAAACATATTTCTTAATCATGAGAAGCTTAAGGAGAAAAAGCTGATTAAAGCTTTCCTACAAAACCCCATACATTTCACATAAAACAGCCACTATCAAGCATGCAGTTAACGTCTGTGGTTTTATTGCACTGTAGGCACAGCTGTAAAGGAGTCTTCTTGCTTAGGCTGTGTTTTGTAGGACAGGGAGACTGCAGGACACGATATACACACAGCTAGACAGCTATGCAGATCCTCTAGGAGAAATCTGCTGCTGCATATCTCCCTTCATGCCCTGCTTCTGAGTAACGGTTCTCTGCCCACAAATGCCCAAAGGGTTTTAAAGGCCATAGGGTGGAGACGAATGATTATTAATAGGAATTTATACAGAATATATTTATTTATATTTCATCAATTATCAAAATTCTCCAGGTGGAAAATGAAATCTTTGAATGGGAACTGAAATGGAGAAATTTAAAAGGACTTTAGCCAAAAGTTTCATCATGATCTTAAGGTCTTGTGGGATATCACTGTCAGAAGTATGCTCAAAAGTTCCAGAGGATTTTTTTTTCAGCAATATGAGTTTTGTCATTTCTGTAAGTCCCATGCTGATCCCTTCTTGCCCATAAATAGCACATCATATCACCACACCTACTGATTCCCTTGGGTGGATGAGACTGACTTTATGAGATGCCTGAAGGCTTCTTTTTGTGCTTTTTTTATGGGTTCTGTGTTCTCATGCTTTACATTCTCTCTCAACAAATACAGGGAAAACTTAAGCTTTTCTTAAAAAAATACCCATATATTTATAGGCACAGATATGAAAGTGAGAACTAGTATGGAGAGCACTCTACTCCTGAAAGGAACTCTATATTAGGTGGACTGTAGCTCCTAACTAGAAGTTAATAGCAATGTATGCAATAATTAAAAACAGCAAGTCAAGAAGATTTGTATGTTTTCAAACATCAAGAGAACATCTCTGGAGGTTTTATAAAAGCTGTGTTACCTGCTCTCTGTATTCAAAGCTGACTGCTTTTAGGATACTTAATCACTGGTCCACAGTCAGTACATCCTTCCTTTGGGTTCATTGCTAGGCTAACATTACTGCAGGTACAACAGTTTCTCTAGATTTACCATAGATAATTTTAGAAAATCAGGTCTTGCATCACGTCTGTACTGTGCATTTTGTTTCTTGGGGAGTAGAGTTTAGTAACTGGAATGATACTGTGCTTACTGTCTAAGTGCTTTGAGACAAACCACACAAACACCGGTTAGAAATCAAAGCTATTCTCTACAAATACACATCTGTTTGCAATGGTTTCTTTCCTTCATCCTCCTTCCCTGACATCCCCCTCCCATGAGCTGGTTCATCTCCAAAGCACAAAAAGCTAGTTTTATTGGGAAACATGTTGATTTAATTTCTTACCTCTGAAATCGAAGCTTACAATGAATCAGTCTGCAAGCAGTGCTCCCTTACAAACAACATCTCTGCCAGACTCAAGATTCAGCCAAAAATCAAATGTCTAGGTGTTACTATTTACTACGAAAAATGATTAGAACATTTTTACTCCCAAAAGATTCTATAAAACCTCAGTTTGATTTCTATTTAATAAAAATAAGATGGTGGGGGCAGGGGGAATAATTCCAATCTCCTAATGCTATTCGGGCCTTGAATGGAATTGACTTCATATTATGGATTTCCATCTTCACTCTTCACTTGATACAATACATTAGGAAACAAAAGCCAGGTAGTAATTTAACCATCCTGCTAAGCATATTTTTAGTAGGCAAGTGGTCAAATAATATTTCATCAGCTAGTTTTAAAGAAGACTGTTGCATAATTAAATGTGACGTCTGTCCCAGCAACTTGCAAATACCCAAATTCAAGTTTAATCTTTTTAGATATATAAAGGATTTTTAAAATTTCTATTACTATTTCCTACCCTAAGCTCCTTATAGTCATTAAGTCTACACTTTTATAATCTGACACCACCTCTAAAGAGTAGTGAAGAACTATTCTCCCTATTTTTATCTGTAGGAAACAAACCTCAAATGGGTTAAAGCTCAGATCCTCAAAACCCTTACGATGGGTAAATCCTTTGGATTTCGGTAAACAAAAAAGACACAAAGTACAGTTGAGGACTTGATCCAGGTAATTTCTGATGGTGTAAAGGAAATGTGTGTCATGGAGGCAGCTGAACTGTGCCCGCCTTACATCTGTAAATATTTCCTAACCGTAGGATGATCCTTTTCCTGACTGAATAATCTTTTTCTGTAAAGACCAAAATCACAATGGAGGGAAGTACTTATATCTTATAAATGACAAAACGTCATATAACATTGACTTGGAAGTTCAGGAAAACAAACAAATATCAGATATTGTTAAGATTTTTGGGTCTTCTTTTAATACCTAGAGGAGGACTTTGTGGATGGTCATGAGTGAAGTCAATAGAAGACATCATTTTTTCGTAGACTATGAGTTTACTTTTTAGAACTAAGTCTGGTGCTTTTCTGTCAAAAGTATTATAAAAGTAATCCACAGCATTAAGAATCAGCAGAATAGTTTAATTTTCATTTATTTCATGTATTCTTAATACAAATGTAACCAGACATATTTTCTCACAAATACTGCTCAGAAGACCTCTAGAAATCGTAGCAAATTTGTGAAGTTAATGGATGTGAAGCCACCTGTCCTTTTAGGAGTACTAAGACCAAAGAGTGGCTGCCAGGAATCAGCTGCCCGGCAGCATAGTCTCTCTCTGCTGTGTCTCGAGGTCTTCAGATCCTTTAGGACTACTTGTCCTATGGCTCTCATAAGCAATGCAAGAAATAGCCATAGTTTAACAGCTAGATTAAGGGTTGCTATGCAACTTTATATTCTAGACAGGTTTCTTCTCATACTGCTCATCTCTTTGTATTGCTATTTAACGGCAGAATCCTTCATCGGTTCAATCTCACAGGATCTTATGTATGTGCTTAACTTTCTGAACCCTGAGCAGTCCCTTCAACTTCAGCATCGCTACCCCAGTGCAAAATTAAACTTAGACATAAATCGTTGCAGGACTGATCCTAGAATACAGTGAGGTGAACAGTTTCTCTTCAAGAAACCATTTATTTCCTAAAGGCACCATTTCAACTTAAAATTTTCACATATTTGTGTTTTTCTTAGTGAGGCAGTTGAGAAGCAGTGCTGAACTACAGCTGAAAATGCACAAAATACACAATATTAAATGCAATATTTTAAATCTAGAGAGATAGAACCACAAAGGGATTTAAATATTATTGACAATGTCTAAGAAAGAAGTGTCACCGAAATTTGTAATTCTCCATCTCAGCCAAAATGAACAGAATATCATCCAGGAAGAAGAAGATTAGAGTTTACATTTCCTCTTTGCTTGAATGTATGAACTTGAATTTAAGCCTCTAACACCTTTAGAATTAAACAACAGACTATGAGATCCAGAAAAGTTGCAGAAGGCGAAGTTTGTGAAACCAGTCCTCTGGTGACTTTAGATTTTCATTTGTGAAATATGTGTTAAAAATGACCAATTACAAAAAAAAAAAAAAACAAGGAGGGGGAGGGATGGGAGAAAAAAGGTCATATTTCCACGGTGATCAAAAGCAATATCATGGCATTTTACTTAATCACATTTTGTGCTGTGGCTGAAGCAGACAATAAGAAATTATTTCCAAAGATTTAGCTAAGACGGCAGTGACTCAGAAATAGAACTTTAAGGTACTCCCAGTCTCTAAATATTAAATATTTATTATAGTTCCATAAAATTTTACACTCATTGTACCGCTTTCTTGTTTTACCAGCTCTCAAGGGACTAAGAAGATTCTGTATTTGCTTCCTCTTTACAGCACATCAAACTGTTTTTTCATAATACTCCTATTAAACCATACGTTTCCCCAGTTTCCTGTAGATTGTCACTGAGTCACATCGGTATCAGCACACAAACTCCATCTGAGTCTCACTGACATCAGGATGGGAAGAAATTGCCAAATCCCAGAATCCTTAAAAACACTGCAGTTAGCAGGACTGTCCTTAGTCAGGTCATTCATGTTGAATTTCAGCTTCTTTTCTGCATTTGCATGTTGATTGTCAACACTTTCTTATCTGTCTATATAGCATCGTGTATATTGCCAGCACGACACGAATAAACGAGCTAATGAATAAATAATAGCAATCAATTGAAACAAACAGAGAATTGACTCGCCTCCTTCTCATTGTTCTCACTGAATGAGATGCCATAAGTAATCAAGTAGCATAAATTATAAGTACAGCACTAGAAAGTCATTGTTTCAATATTTTAAGAAACCTGCAGTGTGACTAAGGTAATGTGCTAGCTATAAAACATTTAGACAGTTTTGTTTTGCTTTCAGCACGTGCCTACCTCTGCTCCCACAGAAGTCAACAATAAGCCTCCTGGTACAGACGGGCTTCAAAAATCCCACTGTAAAGCGTAACTATATTTTTTGATTTTTAACCCTAGCGAAATTGTCCTCTGTAAGGGGTTGATGTGTCACTAAAAACCAGGGCATTTGCTAAGGACTTGAACACTTCAGAGACGTGTGCTCATCAGGAGAGTCTTTCTGCATGTGGTTAAATGCTGGAATTCCTCTATGAAAGTAATTTTTATTGAAATAATAATAAAATAATTGTTTATACCAGATGCATTATTTCTTCTGTAGATGCCTTGAAACATTCCCACTGCTCTTGAATCCTAACCACCTTGTTCTTTTGTCTCTTCCCGACATATATGGAGAAGTCCTATCTCCATTTGTAATTCTTACCACAAACCAGCCTTAATTCAGTGATACTGGTACTTCTCACAGCTTCTTTGTGTTCTTCCTGTCTCTAATGACCCATTAGCCATACATTTAACTGCAAGGACAAATCCCATTGAAAGCCACAATATCTGCAGTTGAATTTTGCAGCATCCAGCAGACAGGAAACATGATGTCCAGCCTTGCCATAATACAGATACATTAAAAACAAACTTCCAACCCAAACACAATATCGCTGCACAAGTAATAACAACAATCACCTGCAAAGTGGAGGGTGCCTTGCAACTCCTCCTCCCTACTGGATACTGAATTGTGTTCCATTAGATAAAGAAGGCTCCAGCAGACAAAACTCAAGACATTGCAAGGAACTCTGTTGCATCCATGCGTAATTGTTCTGTAATGCCATGTGATAATTTGGAATATGTGCAAGTTGAGATAATACCATGGGTTATTTTCTGTAGTAGGATGTATATCTTTTGTTAAGTAAGTGATGACAAAGGCTGGCACACATTATTAAAAGCTGGACAGAGTTCAGAATTTAACGTTCCCCTCACATTTCAAGTGATTTTCAATATCCACAACTGTCATCTAACATTGTTTCCAAGTTGCAATTCAGTGGGAGAAAAATAGCTATCCGTGTAGGGCTTCACGGTGACATATCTGTTATGTTTTTCATCTTAAGTGTGAAGACAGGAGTGAACCAACTCTCAGCCTCAGAATTTGGAACTGAACAGAATAGAAATTAAAAGGAGAAAAGCATGGCAGCATCTTTGTCTGAATGTAGGTTAACGGAGTATCTTGGAAGCTGCTTTTACCAGAATTAGTCTCCTTGGTTTCTTCCAACTGTACTTATCATGATGTAAACCAGGAGGAGTTTCATTAAGTGAACATTCGCATTGGTCCAAACAGCTGTAAAACAGATCTGAACAGAGCACAATACCACTGCAAGAGGTCTGTCATTTGAGGCCTCTCCTTTACTAAAATGATGGACAAACGTTTGAATCTTTCAGACCTGAAGTCTTTTGCTCCTCCAAAGCAGCTGCTGGACACTGTGTTTTTTAAAAACTTTTTTCTGTTTGCACTTCAGCAATTTGGTGATTGCCTTGCCCACCCCTCACCAGCACTCATTGTGCGCAATTTCATGGAACTTCCAAACATTTCCTGTGGAGCAAAAAACCAAATTTTCTGAACTCTACTTTGCTTCAGGGCATCTGATCCTGAAAGCTATGCGAGCTGTTAAAAATCGGCTTTCAAATGATGGAACTAAGCCTTTAGAGATACTTTCTTTTTCTTCTTTTTTTCTTTTCTTTTCTTTTCTTTTCTTTTCTTTTCTTTTCTTTTCTTTTCTTTTCTTTTCTTTTCTTTTCTTTTCTTTTCTTTTCTTTTCTTTTCTTTTCCTTTCTTTTCTTTTCTTTTCTTTTCTTTTCTTTTCTTTTCTTTTCTTTTCTTTTCTTTTCTTTTCTTTTCTTTTCTTTTCTTTTCTTTCCTTTCCTTTCCTTTCCTTTTCTTTTCTTTTCTTTTCTTTTCTTTTCTTTTCTTTTCTTTTCTTTTCTTTTCTTTTCTTTTCTTTTCTTTTCTTTTCTTTTCTTTTCTTTTCTTTTCTTTTCTTTTCTTTTCTTTTCTTTCCTTTTCTTTTCTTTTCTTTCCTTTTCTTTCCTTTTCTTTTCTTTTCTTTTCTTTTCTTTTCTTTTCTTTTCTTTTCTTTTCTTTTCTTTTCTTTTCTTTTCTTTTCTTTTCTTTTCTTTTCTTTTCTTTTCTTTTCTTTTCTTTTCTTTTCTTTTCTTTTCTTTTCTTTTCTTTTCTTTTCTTTTCTTTCCTTTCCTTTCCTTTCCTTTCCTTTCCTTTCCTTTCCTTTCCTTTCCTTTCCTTTCCTTTCCTTGCCTTTCCTTTCCTTTCCTTTCCTTTCCTTTCCTTTCCTTTCCTTTCCTTTCCTTTCCTTTCCTTTCCTTTCCTTTCCTTTCCTTTCCTTTCCTTTGCCTTTCCTTTGCCTTTCCTTGCCTTTCCTTGCCTTTCCTTGCCTTTCCTTGCCTTTCCTTGCCTTTCCTTGCCTTTCCTTGCCTTTCCTTTCCTTTCCTTTCCTTTCCTTTCCTTTCCTTTCCTTTCCTTTCCTTTCCTTTCCTTTCCTTTCCTTTCCTTTCCTTTCCTTTCCTTTCCTTTCCTTTCCTTTCCTTTCCTTTCCTTTCCTTTCCTTTCCTTTCCTTTCCTTTCCTTTCCTTTCCTTTCCTTTCCTTTCCTTTCCTTTCCTTTCCTTTCCTTTCCTTTCCTTGCCTTTCCTTGCCTTTCCTTGCCTTTCCTTGCCTTTCCTTGCCTTTCCTTTCCTTGCCTTTCCTTGCCTTTCCTTTCCTTTCCTTTCCTTGCCTTTCCTTGCCTTTCCTTGCCTTTCCTTTCCTTTTTTTTTTTTTTTCTCTTCATAAGGATTTTCAGAGCCTTAAGCCAAAAGAAATAGTCGTACAGGCAAGTACACCAATTTCAAGAGCGCAAGAAGAATGCTGGGGTGCTTGCTAGGGGCTATCTAGCCTTCCCGCACTTGCATGCCTCCCACAACATGTCACGTAGTCAATATGAAAATGAATACATGAAGTCCTGAGTGAACTTTTAAATTGGCCCTGCTTCTTCCTCTACCTTTGGCCATTTCAGACATGTTCTTGTTCAAGGATGACTTTCCAGCTATTTTTCATCCATCTAAGATAAAATAACATAGATGTGAGAAAATGTCAGCTGGAAAGGTACAAAACCTTTCCAGTGACCACAGACACTGGAATTTGATGGTCCCAGAGAACTAGTTGTCACTGCTTCTGTGCTGTGATTATTCTTTTCATCTAACTCAGATTTAGCATTGGCGTTGTACATATTTATTGACATTTACAGGAGCAAGGATGTCATCCATCACTGAAGTTCCCAAAAAGTCTTATTCTCAGGAACAAGAATATTCCCATTATTATTGAAGCCTTTACTGTGCATAGTCCAAAAACACTACTAATTATTTAGAAAATACAGTTCTTATGCCCAAATTAACAAATCACTAATTTTTCTTGATATACTCTTATATGTGATATAAATAGGGCTTTGTGTTAGAAGATATTTTTTGTGTCACAGGTGACACTATACATATATGGAATATTCTATTTCCTACTTTTTAGGGCCCCAAATGTTCACTACTCTTCTCTAGTCCATCCTCCTGCATTAAAAAAAAAAGCCAACAGATCTCGACATTTTGCATTGTAGGCCCTGAAATAGTAAGATTAGATCAGAAAAGATGAATGAGTGTTGTTAGATTTCATGTTAAAAATGACTTTTTGAAGACACGTACACGAAGATAGGTGTTTAAACTCAGTATTTTACGCACCAAGCAGGCTGTTAGAAGACTTCTACTTTGGCATTTTTTGTTATTTATTGTATATTACAGCACTGCCCCCAGATGTGCCTTTGTAACTGAAGGCAGAGCCCCTTTCTCTCTCCCATCATGATTTTCAGAGATTGCGAACAAAGGCACTGACCATGCCAAGCTTCACATCAGTGGCGAATCCCACACATTCCAAGTGTTCCCTCTGAAATCCATGTCTGTTCATAGATCAATGCAGGTGATGCCATAGCAGGGTGCCTGTGCCCATACATGCACAGCAGTAGAGTTGGTGGGAGAGTTTAAATACTTGTTTATGTCTGCGTATACTGTTTTTACACAGAATTCACAAATGATTTCTTTTCCTGAAAGTTAAACAAGGGAAATCCCTTGATTACCAGAGTAATAGCCAAATAGCCAGTTCATACCTTCACTGAACTGAATACTAGAAGGCAAGTGCACGGGTCAAGGTGTGAGATGTTGCTTCATGTTTCCACATTCCAATATCCCTCAAGAAGAGGAGATAAACATTATTTGAGGAGTCCTGACACAACACAGATACACTTCTTGCTCCCAAATCAGCAGATAGCAGCAGAACAACAGAGAAATGCATTTCCCCCCCTCCTAGGGTCATGCCCTTTGCGTGGTGGTTCTGTCCTGCATGAGTGAACAGAAGTACAAATATCCCATTTTCTCCTGAGTACTGATTTCTCTGTTCAGCTTACCTACACACAAGGCTTTTCAAATGCACTTAGTGGGTATTTACTTGTAGTTCCTTACAACTCTCTGGTCAGTTTGCAGAGCAGTTATACACATACTTTCTGTTTTCAGAAACAGACCGAGACTCCAAGGACTAAATCAACCTAAGGTGAAGAAATTTGTTCCACCACAACTAATTATCCAATGAAAACTCTCAGTTCAGCGATATATCTGAAAATAGAGTGTTCAGAAAGCCAACCTAGCCTTTCAGTCTATTTATAATTTAACCTTCGCTACAGTCAATGTTGCTAGGAGGTTTTCATAGTATATAGCATAAAGTCTTGGCCTTTAATTATTCCTTTAATCTTTGCTGGGTTTGTTCCTGAGAACAAGTTATACTTCTGCCATTTACAGGACAAACAGCTTCCAGGAATGCATCAGAATGCCGCAGGGGTCAGAGAGTGCATTTATTGAACACTGTTCAGTTTCAGCCTAAATCCTGACTGATCTGTTTTTACTTAGTGGAAGTGTAATTAATATAGCTAATAAACAAATGGCCACACAATTTAATTTTTTTTTTCCACGGTAAGAAAATTTACACAAGTTACACGTGATTCTATTTGTTTCACGTGCCGCCTCTTCCAGCTGGAAGGGTCAGGTGTTTGCAGATATATTAAATTCCTAGATGCTAATACGAGGATTTTGTTAAATAATGTATATGTTAATACAAGGATTATGTTAAATCTAAAAAACGGATTGATATTGTCCATTCATATTGTCTGATAGATTTCACATAGAACTACAGAATTTTTTTTTTTTTGTTAGATTTTCAAATCATATCTGGGGGTTGAGATGGCAGTTTGGCTTCTGTTACAAACTCACAGGAGGTCCTCAAAAAAAATATATTTTCTCTGCTGTCCTGTGGTATGACAGGGAGCCACTGGAGATGTTTATTTCACCATGACATGCTGTGTTCTCAACTCCTGGGAACACTGTGAAGGAAAATAACACTCTTTCAGAACTGTTTTCTTGATACATTTGAAATGTTTGTTGAGATGCTGGATAATGGGAGAGTGACTCCTTGTTGCAATTATAAATGTTTCCTGTAGGAAACAGCTCTCTTTTTCACCAGGTATCCCCAAACCATCCTTAACAAGAGCCTACAGGAAAGCTGGGGAGGGGCTGTTTATAAAGGCTTGGAGTGATAGGATGAGGGGGAATGGGTATAAACTGGAGAGGGGCAGATTTAGACTGGATATTAGGAAGAATTTCTTCACGCTGAGAGTGGTGAGGCCCTGGCCCAGGTTGCCCAGGGAAGCTGTGGCTGCCCCATCTCTGGAGGTGTTCAAGGCCAGGCTGGATGGGCCTTGGGCAGCCTGAGACAGTGGGAGGCGTCTCTGCCCATGGCAGGGAGGTTGTAACTAGATGGTCTTTAAGGCCCCTTCCAAAGCAAGCTATTTTATGATTCTATGATTCTATGAGTGTTTAAACATTAAAGAAGAACAGGATATTTACTAATGAACCGTTTTGACATTTGATTCAGAAACAGGTGCCTCAGGTGACCATTACCAGCACATTTTTTTCCCTCCATCTCAGCTTCCATTCTCGAGCAAAATGTGTATGATTTTCCTCGTCAAAATGGATACTGATGCAGAGTTGTCCCCTTTCACACCAGACATCTCCTTGGCATTCAAATTTAAAACTCCCCTCATTCAGGAGGATTTCTTTTGGCTTCAGAAGCTCAAATGAAGGTGTAATGTTGCCCACAAATTAATTGTTGGAAATTTATTTACCCATTGGAAGGAAAGAACTTTTTTCTTGCCAGAGAGAGATTCAATAATTTGCACATTACTTTTACTTTCCCAAAATCTCTGTTTTGCATACACTGATGGCTGACCTGTATTCAGGCATGCAAGTGAGACTTTAATTCTTGGACAAGGTTCTTGGATGCAGCTGTAGCTGGATAAGTGTTTGACAGCTTTCTGGAGTGCTGACATTTCACTCTGTTTTAACCAACATCTGCCTGTTATTGTGTAACACTGGAGAGTTACTCGTTGGTCACCAAAGGCATATGGACCACATCAGTTCCCAGTGGTAAATTGGATTAAGATTTTAAAGGAGTCGTGAAAAAGTAATATGAATTTCTTACTGAGAGGTGGCATAAGGATAAAAGAAAGGAAGGTAGGACTGAGGAAGACATTAGGGACGTTAGTCCATAAGAAGTTGCAGACAATTGCTGAAGGACTTTGGACTACAACTAGGAAAAAGAAGAAAAGGAAAAAGAGAAAATGTGTCAGAGGAAATAATACCAGATACGTAAGGCATAGAACAATACAAACTATATGTTAATAGTTGATTGCCGAATTGATCGACTTAATAGCAGTGTAGGCAAAAACTGTCTAAAGCATGAGGATTAGGAGTCAAGATTTGTTAATGCAATGGTTCTATAGTGGTATTCCTCAGACCAGACAAAGCCACAAGAGTCCTGGAAGCATAAGGCAAATGGTCTGTGTAACTGCACTAAACATTAAAACACATTAAGTTTATCTCGTGCAGATGCACAAGTTGCTTATGATCAGCTTATCTGAATTGCTGGTGGGTGACTGAGCTTATGAATGATGTGTATGTTTGTTCAAATGGGTTTTAAACTCCAGAGAGAGTCTTCTCCACAAAACTATATGAAATGTTCTCAAATATAGTGTAGCTTCCTCTATTCTCAGAAATTGTTTGCAAGCTAGTATTGATTTCTGAAAATTGATTTATTCATGAATATTCACTAAAGAGCATTGACAAACAGTTTCAGGACTATGAGGTATTCTTGAATGGTACTTTCTCACCAGGAAAGATGCTCTATGCATCATGTTTTACTTCTCTCATATGGCACTGTCCCGAGGCTGGTCAGTTAATGTATAACTAGTGATTGAGTGACTAAAATGTAATGGCCAGTCTAGAACCATGAAAGACTTATAAACATTCAGTAAAGCCTCGTTTGGGGTATATAAGGGATCTGAAAACAGATTCAGAGCAGACTGCAGTCATTCACAGAATCATGAATAACCTTATGAGACTTCAGAGAAGTAGAAAAGTAAGTCCACGTATTCATTTATGCCTAATCTCACATTGTTATTCCGAGGGCTCTCATCTAACCCAGAGGGACCTCAGAATTTATGTGAAAGACTCACTAGAAAAAAATACATAAACTGAGTTTGAAACAGAGATGAACATACAGATCTATCTCTTTTCTGAAGCAAGCACCTAACGTGCTGCATTTGAGAGCTCTGCAGTCAGTTGATCTCTCTCTTGGAAGCAAAAAACCTCTTGGATTATTTTCTCATCATCTTCACTATTTTTAGGAAAAAGGGGGTAAATTTATTGCAACATTATCTGGAGACTGTTGAGTCTTATTTGAATCCTTTCTGGTAACACTGAACTTGAACTCCGGCTTCACGTGGAGCCATATGCTCCAACAACTAGGGGTTCTTGCTTCGTTTGCAAAAGATGCACAACCTCAACAGCTAGTCCTCTACTTAGTTTTTAAAGACTAGATAAAGAAAGAAAGGACCCAGGCATGAGAAAGACTTACTGTACTTTAAAACACTTGTAGAGGAAGAAAATTTGTTGCAGGGAAGATTATTTTGGTTTTCCTAAAAGAAGTCGTGATGGAATTCAGGCTCATCCGATATTATCTGGCAGAAAATGAGATAATTTCTCATTGTTGAAATTATGACTCTGATCTGAGGAAAGGCACAATTCAGTATAATGGAGCAGGTTCTATCAAAATGAAGTGATACAGACAAAGATATAGTCATCACACAACATATTGTGTCTCTGGGTGTCTGTGAGAAGTGGGGAAACACCAAAGCAGATCTTTAAAAATCCAAATCCTACCAAGTGGAAACAATTGAGATCCTTAGTACGCACTCCTCTGTTGTGTCAATTCCAGAGCTTTTCTTTGTCACATCAGAGGTAATTGAGGGTTAAATTCCAACTCTCTTATTGAATTGTGAAGTATTAAAAACACCCACTCATGACAGCACTAGTGGAGCCAAACTTCCCAAGAGTTGTGATGATAAGATTATGATAAGGATATCTAGAAAAGAAATATGCTAAACTAACAGGATTAAACTGGGTGAGATCATCTATTGATGAATTTATCCCATGACAAAGAACAATGTAATGGGATTAATAATGAGAAATGTGGGCTAATTCCTGAGAGAAAGTTCATGGGTCGCAATACCTGAAGTGGGTCCCATGCGTAAAGACAACATGGTAATGAATAACTGGCAAAAAGCCTTGTTGTGAAGAGTAGCCTTTGCTATCATTTTATGGGAAAGCTTTGCAGAATTTAATAGACAACTGTAATCTTCCTTTCATTATTATTCCCACTTTCTGACTGGTCCATCTAAATGCAATGGAAACACTATATCTATGGCAAAGCGTTTTATATAGCTAAAGTATCCTCCCAAGTAATCTTATTTACTACTGGATATAACATACAGCACACTTAACGAGGAGGCACAGTTTTATTCAGTGCTCCCTTTGGCCATAAGGATCTCTTTCCTGTGAGGTTTTCGTATCAGCATGTTGTGGAATTTTTCCTTTCACCCCATGAGCTTAGTTTGGTAACGGTAAAACTTAAGTCTTATGAGGGCTTCATACAGCCTCCTTTACCCTAGCTTGGTGAGACTGACACACTCTTAGTAACCTGAGGAACTTTCCCGGAGAAATTTCTTGGGGAGTGTTAGAGAGAGGTCTGTTTTGATAGATGCTATGCTGGTCGAAGGGTGAAATGGATCTCACCTGGATGTGAGCTGGTCACTTAAGGTCTTCCTTGTGGTTAGCAAAGAGAAATAGGGTATCTGTGCAAATTAATTTAAACAATATCAGAAGATTAATCTTGGATGATATGAATAATCTTTAAAGACATCCCTCATTTTCATGATAAAGTGAAGACATAGGAGATAGTTCAAGAAGCCAACTAAATCTATTCATATGATTAGAAAGAACTGCTCTCTATTATGACTTGCCTCTTTTTTCCCCTATATGCTGGGTAAACTTGATCAATGTTATTGCTAATACTAGCAAAACTATAGAGGCTTTAGCAAAAACAAAACAAAACAAAACAAAAAATCCAAACCAAGCCAAATTCCTTTTAGATTTCTGATTTTTCTGACTGCAGAATCTTTTTTTGATCTCTATGTGTAAATGAGGCATTTCTCATGAAAGCTCCTTATTTGATAAGAAAATCATTCTTTTCACTTCAGAAAAAGAACAATTGAGGAAAATTTAATTAACTTGCAATAACTCTGAAACAGTCTTACAAATATTGGCCAGCTGAAATGATGACACTGTGAGCACTGCGAAACAGTTGTTAATAATTAAAAAGCTCTCCTTTTAGGACTTGCCTGCGAAGGCCATCAATGTGAAAAAATATAGCTAGCTGCTCTCCAAAAGCAGGACAAGGGACTCCTAAAATACAAAGTTTTAATGGAATTCCTTGAATGAAAAAAAACATAGTTACAAGTAGCAGTCAGAGAGTGTGTATAACTTCATAGACAGTCAAAGGAAAAAAAATTTTGGCAAGTATGTGCTTTGAAGTTTTTCACATAACTATGCTTTCATAAAGAGAGGCCATGCACGGACTCTGTTGAATACAAACAACTTGTCTGAAACAACTCACGTACAGAGAGATTTAAGGGAGCCTGTCTGGCTGTTTCCAAGACTGTATTTATGTTTATGTTCCTTACATGTGCTTAAAGCTCCACATATTTTTTTATTGGTTTTATTTGATTCAGATCAAACACAGTTCTTCAAATAATTAACACTTTACAACTCAAAAAATCCTGTATAGCTGCTTGTTTTCAGCTGAATTTCAGCCTAATCTTAATAATAATCCTAAAGTATCTGCCAACTCTGTCATCCATTAACTTTTATGGTATGCAAACACTTCCCATTTTACTGACATATTCTGAAAACATGTAGAGAGGGACTAGCTAACCATGGGGCAAGGGAGTTATCCTTAATTTGTAGTTTCCTGTTATTCTAAATTACACTTGCTCTGCATCTTTATGGCATCCTTCCATCTTTAAATGTTACTATGTTACTTTTCTGTTTAACTTATGCACCTTGAATATTGTAAAAACAACTGTAAAAGTCAATAAAAATGCCATAACATTGTGTCAATCAAAAGCAGTGGAGCAATCTCTATTGAGCAAATAATTGGAAAGATACAGCTAAAATGCAATTGCACCATGTTGCAATTGATTAAAGATATGAATCAGAAAACTAGAAGGGTTTTTTTTCCCAGTTTTAGTTACTACCAGCCACTTAATTTATAGAGCAGTTTCTCTGATACCAGCTAGAGTTCTGGAAAGAGGACACAAACACTGATAGTGTCTTGCGTTGCTGCCATTAATACAGGTTACGTATGATCATCCTAAATATAAAATCATTCAGCAAATTTTCCCACAATATAAGTTCTTTTCTGTTCTGTTTGTGCAAATACTTAGGTGAGAAATTCTTTTTTTTTTGTTTTTGTCAGGAACAATAAAACAATGGCACTAGAGATCTATCCACCTCAGTATCCCACGTTGCCTCGCAGAAAAGCCCCAGGAAAGACTATGATAACAAGGGAAGTATAAAGTCATCCTTCCCTGGTATGATCTTCATGATGTGGCCAAGGGACCTGTTAACCCAGCACTGCATGGCTTCATCTTTAACAGCCTTTTCTGGATTTTTCTCCTTTGTGTTTGCTTAATCACTTCTTGAACCCACTCTAGATTACATGTAAGCTTTCAAACTCATAACACGGGGAGGCTGTGCTGATTTCAGCTGTTATTGTTCCTTCACACTTAAAGATAAAATTTCTCATAGGGCTATGGAATGGGTTAGAAGTTGAGCAGAAAAGAAATCAACACCTCAGTGACAGAGATAGGGATATCTAAGAAAAGAGACTGGATAACTTCAAGGCCAGTGTGGGTTTTTTATTTCCTTCTTTCTGCTCTATCTAGTTTTGGTATATGCCTGGCAGTAAAATAGCTCCTTCAAGAATCCAGACATCCTTTTTGTAAATACAGCAATTTGATTCTAAGCTTGTTTTAAGCACAACAGATACATAAGCAATCATAAACTGTGCTGTCATAAATACAAGCCTTATTGAGATCAAGCAATGAAAATCAATCAATAGAGAACAATCATCTACAGAGAAAGCAACAGCTAATGCTCTGCAGTTCCTAGTTAATACTCTGTTATGGCATTTAAAAACCACAAAGAATTCCCTGTGTCATGGGCAATGACCATTTTACCACTGCTGAAATAGGAAATGAGCAGAGCTAAAGGCGTATTTGCATTCCACAGGTTAATTTGTTCAGCCCACCTTCTAGTGCATGGGAAGATCAGGTTATAGTAGGGCCTTGGATGGGTGCAGAAAAAGAAAAACAAGATTTTCTTTGAGTTTTAGTTTGCACAGGATACCGGAGAATGGTATTTTCTGCACTTTGGACAACAGGGAGGTAGATTACGGATGGTTATCAGTGAAAAACAAAGGACTGAATGGTGAACTGTCACACATTTATGTCTATACCTCTAGTTGTTCCAGTAAAAAATCCAAACCCAAACCAAAATATCTGCAATTTTTCCAGAAGTGTTATACCTTCTAACATTTTGTAGCTTGTATACCTTTTTTTAAAGAGTGAAATTTTCTATTTCAAAGTACCTCCATTTATTTGTTATGAGACAAGCTTTTTGAAAATGAAAGATTCCAACTTGAAATGAATGATTTTGTTTATGTCTGAAAAAGCTATTTTGTACAACTTCGAACACCATATAACCCCCCCAGTATTTTTTATATCAAGCAGTATTTTTAATGAATCAAAAGTTTCAGCAAACTGAAAACTATTCTAATTTTGCCTTTCTACTATTTAGCCAATGATGAATACTATGCTGACTACCGTCACACGCATTAAATAAGACTCATTTAGTCTCAAAAGTGATCAAACATCATTTAAACAATGCAATTTCTTTTGGAAGTATTAAAGAGGAGAACAACAATTTCATACCATTCATCTCTCTCTTGCTTAATGAATTATTGATTTGTTCTTTCTTTTGAATGACAGGGCTCTGATGTGATAAACATTGATTTGAATCTTTATACAAGTGTTGTATATCATCAGCATGTTATGGAAACAGAGCAACACATGCCAAAATAGACCTGAAAGGATGGGATGTTACAAAAAACCATTATGAGATGCCACAACTGTCTGCACGCGTGTGAGGGTGCACGTATAAAATAGCAAATGGAAATGAAAGTACATCCAGGGGGATAATGGTGTAGAATCACAGGAGGTTTACATTTGGGTTAATACTGAACAAGGAAAAATAGAAATGAGAAAAAATTACTTGCTGTTACTAGTGATTCTTCTTGCTTCACTTTTCTTGCAACCTCAAGTGAAGAGCTGTGACAGGTTTAAAGGGAAAGCTCTCTTACACCCTGCTCATGTTCAGAAGCTTTAGCTTCATGCATGGCTATTCATACCAATAGGAACTACACAGTCAGAAGACAAAAAAAAAGTGCTGAAAGCAGTAAACACATAGATAATCCTGTCCACCAAACATTTTGCATTTTCTTTATGCACCATTTATTTCAGACAAAAAAGCTGCTGAGAGATTTGCGTCAAAGTGATTTCCATAGCTCAGCTGCTCAAGGCTGGGGTGACAATTGAAGCTCTGAGCTACGCTTTCCTAGGGACCTGTGCATACCCCTCTCTTGCCATGCTTGGACATGGGAGATCTCACATGTTCACCTTCAGACAAGTCTGTTTTCAGACAAGTCTTCTGGGTCGTGTTTGGAAGCCTGGATGAGGGGAAAGAGCATAAGGTTCCTAAGGGACAGAGGAATCTTTCATTTTTCCCGTGGACAGCAGTAAGACTCCAGTACCGATTGTCTTTCCTTTGGGCTGTCATAACCAAAGCAAACAGGCTGTGAAGATATGCTACCGCCCTTCTCCTAAGCCCTCTGCAAAGAAAGGAGAACTCACATCCATGGGGTATACATAGGGCCAAAATAACCAGATCTTCTCATAACAAAAACCAAAACATACATGTCTCATTCAAAACCGCTCATGTTTGTCATGCAAAAATCCTTAAATGAGTATAGATGCACTGGAACAAGTGCTCAGGCTATAATACACTTTCACAGCAAATTAGAATTACAATTAATGACTTATAAATATTATTCACCAAGGCTGCATTGAGATTTTGCATAGGTGACTACAGAGGTTAAGGAATAAATATCACCGTTTCAGAGACTAAACCAATCTATGAATGGAAACTGAGACCAACAGATGCAAACAGGGCCAGGGAGACAAGGAAGGTGAGCTCCTTCTCTCTCTAACATATTGCTAGCATGTAGTTGAAAGGGAGTTACCGTTTATCATTTTTTAGGCCGAGAGCAGGATACGATCCCTTAAAGTAGGAAACAATTGAGCTTTCACGTAAGCATCACCACATAGGCAACGTTGACCAACTTACTATAAAACCCTGGCTCAAGGATGCAGCTGTAAGTAGAACCTAACATACGATTAATTAGGATAGGCAAGTTGTACAAATAAAGATATTCAAACAAATTTGTATGGACATCCACATTACACAGTCTTTCTTCCATACATATTCTTTTGTGCATGGCTCCTCTCTTTTAACTTGTCTCTCCAGGCTCAATAGGCTCAATAGACTCAATAGAGTCAATAGAATGAGATGCCTCTAAAAATTCTTCATGAGACTCTTTCCCAGGAGTGGGTAGTTAATTCACAGTTGAAACTTTAGCTGCTTCTACTTTCACCAGAATCAGGTATCATATTTCTATCACTCAATAAAAATGAGTTCTCCATTCCCAGGAAATATTTCTACCATTAATTTTCAGAATGAATCACTTTTTTGTGGTTATCAGTAAAGAAACCCCAAACAGTCCATTTAAAACCTATTAGTGAACACAAGAAGGCTAAAAAAGACATAATTCATGCATTATTTTTTCCTCTTTCCTCATATTTAACAAGTGTTTTGGAACACGTTGCATAACATACACAGCTCTGATTGTCCAGAGGTAGATCAACATTCTGCCCCAACAGTCTTACGCTCCGAGTTGGAAAACGAAACTTGAGACTCCAGTTTACAAATAGCTGGGAAAAAAAATAGATCGCAGGGTCGAAAACTTGTAATCATTATGGCTTTTGCATGATGACAAATTAAAAGCTGTTATTCTAGGTTATGAACAGTGCTATAAAGCTGGTATCCTACACTGTGTATTGCAAGCTCATTTAAAATGTACTCTTCCACGACATGATGAGAACACAAATTATAATTAGAAAAGTAACCCAAGCAGAAAATTAGTCTGGAAGACTAGTCTGAGTGTGCTTCTGCAGACAAAGCCATTCTGTGTCTTAACTTTACTGTCTCAGTACAGGGAGAGATCCTGTAGAAGATAAAGACAAGCACAGATTTTGCTTTCTGTGGGGAAAATAAGACTTTGCATATATGGTCCGCAGTGTTCAAGTTGTGCAAAGAGACACAAAGAGAAGTCCCAACAGATTTAACTTTTGCAGAGTTACTCACATTGTAGGCTGCTACAGCTGCAATGTACAGGTCTATACCTGGATTTTCATTCTCATAATTCTACTTGTTGGGAAAAATCCACATTTATGAGCACTGATAAGGTCTGCTGACCCCACCCTGAACCCAGACCCTACTTATGCAAGTAAATGTACCCGACATTCATGACCAACAAAAGGTTAGCTATCAAGGTAGTGATCTGTGAAAAAATGTGGTTCAAAATTCCGTTCTAAAACAAAGTTTGGGCCCAAAAAGAAAAAAAGTAAAAAGATACTTGCTGACATTAAATGATAAACCAAATAAACGGTATTGACAAACTTCGATGCAAGCAAGTCATATTCGAAAAACTTTACATTTGTCGTTTTCTCTTCCAGGAAACTTTTGTGGAGTTTAAAAGAAAAGCCAGATGCTTCTGTACCAACCACTTGGTATCTCTGTAGTTTATCTAGACAGACTGGAACAATCCACTGACTGGAAAATTATACCTACCTTTTTGTTGTCTCTCCCTGTGGAAAGGGGACCTGTGTATCAGAGAGGGGTTACATTACACTGGAAGGGAAGGATCACAATTTCCTATTAATTTTACTTTTTCTGTAAGAGCTGAATTCCTTGAAGTAACTGATACCGCTTCATCATGAGTGAGAACACCTATGAATTCCCAGTGCCTTACAGGATTTAGCAGATTTATTCTTGTATAGAAAAAGATTAAAAAGAAAACAAACCCCCTATTGAGGCAAGGAGCTATATCAACATCTGCCCTGAAATAGAAAGTGCTCTGCCATAAGGAAAAAAATGCAATGCTTTGTTAGTCTGAAGATAGATAACAACGTATCATACAGGCTTTTAAAAGGTGAGAATTAAGACATGGGAGCCTTTATTATGACTGGGGGTCACCTGCATCTGTGCTTGTTAGTGCATGCAGCACCAGTCAACACTTCAGCAAAACGGGTATTTTTTAGAAGGATGTGTAAAAACATTACCACCTTGCAGGACAACACACAACAGACCCTACACTGCACACTGAGTCTGAGTCTTCTCAGTTACTGCCTGTGATCTGAAGGATTTATCACAGTTGCTGCTGGTATTACCCGAAGTATTTACCCTGAAAACATCTTTGATCTCACGTGTAACCAAACAGTCCAGAAATTTGGTGCACTTGGCATCAGCTTTCCCCTGGCTGTGTGATGCTGTCCTGAAGCTTGACTGCTCCCTTGCCTCACCTGTCTCTGGCACTACAGAGTAGCAAATTGAAAGTCACTCTCTGAGCCCAGTTTTTCTCTAGATAATCCTTTTAGTTCCTTTTTGGCTGAACTAAAAAAATTACAAGAGGGACAGCGGCTGTAAATGAGAGTAGAAAGATAGCTAGGAAAGAGTCGCCCTTCTTTTTGTAGGATAAAAGTTGCTTGATGTTTAGGGAAATATATAAAGACATCAAAACACATCCAACCCAGCACAGCCTTAGTCCCAAATCCATCACCTTGGCTCTGCAAGAACCTAAATTATCTACAGCAGCTCCTGCTGGTAGCTGGGACTCTGCCATATTGATCTAATGAGTACATTTTATTTCTGTCTTCTACACACAGGCTAGTCGGAGTGTCTCACTTCAATGAGGAGATGGTATGGAGATTCAGCTGGTGGTTGGTGACAGGGGTAAGAAATTCAGACTGGGAAAAAACTCCAGAAATGATTGTTTGAACCTAAATGCAAGATCAGATTGATTAGGGATAGTAGCTCATCTTACCTTAAGGTGTTTATTCACTTCTCATAAATTCATATGCAAATCTGAACTTTTTTTTTTTTTTAATGCAACCCATGTATCGAAGAGTTTGGGAAAACGGCACTATAATTTCATATACAATGCATGGTCTGAGACAGGGTGAATACAGGGCATTATTATGCTCTTAAATCCATCCCTGGCCAGAAGCTTCCTCAGAATCAATGTTTAGTTCAGGCTTTAATACGGTGCTTCTGTACTTTTAGAGGTGATTTAAAACCATGCCTGGAGTAGGTATATGTTTATCCACTGTTGTTCAAGGTACAAATATTTCCTGAATCAGGCCACAGAAGAAACCAAAAGTTTCCTAAGCCAAAAGTTTCCAAAACCAAAAGTTTCCAAATCCAAAAGCAATAATTAAAATAATTGTCTATCATTGAAAAGCACATAAACACCTTTGTGGCCAGAAACCTCTTTTAAACTTCATCCTCGGGATGCATTTCTTGTTAGCAGTGCCCGTTTTTGAATACTTTAGGTATACTATTTTTTATATTCAAAATGTCAAAAACCTGCATAAAAGGGAAGTATTATCTGTAAAGAAGAAATTGGGAAAGGAACATGAATTTGTTTTTACTGCTTGTCAGAGCCTCTATGTGGGTATTAGTTTTGATGAAAAAAACCCGATATAAAGTCATCAAAATCAGAACCAACAAAGAAGATTTGGGAAATTGAAAGTTTGATTTTTAATAGCTAATTCCTGATTTTTCATTCCTACCCAATATATTTTCAGATAAATGCCTTCTGGAAAGTAGCTATATATTATAAACTAATTTAATCTTAAAACTCTGGTTTGGTGACATTTACAGGATATTTAACACTTTCCGAAACTGTGACGTTATTTATATTCCTGGACATAGTTTTAGGAACCTAATTTCAAGTTTAAAAATACTGACTCACAGGCTCCTCGAAATGTGTGAGAAATGTCTTTTAGAACATGAATAAGATGACAAGAATAAAGGTGTCGGGCAAAAAACCTGGTCAGAGGAATAAAAGCTCACCAGGAAGGCTATTAATCTGCTCATGTAAAACTACACTGAGGAGCCCACAATCTGCTTATTTAAGGTTTCTAACCCAAGGATGTCTTGGGCTCTACAATGACTTACAGAGATGGAAATAGAGCTTAGTAAATCCTTAATAATCTAACTTGATGCACATGCTAGGATGCAGCCAACAGGAGGGGAAACTTCATTATTAATATTTTATTATTGAACTAGGCAATAGTACTTCCTGAAAGTTCAGGATTTCTTGTTACTGAAGTTCCCACAGTCCAAGAAGCAGGACATGTACCCGCCATGGAAGGGTTTTCGTAGTTGGCAGCTTTCAGAAAGCTGTCTGCTCGTCATACAGACCTATTTTCGGGCGATACTACAATACCTCTTTTTTTATGAACAAGACCCCCAAAAAAACCCAAATAAAACTTCCTTCAATCTTAATTACCTTGTTTGCTAGAAAAACAAATAAAAAAACCAACTCTTACATTTATGCTAGTAGAAGGCAAGGCAGACCTGAAGCTGTTCTTCACCAAAAATATCTGATGATCTGAGCTTCTTTTCAGGATGTTAAAAGTTATTGGGTAAGCCAGTAGTTTTCTGAAAGCTTGAAAAATCTCACTACATTTTTTTTTGATGAATTTTCCATCACTTGGTAGGATTGAAGAAATTAGAAATGTTCTGCTTTCCTGTTTTTTTTTTTTTTTCAGCACCTCCTCTTTTCCACCCTCCTACAGAATAAAAATGATGTGATATAGTAGACTAGCCAGGAGAAGGAATATGCAGAAGCATGTCTTAGTGCCTCAGGCTTTCAGACTCCAAAAGACAGGGATGAAAGCTCCAGACATGCTCGCAGTCGTGCTTTTAGAAGGTGTAGCCCCATGATTATGCGTAATGTCCAGTTCAGAAATCTTCCCTTAAGTTTCTAACTCACTAAGGTTCCTCCTCTCTGCCTTCTCCCTTGCTGCCTAACTACTCCAGTTTTATTTAATGACACTGTGATGTACCTCCGTTGCAAAGTAATACCTTGTTCAGACAGTATGCAGGAGCAGTTTGAAGGGGTCCTCCAGACAAATGTGAGTTGCAATTACTCTTCTCATGTTAAGATGTCTTAATGCATGGACATACAGAGAAGTCATTACAGATTTCTTAGGTGAAACCTGTACCTTTTCAGCAGACAAAATAGATTGCAGAGGATTAAGTATAGAAAAAGATCGGATTCACTTCTGTCTTCAGAGTATAGCCTTTCCTATCCTACCTCTAAATATAGTTCCTTCCTTGTCTTGTCCGTGGGGACCATTAAGTAGCTGCAATGATTTAGCAGTGACCAAAATCCTGCATGTAAAGTAGTATCCTTTAATTCTGCCCTCCTTAATAATTGCTGTGCCATTAATGATGTGTTTTAACTTTCTGTCCGCCCTGAATTGGTCAGGTAGTTGGACTGCATGAGTCCTTCCCAGATGAAATATTCTCTTTATTTCTAATAAGACACACTCAGATTATGCTCTGTCAAGAGCTTTCCCTCACTGATTTATCTTCTGGAGCTCCCTACTCCGAAGGACAGATCTGGAAATACAGCTGAAAGAGCTAGATATTACAGGGAGGGGGACAAGACACTCCACCCTGATCCAAGAGGTTTTCTAAATCTCCATCTGATATTTTCCCTTATCTCCATCTCCTGTACTGACATATAGATCTTGCTACATCATTTCGGTCCCTGACTGCTATCGGTAGACTTCTGTTTACTGATTGTCTTATCTCTACCACAGCCTTATTAACTCAATACACCGTGCAAGTTCCCCTCCTGCCCTAGTCCCACAAGGATTTCTCAAGACAGTAAGTGCCAATACCATGTCCAGTTGTGGCTGAAATGACCCAGAGATATATAAAAAGATTAGTTTTCTGGTCTGCGACACAATGTTATATCAAGCTGTATTACTCAGAAACAAATTCCCTTTTGCTTTACTGCATGACAACATTTGATTGCTTAAAGCTAAGCCATTTTTCCAAGGGAAAGAGGGGGAAGCATATCTGAGAATTGTTTTACTCTGCTTGTCTGATAGCCACCATCGTGAATGAGACACTGCAGCAGATATAAAGCTTTGAACTTAAGCTGAAAGCCAAAGCATCATGACTGCGGCTATAACAGCCATTGCTTCTGTGCAGAAAGGGGAGGTGAGGGAAGATATAACAGCATTCATCACTGGATTATCAGAGATCAATGCAGGCTGAATGACCAAATACTTTCTTTCTAGTCTCTTTATCTTCCCTTTTGTTTGTTTATGTATCTGTTTATTTATTTACTTTTAACTTGGTAGTTTTGTGTGAGAGCCAAACAAATAAAACTTCCTTACTGAAATGTAAAATGAGAGAGAAAAGAGTGAAAAGAAAAAGCAGGAAATATTTATAGAGCTAGTTTCTATAACACTGTTTTCTAGCATGTTGCAGATCTACTTCTATCCCTTTAAGAATACTCTTATCTTGGTTTTTAAATGCTAACAGCATTAAAAATACAGTAATTAACATGTTCATAATGTAAATGCTAATCATTTAACATGTCAAGCTTCTCCGTCCCCTACTGAATCAATATGAATTATTAAAACAGACTCTTTAAGACCTTTAAAATCAACTCTCAAAGCATGCACTAAACAACCACACCGTTGGCATACGGAAACACCAAGTTACTAATTCATGTGTTAGACTGTCTGACACACTTGTTCTCTTTGATAAGAAAAAACAAAGCCAGAAAACCTCCCTTCAAAATGTTATATTCAGACCTGCATAGTCTGTATGCATAAGTGAAATTAATTTTTTCCCTCAGAGATTTTCTAATGTTTTAAATGTAAACCTTATGAAAAGGGAAAAAAAATTAGAAAACGTCTATTCAGATTGTGGAATACATTTTTCCGTAAGAAAGTTTTGTGACAATCCGAAGTGCATTTGAAGGAATAAATATATAAAGACAATTTAAAAAAAACCCCACTCAACTAGTAAAGTAAAAGTTTAAGTTCCTAGTTTTAAAACTGTTTCCGTGAAGATTGTTATTGGTCATGAAGAAAGCCGTACATCTGTTTGGTAACCGATTTTAAATTGTATAAATAAAGACAAAGTCTTAATATCGAGGTTATTCCGAAGTTTACTGCAGAAAGGGCAAAATAATTGTTTATTTTCAAACACCTTCAAAATAGGCATGGAATCATGAGATGGATGCGTCTTACCTCACAGCTGGCTCACGATGCTTTGAGGAAGAGCCATGAAGTAGTTTTTGTGTATATGCATATATATGTACATAAAGAAAGCCAGACGCCTGCATCAGATGGCTGTTTCCTGGTCAAAACATTGAAATAAGATGCCAGATATGATTCCTTTTTGATATACATACAAAATAAATGAGATTTTGCAATTGTGTACAAAGACCATCACATAAACTGTAGGTCTCAAATACTTTCCTATCATCAAATTGCACAATGGTTGTGTTAAGATCTTGTTCTGCTTGAATAATCAGATAAAGGAATGGATGTTAATAGGCTAGAGGTTTTTCTTGCTTTGGGAAAATCTTCCATGGCCATGAAGATAACTGATAGGCATCTTTCACAATGCTTGGGTACTTCACTATGGGTAGATCAACTTTTCAGTAGGAGTAGAATAGCACAGAGCCATGCAGTGCATACAGCTGGATTAACATATACCAGCTGGGAATCTCGCCTTCATTTTCTATATCTTGATCCACTTGATCTCAGGTATAAATTGAAGTTCTACCTGGGCAATCCTAAATCTCTTCTTTATTGTGAGAAAGAAGGAAACTCATTTTAGAGAGGTTAAAATTTTACAAAGTTTGTGTACTCTGGAATAATTTATGAGGGGTGATATGTCTGATAGAAGATAAGAGCTCATGTACCTTGCTTCCCTAGCATGAAAAATAGGTCATAACCTCCTACTACCCCATCAAAAAAAAAAAAGAGAGAAAAAACAACTAGGGAAAAAGTTCACTGCCTCAGATGCTTTGAGATTAACACAAATTACAGTCAAAGGGCAAAGAGAAGATGGAGAATTTCAGATCTAGGGCAGAATAAGTCAGCAGTAGTTAGGGAGGCTTTTCATGCCTGTCAAACACAGAAGAAGCTACTTTATATTTGAGGGACACATCTTGCTGCCAGTTTCTTGTTGGCTGCATAGCAAAAACTTATTTTCACAACAGGATATAAAATAAGTGTGAGAGATGCAAGCATGGTCTACTGTTTTCTAACTCATTTAATGAAAAACATTATCTCCAAACCAGTCTTGATGAGCTCTTAAACCATTCTGACTACATCTCTATTTTTTTCTGAGAACTCGGAATTATAGTTACACCTAGTCCTTCTCTGAATTCCTACTTGATTTTCCCAAAGTGTTCATTGGGGCTACTTAATCACTAAGGGCATTTGATACTCTAGTACCTGTCCAGGAGAGATAAGGTAAGGTGAAGCCGTGAAGAAGGGGAAGGGAGAGGAGACACGAAGGGCGAAGGTGTTCAGTTGAAGGGAATGCTCTTTGGAGGTGATGGCTTGTTCGTCACTCTGTAAATATAACCATATAGCATGATCCTGAAACCACACCAGGACTGTAGTTATGTGACAGAAAAATGAATGAGAGGGAGAGTCCAAAAATCCCTCAATGCAGGTAAATCACAGGTGACGGAAACAAAAATTTTCTATAACACATTACAAATTCTCCCAAAATAGGAGAACCTAGAGCCTGTCAGTATTAAACTGATCAATAGTTGGGTAGAGTATGTGAGAGTAAATAAATGAGAGTGCTTCAATAGATTCATTTGTGCTTTATAAGACATATGATACTGTGAATTTTTGTCCAGGGCTGAACCTCCCAGGAACTTACACCACACTAATGTTGTCTTGTACTATAGGATTTGCTACGATTTAATTTTGCAGAAATGTAAATAGACACAGCAGTACCAGAATGTGGTGAAATGACTACTGAAAAAGCTGGAAAAGCTTACATTAATGGCATGAAAAGTAGATAAAATACAAAGCAAACAAGTACTGTAGAGTTGTGATGGGATTACTTGATCATGCCTAAGTCCAAACTGAGTGTCTTTAATGTAAGGAATTATTCTTCAGGGAAAGAAGCACTAAGAAACAGAACATATTGTCCATTTAATGTCCGTAATTTTTCCTCCCAAGATTTAGTTTCAAAAACTATGTCTTTCTGTTCTGCAATAATGGTTATTTGCTCATCACGGAGTGAAGAAATTGGTGAAGAAATACAGCCCTTAAATACGCATTGCTATGATTTAAGCAAGTACGGTATCAAGGCAAGGCATTAATGTAGAACCCAACTTGGCAATGGCCAAGTTCAGATTCTGAATTATCCAAAGAAGGAATCAGAAAAAAAATATCTAGAGTATGCCTTATGACTTTCTTTATCTTTATCTTTGAGTATCTGCTGACTTAGAAGAAGTATGGCCAGTAGTTTGTAATTTCTTCAGGAAAGGTTCAGTGAGTGACATTTGTATTAGAGATGCAGACATGGTGAGTTATAAAGTATCTGCTGTGACAAACTATCTGCTGAGAAGAAAAATCATGTAGTCATCATGCATATCTGATCCTCTAATTACACATTACAGACGCTCTGAAAAGTACCAGCTTCTCCAACAGAGAATACTTCCAGCAGGATTAGTCTAGCAGACCTCTGCAGATGTACCCATTTTAGGGTATGAAGACAAACCTTAAAAGATTAATTAGCACAATAGTCCAGTGTTCTTAGACATGCAAAATTAAAAAGGAGGAGAGAGGAAGAAGGTTAAGTCACACAGCAGCTTGTTCAGAAGACCCCAAAAAAGCTAAAACCAGTAGGTGGCCAATGACCTGACGTCAAGATCAGCACACCGAAGGAGGTAAGGAGTTTGTTTCAAGTACCTTATTTCTGGCTATAGCAGAACTTTTGGCCTTATCTACCACACAAATTTGACTTAAAAAACAGGTATGACAGGCTTAAAAATGTAAACACACAAAAATCTTGAATTCAAGATTTAAAACCTCATTTGAGGTGCCAGGTGATTAATGTTGGGATGACAGGACATAGGAAGAAGTATATATCATGGCAGAACTCTGGTCTTAGAGGTCCTGGAAAGGGCCTAATCAAATGTCATCATCCCTGTGAGATCTGATGAATTCTCATCCAGAACTTGACGTGAAAGACTGGACTCATTCCTGGAGTCTATGCTGCGGAAAAAAGATACAGAGAAGATCTTTCTGTCATCCCTCCTGCCTGATGAAAAGGAAATTCTTATAGCATTTTTGAAAAGTGCTGCATGTTGCTGTTACGGAGGTTGAGACTGAAAGACTGTCAGAACAGTGACTGTTTGCACCCATTTTGAAAAATGTGATGGGGAGAAACACCTGATGGAGTAGAAAGAGATGGACACATTCTTGCATGAGCCCAGGCTTGGGTGCTATTCCTTAGGTCATTCCCAGATGTAAGTTATTTTACATCCTGTCTACGTGAAGAGAAGGCTCAAGTCCTTCATGAGCTCCTCAACCCTTTCCAGCCCATCAGAGCAACTCCATGTATCCATATTGTCACCAGTGAGAGTCCAGTCCTCAGTTCCTGCAGGAGGACCAGTCTGTAGATCTCGCAGGATTCCTTTCAGGACCAGTCTAACAAGAAGCCAAGGGTGCCAGTCCATGGCAAGTTGCAAGAGGTTCTCAAGGGAACAGAAGGACTTGAGGACAGGTTTTGGTACAGATCTGCAGTCCTTTAGGACTTATGCACACATGGTCTGCCTACTGTGAGCTACTGGGCTGTCACGACATTAACCCTGTCCATATCCACCACGATCAGGTCTATGTCTGCTGTAAGGGTTACACTGAGTGGTGTAGGGGAGGCTAAACAAGATGAGTCATACTGACTGAGGTTAGAAACCTGGTCATGGTGCCACCACACACTGCAGGGGTTGATGACAGGAGAAAGAAACCAAACACGCACCTCTTTTTCCTTCAAGTCCATTTTTCTTGGCCAAATGCAGTGACAGTGAGAGACTTTGGGGACAGTGTTGCAGGAAGAGGAGGCAATCACAGGGTTTTTTTTTTCAATTTTGTAGGCTACCAGAAGGCAGAGTAGGAGCTCAAGACTGGAAGAAGTGTACCACACTGACACGCATATACTTCCTGTGAGGTGGATCCCTTTATTCTGTATAAAACAAATGTTCACTGTTGGATCATTCAGCAGGGCAAGGAGACATTAAATACCTCCTCCTGCTTCCCAGCAACACCAGTTCTATAATGACGGATCATCTCAAAATCACTGGCCATGCTAGGAAAATGTCTATTCTGGTACTTTTTTTTCATGAAAATGCTTTTATTTGAAGAAATGGAATGTGCTTTAAAAAATTTGCTCTGTTCTTACTGTGATAGAGTTTTATCTACCTGTCATACTATTTTTCATGCAAGTTTTCTTGCTGCCCTGTGTCTAAATTCACTGAGCTTACCATAAGCCTCCCAACTAGGAAACAGCCTAAATGTAAGAATGTAGAAATGTAGGAAGTTGTTAAATCTCTGACTTTAACCAGCTTCACTATGGCTCTCCTCACCTTGCTGTTCCACTTCTATCACCAATATCCTTTGCTGAAATATGAGCCCTCAAAATATGAAGCCTTACAGTGTAACAGAAAGATAAATCTTTTTTTTCTCCCCTAAAGATATTATTTTTTTCAAAATTAAGATTTTTTTTTCCATGTGAATCATTATTACAAACATTATCTTCATATGAGGTATTGGTACAAATGAAACGTGTGTATAATTGAAATAAACATTGCTAAAACACATGATGAGTGAAATTCCTACAGCTGCATACAGTTTTCTGGAGAAGCTCTATTTTATCTTGATGTTAGGATAAATGTTGCTCTTTCCTTTACTTCTCATTTAGCCTTCTGTAATACCAACTTAACATGCATGCATGGATAGATGATTTCAGATAACAAAGCTTTCAGGACTTTACCTGTCCTAAAACAAACAACTCAACAGTTGTTTTTTACCAAAGACTTCTTGAGATTTAAAATGCTCCGTCCACAGTTCACTGAACTTGGATGGTATCTGTCTCAGCTGCATGACTAAGAGTTTGTCACCAGCGCAGTTTTAGGTTCTGCTTAGCCTCCAGGAAAATTCTTATTGATTGTTTTAACAGTTTGGACTTTAGGGATTGCCGTATTATTTTTGAATCTAAGGAAGGATGCACAGTTAATAACAAAGAGCCCTGGGGAATCCTCATTTGGCACGTTGCTATATCACAGGTACTTGTTATGAGGCTACTACTGCAAGAGGTACCTTTCCTCTGCCTACACCTTCTGTCTATAAAAATGAGAGATGCAGCTGCTGTCGTTTAGCTGGAGAAAAGCTATCAATCAGAGCAAGAGATGTCAGCCATGAAATCCCTACAAGCACCTCACAGAAAGTTAGAACAAATACTTTTCTTCCTATTTGCCATTCTGTTTCCGCATCCACTAACTACAGAGGCTCCTGAGAAAAACAGGAAAGCAATAGTCTTCTCACTTCAAGTGAGATCATTCAGTTTGGTAGGCAAAGGAAATAAACTGAAGTGAAATAAACTCCACTGAAGTGGAGGTTTTGTTTCCTTTGTAGCTGTTTTTTATAATGTTTATTCTGCAGAAGATGCTTATTTACTCCCTTTTAGAATAGATATTGTACTCAGAGCAAATTTTGTTGTGTTGCTCTCACAGACCTCAGAGAACAGCAGGGAACATCCTTTGTTTTCACAGAAACCTTTAAGAAGCCACTTGAGATTCAGTCCTTCTTTAATGGAGACTCCCCACCTCCTGGGATTAGAACGACCTGTACCACCGCCACCCTTTTCCTGGAGAAGTCTGCAATTTTGATGAATTAAGATTATTTTTTTATTATTATTATTAAAAAGGAATCAGGTGGGCTCCTTCTGTTAGGAAGAGTAGATAATAGATAAATAACTTCTGATTCAGAAGCATAGCACGCAACGGTTCATGCACAGCCTTCACTATGTTGCACCCTCCTCCGCTTCCCTCAAGGTTTTGTTGAGTCTAAGCACATGCAGCTACTCATGCAGTTCTGCAGATATTTTCTGTTCTAATCTGTACGTCTGTGAAGACCACCAGAGCATATCAGAAACATTATTATGTGATCTTTTTTTAACTGACTTGTTGCAAATTCAATCAATAAATGTAAGGAATAAACTTTCACGAGTATTAGTGGTTGTGACAACTCCTTGGTGGGTTTGTGGATAGACGTGGACATCTTGAGAATTCCTGTGCCATCTTCCTTCAAGTGACATGTTGCTCTATGCCTAGACTTTATTTCCCTGGAGACCATGCCATTAGGGCTTCAGAGGACTTTCTAATTTCAGCATCAAATTTCAGAAATAAGGAGATATTTTACTAAATAATGTTGGCAACACTCTTAGCAGGATTTTACAGGACTTTGAAAAAATGACTTGACTTACCACAAATGCTTCCTCTTGAAACATAAGAATCTTTCAGTCTAGACACAGAAGTGGCAAAGGAAATATTGTGCTAGCATATGTATGAGGGAGCAAGCTTGGCACCTAAACAAAGGTTTTCCACTGCCTGTCTGGCATTCATATGTCTGGTTAATTTGTAAGTTGTTAGAGAAGAAGATTGCTGAGATTTCCCCATGTATTGCTAAAAAAGAATGTTCTCTTCATGTAGCCTGAATGGGAGGAAAATAGACTGTAAAAGTTAGTGCTGATTTCATTGTCTTTTGCACACTGAATACTGGAAGAAGTCTTTCGTTGCCCTGTAGATATAACTATAGTACAAGTGGGTATCAGAGGTTTGCCTCAGAGCAAATGCCTTTGTTGTGCACTCCCTGCCTGGCCCTGGAGCTCCCCTGCTTGTCTTAGAGTAGGTGAGACAAAGGACTAGTTTGAGAGGATAGATTGAACTCTCAGCCACCTTTAAAACAAAGTGTTTTGCTAATTGATGCAGCAGATCTCCAAGTGGAGAGATTAGACAGTCCTGGAGATACCCCATCTTAAGTGGCTTGCTGTGCACAAGTAGATTCACAGGCGCTGTTTGTATGCAGTTTTAAATAAATAAGACTCTTTAAGGTAGAAACTGTTCTTACAGGTACAGAAATTGTCACATAATATAGTCTTTTGCACAAAGCTTGAAGACATAGTATAAATAGTTTAAGCAAATTAACAGCAACAGATCTGATACGGTCAGGTAGAACCGTTGGATGACTGGGTACAAGGACTGAGCAGAGAGGAAATTTGGTGGTGGAAGTGCTCTTCAGGGTCGTCATTCCTGTGACTATTGGAGTCACTTTTAAATGCATAACAAGCTCTTTGTGGTTTTTTTTTCTGTTAGAAAATGATATGCCAGCAAATTTGTGTATCCAATCTCAAATCACATCATCCAACGTGGATAGATAGATAGTCTGATGGATTGTAGGTGCAATTTTCTGTGTAGTGCTTTAGAAAGCAGGAATGAAGTGTAAAGATCTACTGTGCAATTATCCTGCTAAGCTTGTGAAACAAGGTTTAAGACTGAAATTGTTTGCAAAATACTGTGGGAATTGTATACATTATTTTCCTTAAGCATTCTGTAGGTTTGTGTGCTTCTGATTAATCTGATGGGAGAAGCAAGTGCACACACACACGTGCACACACGCATATGTGTGTACACAGTGAGAGATAATAAAGATAAACATATGATTCTTTATTAATAAGAGAGAAGAGGAATACTTGTTCCTGAAAGAGGAACCTCTGAAGTAGCTCAGTGTGGTGCTGTTACAGCTCAGAGCATCTTGTAGAGTATGAATTCTCTAAAAAAAACAACATTTTTTTCTCCTTGGCCTGGAACCTTTCAAAAGTGTTTGGAAATGCCATGAAGGAATTTGTCTGTTGTCTGTAAGGAGTTCTCCAAGAAGTGAACTAAGAGATGTTTCACAGTCCTGTGTCAAGAAAACTTATTATATCTGCACTAGGTGGGAAGAAATATGTAGCATGTGCTGCTGTAGGAGAAGAAATTCATTTTAATTAACGAAGACCTCAAAAATCAGGCTCAAAAGACATTAATCAACTAACCAACTTTCCACAGTGTTGGTTTTACCCACTAGCCCATGTTCCTTAATGACTCGTTTCAGTGTGTGTAATATTTAACAGCTGAGAGAATACCAGGACTCAAGTTAGAAAACCACTATCAATAGAAGGTGCTGGGTTTTGTCATTAAATCAAATCATAGGTTCCCTTTTTATTACCTAGATGTTGCTAAAGGGTGTTTTGTTTTCACAGGGAAATATAAGTAAAATAAATAAACTGTCAGAAATCACTTTCTTGCTTTCATGATTTGTGTTAATTTATGAAACCGTGATGGAATTAATGCAAATGTGACTGAGGTACTCATGACCCTGCTTCTATATCAGTAACTGTTAATCTGTGATATAATATATCTAGTAAATATTACCTAGTTTAAGAAGAATGAGGGATAATTTGTGTATTAGAACTCAGGAATTACTACCATCAAGGCTTTTGTCACCTGCACAACTTTTTTTCACGAGTGCTGTGAGGACTGAGTAGCTCTGACAGAATCAGTCCTCTGTCAGATTTGCAGCTTATGAATAGATCCAGCTGTAATTAAGCAGGACTGATGGACAGAATGATCACCCAAGCCTCATTTCCTGAAGAAACCAGGCTACAAATTTTTCGTTTGCTACCACTGATTGGCTAGCATCTCCAGCATTCAGTGAGGAATATTTACGCTGATATTTGAGTTCATCTTCTTCTTCCTTTCAGTACTAAAAGAATAGTTTGTCCCTACCTTGCACCTTCCCAGTGGTTCTTCCCAAGACCTGCCTCCCTAGAGCAGCCATATAAGGCATTTCTCTGTCCAGATCATTTTAATAGAGATCCTTAGGGTCTTTTTGTACACAAGATCATCTTGGATAACATGAGGCTAACTCCTGGAGTAAGCCTCTAGTACTAACAGAACGAGAGCAGTCAAGATAATCAGGTAGCTGAGCGTTCTAATGATCCCAACAAAAGCTTGGATCACGTAGCCACCATAACCTGGAGATGGAATTGTATCGTCTTTACTGGAACAAATTAAATTCATCCATCCAAAGGTTTTTAATTTCTCACGATATGTTTTAATATACCATGGAAAAGAGCAAGGTTTTCAAATAGACAAAACTCCAGTTTACATGGATAGAAAGCAACTCTTCCATGTCTAGATGATCTGTGAAAAGCAGCTACTCTCCTGTGTTGTTTCAAAGCAGTTGCATCATCTTGGAGGGCAGTAAGCTGGGTTGGAAACAAACCCATTGGAAATTCCTTCATCCAAACTAGAACTGATTGCGTCTGCTCCCTGATCTTCCCAGCACACCCCTCAGAATGTGCTGTCTCTCTGTTTGCTGGGTTTTTCCTCTAGCCACATCACCCTCTCCTGCTCTCTGCATAGAAGACATCTCTCTACTTGAATTAGAGGGCTGCAGCCCAGACAAGGCAAGCAGATTAGCTGGATGCCCTCGGTAGGTAGAATGGACAATCAATAGTCAACAGTAACTAGTCCCTGTCTGTCACAAAATGCGACATCAAAATACCACTCCTACAGCAAGAAACATTACAGTTTGTGTTATACCTTTCAAACATCCAGTTGTATTTTACCCCTAAGCAAGAAGGAAGTCTTATAACAGCAAGCACACCTCTGATCTTAGGAAAACATTCTCTGAGTAGATAATATGCTTATTCTGAATGAAGGCATCATCACTTTGCAGAGAGTAATCCAAGTATATTTATATGCCTAGTCCCACCGAAAGTCAGCCCTGGTCACCAGTGACTGTCATTCATGGATCGTAGATCAATTACAAACTTTATTTGTATACTTGTACACTGAAGTGCGCTCAAATTATTATTCATCAGGTGAAACTCAGTTGCAGCTAGACAGTTAACCATAGCTCCATGTTTCTGTGCCTTCCCGCTGTTTTACATCGCATACAAAAAGAAAGACCAAGGTTTTGAAATGCAAAATATGTGACTCCAGAAAGGAGTTGTCTTAAAATTTGAAAGGGAACACAATGAAATCTCCCGGACACCAGTCACTTATATCAAATTTGGAGATGGCCATACTCCTAATGGGGAAGGAGTAGGAAGGAGGGATTGGTATTCCGCTAGTGCAGGTGGAAGGGAAGACATGATTCTTCAGTGGGAAGCAATGTTGTGTGTGTACATCTCAACTCTGTAAGTGAGTTTCACCACTTCCCGGTGGCATAAACCATGATGTTTGCATTAAGCCACAGTTTAACAGCTACTGACACACAGGGATATCATGCTACAAAGAGAATGACATCACAGTGTAGCTTGATTGCATTGCAAATGACCTCAATAGAACCCTGAAAGTGGTTCTCTGATATTCTGTTCAATAAACTTAAAGAATGCAAAAGACTAAGGGGCTGTTTCCTTGGGGAAATGTGAGGGAAAGCGGCAGGGTTAAAGGTATCTACTGGTAAAAGGCAGGGGGAGACCATAGCGTTCTCTTCCAAAGGGACTGCTTCAGGCTGCAGCAATTCATCGCAGCCAAATAGAAATGACCAGATCTGAAAAGACCAGGTGGAAAAGATAAATAAAAATAAAAAACCCATACATTTTTTTTTGTCTTGCAATGGAGACCACATGGCACAGATTTAATGTGGTAAAAGAACAAGTTATTAGAGAGAAATTGCTTTTTGTGAGTGTCTGTTTCAGGTGTTCAGTTGGTTCTATGTCTGTTCTTTCCAGGAGAGGATTCCAGGCTATCGCAGAGCTGTACTTAATCCTATGCTATTGACTTTAACCTAGCTCAAAGCAACAAAAAATGCTGAATACAGAAAAAAATTACATATTTCCAGTGTAATTTTATCATTTCTATATTTTTCTATTTTCAAAAAGATGAACTCCAACAAGTAATCTATTATTTTCTTTGAGAGACTTGGCTTGTGACATTTTTGTATAACTCAGAATTTTCAACATCTGTCTCTAATTAAGAAGCATTTTTCTACTAGGAACAACGATTACAGTGTCTGAAAGTGCTGCTACACAGATATGATTCATATCTCCCTCCTAAGAAGCTTGTCTTATGTCCTGAAATTTGAGATTTGTAAATCCGTTAGCTAAACATTTATATCTGCTACTTAGACCTTGATTGTGCAGGTGCTTAAATTTGCAATGTTTTGCTGAGGTTGATCAGTAAATGCATAACAGACGTGTATGTGTTTTGCAAGTCTGAGAACTTTTCTGTCAAGGCTTTTCCAGTTTCAGGAAATGTATTGAGTTCTGTCTCCTGTGCAATACATTTTACGCTAAAAACTGCCCCATGCAAAAAATTAACTTCCGGCACTGACTGCCAACTGCTTTCTCCAAATTATAAAATAAGCAAAGAAAGATCCTTGACAAAAAAAAAGAAAAAGGAAAATGGTTGTCTAAATTTTAATTTTAGGTAACAATTAAGGTTTGTTGGTTTGTTTTTTCTTTTTTTTTTAATGGTAAAAAGAATCATATCCTGGGCTGCATCAAAACAAACGTGTCCAGCAGGGTGAGGAAGGGGATTCTGCCCCACTACTCTGTTCACATGGGACCCCACCTAGAGTCCTGTGTCCAGTTCTGGGATACTCAACGCAAGAGGGATATGGAACTGTTGGAATGAGTCCAAAGGAGGCCACAAAAATGGTCCGTGGGCTGGAGCACTCTTCTAGGAGGACGGGCTGAGAGAGTTGGGACTGCTCAACCTGGAGAAGGCTCTGGGGAGAACTTAGAACAGCTTTTCAGTACTAGAAGGACCTACAGGAAAGCTGGGGAGGGACTATTTTACGAGGGCTTGGAGTGACAGGTTGAGGGGAAATGGCTTTAAATTGGAAGGGGGTAGATTTAGATTAGACATTAGGAAGAAATTCTTCATGATGAGGGTGGTGAGACGCTGGCCCAGGTTGCCAGAGAAGTGCTGGCTGCCCCATCCTTGGAGGTGTTCAAGGCCAGGTTGGATGGGGCTCGGAGACCCTGATCCAGTGGGAGATGTCCCTGCCCGTGGCAGAGGGTGGAACTGGATGGGCTTTAAGGCCCTTGCAACCCAAACCGTTCTTTGATTGTATGATTCTGTTCTAAATTATACATTGTGGAAGAGGGTATCAGGAAGATAAACTGGGCTGTATTTATTTCTGAATATAGTTTTCTGAGGTGAATTTATCTACAGATTCAAAAGACATCTTCCCTAACAATTCAGTGCTCCTTGCCAAATGTTTGATATGAGAATGATATATGACACTGTCATGTCCTTCCGTCACCTAAGATAATATGTAGTAGCTGTATACTATCTTGGAAAGGACAGTGTTGTGCTAAAAATACATATATCTGCACTACTCTAATTGAAAGGAAAGTCAAGTAAGTTATTAGTTTAGCACAAACAGCAGCTCAGCACAGAGAAAGGATTTAAAAAAAAAAAAAAGAAAAAGATAAAAGTCACTTTCCCTATTAAAATATACACAATAAAGGGGAAAGCCACTGCTGGTATGGCCAAGAGTCCTTTATCTACATCTTAGGGCTGAGTAGGGCTTGGGCATAATGTTTTCTGTTGTTTTAGCATATTATAAAGAAATACAGTGTGGAATTCCAAGTTGTTAGATTTATTGTGTATTTTTTCTCTCATTTTTGGAGCAGACAGGCTCGATGGAGAGACTTGGGACAAACTGTGTTCCCTCACACCTGCATATTTACTAATGCCATATCAATTTACAGCCACAAGCCTTGAAACTTAGCAGAGGTTTTCTGATAAGGCGCTTCTTTTTCCTTAGTTGTGGTTTATGTCGTGATGATTAAAACATCTTACCCTAGAGACTTCACAGGATAATACAAACAGAAACCTCTTGCTGTTTCTCAATGAGATGCTTACATTTAAGCTAGATTTAGAAAGAACCAACTCTGAGGAACATATTAAAATCAGAGGAAAGCAGTAATATTTGGTATTGCTGAAAAAGAATTGCAATAACCTTTTATATATGGCTTAATACGACCAAGTGCTTTTTGTTTTTCTGAACCAAAAGCAATTAAATGTTATCAGAGAGGTATTGCGTAGCATAATAATTTCATCAATATTTGCCTTTTTTTGTCCTAAGTTGCAATCACTTCATGTTCACCTCTGCTTTTAGATGACTGAAATCACTCTGTATTGTCTCTCAACAGAAGAAACCGTGTCGTGGCTGTGTAACAATGCTGGGTGCCCAAAGGTGTATGTGAATTAATGGATTCACTTGCAGAGTTGGACTAACTACAGATCATTTCTATGGGGTGTATTGAAAAAATACTAACATTAGGTAAAAGAATCATCAAAATATTTTTATATAAGACTCAATTCTACTCTGTGAACCTGGAAGAATTTGAAATCTTCCCAGCTGACAGCACTCCCTATCCTCAGAGACTGAAAGCATTGGGAGTTGTTTTGTATTTGAGGTAGGGGTTTTTTTTAATCAAATATTTGAATGTTGAAAAAAAACAAACAAACAAACAAACCCCTTTTGGACACTTGCAAAAGTAAATATTTGAAATTCTATTAATCTTAATTTTTTCTTTGAACTTTGAATACATTTGTATTCAAATTTCAGTGCAGCTGAAACAAAATTCTTCATTTGAGGTATACAGACATGATTTTCATTTCAGTTTACAAATTTATTCCAGGTTTTGAGTTTTCAGCTCTCACTGGGATGAGAACAATGAAGATAACAACGTTCTTGCAGTTTCTTGCCACATCTATGCATGACACATTGCCACAATTGAATTTACCTGAAGTATTTATGCTTTATACAAGAAAAATTTTTTTTTTCATCAAAGGCTTTCTCTTGAACAGCATTTTTTCTCCTCTGGCCTATCTTCCTTCACTTCCTTCTCCCTCAAGTCTGATAAATAACAAATGAGTTGTCCTCCAGGACCTTCAACATGGCATGTGTTCTTATGAGAACTCTAGCAGATGGCTTAAAGATATTGGAGAAGAACGGTTTCATTTGTGATGTTTTCTAGTTTTGTGATATTTCTGTAAGTTTTGGTCTGACTTTTTTGTCCATTTTTAAAACATAGTAGCGAATGAAATAAAAAACTACTACTGGGTACGGGTTTATAATCTAAACAACAAAATAATGGTACTTAATGCGGAAAGTTATGTAGAGCTCTACATCTACTAATACTGCAATATAAGTACCGAAAAGTAAAGATATTGAAACATTTTAGGAGTGTCTACATCTGTTAAAGATTCAGACATGAATTTTGTATCTGTAGCTCTCATTAAAAGGGAGCAGGTATTGCAAACATTATTTTACATACTCAATCTCAAACTTTGAAAGTCATCCCATTGGTTTAAATCAAAGTAATCATTTAGGTAAAAGTAAAATACATCATGTCAAGTATGTAATCATGAAAATTAGGCCCTTTCCTATAGAAGGATGATGCTGAAAGGTAGAAATCTTAACTATGACAGTAGTTGATGACATTTTAGGCTCTGTGGCTTTTCTGTACTTACTTAGCTGTGACCGTTTCAATGTGACCATGCTCTAATAAGATTATGGTCATTTACATTGGTCTGATGCACTTGCAAGGAATCAAAGTGTCTTCAGCACCGTTCTTTTTTGGCCCTTGCCATGTGCTGACCCACATCAAAGCCTTGAACATGGGTCCCAAATGCTCCAAACACTATAAAGTCTATATGGAAAATATGCAAATCATTCTCAGGAAGAAATTTCCATTTCTGTACCAGTAGTTTTCACTTTAATCCTTTTGCCTTGAAGACTTTATTTCCTTGGAAGAATGGGAAGGAAGGGGGTGGGTAATCTCTCTCTAGTTCCATTTCTGTTGTTGCAGGGCCCTGATACTGGGATCCCATTTCTCAAGCTTTATTGACTTTGATAAAAGCCTTTGACTTGCTGAACTTCCTCTCACTTTAGGTACAGCCATAGAATTATGGATTTCCTGACAAAATAATTAGTGTTTCTCTTTCTTGCCCTCTATATATGTGTGGGAACCCAATAAGATCACTTGTAAAATGTTTTTATACAATTTCTATTTAAAAACAGCAATGCTTTTGTTCTTATAACTTCCAAGAGAAATGGCCAAGATGATTTCTGCCTTACTGCATTAGATACAAGAAACAATCACAAGTTCTGCTACTGCACAAGTCACGCTAATTAACATCCTTGCAAGAGAGCTCAACAACGAAGCTGAGAAACAGATGGACAACTGGAACGTCGTATCTCTTTTGATAACACTACTAAATGGAGAGGAACATATTCAGATTCTACCTTAAACGTTTTCAAATACCTACTGCTACTTCGTTTAGGGGGAAAATAACATAAAAATTAATTCATTTTAGCATCAAATTTTGCCATACAGCAAGACTGTCTTTATGCCACTTCAGTGCTGCGTTTGATGACCATAGTAGCTCTGGAGTTGGGAAGCAAATGATGCACTATGACCTTAATTGTTTTTTCTTTTTTTTTTTTTGTTGTTATCATATTTTGAATGTCTGTTGGGAGAAAATAATTTATATCCTAGATGTAAAAATCTTTAGGAAATTAAAAAGATGTATGGTAGCTAGATGATTGTCTAGTCATTTAATAAACTTGGAAAGTGACACTAAACTTCTTGGGTCACATGGGAAAGCTGTGATAAACCCAAGAAATTTATATCTTGCTAAAATTCAGATGTTTAAGGAAGATAATACATTCTGACAAGTTTCTATGTGTCAGCTGAGCCATGGATATTGTCTGTATGCATACTTTTAGCACACATCCAACAAACAGTAATGCAAGTTATCTTAATGTTTTTCATTGAAGTCTAAGTAAAGATAAAGACTAGGAGCATATATGAGAGAGGTTACTGTATGTAAACATCCTAAACCATGGCAAATTAATCTGATGCTTGACCCTTCCATCTGAAGAGCAGAGCGTGATACTTCTCCTTTCTTTTACCAGGTACCCTCAAGGGACAGCTCCAAACTCTGGTGTTGTCATCACCTGTTCCAGCTCCTTTCTATGACTGTGAAGTTATAAGAATACAGGAAGGATTAAACCAATGAGCAAAAACAATGTGCTTTTGAAGAAGACTTAAAAAATATTGCAAAGCCTTAGTAGTGTTTTTTATAACTTGAATATAACGGATAATTCTTTTGAAGTTTTTTTGGGACATTTAATCTTTTATTCACAAAAATCATGAATGGCTGTATTGTATGTTGCTTCTGAATAGATAGAATACCCAGGGTTCTTTTTCATATTAGACACAATAACTTTTGCACCACAAATATAAAATATTGTCCTCATAGCAATGATAAACTTTATTTCACTTTTATTTTAAATTTTGAGTAAAAGCAGACAGGTATAGGTCCTCATATCTGCACACACCAAGAAGAAACTTTGTAGGAGTGGAGTTACTTTTAACGAACCCGGTGGCCACTCCCTGTCCTGGCATTGTAAATGCATATGACAACTGTCCTATAAATTATTCGTTTGATAAAATCTTCATGCTGCCTTAAGTTTTTAAAGCCCATTGTAAACCTAGTAACTTTGCAAGATGTACAGAGTTAAGTTCTCCCAGTTCTCTATTCATGTCATGTCTCTCAGGCTCTTTCTGATGGCTCATAATTGAAGTGCTTGATGTAACAACAGAGGTGTCTTGTGAGACCTTCGCACAGTAATAAAAAGAATAGTTACTGAGGAATTAAGTGTCATAACTTCTTGTGATCTAAGCAGTGGGTTCACCTTGTTTGCCATGAATGTTTCAAATGCTTGTGATGATTTTGAGTGTGTGTAACAGTGCAGTCAGGGAGATATCACTGTGTTTTGACCTGTTGTTCTCCAGAGTTCCTGTTTCGTTCCAACAAGATGGGGAATGAGTTCTCTTTCTTCAATATCTCTAGCACACAAAAGCTATCTTCATGTTAAAAAAACAGTGAAGGCAAGCTTGAGCTACCTCTGACTCATGTTCAGACACTTCTCCTGCCAACTTTGCTGCAGCATAAGCATTTCTAGTGAAGAGCTGTGGCAGGCAGCCAAGGAGCACAAATATCCAAATCCACTAGACTGAGATTTACCTAAGATGGTGTGTCAAAGTCCTGACTTCAAAGTTTTTTCCCTGACAGACTGTCACATTATGACGACAACACTGGGAACACGTTGTAACGCACCAACAATGATATTTAAAATGGGTATTGAATTTGCTATCGTTTAGGGTATGTGATTCTGTATGTCTAAATAACAAAGTTATAATAAAGTGCCATTTTAATAATTCTGATACACTTTATCTTCGGACCTAAGACACAGTTCTCCAAGGTTTGGAGGGTCTTTTTTTTTTTTTCTTCATCAGTAACAAAGATTTAGCCAATGTACTTTGCAGTAGGGTTAAGTATTATTTTCTACCACGACAGCAAGATACCTCCAGGATGGGGATGTAATGTGGTCTTCTAAGGTAATTTGAAGTCACTAGAAAACTGCTCTTTCAATGTCCTGTTCATCACCTGTCACGGAAACAAAGATTTCACTACTTATACTCCCAATGACTTTGTCTTGGGTTTGGTGGAAATGAACTAATCGGGGACTTGGGTGAATTAATGTTGTGGCCCACTGTTATGTTACAACGTTGAGTTTTCACCTGTTCAAGCCATTTACCTTGCTGCACAATGTGTAGTTTGTCCTGGGGAAATGAGTCAAGCCTAACTAAATCTCTAGCTATAGGCATGGAAAAGTCTCCAAAATCCGATACTAAGTGTCGGTCCTAGCTTCTGTTAAAGACTTCTGTGAGTTTCTTTATGACCAGCTTAGCAATTTGATCTGTCAAGATGATAGCTTAGGTATGGAGATGATGTGATGTGACCAAATTCCCACTCTGATATAAATAACAGAGCACTCTTCCAGTAAATTGGGATTGCAGTCTCAAATTAAATAATATGGGAAGTTTTGGGTTCTCAAGTGCCACATCTCTTGCCTTACAGTATCCTAGTAGTAAAGTCTAGCAGATCATCTATTTTCCAGATGTCTGAGCATTAGTATATTTTGAATAACTTGGAATGAAATGGTGCCTTCCCTGCCCTGCTTCTGTTTATATTCTAGTGATGATTTCCACTTTATATATCTCTTTTATTTTCTTGCCCTGGTTTTGCCCAAGTGACACCCATGCTAACCAGGTCTCTGATGTCTTTGTTCGCCATCCATTCATGGATTCCTGTTCTGGATTCCTGAGAATCCAAAAAGTCTGTGCTTTTAGTGATCAGAATGCTACAATTCAACTGACTACATTTTCAGTGGTGTCATTTATTTGCACATCATGATACTTCCAGCATTCCTGGGAGTTGACTTGGCCTTCTTCTCTGTGACTGTAAACTCTAACAGAATAGCACATCAACAGCTGGATATAATTCTTAGTAGATAATCATAAAATCTTTTACATGAAAGCCAACTTGGCTGAGGACTTCCATATCTTTTCATGTTTTCTTTAGTTTCTTCCTAAGAGATTTCTTAGAATCTCTTATGCTAGTTTATTTTCATATTTTAAATGTGCGGTGTTTTCTGGATGAGAAACCAGCTTTATACATCTTATTTCATTACATGTGAGACTGCAGACTCAGTAGTGTGCACTGAAGCCCTGCTGAAAATGAGTTTTAATAATTTCAATTGGTTTCCCTTCCCTGAAAAAAAGCACACCTTCTTTGTGTTGAGCGTGGTAAAGCCCATATAAATCTTACCAGCTGTCCCTTGCAGGCAATGGTGCCATATGCTACATTTAAGCCACTCTTTGTAGCCTCTTTTTCCATATCATCTTCTCAGCATGGCCGGCAGTTTTCTTGAGACATAGGACAACTGCATCAAGTAAACATTCTATGGAACACATTTATCCGGTTGACTTATCAAGGATTTGAAGACGTTTAACAAGCTTAAAGGACGGTTAGTTTATAAATCCTAATGATAATAACAATTCTATTATGTTTCTGTGCAGATATTTGCTATAACAATTCTGTAGAGGGAGAAGAATTGGAAGCCATTAGAATTGACGAAATTCGACGTCTATCGTAACTCAACTAGTTGCAACTTTGTCTTAATTTTGTTTGTATTCGATTTCAAATGTATTCGGTGACTCTTTCTTGCAAACAGATGGGATTGTGAGTATGACCTGCCACAGCTTCTGTCACGCTGCCTCTGCGGGCTATGCATGTGTGTAGGTGGATTTACATACATACATAAATGCTAAGCTAGAGACAGTGATAAGTTATTCAGAGCAACTCTGAGCCAAGGCTTCTAGTGCGTGTTTTCCCGTGCAGTTCTGGAAAGAAACAGGAACCAAACTGTTGTGGGAGCTTGACTGAGATATGGCAAGACTTCCATGGTAAAGTTAAGGAAGTATTAATGTAATCACATTGCCAAAGACTCTGAAGAAGACGTATCTGCAATAATGGGTAAACTTTGTGGCATTTTATTACACCACTCACAAAAGTGTGCATTTTCTTCTTGCACCCTATGGCACTGCTTGTCAGTGAGACGATATCCCATTATTTTCTCCACACAAAAGAAGAAGAAGAGACTAAGAGCTAAAACATGCCCCTAAGGAGAGCTTTAGAAAAAGAAAATTTAAATAGATCTTGAATGTGCAAAGCCAAGACTAGTCCCAAACAAGCCAGGGCACAAAAGACAAAACCAAAACTCTCAACCTGTGCCTGTTTAAATCTGCAAATAAGTATGTCCAGCTCAAGGTGCACAAGAATGAGCTGTAAAAGGAAGACATTTTCTCCAAGAAACTGAAGAAGTGTGCAAGCACAGAGAGGAAATAGAGCTATAAGATCAGTACTGCAGTCTGAAAGGGTTGAGAAGTCAGGGAGTAGGGAGGTCAATGCTGTTTCTGAACAAGGAGAAAGATACAGATTTGTGTAGTATCTTGGAAAAGTGAATATTTTGAAGACGTTATGTTTAGAAGTAACATAAAATCATCACCAATTTAAAATCTAAGAGTGACATAATAAGAAGTGGAGGAGTAACCAGCTCAGAAAACTCGAGAGAGAGACAGCACAGAGGATAGGATGCTTTCACCCAGGTGTTCATATGAAGGTATATATACTTGAGTTAGGTGCCTAAGCAATCAGTGCCTTAAACTAAAGTCAGTGGAGGAGGAGTCCGTATAGTCAATAGAGGGTGGATAGGTAGATTGAGCTCCTTGGATGGGTGCACTCGTGGCCTGAATAGTCTCCATTCAGCCTGTTGTGCTGATGAGGGGTTTGATTCAGTTACCAAAACACTGATCTTTTGTGTTATCTGGATCGCCCTTTATTATTTAAGACATTCTGTGGGTCTAGCAGGTACGACCCAGGACATATGGGAGACGCATATTCCTTTAAATCCACTATTAGAGACTATGTTATATTCTAGAAAAGTCTCAGACAGCATCTGGTGCCTACATTTAGTCAACAGAATTGGCCTTTGAATTGTACAGAGATCACAGATATTTATCTGCACACACCTAGACGTGGGTGTCACAATCTGTGATCTGAATCCCATTGTAAAAAATCAATTATACTGAAATGAATTTGAACTCTGGACTTCTCATGCAAGTGGGACTCGCACAAGTAGGAGCAAACACAGATTTAGGTCTCACGGCAGGATGCCTTTCTTATCAACCAGTGTGTATCATAGAGCATAGTACAAATGATGAAGCAGAACGAAGAAAATGTGTGAGCTGTATATATCTGTGGATATGGAAAATATGCTTTGTGTTGATGCTGCCTAATTTATCTGGTTAGTAAGAAACTATGAAATGTGGAAACTCGAGACAGAAAGAGCTAGGCAAGAACTATGTAATTAAGACAGCTCAAAAATGAGGAAAAGGGAAAATGCTTACACTGGATTGAAAAAAAAAAGAGAAAAGATAGGAAATCATTGTCTACTCCTTTGCCTATCAAAATGTCCTCAAAAGGGAATAAAATTCATATTTTCTAAGAGAAAATTTTGGATTTGCTGGGAAAAAAGAAAGATTTTCCATAAGAAAACTAACATAAAGAAAATTGTAAATGGCAATATTCTTTCAGGGCAGTGCTGATGTTTCTTTCTCCTTGTAGAAGTAATTTGTGGAAGATTATTTCTATAAAATGAAAATGTGGGTTTTTTTCCCGCATTGCTTTGAGCATCTTGTCTCCTCTCTAGAAGAATTAAGACTAAGGATCTTGGTCTTACAGAAAAAAACTTTTGTTATTTCTCAGACAGCTTTACCAGTCAGTAATGTTGTCATTCAGTTTTGCCAGTGCTGTCATACGGCAAGAAGTGAAGCACGATTTATAATTATTATATGCTACTGTAGGGGAAGGAATAGTTAGATGCCCCCAGTTCATAATGTTCCCTGTCTGTGACATGTCCTGTCCCTTTCGTTTCTCTGCAGCAGTTTTGAACAGGTTATTTTAAGTTGTCTTATTATTCCTCGGTGCCTGTGCTTTCAAGTTTCCCTCTGACTTTAATTAAAGTGTCCTTAGGCTTGTGCATGTAAAAAGCTAACAAGTTCACCCAGTCAAGATCTCTCCTAATTACAATGCAAAGTAGGAGTTCAAGTGAGGAGAACATCAAACAGTTTTTATGTGACATACGAGAGCTTGACACTGTATTTTGACAGGCCTGTTGTAGAATACATGATGCCACTAAAATACAGTTAAAAAGTAATATCCCAGCTTACACATCAGCCACAAAACAAGCTGATGGTGTAGAGAGCAAGCTGTACGAAATGCTGTACAGAGCAAAAGACAGTGTTTGACGTGCTACTGATGTGTGATATAAACAGTGGTAAGATCCAAAATATCACTTTTGATTTTCCTTCTTATGTGAGATGGTATTTACAGATGAACCATATCTATTGGCAAGTTCTTAAAGTCTAGGTTCCTACACTGTAGCTGCTTGGTGAAAGACTAAGCACTGGACCTTCACCATTAGCAAAGGCCACACTGCACAGCATGAGCTCAACGGTGGAGCCTTTCGAGGCAGGAGTAGATTGCAATCTTGTTTTCTGTAGACGTGACACAGAAAAGGAGGTGTTATACAACCTTATTACACTGGGGTTCTATACACAAAAATACACTCTTTTCATCTCAATTGCCTTTATGATCGCTGTAAGCTTTAGGTTCCACACGGCAGGCTCTCAGAAAGCCAGGCTGTGAATCCAGTATGGCAGCAGTCCATCCACCCTGGGCTGGGACTCACCGTGCCAAAAGGTTTTATTCCCTTATTCGTAAGGGAAGTCAAAAGAAAGAAAGAAGGAAAGAAGGAAAGAAGGAAAGAAGGAAAGAAGGAAAGAAGGAAAGAAGGAAAGAAAGAAAGAAAGAAAGAAAGAAAGAAAGAAAGAAAGAAAGAAAGAAAGAAAGAAAGAAAGAAGGAAAGAAAGAAAGAAAGAAAGAAAGAAAGAAAGAAAGAAAGAAAGAAAGAAAGAAAGAAAGAAAGGAAGAAAGAAAGAAGGAAGGAAGGAAGGAAAGAAAGAAAGAAAGAAAGAAAGAAAGAAAGAAAGAAAGAAAGAAAGAAAGAAAAAGAAGGAAGGAAAGAAAGAAAGAAAGAAAGAAAGAAAGAAAGAAAGAAAGAAAGAAAGAAAGAAAGAAAGGAAGAAAGAAAGAAGGAAAGAAAGGTGGATGTCAACCAGAGCCAAGACAAACAGGCATTTTCTACTGAGAGTTTTAGTCTTTCCACAGAATGTTGCTAAAATTGAAAATTTCAGGGAAAATATATTGTTTGTTTGACGTCTTGAGATATTTAAAATTGAGATTGAGAAACAACACAAGATGTGTGAAGAAAATGTTACTGGAAAGAATGAAAGGTTAATTTCCTGACCTTCAGCTCTAGTCATAACTCACCATCGTCAGCAATGCCGTGAGCTGCCTGCAGTCTGAGCCGACATGACGACAGGAGGAATGGGTGAGTCAGGTCCTGTGGGCGTGCAGATGACTGTACAGGAGTCCTGCCTGACAAGCACCTTATATTTCACCATTCACAGTGCCACTCAGCACTCAGCAGTGATCTCTTCAGCTGTAAGATCAATGCACTGAATGAGAAAAAATGTAGAAAAGAGGAATATGAGAGAAAGAAGGAACAGACATCCACAGAGCAGAGTAGGAAAGGCAAGGAACATCCACAGTGTGAGGACTCGCCTATCTGGTGGGTTCTTTCCAACATGGTGATTCTATGATCCTATGATTCTATGATGTCAGTCACACACAGTTTTGGTCGAAGGGAGAGTCCTATAATCTCTCAGTTGTGATTTTTGCCTTCTATTACCAATATAAATGCAATTTTAATAACAAAATTATTTCATTCAATATATTTCAGCTTAAATATTTAAAGTTTATTAACTGCAGAGCATCTGAACTGCCAAACAAACAGTTGTTTGAGCAGAATTTAGGACTGATCAACGTGGGTATTCTGCATTGCCTCAAAATTCAGGCCGAAAGGAGGCAACAGCCACCAAATTTTGCTTTCTGCTTATGCCTTGCTGAGAAAAGCAACAATTTTCTTAGAATTGGATGCATGTACAAAATATGCTTGAAGGCAAAATAATGTGCAGAGACTAGAAACATAGTGTCTCATATCTTCGAACATCTTGGGCATCTATTATTAGAGCTGCATTTACCTAAATGTATTTCAGCGTGAATTGTCTTGTAAGGAGTGTATGTAGAGAGTGTTGTAGTTATTGTAACAGCCACAGGGCCTCCCTGGACGGCATAGCACAACATACTGTACTTAATGTTGACACTGTTCAGTGAAACAATTATTACAATCAATTTGACTTCTAATGTGACTTCTCTTGTAAATCTCTGGGTCATTAACCTTAACAACATCAATGTACTGTCAGTATCCAATTCCACCAAATTAGTGTCCGAGGTAATAGAAGAAGGAATGTATTAATGTGTTATTGGTGACTAATAAAGACAGCAACCCTCTAATGTACTATGAGAACAGCTGAAGCATGCAAAGGAAGAGGAAGCAGACAATATCAGGGCAACAGACACATTTGGCGATATATGTCATGTCATCCGATTAAGTGTTAAATGTCTTAACCTCTTTACCACAGACTCAAGAGAACCAGGGATGGGGGTAGGTCTGTGGCATATGACAAATGAACAAGGCATTTCATTTTGGGATGGGGAAAAGAACACTTCTTTACAAAGTAGCAGTCCACCTTGCAGAAGTTGAAGACCAGCGTTGTGTAAAATCACATGGTTGTACCAGCAAAAAAGGAAAATACTCCTGACTAGGAAAGGACTTTTTTTTAGCCCCTATCTTGCTCCATAACATAGCTTGCTCGTCAGAGAACTCAAGTTACGTTGGACTGACATAAATAGACCTTTGCATCAGTGCCATCCAGTTTGTCTTCCAGCTGGCAGGCTCTAAGTGACATCTTCTGATATTGTTTGAGATGGCTTTTTATGGAGATGATAGATGTCGCAGCTCATCACATCCACTACTGCAAAAGGAACACTGAGTGCTCACAAAGCAGCAGAAAGGGTTCGCTAAGGCTCTGGAGGGAGTGACCTGACTGAATGCTGGAAATCCCATCGCTATTCAAGTGTTGGGAGAAGTGGCGTGCTTGGAATTGGCTCCTGCCAGCTTGCATTAGAAGGGAATGGTGTGGTGGGGGAATGTGGTATGGCACGGGAAGGATCTGGAATCCCTTCAATGCCCTTCAACATCAGTCTTTACCTGTGACTACTGAGTAGGCAATACATTCCTCTTCCAAGAAATGTTGTATTCAGATGGGTGATATAGCATAGAATAATACTTCAACAGACATCTCCCGATAATAATAAAAAATAAAAGTTAAGATAAAAATAATTTTAAGCCACATTCCCAAAGACCTTCATAGAATATAAACCAATTTTACCATTTTAATACCAAAACAGAAATCCTTTAAAATCTACCTTTCTGAGCAGAACATGAAGAACATGAAGAATTAGTGACAAGTTTAATCATGAAGGCAATGTTTCTTGAACAATATAGACTAAGCACTTAATTTAGGAATTCACAGGATTGCCAAGTTAATAAACTTGCCAATAGAAAAATTATTTAGGATTTTAAAGCTGATCTTATCATTAGGATTCTTGCCTTAGAGATAAAAAAGCATCATTCTATGTTCTGGTAGGGCACTTTCCCTAGCTCTTTATTTCTATTCTACAAATCCGTATATAAAAGTAAAGAACAACAACAATAATAATAATAATCCGAAGAAGAAGAAGAAGAAGAAGAAGAAGAAGAAAAAGAAGAGGGAGGAGGAGAAGAAGAAGAAGTAAATCTTCTGTTTTGACAAAGCCGATACTAAATGTATGAGCATATAAACAAAATACTTCACAAGTTTCACATTACTGAGAACTTTTGTACTGTATAGCTAATCAACCACTATGGTTAGTTATTTGCTAAAATTTAGTTTTCTCCTATTATGAACACCTGATGAAATGTGTAATTAAAAACTCATAATGAATGAAATTTTAACAATCTCAACTCTTCAAAAGAACAAATCCCAAAATCTCATATGATATCAGCCTACCACAGCCTGTCATCAAACCTTTTGAAATCTTTCTCTCTAAATTGGAGAGATACGGCTTTGGTGAGTGGATAAGAGATTGGTTGGATGGTCACATTCAGAGAGCAGTTGTCAATGGCTCGATGTCAAGACAGAGATGCACGATGAATGGTGTCCCTTAGGGATCCATAGAAGGACTCGGGGTGCTGATTGATGAGGAGCTCAATGTGAGTCAGCAATGTGTGCTCACAGCCCAGAAGGCAAACTGTATCCTGGTGCTGCATCCAAGGAAGAACAGCCAGCAGGTCAAGAGAGGGGACTCTGCCCCTCTATTTCATTCTGATGAGAACCCATCTGGAGTCCTGTGTCCAGTTCTGGGATCCTCAGCATAAGAAGGATATGGAACTGTTAGAATGCATACAGAGGAAAGCTACGGAGATGATCCAAGGACTGGAGCACCTCTTCTAGGAGGACAGGCTGAAAGAGGTTGTTCAGGTTGTTCAGGCTGGAGAAGAGAAGGCTCTGGGGAGACCTTAGAGTAGCCTTCCAGCATCTGAAGGGACTACAGGAAAGCTGGAGAGGGACTTTTTGAGGGAGCATGTAGTGATAGGATGAGGAGGAGTGGATATAAATTGGAAGGGGAAAGAGTTAAATCAGATTTTAGATTTAGATTAGACCTTAGGAAGAAATTCTTCGTGCTGAGGGTGATGAGGCCTTGGCCTATGTTGCCCAAAAAAGTTCTGGGTGCCTCCTGCCTCGAAGTGTTTAAGGCCAGGTTGGATGGGGCTTTGAGCAGCCTGATCTAGTGGGAGATGTCCCTGCCTTGGGCTTGGGGTTGGAACTGGATGGGGTTTAAGGCCCCTTCTAACCCAAACCATTCTATGATTCTATGATTCTATGATTCTATGAAGATGTTTCCAGCATTATTGATGAATTCTGGATGAGGTTTTTAAACATAGACAAACATATTTAGTCTCAGCTAATGGGACTAATTTCATCTAACTTCAGGTTCGTAACAGGTTAAGTGTCTAAAATGAGATATCAGAGATCATCTTCTAGATCTAGATAAATCTCCCATGTTAGAGAAGGGGTTGCAGTTACCTGAAGTAGGTAAGTACCCTGGGGGAAAATAAAGCGTTTCCGCTTATCTCTCCCTATCGATGGAGGAAGGAACTGACATGACTAGTTCAAAGCTGATTAAATCTCTAACTTTTGTATGACTAAATACAGCTGCGAGATGAGTCATACTATTCACCAGTTAGCTCGTGAGGTGGGTCAGTGGCATGTCATGGAGTGCTCTGGTGACAGGTGGAAAAAACTATTTACTTGTAATTAAAAATATTACTTTGCAGAAAGGGGAATAGAAGGTGGGACATACTTGTTTTACTTTGCTGCCATGGGTTATCATTTTGATTTCCCCCCCTCTCCTGAATGCCAAAGAAACGTAGCATTTTTCTTATCTTGGTCTTTCTTTCCATGACTTTTTTAATGCTACAAGTTCGACACTTTTATCGTTTTGCCTTGGGCTGTGTCTGCAAGAGAAAATGGAGGCAATAGCTTTACTTTCAGCAACGTGTAGCCTAAGAACTTTTTTTTATTCAGGAGGATCTGATGAGGCAGGAAGTTTTTATTTCTCCAGGCCATTTCCATGGCATGAATTATGAATATCATGGAAATGTGGCTATTACACATTTGAGAACGTGTTACTGCATAAGACCACAAGGGGGGAGGGGAGGGAGGGAGAATCATATTCAATTTTAAATTCTCTGAAGAAACAGAGTCAATTTTTGGTCTGCATTGAGATTATCATTTTGGTTTGTATATGTATCATTCAGGCACAAAAATTCTGGTTTCTTTCAGAAAAATAATCAGGGTATTTTATATTTGGATTAATAGTTATGCTAGATGTCATAAACAATGCCTAATATTTCACAGGATTTTTTTTTTTTTCAATGTAATACTTTATGGACATCGGCTGGAATTGTCTTTCAAAATTCAGCTTCTTTGTATCACCCAGAAGCAGCAAAAAGACCTGAAACCACTAGAAATGGACCAAAAAAAAACCAAACAAAAAGGCGAAACTAGCAGATTCACACATGCCCATCTAAACTGGCGTAAACCAGTGCAGCTTGTATGCATATAGTCACCCATCCCATCATTTAATCCTACTCAGATCATAGAATTCAACCAATAAAAAACTAAGTGCTGAACTGATTAGTTTTAATCAATTCCCTTAACCTGTTCGGTGTGTGGTTGCACAATGCATGTGTTGTCTTATGGAAGGACACAGGGACAGAAAAGGATGAGGCTCACTTTTTATCTGCTGCACTAGCTCACACTGGCTTAAAGTTGAACATGAAACTATGACTGATGATCCTATCACCTACAGGGAGAGATCCAACGATAGTGGGCACTACGCTTCCATTGCAGCCATAGTATGTGAGGATGCAACCAAGGCTGAGCACTTCTTCCATCCTGTACGTTGGCCAAAATGCAAGTTGGTCGTCTGTTCAGCGAAGAAGTGAACTCTCTCAATACTGTATCTTCAAGGCCAAGAGGGGCTGCTCTGCTGAAAAAAACTACATTAGTCAAACACAAATTATTGTGCTCCATGCAGCAGTAACTGAATACATTTTTTATTGCCTGCTCTATGCCAGAGGTCAGTCTCAATGAGATAATCCTTCTTTATGGCCTTAAAGTGTATAAAACCAGATTAAATTAATCCAGAGGACACTCTTGTGCCTGTAGATGCCTAACAAGATATCTACTCTATCCGACTTTTGGTATTTGAGGTCATTTTAATTCACGGGCTCTTATTTCTCTTCCATTATTAGATTTTCTGTCCTTGCAGCAACCAGCCTTTATGGGCTCGCAGGCAGAAGTAATGAGTGAGTAATGGAAGCAGCATCTTTCTTTGCTCTTCCTGCCAACCTGGACCAGAGCCACAGCCTTGTTAGTTTTAAGGGTTTTTAATTTTCTACAGCCACGAGGAAAGTCAGAATGTCTCCTGGGTAGAATACAGTCTGCAACTCACAGGTCAGGGGACATTGCTCTAATACATGGCTTCTCTGGAAGAAGGGTCACATAAAGGTATCCGTCTCATCTTTCCTTTCTTGGACTTACAAGTAGGAGGATTTTTCATCGCTATGACGGTTTGAGGAAGGAGAAATCTGAAAGGTCAGATCCGAGAAAACAACACTATTGCATTAAAAAGATTGAATAACATTGCAATAAAACTTTCTAGGTTATTTCTGTTTCCACCTACGAAATACTTGTTTAATCATAAAGTGGTCTTATTTTAATGTGCACTGAACATGACATGTTGTTGTATACTTGCATCTTGTCACGGTAGCATACCAATAATAAAGTTTCCTGACAGGTACTAGTGAATTTTTCTTTGCAGGTCCCAAGAGACATGAACAAGTGTTATTCTTGGGGGTTTTGGATGGAAATCAAAATCAAGGAGTAAGTGTCTTGCCTTCTAATACACTTTGAATCAGTCATGGATTTGGGAACCAAACATACGTGAACTTGGATCCCTGTCTGGATCTGTAATCAAAGCACCAATTGTCAGTAAATTAATTTTTTAATAATACTAATATATGTGGAACATATACACATGTGAAGATGGATGAGGCAAAGTTTATTTGGAAGCTTCTGCAATTTTATTTTTTTATTATGATTTTAAATCTTTTCACCAGAAACACATGAGCCATTTCCTAAACACAAAAAGAAATGTGGACAGTCAAAGAATACCAACCCATGGAAATAAATGGGAGGGGAGTCCTGGCTTTCAATTACACAGATCCTTTGTCACAGGTCAAGTGTGTTCTTTTGGCCTGCGAATGAGATGGTTTTCTCACTAAGTCAGGCACTGGCAGAGTTTTTATCTTCATCACTTTAATGGAGCATGTCCATTATTCGATGAGTTAATTTCAGAAAGGGGGCCAAGTTTGGAAGGATTAACTGCCAGCTAAAGAAACAAAGCTTTCATGATCTCCTGCCTATCTTGCTCGGGGGGGAAATTGATGCAGCTTTCTATGTGTGTGCTCATTTCCAAGTGCCTTCATGAGACATGGCGTGACAAAGGCTGCCAAGTGTTTAGCACAATAAATGGAACCACATTCTAAACACAATAAAAACCTAATGAAACCAGCCTCTTTTAAAGCCACCCACCTTTAGCACAACACATTAGAAGCTTTGTAATAGAGAAGCAAAAGGAAACAATAAAAGACATTTCTTTATATAAAAAAAAAAATAAATCCAAACCTCTATACAGGCATACAAATTGTGGAAATAAAAAGACCGGCAGATTTAAAGGTATTGCTTAAAAGGCAGCAATGATGGAAGAAGAGGTGTACTCAAGGAAACTGATCACCATGGTGGAGACAGAGATCTTGGAGAAGGAGCAGGCAACACCTGAAGGTGAGCTGTATCCCTAGAGGAAGAGTGAAAAGTCAGATCAATGATTACTTCATTGGGAACAGAGATAATATTGAGTGCTCACAAGTGTTTTTATCCCGCAGCAAGGGAAATTAGATAAAACTTCTGCCTCTGGCTGCTCTTTGGACTCGTCCAGTCTAGCCTAGCAAAGGAGCTGACTCAAGACTAGGTAGAAAGATTTATTTTCTGTGACCGTAAGGCTGGTTTGGAGATACTGTCTGCTTCCAAATGGCACAGATTTCTCCTCTCCCAACACAGTCTGGTGTACAGACAGGGCGAGAGGTGAGGGACGTGAGAGAAGAAGCATAAAGGGGACCTTCAATTGAAGGGGGAACTTCTGAGAGTTTCTGGGTGGCACATCCTTGGGTTTTGTACAGAAGCACTGGCCAGTTATTGGGCCACAGCCTGTACAAGCAGAACTCCTGGAGTTCACAGTTTTCCAAAAAAAATGAGGGACGGGACGTTCTCAAAAGCTGTGGTGGAATAGACAAATTTAACAGTTTGAGTACATACTTTCCTCCAGGCAGAATATCCTGGTCTCCAATTAAAGACGCTATAAACATTAAAACTGAAGACAGGTAGATATAATATTGAGGAGCATTTTGTATTGAAAGATGTTTTAGTACTCTGAAAACAAGTGTTTCACAACTTAAAGGTTTATGTATGTCTTTATTTAGAATAAGATAAGATTGATATGCTTCTCTGGTCGTACCTTCAGCTAAAAGGGAAGGAGAGAACGTGCCTGGAGCAGTACATTTGTCTTTATCTTCTACTAGTGAAAGGTTTCTCAGGGAAACTTATAAACAATTTCATAAGTTAAAATGGCTCCACTGCAGCTCAATGTAACAATGATGGCCTAGATTGGAGGGTTGTAAATGGCTTCTCCCTTTCTCCCGTTATCCAAAAAGACTGTGAGACACCTATAAAATCTATGCTTTTTCTCAAAGCAAATATTTCTCTGAAATACGGTACAGAATTGCATCATGTAGAAACTGCTTCATTTATTTACAATATAGAAATAGAATAAATTTTAAAGCTTCTTTCTGTGCACCTCCTTCTCAGTGGGTACAAGGAAGTTAATCAGGCCAATGGGTGTACTCTGGTGCTCTCTCTCAATAGTTTTTTTTTTAATACTGCCTTAATAGTTTCTATTTCAGTGTCATTCAAATTTTTCCTTGTGTCATATGCCAAAGATATTTGTCAAATAAAATGTTAGCCTGCTTGGCTCCTAGTCAAAAAATATGATGATGATACTATCTATTTCTTTTTTTTTCCCTCTTCATTTTGTGGTTATCTTGCCAGGTATTAGAAGTTCCCAGACTGACATGGAGCTTTAGTCACACTCCTTTCTGGTTTAGCGACAATGACATTTTTTGTTGTTATTGAGGTAACTTTAACTTTATTCTTTTCAGAAGAAACGGTTTCTTGGAAAAGACTGAATTGAATATAAATCAGTGTCCTGAAGCAGCCTGCAAATTTTCCAAACATCTATTCTGACACTTTTAGGTCCCCAGGTGTCATCTCTAAGGAGAAAACTAGCAGTAAAGATGCCTGCAGTTTGTAAACAATGGCAAGAAGAACATTCTGACAGGAGACTGTAATGTGGTCTTTTTTCTCTTAGTTATTTACTTGCTGAAGAGTGAGATTTTTTCCTCCGGCCCTTTCCATGACAGAAGGATCTCATTTTATGCACTGCAATACCATTCAACACTTGCCATTTCCACAGAGATCTGCATCCATGAAGAGTGCAAAGAGAAGCCCTTGGGGCAGCTGCCTTGGCTTGCTCCCCAGACAGTGGGACCTACAGAGACGCAGCCCCATCTAACACGATTTGGCAGCTCCTGAACCATTTCAGTGGAGTAACGGTGTAATACCTCAGGGTTTCGAAATCATGAAGAAGATAAGGAACTTTTGAACCTGTGGTTAGTGTAAGGCATTCACGAATGATCTAGTTATAACGGGAGAGTAGAGGAGCCAAGATAGTGATGATTTCATTTAACATATGAAGAAATCCAAGTGTAGATGCTTTCCCTCAGTGCCACAGATAGTTTTGTGTGTGCAGTGGTATTTGCCAGGGAGATGCCAGCACCAACTGTGCCACAGAATACTCCCAAAGATAGGGGGTGGAAACATCCAGATTCTGCCCTCAACTGGAAGAAGGATAGATCCAACACAACCAGACATATCATGAAACATTAAATGTACTCAATTTCAAAGCATAAGCAGGTTTTCTGGACTGCTGAACAGAATTATTCCTCCAGCTTTCAGCCACTATCTTTAACTTGCTTTAACAGACATGGGAGTTTGCTTTCAAATATTTCAACAGAAGGCTTTTCAATTGTTATGAAATGAGTCAAATGTGACTAGATAGAGCCAGCTGTCATGCAAGTTTCTCCCCATACATTTGGCAGGCTGTAGCATTGGGTAGTACCTATATCCTACTGTCTATTCTGTTGGCTGTTACAGCTTTGTGTAGCAATACTGAAGATGTAAACTGGCCCCGAATGCCTTTAGTCTTGAGGCGTATATATGTAGTCCCAAATATAAGAGATGCAAATTAATTGTCAACTGAAAGAAGACGCATTACACTGATAAGTAGATGGTGTTAAGAATGGTTCCTACAGATCCTGTAATGATTCACAGATAAAGTTACATGTTCAGCAGGTGAGTTTTGTTAATGGAATCAAAGGTACATTTTCCGAGGTTAAGAAAATTCATTTCTCCGTACCACTTTAAGAATTATTTTTACAGGTGTGTTATTCAAGGGACATCACAAATGACTATGTGGGTGATAAGCAAAGGACAACCCCACCTGCCCCAAACCTGAACTCCTTTTAGTTGATCTTATTTTTAACGGTTTCTTTTCCTCCCGTATGTTTCTGAGACTGCAAATTCAATTTTCAGCTGTGTTTAAAAATATCATGAAGAGCCTTTCCACTTTTAAGGCACAATAAGTATTGCTACAAACACAAACTATGATCTTTAGGCTCTCACCAATGGTATCGCTGACTAGTGAAACAGCACAAACACAGTGCTGAGGGAATGCAATAGTTTCTGCTTTCTGAAGGAAGGAGACCTGGTAGTTGGACTGCTTGCAGTTTTATTTGGATTTTACACTTAATGGTTGGTTATTATTTTCTGTCTTTTTTTAACCAAAGGAAAGCAACAGTTCCTTCAACAGGCATCCCTGAGATCTCCCAGAAGAACGTCAAGAGAAGCCGGGACACTCAGCTGTTTGTGACAACAGTGATGGTGACACTATCATTGTTCCAGAGCTCAGGGACTGGTACAGTTCAGAGTCAAAAGAGGTCTGCCCAACCTCTGACCTCCAGGCTACTCCATCCTGATGACTGTGAGATGGCTCTGAAGCGAAGTGAAAAGTACTGGGGTTGTGTCATTAGTCAGCTTTCACGTCACAAAAATAACAGCCCCACGAGCCATTAGTCAGCTTTCACGTCACAAAAATAACAGCCCCACGAGCCGACTCATTGCCTGCCAGCCTTTACACAACAGGCCAGATGAAAATGAATGTGGAGACCAAGCGAGTGTCCCCCATGTAAGGGTTCAGGTCAGGGTTGAAGACACTTTGGCTCTGGGCCGGTCAAGACAGTCTGAGTGTAGGTTTGCCTGTGATCAGCCCCTGTGTGTTCTTCAGGTAAACTCAGGACTTCAAGGTCCAGAACTTCCAGTGGATCATCTTTCATCCACATAGAAAAAAATCTCCTCCCTTCCCTCGCCCGCCACTACCCGGTGAACCTCTGAAGTGTGCTGGAACTGCCATAGCAGCTGCCTGCTTGATGCTAAAAACCAGCACTATGCTTAATATGCTGTTCAGGTAGAGTGGACCAAATCTGGTAGTGTAAACCAGAGGCAACATTCCTCATTGCATTATTTACATTAACCTCTGTAAACACACACCAATAGGATACTTGGCCCTATAGCGTCAGGAGCTTTCAAAGAACATGCGTTATTGAAAATAAAATAAGACAACAGTAACATGAGAGTGCACTAGACCTGGAGGTTTGAAATCCTTTCCTACCCCAAACAGAGCACAAAAGGAAAGATAAACGGCATTCTGTTGCAAGCAGAGAACAGATGATAAATGTGTAGGGTTCATGATCTAATGTGAGAAAATGTTTATTTTCTTTGCCTGGGGAAAAGAAAATAAAGTAAACCCAGCTAACTAACAGCTCAGCTGTTTTCCTCTACTCTCAGTTGCTCCCACCCGACTGCATTATGGCAAGACTAGCTCACATCAGGGAAACTGTTCATTCCCCTGTACAGCTTCACGGCAGGAGGGCGGCTGAAGATACTGTTGTTGTTTTCTTCTCTTTTCTTCTTCTCAAAGGTGCTTTCTTCTGGTGTACCATCTTGGTGCTGCTCCTTTTTTGTGTATGTGGTATTTCATCTCCCCACCCTGAGCTCCATGCTGGATGTCTCTAATGAGATCATTTGGACTTGAGTTTTGGTTGGCACTGGTGACCTGAGCACAAAAGTCTGAAGAAAAGATCACCAAGTCTTTTTTCTTGCTTATGTGGGTTTTCTAGCTTTGTTTTGTTTTTTACTTTTCTGGTGAAGAAAGATTAGGGAAAAAAAGACAAAAAGCAAATCAGTTGATTTTCACATGAATTTAAATTTTGCCTTAACTGAAATCTTCAAGGTTTTAGGGGATGGTTTGTTTTAGAAATCAGAACTGGACTTTTCACTTAGTCACTAGAATAAAATCTTGCTTTATCTTTCCACTCACATTTTATGCTGCTTTTTTTTTTTTTTTTCTCCTTCCCTCTTCGATCCTTTGGAGGAGCTGGGGAAATGAATTCTACCGGCATCTCTAATGAGCAGTGGAATGGGATGTTCCCCTCCCCATTCCCACTGCATTAGCGTTGCTTTGGTTCTAGGCCTGTTAAAGAGTTTTTGTAAGTCAGTACTGACTAATGTCAGTCTAGTTAGTCCTTGAACTTAACATATAACGCAGTGAATAAAGGTCTCATCCTGGTCCCTAGCTGACAATGAACCCATGCTTGATGAGAAGGTGGTAATTAGTTTCTCTGCTGGCATCCTTAGATGAAGAATTAGGGATTGATTGGGCTCTGTAGCCCAAATTGCTTACTTGCCACTAAAAGAAAGATCAGCATATTGTTTGAGAATAATGTAAGAATGACTGGTGCTGCTCCCATTCAGACAGTATGGAGTGAGATGGATCTTGCATGGTGTAAGCGAGCAATGGTCCATTAAAACAAAATTCAATGGGTGATCCTGTCTGATACAAAAGTTTGTTTCAACTCATGAATTATGCAAAAGGTTCACTTATTTGATCACCATTTCATGGTGCTTTCTCATCATCCCTTGTCCAGCCACAGCACAGAGTGAAAATACATTGCCGTAGTGGTATGTGGCTTTGTGTGCCTCATCCTGTCCCTGTCCCCAGCCGAAGGGTAGCAACTTTGCTGTGTTGTAGAATAAACCCCCTCCCCATCAGCAAATGGGTACAAATATGTTTTGGAGAGCTTCGGATGAAATCACTGCAGTGCTAGTTTTGTACTTTTTATGAACAATAAAATCAAAACAAAAATATTCAATGAACTTGTGATCAAAGGATTTTGTTTCTTAGTAAAACACCGTTTTTCTTGTTTTAGCTCATAAAACTCCTAACTTTCCACCCCCAAATATTTTTAGGTAGTGTTTCTTTCCTGTCGGCTAGCGATCACAGCTAGAATGGCAATATTGCTGGGAAATAATACAAACCACAGCAGAACATCCAAAAGCTTGGCTTGCTTCAGCCTGTTTTCTGCACAGCAGGCCCTGACTTTAATATCTCATCTTAACAGAGAACAATTTCTCTGGGAAAAGCAATAATCACACAATTTGCTCACTGTGCCTCTGTGTAGTCGCAGGCTCTCAATGGGAAAGGAGGCAAGTCATTTGGAGTTCTATTTTAATTGGATTCAGCATTGAAAAATAGACATTGCTGAAACCTTCAGATATGTTCATCTTCTGTTTGGTTGCTGATCAGCTTTTGTATGCTCAGAGACACCTCACATTAATGATTAAACTTCTCAAATGAGTAATGTGGGAATGGAGAGTAAAAAAACAGTTTTCCTAAGGCAGTGCTCTGCAAAATCCAAATCTCATAGGTAAAAGTTGGAAGGCAGGAATGTCAACAAGGGAACTTAGATGCCATGCTGGTAAGAAAAATCATCTTAATGTGCTAAAGTGTCTCTGTGTTAAGGTAGCTGAGGTGACTGCCTGTATCTGCATTCCAGGTTGATGCTAATTGGGATGGTGTAAATTAAATCTTTTGGCTTCTTCCCAAGACTCCAATCCTTTGGTACCTGACACTGGACTGAGTCTTTCAGTGATGGCCCAGAAGATCTTTCTGCATCCCAATCTTTCCCCAGACATGCCAGCACTGTAAATCCCACCTCCATCCCAACAGCTCACTACTGTGCTGGTGGTTATGGTCTTTCAAGACGCTTTGAGCACAGACGAAAACCAGAAATACTACATAAAGTCACTCCTGGTAGCAAATGGCTGATCAACATTGCTGGATATTGTCTGCAGTGTTCATATTGTGGTTGGCATCTCATTGCTTCACCAAAGGCACCATCTCACTATGGTTCCTGTGACTGTGAAGAGCTGGAGACCCTCACAGGGGACATTGCTCAAAGGCACAATGAAGAGAAGGAGGGGGAACACCTGTGAGAGCAGAAAAATTGAGTGAAAGAGTGGGAGTAAGAAATTCTGTTAAGGTAATTACAGCAAAAAACCCCACCCTTTCTACATGCTAAAAATTTTATTTCTGTCTTATCACTCTCTCTCTCTTTTTAAATGGTAAATTGAACGCTACTGTAGTGTGCCCAGCTCACAGTACTGGGTAAGCGATGATCTCTGTCCCTAGAACAGACAGAAGATACTGAGCAAACTATTTTCCATGCGGGTTTGCAAATGTGTTTCGGTTCCAGTGATGTGTCTTGTTTGGGAGTGACAGTGAGGAGAACTCCTTCTGAGGCTTTCCTGATAGATGGTGTAGGGCTTCTGGAGGAAGCACTGCGACGCTTCACACTGCGGAGCCTCCAGTGCAACTGAGAATTAAAGTGCAAGTTAAAGCACAAACTAATTTAAGTTCGTTATTAGCTGCTTTGCCAGGTCAGGAATAACAAATCGGTCAGGTTTCATGACTCTGGTTCAGATGTGTGGCTCAGCAGCGCTGAACCAATTCCGGCATGGAGGTTTGCAAGGACTTCTCCAGCCCTGCATGCCTTCACTGGGCTCGTTTCATGCTGGTGTTAATTCCACTGGTGTGAAAACTGGCTGAATCTGGGAGTGAATCATGAGGCTGATGTGTTTCACATTCCAGCATGGCTTGCCACTGTGTTACTAGGTCCAGCAGATGCGAGAGCTGGGCTGTGTGGCAGTTCCCGTTGTCCTGGAGATACTGCATTATCATTCTGCTGCCGGCTTAGCTCCGTCCGCCTCTGTCAGCATCACTCACTGCCATCCTCCCATGCCCTTCTGCATGTCTCAGGCTGTCTCTTTGAATCTTTCCTCGAGTCTGCCTGGTTTTCCTCCAGGCAGCAGCTGCAAAACACTGACTGCTCAGACCTGACTGAGAGCCCCATGCTGAGCAATGAAGAGCCACATGCGGTTAGGCAGCTGTAGCCTTGGACTCTGCGCCGGTGAGCGGCGGCACAGGCCAGGGCCGGCACATGGTTCACATCAAATTGCTGTGTTTTATTTTCCAGATTTATTTTTATTAATGGCTGTTTCTAAATAGACTTCCTGAGCTGTGTTCACAATGCACTACTTAGTGTAAACTCCAAGTGTGTTGACACCTCCAACTGGTTGAACGGGCAATGCGGTTCCACACCTTAGAAGTCCTTGGGTGTGATTTTTGCCCAGTGGAACTTTGAATTTCCATCAGAACCAGTGAGGAGTTGTGTGAACCCAGAAAGCAGCTTGTAAACAATGTCACATCATAGTAGTCTTGTGTCAAGAACACTTGAAAACAATTTAGATAAAGCTTTATTTCTTACCCAATTCTGCTTCTAAAAAATATTACTTTCTCTAGTTGGAATACATTCATTGGTTTTGTCTTATGTTTTATTTTTTTTAATTAAGGCAAATTAATTTTTCCTTAGATGCTTGCTGTACTTCATGGAGCCACATCTTTGCTTTCCCACTACAATATTGTTTTTTTCAGAGAAGTGGTCAGTTTTAAATAAGGACAATACTGTTTTCTTTGGACATGAGGCAGTTATTTTTGTTTAACCAATTCCTTCCTTTAACTGACTTGAATAGAAGGTTTAAAAATCAGTGATAATGGGTTAAATCCATAGCTAACAGAGAAGAATGCAGTTTACTAGTACAACTGAATGTTATCATACATGGCCCAAGTAACTTGCAGACCTGAAATTCCTGCCGAACTAAGGTACAATTTTATGATCCCTGACATTTTTGCAATTAGACTGCAGTTAGTAGAAATCTAATGCCTGAGGAACATTTGTATGTAGTCCATAGAAGAATGCTGGTTAGAATTCTACATCTTTCCAGCTTCTTCTAAAATTGTTTTAAGGAAAATTAAACTACTTATTATAGCCTTTTAATTGTACTTTCTGCTGGAAGCATTTGTAGCAGCTGGTACAGAGACATCCTAGTGACTGAGAAACAAATGCATGGCTAGCTGGTTCGGAATGCAGAGAGGAAGCCTGCATAGAAACGTATATGCCTGTTTATGGTCTGCTCCCTACATTTCAGGATTCTTATTCTGAATAATAGATTCCTTAGAACAAAATAGAAATAGCACTAGCCTTTTTTTTTTCTTCATAATTGTTCTATAAATATAATTTCAAGGGCAAGCAGAATGATGTGATTCAACGGCTTGCTTACCATGAATTGGGGACAGTTAATCAGTGATTCTTACATCAAGCTCTAAATTTTGCTGTCAAAACCTTGATAAAATAGCCAAAAGCAGAGGGAAATTTCCTTCTTCCTGGGCAAGGTATTCCGGTGGTTAATTACCTATATGTGCTGTGGGTAAAGATTGACCTTTGTAAATAGTGAAAATGTTGTTATGGGCAAATTTTTAACTGCAGTTTCCCATTCATTTATTGCAGAGCCTTTTGAAGAGGAATTTCATGTTAATTCAGTCTTGCGTAAATTTAATGCTTGGGGAAAATAAGAAGTTAATAGCACTGATTTCTTCCAGGTGTACGAGGAAAATGGATTTGCAACATTAACTATGCAGCTAATGTGCAGTGTTGTAGAAATACGCTTCATGTACTGTTAAGTTGAATTTTTCGTGGCAGAGGTAAGCGCAAATGTATGGCTGAGCGGGACAGCATGTAAAAGAAAACTCTTACACCATCATCTGCTGGCCATGACTGCTATTCCACACTAACTACTCGAGGCGAGAGCCAGACACAATCATCATCAGAAAAAGAGGGGCCAAGAGCAGTTTCTTTTAAAATAGCTGAGGGGCGAATTGTTGCATGAGTAAGCAAAGAATATTGTGAAAAAAGAAAATCGCAAGCAAGAAAAGTATCTGAAGTAACTGACGGTCCCCTTGGAAGAAGGAAGGTGAATGATTTGGAAATTGCTAAGGTACCATGTGTTATTCTTGCTGAAGTAAAATGCGGTTTATTTTTTCTTCCATCAGGTAACTGGTTTTATTATGCACAGGAACGAATCCACTCCACATCTCTGCCTAGATGACTATCTTGTATGAGGTCTAATAGATACGGTAATCTGCATCTCAAAAGTGAAAGACATGATGGCCTTAAGACGTGGCCACTTCTGTTTTCCCAGTCCAAATAAACAAGTACCTAATCGTGGGGGTAGCATAGTAGGGAACACGTTTAGACTGAAAATGAATTTCTAAATCACAGCTCTTTGACAATTCCTCATTACATAATTTCTACTGAAATTTTGTGTTGCTGAAAAAATCATTTACTGTTGGAAACTACACAGGTGCCATATTAAGAAATGCACAGTCTGTGAAAAGCAGTTTACAAATCCATATGCTATATCAGGGTATTGAATGAACCACTAATTATCCTCCAACAGTGCCTAGTAGCAGATGCCTAAGGAAAAACAGTAAAAACCCCTCAATTCAACTTCCTAAGGTACATTTTGCACCAAACATAGTAATGAGACTGGTTTGTTTAATAGCTACCAGTGGACCAAGGAAAAAGAACAAATATTTAGAGTGATTTGTTTGAAAATAGCTTTCTTTATACATCTTTGAATTAATGTCTTTGGACTGCTGATAGCAAAGCATGGACTATGAAACTGATTCAATTTTACACCAAATTCTATGACCAATATATATTTTCGAATACTAAGCAGGGGGCACTAAATAATAGACCAGATCAACTAAGCAAAGGGAATAAAGAAAGTACATAAGAGATATATGAAGAAGACGAGAGATACATGCTGGAAATGAAGCACATAAACATAAACCAAACCTTCTGGAGAACACATACAACAGAACTGATCACAAAGGAGACATAGCCAAGAGCATAAAAGATTTCTTAGAAGATAAAATTTTCTTAGTACTGTTTTACGTAATGTATTAAACCATAAACTTAATGCCAACTTTGCTGTACATTTTACTGTGAGAGTAGGAAAATATTCCAATAAAAATTATTCAAGATGTCCTTGAAACATCCATGTCAGTCCATAGTTGTGTCAAAGCTGCTAATCCTGGGATGAAATGAACGGAAATTTCTTGTCTTCCAAAGGCCGACTCTGTCTATGGGACCTAGACTGTGTCTACATTCATCTGCTGTGACACACTGGGATATGACAGGTATGAGCTGTGATTGTACCTTGACACTAACATGATACTTCAGAATGACAACTAAGGGTGTACAGTCCAAGTGAAAGTTCTGTGATGTAGGTCAAATATGAAGTTATCAATGATTTGTTGCTGTTAAAGTTCTGCAGGGATATGGCCAGCATTGTAATATTTTAATTACTGACCTGAATTATAGAGGAGTAGGTACGGCTACTGAAGTTGCAGATGATGTGAAACTGAAGAGAAATGGAGGATGCAAGCCTCCTTGAGATTTAGAATTCAAGCTGGTCGTGTAAAAATTGTTGTAACAACCTGAAGAATGAGGATGCACTTCAGTTAAAAGAAGAGGGAACAAATGCTTTAAAAAAAAAAGTCTATAAAATGTCAGGATGGACAATGACTGGTCCAGCCTTGCAGAAAAGGTCTGACATAGCAAATAACAAGGTGAACAAAATCAAAGCCATTACGGATGTTAAAAATGACACTACTTAATTCGGATGTGTCAATAGAAAAAAAATGAGTATATGTAATCAGCATTGTTAAAACCTCAACTGCGAAATGTTGTGCTGATTAGAGCACCCCAGATGAAGAAAGCTGGGAATCAAGTGGAGGCCGGGAAAAATTCAGGAGAGGCTAGAAGGAATTATCTGATGTTTAGAGGCTGGGAGAGCTGAGAAAAATTGAACCAATGAAGTCATTTTCCTTATGAAGAGACTATGAGTAGATGCCGTAACCATTTTCAAACACATAAAAAACTATGTTAGGAGGAAGAAGAGATTTTGTCTCTCCTAGGTGTGGGATGAGTAATAATGGACTGAAATTGTAGCAGGATTTTTGAAAGTCTAACGTAATTAGGGGATTTATTATTGTATTATTCTACCTCAGGATATTGTGAAAGTCTTCAATAAGAATTTAAGCAAACATCTGCATGAATGACATGATAGATTTACCTCTCTTTAAAGAACTGGAATGGACTATGTAGTCTTTTTGCAGTGTTTTTTCTACCCTGAATTTTATAATTACCATAGTGAAACGGGAAATCACACACTCCATAAGACAGAAACCTTTCAGTGGATGTCAGATCAGACACGTCTAATGTCTAGATGTCTAATGTCATCAGATATCTAATTGACTGTGAGTTATATTACATCAAAGGAGACCCTACACTGCAGAAGATGAATGTGATCCAGGACTCTACATATACAGCTCATGTCCCTATTATATTCTGGGGATGTGATGTAGTTATGGAACAAAAGTAATGCGTACTTTAATAGAAGATCTGAAGGAGGTGCTGGAAAAACAAGTTTGGTCCCCATGAAGGAAAACTATTTCTATAAAAATGCATATTCAAACTATCTAGAGTTTTATGAAAGTGTTGCTGAACTATACCAGTGATGTGAAACTACCTGTTGTCATGTTGTTAATTGAACTAATAGCTGAAAAAGTTGTAATAGTGGCAATTAATCATAAATATTTTTTCTTGTACTTCTATTTTTTTCAAGGGAAACAGGAGTTCCATGAGGTCAGATCACATACAAAACTACTTTTGTTGGGGAAATGTAGCAAGGCCATTTATCATCATTGAGAATGTTCATTTTGGCTGAAAATAAATTACCTAGGGAGCCAAAAAATTATGAACTTACAGATGGTTGATGTCAAGGCAAGTTGCCAGATTCTTTTCCCTGGCCTGTTCTACAGGAATAAAACAATTTTGAATTGATACCTTGTACACCTTTTCTGTCCTTTCACCACAATGTCTAAGAGGTGAAAAAAAGTAACATAGGAAATAGAACTAAATAATCAGAATATGTGATTTGCAATTCAGCATATGGACATTTGCCATTATGAATGTGGGTTTTTTTAAAGGACAATTTTAGATATGGTATATTTTGATTATGTACTATTAATTAAAAAAGTAATTATCCTCAGCTAGAAGAACAAGAAACAATGAATAAGCCACAAAATCTAAACAAACAGTGGCTTTTCTATTGTCTTTTCTTTAAATCACATAACAATATTCACCACAGTGGTAAAAGACACACTGAACCAGCCACACCAAATAGCTGAGGTGATCAAAGTATGATAGCTTTTACTGCTCAGTAAGAGGTATACCAATGTTCTAAACCACCTCATTCCTAGTTTCAGTGCATTTCTGCTTTAACGTAAATAAGGAGATAACTTAAATCATATGCTACAAATCTGTAAAAAAAGTTATCTTTCTCTCCCAAGCCTGATTGCATAGAAAACAATTAGTGGATGATCACCACAAGTGCCTACTGAGGAAACTCTCCTGGACTAATCTACTCGTACCGCATGCACCACATTTCTCTGTGTACTCACATATTAACATCCTCTACAAGCAAATATATTGACTTTCAATTTCATAGAATCATGGAATCATAGAATCATAGAATCACTAGGTTGGAAAGGAACCACTGGATCATCCAGTCCAACTATTCCTAACAATCCCTAAATGAAACCCCTCAGCAATTTGAGTAATCTTAACTCACTAAAACTGAAGGAAATCTTAAAATTGGAAAAGAAATGGAAAATAATGGTTATAAGTGTCAACCTATCATGTGAAAGCATTCTTCTTGCTAAGAAACTTGCAGTCTTCGTTATCGATTCACAAAAATTCTGAAATCTTTAGGGCAGGGTTCTCTAATATCTACCATGTAGTGCATATGGACTCTTTGTTTTCTTATCTAGAATATAAAACCCCTTGAATTACTCTCTACATGTATACATCTGTATAGACAGGACTCAGATAAAGTCAGTGATAATCATAATGTACTGTCATAAGTCAGCCCATTCCGCTCAATGGTATTTCTGGATAACAAAGGGCTTCAGCTGTGATGCTCCAGTGAGATTGTGGGAAGATAAATTTCTTTCTTTATACAATGTCTGTTTTCTTTCTTGTATACTGGACATGCGTAAGCGCATGTCTTGAGTAAGTATATTCTTTTCACTAAAGGGAACAGTGTTTACTATCATGAGTAAGAAGTCTTGAGTCCCAAAGACCATTTTAATCCCTAAATCCAATTTCCACTAAAAAACAAAAGCTACTTCTTCTAAATCTAGCAACTGATGAGAGGCCCTCTTATGAAAATTCAATGCATGCTTCCTGCCAGCTCTCATCCTTCCTCCTTTCTCATATAAGCATAAAAAGTCATGAAGAAATATCAACTTATGAGTGCTCCAACTTCTCAGGGTTGTGGCTGGAAAGCAGAACTTTGCCCGCAGGTCATCTCTGTTAGATATGCTTCAAGCCCATGAGGTATTCACAAGTCTTTTCATGGTCACACTTTCTGTCTTTCACAGAAAGTGTAACCAGCAAGCTATTTACAGACAGAAATTATGTAGCCGATTAGGTATATATTGTAAAATTGTCCAGTTTCCCCCAGAAATTAATGAGTAAATGTAGCACTTGATGAGTATGTATAGGTTGTAGAAGGCAGTGACATGCCAGAGCTCTTTGGATTTGAAGAACAGCTGAGGACTGTGAATACCCTACACTAAACTCTATGAAACTCTATGTCACTGTCTTTCTTTTGGGGCAGATGTTGGACTTTGGGTGTGGATCAAATTTCTCCTATAAGCATTGCGAGTGATAAACAATCCAGACTACTAAACCAGCATAGAAAGGAGCTTCTTTCTGATCCATGGAGCTCCCAGACCAAATCTGTTCTTCATTCGAATGCCTCAGTACCTAACGTTAAGGAGATATCAAGGATACAACCACTGGTACTACAAGTGCTAATGTAGTGTGATATGTCTCTAATATTAATAAGGGCAAATTATTTTCCCGTTTAAGAAATAGAGAAATAGTTAGGTCTTAAATGGATTTTCCACAGGATAATAGTATCTATAGTGTTTTTCTTAGGATATATGTTGAAAATAAATTTGCATATCTAAAACAAGCTGAAGGATGATCAAGCATCTAAAAGTCTGAAAATGAATGAAGACCTGTTACTGAAGAAAGATCAAGGCCAAAGAAGAAAACAAAAAGTGTTTTCAAACCAGAAGTGTATCACAGCACAAGCAGGACATAAAGAATAGGAGACATCATTACGTGGAGCAGCAGGTACTGAAGCAAGCTGGTTTCCATGAGAAACATCAAGTCTTGAACAAAGATAAGTTTTACACATGACAGCTATTATCCATGACTTATGGAATTAGCTTGTTCTTCTTTTTCCATATTTGGATCTTGTCTTCCAGTTGGTCTCTTTCCAGTTTCTCCTGTTGATATTGCTGGCACTTGAAACTTATTTCAGCCAAAACCAAAATAACTGTCCTTATTGCCCAGAACATCACAGTCTAGTTCTCTGGACAAGACTTTATTATCCTTCTTTTGCCTCAGACATGCAATATTCTGAAAATGCCACTTCTCATTTCAATGCAAACTCATGTATCTTTATTGAAACCACTTCCTCTAACTTCCCTCTTGCTCTGATTTTAACTAACAAAGCAGTGCTTCGGTATTCCACTTCCTCACAATGTAGTTTTTCTCCTAATACTGTAGCTGGACAATTCTTCTTTCCATTGCCCTCTTCTGAATACTCAGAGTATCAAAACAAACCAGTAAAGACCCTATAGACCCTATAATTCAGATGATGTTCCAGCATGAATGTGTGCATATACACTTCTGAGTGGGGAGCTTGCAGCCTGGGTAAACATAGTGTAGACACAGAACTGTTCAGAAAGACAAACGTTGCTGCTTAGTTCTCCCTTCTCCGGTTTTAATGCCATGCCCTCAAACCTCAGTCCTCTTATCTGCTTTTACAGCTTCTCACATTGCCCCTGTCAGTTCCACTGAATAAATGATGTCATCCTTGTCTGCTTGAATGTTTACTTCTTTCTGCACTGCTCTTGGCACTGAATACTCTTCCCAAAACTAATCCATCCTGAAAACCATTTTTCTCTTCCTTTCGATCTACCCTCAAGGCTAGCAGTAAAATGGCAACTGCGAATAGCTAAGCAGATGCTAAGAATGTAAAAGCTTTTTAAAGTATCTGCCTCCTGAACCCAACTTGGCAGTCTGAAAGTGAGCACCTAAACTCCCTATGCAGGTATGGGAAGACGCAGGAAACTCAAGACAGGACTGACTGTGAAAAGCAAAATGGGGACATAATTAGCATTAGCCTGCTGAATAGGCAGCTTTCAAACCTGCTAAGAGCTGGTGTGCCTCTGAAAAACCACCACAGTCTTTACATCTCAGTTATCTTAGTTGGAGCTTCAGGGACACACCACCCACTGCTCTCTGATCAAAGCCTTGAGCCTCCAGTGGAAAAAAGCCAAGAAACTCTTTTCCTTTACAATGGAAGGAAGCGGTAACAGCAGCGGCAGCTGATGCCATGTGTTTGTACATCAGCTTGCTGGCTAGACCCTTCCTTTAGGAAAGAGAAGTGACTGGCTTAGGCTTTGTTTCTTGATATGCCAGGGAAAGTCCAAAACTCTACAATGCTTTTAAGGAAAGCGGTAGACAAAACTGCTCATAAACAACGCCTCTAGTAGATACACAATAAAATCTTCACTCCAAAACCTCAACAAACCAGGAACAGAAAGATCTTACTTGTGAATGTAGAAGAAGCCTGACCAGCCTAGTGGGGATATGCTGAAATCTAGTGCTGTAAGCCTGGGAAACTTCTAAAACTCAAGGAAATCACTAGGTAGCTAGGGTGAGGGGCGGCTTGGAAAGGTTGCGCCTTGCCAAGAACTTGGGTCCTAGGACTACTCTAGATTTTCTCCAGGTTTTTATCATTTGCTCCATGGAAGAGTGGGGGAGGAAACCTAGGTTTCTAGCATTGTATTTCTTAGTACTTCTCTTCTAAGATGTAGCTACTTGGTATGTCTAAGATTACCAGTGCTCTTTGGAGCATTGTCCAGTATAATAAGACCATAAGGTAACACAAATACTGATACAAATACAAATCATACAATTTTTTTTTTAATAGAGAAATGAACAAAAGCTACAAATCTGGAAGAACAGAAATATACATCTTCTCCAGGCACTTTTTCCTTCTTTATGAGCTCTGTTGTACTATGTCATTCTGTGCAAGGTTCTGAGTGTGCTCTTCACTTGACACAGCGTAATCTGAACGCAGAGCTATTTAACAGGCATTTTCTCTTTATCTTCTTACTTACATGCACCAAAAAAAAACATGAAGTGAGCCATTCAAAGAAAGTATACTCCTTCCATTTAATTGAATTTACTGGCTTCAATATAATTGGGGATTCAGCACCATTATTTAATTTCAGGATTTAGCAGATGTTTTCTGATCTCCTTAAGAGATACACAGAAGGCTGATGAACTGGGTCCTGGTTCAATTGTGCCGTATAATCTTAAATTTTCTTTAACCAAAATGTGGTTTAACCCTCTTTCTTCCCTTCACTTATATGACACATCTGAACATCTCTGTGTGTTAAACCTGTAGGAAAACATTCCCCTGTGTATGCAGCCCCCTTACGCCCTCAGGGTGGTTGCTAACCTCTAGTTCTTCCTTGCAGCTTCTGTTAATCCTGCACAGAATCAGAAAAAAGTAGGTTCTGTGGGGATTCAGCTAGCAGTGCATTTTCTCCAGCTCTATTTATCTGCCTGTGGTATTGTTCAGGTCTGTTGACCTTGGTGTGGTGCAGTAGCTATCCCCACTCAGAGGTATTTCTTGATCTCTCTGTGCAATTTCTCAAAGGATCCCTCCTTCCTCCAAATTTTTGTACCTCTACTGCACTGATTCATGGCCTTAGATTTGGGAAGTGATAAGGACGCCTGACATATGAAAACTCATGGTACTGCTACACAGGATAGAAATTCATGTACTATTTAATGTGATAATCAGAATAATGAACAGAAATTAATCAGAAATATTTCAGAGACCTATTTTTGAGCTATCCCAGGGGGACATTCTCCATTTGAAAAAGGATATTATATTGACATTAGTTACTTCATCTTTAAATGTTAAAGAAATGTTGATAAAAAATTTCTTAGTGTCTTGATGATAATTCAATCTTGACTCACTGCCACCCATGAGACCAACTTAGCCAACAGTAGTCTTGGAAAATACCTGCAAATTTCGTTTTCTGCTGCCCTCTACAACCATGAATATCCCCCGTTTTTCCTTCAAAGATCATGACAAAAAAGAATGTATTTGCAATGATCATGAATTATTTCCCCAAACAGCATTATGTTTCTTCCTATAAAAATGTTACCAAACATCTAACCTGCTTATAGAAAAGAAGAACCTAATGAGACAAAATAAGAATAAGCTGTAGTAAATAAATGACTTTCTTTAAGCAACTCGAACACAGCTTGTGGGCCAGAATGAAGCAAAAACCAGTTGCTCTTGCTTTGCAGCATATTTCATCAACATATTTCACCAACAATATTTCATCAACTGATGTAAACAAGAAATTAAATCTCATAAAATGGATGAAAAATAGGGGTGAAGAAATATTGATAAGATTAGATGTGTGGAATAAATGTAAGCAAGAGGTAAGGAGCGAGGAATAGTGTAGGGAAGAACAATGGCAGCCTATAAAGATGAATTTATTTCAAGGCACTCTAATCCTAGGTCCAATTTAGACTTATAGTTACGCCATGAGAAAAGATGCGACTCTAAGGTCTGCTCATAATTTTTACACCTATATCTGTTGATATAGATCAAAAATAGCAAAGATCAAAAATCTCCAAGCCAGTGTCAACCCAAATAATCTTTGGTGTAAAGATATTGGCTTAGATAACAACAGTATAACGAGACCACATGACCCTGTCCTTTAGGTATCATAATTAAATGCATAATTGTGCTATTTCTGATTTCAGAGCAAGCTCTCTTGATGTATAACCTGAGGTCATTTCACCATGATTTATACCATGGAAGATCTAAAAGTCTAATTTTGATTAAAGTACATTGTAGTTGCTGTAGAGAAATCTTACAGGTGCTTCTTGTTTACCTTGCTACCTAAGGAAAGGAACAGAAGTATCTCTTCCCTTGGTTTTGATTTTGTATCTGAAATTTGCTCTAAAATTTACCAGCAAAGTAATGTAATGGGAATAAGGATCATGGAGCTATTTAGGAACCTGAAACTATGTATTCAGCTGTGTCACAGACAGACAGTGTCACCTATTCTAGGATGCTTTGTTGCCTTGATTATATTTCAGCTGCTTCTAACCTGCTGCGTCTCTTCTCCAGTTAGTATATAACCTCACCCAGGAAAGTAACTGATTGTCTCATATCAAAGCAGTAGCATAGTGCTGAGTGGTATCACACTATAAAAATAAAACAAATCTAATTAATTCAGAAGATCATGACAGGTTTCCACATTTTCTGGGTCTCCTGGTGTCTTGGCTAACCCTGGGTGAATGTGATTTTTCATATCAGCTTTTGAGCCTGACCAGTCCCAGCAGTTTTTCTAAGGCTCAAAAGGAGGCTGCTTGGAGACCCCACACAGAAAAAGAAAATAAGAATAAACCCTGGGACCATGATGAAATGGATGGAAAATGTGAAACTGAACAGCTGGGACTGCATTGGAAGAGTCCATTTGCTCCTGTATCTGTACTGCTCTTCCAGTGCAGTCAGTTTTTATCCTACTCTACCAAAGAAAAACACATTGCAGTGTCACTGCATGAGAAACAATTCTATATGCTTTGCTTGACCTCGGGTGTCATTTTTCTGCTTTTGTAACAGTTCTCTCGCAAGAGATTAACACTGTGGTTGGTGGCTGGATACTGAGTGGTTGGCATCCAGCTGGGTGTCATTCCAGAATTTCCTCCTCCCCTCTCTCAGGCCTTCTGATGTGTTACAGTCTGGGTGCTTATTCCAAATCATCAGACCATATCATTTAACAGTGTTTGGCAAGTTTTATTATTAAATATTTTCCAACAAAAGCCTGTAAGGCAACAGAAAAGTAAAGCGTAAAATACATTTGACTTAATTGGCAGCAGCAGACTGCATGCGTCAGAAGGAATTAACCTCCAATAAAGCAGGATGTGCAGGAAACACAATGTACTAGCTTGATATGGTCTTTCAAAGTCACCACTTCCTGGAACAGAGGCAGAAACACAGGTTAGCTAAGCCTGGAAAAAGCCATTGGATATATGTGAATGCAATACCTCTCAAAAGATCCCACACATGCATATGCAGAAATCTAGCAAGAATAAATTCAGGGTTCTCCTGCCTTGTCAGGGATTTCATACTCTTTTTCCCCTTCTGTGTTTAGATCCAAGGCAGATGGAGCTGTGATTCATCCGTAACGTCCTTGCCCAGTCCAAGAGCTGCATATCAAAGCAGTCAGAGCAGACAGGTACTGCTTTTTGGGACACTCTTATTGGTGAAGATAAAAATAAACGACTGATTCAAAACTACATAGCTAGTATCTTCAGAAACCCATCTACTGAGAGCAGACAAGCTTGAGAACTATTTATAGAAAGTGAAAAATAAAAGGATTTCATGTTATTTTTTGAGGTAATGAAGGATGGACAGAAACATATGGCTGCAGTAAAGAAAGACAAAGGAACCCTTGCCCTGGTTTAAAGATCATTTTCTCTTTGCTGTGTAAATGACGTGGCCTCATTTTTCATGGTTAGAAGAAATAAAGAAAGAAGCTGACTTGGAGAGAATGTCCTGTCATGAAAGTCGTGATAAGGATCTTCTCTTGTACAAATTGCACCTTTCCTGCAAGGAATTCACAGTCTTTTGGTAGTGTTAACAAATAGTCCAATATATGCAAGCACTAGTCATGGTAAACTGAGGCCTGGGGCTAGGAACACCTTGTAAGATTGTTTAAAACAGGAGTTGATGAATTCCTATTTCCACTCAATAAAATAACTAAAGTTTAATTTGGGTGACTGGAAGTAGGTTTTGGAATTGGAAGTTGAGTAAATTCTTGTTCTTCTAACAGCAATTAATCATCTACCTCATTTTAAAGTATTTAAATCATACTGATGTCAATGGGAGTAAAGCAAGGCTTAAATGCAAGTTCTTTTTTATATTATGTCCCTGATTTCCATAAGTGTGTGCTAATGCGATTTTCTGAATTGAAACAACAGTAATACAGAGCAGAGAGAGGTTATGCCTCCTTGCTCCCTCTTTTTTTTTTCAGGAAGAAAACGCAAAGTAATTCTTGGCTGATAGGATCTGGTCCCTCAGGGTCACTCTGGCCATTCTGAAGATAACAGTCTGGTTACCCAACATTTGAAAACCAAGCAAAACAAAAAAAGCCTCCTCACAGTATCCTGGGCAAAGCCACAACAGCTGGCTTTAAGCCAAATTACTCATTTTGATTTTATTCACACTTCTATAAAAATCACCGAGATCCACATTTTGGAAAGTTTTTCTCCATCAGGTCCCTCAACTAACTCCATGTCCTCTTCTCAAAATGTTCAGAAAACACAGAGCTGTGGGGGGGATTTCAAAATAGAAATACGCAATACCACTTTACACTTGAATGATACTGGCCTCATTTTCTCAGTATTTGAATTGCTTCCTTTAACAAATGGGATTGCACAATGTCTTGTTCTTCAGCATAAAGCACCTTGCATCCCCATGAGAAATTAATTTGCTGAGGAAGATAGCAGGTGGAAATGTTGACCCTGAGTTTCTTGGGGTAGATGTTCAATCAGCATAAATTGTCCATGAGAAGCTATGGGATCAGCAGCACCTAAACGTTATTATAATATCTTTGAAGTAAAGAAAGCTCAGTCTGTTTATATCAGAGAAAGCATCTGCTTGAAGTCTCGTCTTCGTAAGCAGTCTTCTGTACAGCTGCTGCCTTTATTGTCAGACATTTCCTGTTGTCTGCTGATCCTTGACCAGGATTTAGGGAAACTGTAAGTCTCAATAATTCAAGCAAAGAAAGTTTTACTTCTTGCAGCAACTATCTATTTATCTGCAGTTTAAAGAGGGCTAATGGTCACTAACTGTGCCCTGATGTTAGCTGCTTAATGAGGATAAATGATGAGTGCTGTGTCAGCTTAGAAAACAGCAATAAAGTCCCAGTAAGCAAGCAGGCTGCCTCTTCCAACTTTTGTCACAAGATCCATTTTTATACTCTTGCCATGACCTAAATCTTTGTATTCTCCAGCCTCTCCCTCCCTTCAGTGAATGGCCTTTTGTGTTTCTGAACCCATTGCTTCCCCTTCAAGTATTTTTTTTTTCTTTTTGGCTCTCTTCTAGTAAACTAAGCAGTGTCCTCCTTTGTCATTATCTTCATTACCGCTCTGCCACATCACCACTTGCTTGCTTTAGAGATCACTTTTCAATCCTTTTCTAGCTGTGTTCTTGCCGTGCTCTGAAAATGCTCACCCACAGATGCTCTTCATGTGCTTTCTTCCTTGCCTTTACCTTGCCGAGGCTTTCACAGTTTCCCTTTTTAACAAATTTTCTGCTTGATATCCTTGCTCTTTCAGTATATATAAACAGAATATTGGTCAAGGTAAGTAGAAGGTTCTAAGAGATATGTTAGTCCACAAACAGTATTGTGGCATGCTAAATCAGGGAGATGTGGCAGGGAATTTCCTTCTCTTTGAGTCAATGACTCAAACTTCTATTGATCAATTAGAGTATTATTTACCAATAATATTAGTGGGGGAGTTTAAGAACTGCCAGATATGAGCAATAATGGGAGTGGAATGAAGACAGACAAGAAATATTTCATGCCTTTTCAAAGTTTCTCAAGGCCAATAAAAAAGCTATACCAGAGACTTTTCCCCTCTCCTGCACCTGGTCTCCTGGAAAAGGACAGAGAGACGATAGGTTCCCTGTTCTGCCGTTTGCATCACTGGTGGAGGAGACCCAGAAAAGGATAAATCCTGGCAGGCAGATAGGTGCTGTAACAGCCATACCTGTTTCAAGCACCACTGAAGAAGCACTAGGCTTCTTACACTCTTCATTTCTGCAGGGCTGATGTACTGCATGGTATCTGGTAGAATGTTTTAGAACATTTTTGAAGCACAACAGAATCCAGAGAAGAAATATGTATTAACATTTAAATATCTTCCTGACCCACCGAAAACTGTCTCATCTTTTTCGCAAGGTCTCTCTACTTTTCTCCCCTCTTCTTGCTGCTCATAGCTCAAAAACCCATGATGCTATGACTATTACTGCTGCTGAACCAGTTTTCTAAACATTGATTTTTAAATAAAGGTCTATATTATCAAGTATGACATTTCTCCCAGAGAACAAACAACGGCAGTTTGCCTTACATCATATTAGTACCAGCAACCCAAAACCACTTTGGGATGAATATTTTCCATGAGGAAAATGAAAACAGATCTTTTGCTCTTGCAAACTGCTTCAATGCATATATAATGGATAGTGCTTATCTGCATAAGCTGAGAATGTGGGCCAATAGGTCTTGCTTTGTGTTACAGTGAAAGTTAATTGTCATAATGAAATGACTTATACTAAGTCATTAGGCACTCATATTCTGTTGAACTCCTTTTACAACTCCTGTGGTGCTTTCACACCAGTTATTCCTGCCACTTGTAGTAAAAAAATGCATAGATCGTTTCATATGTCACACTTCACTGTGATTTCAGTACTTTGTGTTAGCTCTGAAACCGTTGTGTTAGTGTGGTTGTGATGTGGTTCATTAACTGCTCATGGAGGGCCAAACATATAATTTTCAGGTTGGGCCTACGCTTCCCTTTGCTTTCTAGAATTTGCCAGATGGTATGTGCTGAAGGGCTTTGAGTAGTGCCCTGGCACTGATCCCCTCAAAGTCAACTGAAAATTTTTCTACTTAGTCAGTAACAGTAGAATTGTTCTGGAATTGTGAGCATGTTTTTTGTCACAGAACAGCAATAATGTTATCATGGATTCACACAGCCTGTAAATGGTACCACGGGGGAAAGTAAGGCTGAGGTTCGTCTCTGCCAGCTGAGGATAAGTTAAGGTCACTGCATTCAGGCTTCATGTCCCAGAGGACATGAACAACCTCTGCTATCAAAACTGAATGAAGATCATCATTTGACCCAAGGGACAGTACTCATAGAATCATAGAATGGTTTAAGTTGGAAGGAACCTTAAAGATCATCCAGTTCCAACCCTCTGCCATGGGCAGGGACACCTCCCACTGGATCAGGCTTCTCAAAGTCTCATCTGACCCATCCTTGAACATCTCCAGGTATGGGGCAGCCACCACTTCTCTGGCAACTGTCAATGCCTCATCACCCTCACAGGAAAATATTTCCTCTTAAGATCTCATCTCAACCTCCCCTCTCCCTGCTTAAAACTGTTTACCCTCATCCTATGCCAGCACTCCCTGATCAAGACCCCTTCCCCAGCTTTGCTGCAGGTTCCCTGTAAGTACTGGAAGGCTGCTACAAGTTCTCCTGAGAGTCTTCTCTTCTCCAGGCTGGACATCATCTTTGTGGCCTCTGGACTCGTTCTAATGGATCCATGTCCTTCCGATGCTGAGGACTCCAAAACTAAATGCAATACTCCAGGTGAGGTCTCACAAGAGCACAGTAGAGGCACAGAATTACCTCCCTTGATACAATATCACACTTCTTCTTATGTAGCCCAGGACACAATTGGCTTTCTGGTGTGCAAGCAGACATTATCAGCTCAAGTTGAGCTTCCCATCCACAAGCACCTCCAAGTCCTTCACTTCAGGGTTATTCTTAATCCATTTTGCCCAGCCTGTATTTGTGCTTGTGACTGCCCTGACCCAGGCGCAGGATCCTGCACTTGGCCTTGTTGAATTTCATGAGATTACCACAGGCCCACTTCTCAAATTATTCGTAGTCCTTCATCTCCTTATCCACGCCTTGAGGATGGAGAGCAAAATTACCTCCTAAACTGGAACTCCAATTATACGGAGGATGACCAAAGAAAGTTTGAATAGAGCTTCACTACTTCTATAAGCAAAATATACTCAGAAAAAAAAAGGAAGATAACCAGAAAAAAACATTATTTTGATGACAATTATTTTGAACACACTTGCTGTTTTCATTATTTTCAATTAATATAGGACAGAGATTAAGAATAACATTCTAAGCAAATTTGGAAAACACTGAACTCATGCAAAATGAGATAACATTATCTCGTTAAAAAAGAAATCTAACAAAACGTTACAATCTACCAGGCACTGTGCGTTTCCTAAATCTCATTTATAAGACTTTCAAAGAGTTTTCTCAGAATTTGTTTAATCCATAGGAATAGACAGCGCTGGCACAACTACCAGGGATGAAAGTCACAGGTTGATCCTGGCAAGTACCTGACTTTACCCTGTGAAAGTCTATGGGGATGGAGATCAAAGACTCCTCCCTGTCCAGAAGGAGACTGGTGAAGGAGTACGATGCTCTGACACGGTACATGGTTGTCAGTGGTCTGGTGGAAAAGATATCAGAAGCAAAAAAGCATGAAAACATCACAGAGGGAGCCCCTCTTCCAACCAGCCCCCAAATGACAGAAAGCCAACATTCTCAACTCTTGTTGTCCCAGTGACTGCTCCCCTAGACTTGGTCAATCGTGCCTACAAGGTGGCATCACAAAAATACAATAGAGCTCAGTGACAGTGGGAGCTCATAGAAAAGAGCTGACAGGAGGGGAGATCGGTCCTGAGATACTACAGCAGCAAGCTCGAAACTTGGCAGTTCTCAGACACTTCCATGGAAGTCTTACTGCAGGCCTTTTAAGAAAATGTGGTTAGGTTTGGAGACCGGTGGCTTATACATCACAGAGCCCAACAAAAACAGTGAGTAAAGATGTTAGTGCTTTTGCAAGCTGTTGTCAAAAGCTGGGGCTATGCATAGGTTAAAGAGAGAAAGAGGAGAAAGAATAACATCTCATTATATTTAAGATCTTTTGGAGCAGGTCTCCTGCAGCAACATAAGGCAATAGTTGTAAAAACAGTAGTCAGAGGGGTCATCTTTGTGGTTGTATGAGTCAGTCCCACCAAGCCAACCCATCTACAAAGCTTTAGAAGGGAAGAATCTCAGCAGACGCCAAGTTATCTGTCTTGCCTGAGAGTCACTGCCTTGTCCAGGAAACAAGATTTAATTTCCACAGGCAGGTAGCTAAGCCATGGGGGAAGGGGGTGGATCCTCTTTGAGAAGGAGAAAATAGATGGAATCTGGTGTCGCTGCAGAGGGACTTGTGGATGTTGAGGCTGGCTGTGTAATGGCAGCTGACCACACTCAGCAGTAACTTGGAAATAAGGCTTAAAACCGTACTACAAACAATTCCCAGTCCCACAGTCACAGCATGAGATTTCACATAATGGAAAATATCCCCTGGCCTACAGCCCTTCGTCTCTGATACACAGCAAGGAGAGGGTTGGCTGGCGTCATCCACAACCCGGCCCCTGGGACTCCATTTTCTGCAGGGATAGAGAAGAAAGATGCTTCATCGTCTTTTGGATTAGAAATCCCACCTGGGTGGGAAGTACTGCTGTACTGGTACCTGGGGAGATGATTTGGGTGGGAGATATTTCTGTTCTTTTGGTGATACACACAGCCTCAAAGTGTGAATCCCCCGTTTTGTTCTTGGGGCCCATGGCACAGTCCATTTTTAACTTTCAAGGATATTCTGGGAAAATAAGAAAAAAAATAAAAAGAAAAGAAAAAAAGAACAGAACCAAAGCATGTTTTTCTCCATTACCATAAAGAGGGCTTGCGAATGCATGGTATTAGTATCCCAAAAGCTATTAAACTCCTTAGTGATGGGAAACAGATGGAAAATAAGACAAAAGAATTCACAACTCATGTTAGACTGAATTGAATTCCTTTAATTTCACACAATGAATAACATATGAATAGGATTAACTTTTTTTTTCTTTTTTTTTTCTTTTTTTTTAGTTAAGTGCTCTATACTGTGCTAACCTGATTTGGTAGCGAAAAGACTGAGCTTTGTTTTAGAAAAAAATGTTTAAAAACCAACATCTAAGATCATGAAGGAGCATGACATTAAAGCATGCCAGATGTATCTAAGCCTCAAAGAACATCAAGTCCATATCCATTTTTAAATGTACAAAAATGCTTCATGAATAAAAACTGTTACAAAAAGAACATTTCAAACAATGTACAAGTTTTTTTTCTTGCCTCTATATTCAATAAAATACAAATACATTTTTTTGCTCTAAAATATGTTTACATACAATCAAAGTAGAACATGCAAATTACACTTTAAAAAAGGCTTTTAAAAACCACTTATGAATAGAAACTAAAAATTAGCCAGCACGACTTATAGAACAATCTTGTGCCCCATTCGTTTGATTTTTTTAATTTTTTTGAAATACAGTATATACATATTTAACACTTCATGTGCATTTATTATTTAAGAAATAGCTTAAAAAAATAAAGAAAAAGAAAAGTAAAACAAATCAACATGGGATCGAACTGCTTCCCCATGTTGTCCAATTGGCAGCTCTTTTCATGTTTCTACAGTTTTTTTCTTTTTCTTTTTTTTATGCGTAGTGTTTTATACAACCAAGGCAGGCATCTTAAGGAGATCTCGAATATGTGTCCTGTGTTGAAATGTGCTTCTGAATATCTCAGAACTGCTGCACCCCAGTTTTTGGATGATATGGAAAGAAGAGGCATTGCAAGGGCATGATGTATGTTTTCTCAATTCGGCAAACCATCTGTTTACTCTTTTTTTTTTTGTTCTTTCCTGTCTTATTTTCATTCTTCTTTTTACTCTTCAGGATACTACATCTATGTGCTTAAGTGCAGTCCTGAATTAGGGCCTGCGAAAATAAGACTCGGGGAAATCCTTTTGTATGGAACAGTGACTCCTGTTTATTTATCATATTGCTGTAGCACTCAGAAGCCTCAATGACAAACCAGTACCTCATTGTACCAGATACTACCAAATAAATGCAACAACACAAATGGAATATTCTACACGAATGGTCCAAAGCATTGCCGTCGAGTGAAGAGTCATGGGCTGTGCTGTAGGATGCCCTTGTAGCTGATGACTATTATCACTTATTTTCTTTTTCTCATTTTCTTGTTTGGTTTTTCTTTTTTTTTTGACAGTTACCCAAAAAACATTCAAGGTGCTTCACAGAAAATTTAATATTGAAGGGCTTAAGAAACTAGCAGTATGAAGCTCTTAGAGACACAAGTTCTTTTGTTTTTTTTATTCTCCCTCTCACCCCACACACTTGTCCCCATCCCCGGTTTTATTCCGGATTGAGGAGTACAAGACCCATGGAAAGGATGCAAACCTTTGGCCTCATTTCACATGGCTCAGAGCCATGTGATTTTGTTTCACATTTTTATTGACGCACTAAGATGTGTGTTAATCTGTGACACAGTAGAGGTGTTTGAAAGGTCTTTTTGGTCTTAACAAGTAAAAGGGCTTTCACCCCAGTTTTATACAGTTCTTGATAATGTGTGGAGAGAATTTAGAGAGTTCCTTAGTAAATCTTCCTAGTGGTAGGGGGAAAATAATATCAAAAAGCTCATTACCAGAATATTGTTGGGTAATAAACTGCAGGAGTGGGATTTTAGCCTTAAGCCCTAAAACTAAATCCTTTATGATCTGCATGTAGTACATCGCCTTATAATATTATTCTGTCAGCAACTTGCTTATCATATTTATAGAGCATGCAACATGCAGATCACAAGTTCTGAGTGCCGTCTAACAGTACTGTCAGTCTGCCTTTGTAGAAATCAACAAGCTAATCCCGCTGCCAGCCAGGACTGCCTGCTCTGGGCTGTTGTTCGGACAAACAACCGAGGCTGTACCACAGTACAACACTCTACAAGCACCTTCTTGCCATGAAAAACAAACCTTGGGCATCTGGAGTAGGGCCCATCCTACACTAACCGCTTGCGTTTACCAAGTCTTGAGTACTTCCCTTGCTTTTTCTAGGATGAAAAGGGCCTCTGAGGTTTTTTTCCTGCCTTCTGTGAAATGCTCAGTGAAGGGAATACAGGGTTGTGTCTTTTGAGTGGGTGCTCTCCTTAAGCACTGTGCCTCTAGCAGCATTCTGAGTAATACTTTTTGGAAGAACAGGAGCATTTTTTTTTTTTTCTCCAGAAGTGAGGATCGTGGGAGGCAGCAGCCATTCAGCGATATAGGGGGGGCCTGCATCCCAGCGTATCCAGAAAGGAACAGCCCAAATCCAGCCCTTATTGGCACTCTGCAAGGTCTGACATGTCTTGAAGCCGCAATGGGCATTCAATGACAGAATTTGGTCCTTTCAGGCCTGTGCTCCAGTTGCTACACATTGAAATGTCCTTCAATGCTAGGAGATCACTGAAGATAAAACTAAGGACAAGGTTTGTGCCTGGCTTAGTTTCATCTTATAGGCTACGTGGAATACCAAACATAGTTTTTCTTGCATTTTGAGCAAGACTATCACATACTTTCAGGCCCAAAGGAAAGATGGAAAAAACAGGATTTCTGAATCAACCAAACCTCAGTCCAATGCCTATTCAAGAATAAGGGAGGAGCGCAAGGTGGCTTAAGTGCTTTTTCTTTTTTTTGCAGGCCTACAATTTCAGTCAATAACACTGTGCTAATTCAAGAGAACTGAAAAGCGAATTTTGTTGTAACAGAATGAGCAACCAGCCAGTTTATTTCTAAGCTGCATTAATTGGAAAACAAAACAATAAAACAAAAAGCGTAAATGAGTATGATGAAAGATACAAAACAAATAGGAAACAAAATTCTGTGATCCCTCTTATCAGTTTTAAGGAGATAGGATCTGAAATTTGTTTCAGCTTTAAACATAAAAAAGAAATATCCCCTGTTCCAGTCTCCCAGCCCCAATCCAAACCCCAAATGCATTCACTTTTAATAAGCTAAGGTGCTATCACAGAAGAAAAATCAGTCTTTAAAAATAATGAGCTGCATGTTTACAGTGTCCCTTTAACACTATAGTCTTGGTATGGTTTTTGTAAATAAATAATAGAATAGAAACACGACATTTTTTTTTGTGGGGACTTTTTTTTTGTTGGGTTTGTTGGATTTTTGGTGTTCTTTTTTTTTTTTTTTTAGTGTCATGCTATTTGAAGTTTCCTTGGCAATAAGCCAGTTCAAAGATTTCTCAAAAAAGGGAATAGCGGTTGGCTTGAATCATTAATTCCAAACCTCATTTCCTTGCTGGAATTTTCCCTCCCCCCTCCCGTTTTAATATCCATCTTGCCATGCCAGGTGTTGACTGTACTGAAATACTTTAAAAATAAATGAAATAAATTTGGAAGTACCTATTCGGATTTCAGCAACTAATTTTTTTTTTTTTTTTTTTTTTTTTTTTGTTAAAAGCATTGCTACTGCAATGGAACAGCTTCATGTTCAGTCTTTGTTTTAGTTAAACATTTTAATTGGTCTGTGGAAATGGAGCTTGGGTATTTAACCCAAGTTAAATCAATGGCTAACGTACAACTCGAATGAGAAATGTACAATTTGAACTGACCATTTAAAGAGACGATTTGTCACACACAGTTTGCATTCATGCAGACTGAGAGCTTTATAATTACATTATGTACAAAAAAAAGAAATTTTTTTTTAGTTTATTAAGGCAACCACAACTTGGAGAACATGTCCAAAGTGGCATTAATACAATTGCAGTGGTGATACCCTTTGAACATGTTTATTTTTATTTTCAGATAAGAACACTTATTCCTTTTCTTTTTTAAGAAATAATTGCCAAGAAAGAACCTATTTTCCATAGGGTTTTGTTATCTATTTTTTAAAAACAATCTACTTTGTCTGTTTTCTTTAAAAGAACATATCAAGGCATTGCTACCCAATGCAAATTATTCGGATCCTGGGTTTCCCATCAATTTTACTGGGAACTGCAAGTGGTAAGAACTGGTAGGTTTGGGCCTTTTCTTTTTACTTTATTTTTTCGGCATTACATTTTTTCTTTTATCTTTTTTGTATTCTTTTTTTTTGGTTATTTTGTCCATCTTTACTATAACTGTATTCCCCAGAAGTGCCTTGCTGTTCTCTACTCATATGTACCAAGCATCTAAACAACTTGGTTGACGGATGACCCCTTTTTCACATGCCATTGAAAATGCCAAGCTGCTTCATTGAAACGTGCTATCGTAACCGTGTACAACTTATTTAAATGTTGTGATATTCCGTTGTTCCTTGGGATAGCGTTCAGAATGAGTGTGCACATGGCTCTACTTTTCTATTGCCTATATTGCAGTTAGTTGTAACTAGGCATGTAAATGAGAAAGAAATATATAGTTCTAGTAGGAGTCAGGCATTTTGGGTTATGCTGCCCCAAAGCCTGATAGGTATATAAAACTGAAAAAAAAAAAAAAATAAAAATCAAACAGATTATAACCAAGATCACAGTTGAGAAAATTACACTATTTTTTTGTTATTTTTTTCTTTTGTTTCTTTTTTTTTTTCTTTTTAACAGTGATTTCTACTATGGTATGGTTACACTTAGTTTCACCTGGCCTGCCAAACAGAATCAGAGTTGAGCATGCAGCCCTGAAGGACAAAGCTCAGCTCTCTGTGAGGATGATCTCCCGAATCCGGGTATGGTATGAGAACAGCAATGCTGAGATGCTGATTAGTTTTGGAAACACTGCAAAGTAGATGCTATCCCCAACATTGTCACACCCCCCTCCCCCCTTATCCCCATAATTCCAGCACCCTTTCCCCCTCTTTCCAGGGGGTCTGGGGCCAAAGTGATGAAGAGGAAGATGTGAAACCCGTCTGGCACAGTTCTCCGTGGCAAGCTTCAGCTGCCGAAGAGACAAGTAAGTCTGTTACTGCCGCAGGGGCGAAGTAGACTGCGTGCCTCCAGTCTCTTAGTCCCGGCATGCCCCGCTACTGGCACTTGACATCCAACAGTGTGTGCCAGCCTTAGGGAAGGCCATCGCTTTCACTTCCTCTTCCTTTCCGGTGCCGCTTCACTTTCACATCCTCCTCTTCCTCTTGCAGAGACTTGCTTTTCCTTTTTCCAACCCGGGGCATCCGGGGTGGAGGAAGAGGAGGTGGAGGAGGAGGAGGAGGAGGAAGAGGAGGTGGTGGAGGTGGCGTCTCTCGAGCCATGTGTATGACAGCCTCAATGGTGGCCATGATTGTATCTTGACTGGCTGCTTGCTCCAATATCAAAGGGTTGAGTGTCGGTCTCTGACCTCTTTTACTCGGAAGGTCAATGCATTTTTCCAGAACGGGCATTTGGTCTCTGGAGTCTTCATCGAAGGAGAGTGGTTGCTTTCGAGGACGCCCCCTCCGCTTCTTGACAAAGTTATTGCCTGTCTTTGATTGTCTCTGCAGCCGCTTGGCTTTCAGGATCTTGTTCACATGATCCAGGTTCTTCTTTGTGGACAGGATCTTGGTGTAGTTGCACATCTTTCGCACCTCGCACTGGATTGCTTCAATTTCTCGGCGCTTGAACCTTTTTTTCAATGGTGGGCCGGCTGTTGGGAGACAAGGACAGAAACAGCAATGGGTTAAACAACCATGAATGGAAAACCTCCTTTGCCTGATTTCAGTGTTACAAAGTCTGGATGCTTTCAAGCCCAGTAAGCTGAATATGACTGCTGAAAAAGCAAAGGAAGTAAGAAAGGACTCTGCATTGGAAAGCAGCTAAAAGAAAGTTAGAAGTTTATTTATTACAATCCCAGAGGAATTGCTGTTACTTCCTTTCTGCTGTCCTAGACTAAAACATAACTTTGACTATTAAGGAGTCCTCAGAGACTTTGCTAGAGCTCTCCCATCTTTGAAAGAAAAAAAGCTTTTCCACAGCACTGTTTTACTGTGAATTTTCTTCATTCTCATTTCTTCATCTCTAGTGGGAGGGAAAGTAGGGCTGCTTAGGACAGCCATCATGTTCATCTACTATAACTATTAAATTTTCTATGCCTCAAACACGTACTCCTGATGTCTTCATCCTGGCCTTTAATACTTGCCAAGAATGCTAGTTAGAATGAAAAGTATTTGTCGCTAAAACTAGTGGGCGCAGAAAAGACGTGCGCGTGTCTTCACCTGTGTCAATTTCACTAACCCTGCCTGGGTTTCATTACTATCATCTCCACAGATATTGGGTGAAGCTACTGAATCATATAATTGAGTTTAATGATCCCCAAAGTAAGCTTACTCCAGGTTCAGATCACTTACTTTAGATCTGAATGAAGTCCAAAGTAGTGAAGTCTCTTGCCAACACCTCATTATGAGTCACTATCAGAGCTGGAAAAAAGTACCCAGCCTTTAGTGGCTTCTGGTCCTCTGCTTAGGACATGAGACCTTGCTCGTTTTTTTTTTTTTAAATTGTCTCATTGTTCATTACTAAATGTGGCAATTGTTCAGAGTTCAGGATTTGCACATGGATTATAAATAACTACCCCTTTATGAGAGAAACAAAATACATTAATTCTGCTATTGGAATAACTGGTGTTCCTTTTCACTCTTAACATATCTGTTCTGCACTGCTCGAAAAAGAAATGATGGAGTTCAGAATATCATTTCAGTAAAGAATAAAACATCCCACTAAATTAACCTCAGCCCACATGTACTTGCAAACTTAATTTACACCTGACTGTCAAGCAGTCATTTGGGTTTTAAATCCTTGAAGTTTCCAGAGCAGCCAAGATTTCGAGAAAGGTTCATTTGGGGGTTATCGCTCCTTTCATGGCTAACAGGCTAATCTCCTAGCAGTAGTTTAAATGAAGTTGCTATTGCAGCGTTTTCTGTAGATAACCAGGAGCTGTCAAGTGGTAGAATCTCCTCTTGCTTTTTATGGACTATGACAGATTCAACATACAAACCTCACTCACTGTCCTCCTCTCTTAGAGAACATAAATTATTGGCTCTTATACCACCATGTTGCTTGGATTCAGCTAAGAACTTGCGTAAACAAACCCCAAGTTACAATGCAAGAAGTAGGAGTGAGTCATAAACAAAACACAGACATATGCTTTCTTATAAATAAAGACCTGGATGGCCAACTTCCCAAAGTCTGGTTTTCATTAATTACAAAACAAAATACATTTTCCATATGTAACCCACTCCTTACACTAAAGAGAAAAATAAAATCTATTTGCAGTTTGTGATTCACAGAGGACAAATGGAAAGAGAAATGTGGTCATTTTGGTACCAAGGAAACAGAAGAAGGAAATTAAATATTCAAATTGCACTGGGAAGATAATTCATTGGACAACATTCCTCTTAAGTAAGTCACCCCTAAAACGTATGGATGCAAGACCCCTAAAGGCAAGTAGCAGTGAACTATTTCTTAGTTATCTGATCCAAAAAAGGTTAGATCCCTGTCACACAAAGTGATTACTCTCATCTCGTCTCACTGGGTATCGACATATATAGTGCCATTTTATCCAACCCTAAGCATTCGACTCCCTTACGTCCTTCCCAGATCCTGAGAGCTGCTTCAGGTTGAAAGATTTAAGAAGTCAAATCTTTTGCACACTCTTTGTATTCACTGTCCACCTCTCGCCTTTTCTTGTTGATGTGGCAGCACATTTTCAAGACTCATTTTTAAACATTCCTATATTGAAGTTGCAAATTTTTTTTTAGAAAATAACGCTGAAATATTTCAGTTTATGACAGAAATCTAGGAGATGGGAATTTTAGCAAAAATACAGGAAGAAAAATCCAAGGATCATGGTGAAATCAGGAGATTTGACATTACATCAAATTTGATTTGACATCTCAAATTTCATTGAAAAAAAAGAAGTAAGTCAAAGGACAGGAAATTAACTTGAAATAAAGAATTAGCACAGTATCTGCAAAGATTTTATATTTTTACTGCGATCTATCAGCTGTCACTTTTTTCTGCAGCTCAGTATTACCACTTCATTGCAGTTAATGGATATCTGGTCCACACGGTCAGTAGAACATGACCTCTGTTTCTAAAATGAAAACTCCATTGAGGTGACCATGGACCCCCTTCTGACATCCTGGTTAGGGAAAACGAAGCTGCAGGTCTTCTGTCAATCTGGCGAAATCCAATAGGTGTCTTAGGAACCCCAGAGGTTAAAGGCTTAGAAATCTGAGCGGAGTCAGATGGTGAGCAGACAGTGTCTGTGTGAAGCGAAGGTAAGTTTCTGCCAAACTGCCTGATATGCAGACACCTACGTGTAAATCTGTGATCTTATCTAGAACTATACGTGAATCTATGAGCTGAATACTACTCTTCCTTTCTTTCTTCACATTGTTTAGACACTGTTTTGCCTTTTTGAAACTTTGCAAGCTGAAAGTCTGTTTCCTTTTGGATTGAAGCTCATTTTCTCATTTAGAACAAAAAAACCAAACAAAACATATATATGCTGTTCTGTGCTGCCTTACTGCACTAATTTTTCTTTCATAAATGCTTTTTATGACTTTCTCGGGAAGCTTGTTAGAAGCTACTAATAATGCTTTTGCCTTTCTCCCAAGCAAGCCTCTGAACTTGTAAGTTTTAGAAAGTATTTGGGTTGTATTACATTGTCTGCCAATAGTTGGAACGCGTGTACTGAATAAGTAACACGCTTTCAAGTCAAGCTTTTTTCAGGAGATTTTAGGAAATCCAATATTATTTTGACTATTGAGAGTCAGGGACATATGATTCTACATTTAGAGTATTCAGAAAGGAGTCTGATGGGTCTGCAGGGGAAGATTTGATGAGGTGTGCATATGATAAAATATTAGGGAGATCTGCCAAAATAAACCACTACTGAAATAAGAACCATTAGGTGTTATCAGCTCATCTGGAAGCTCTTGGTGAGCAATCTTTGATATAAAATATTTCTTTATATTGCCATGTGATATACTGCTCTGCTGAAAACCAGAGCTAAGTACTAATCTTTTCCATTTTATGCAGACAGACTGCCCAACCTTGGACCCAAGTTGGTTTGCATTGGTTTTAGGCTTTGTGGTTCTCTTCCTGCACCTACTTTGCTGTTTCTACACGGAAATCTTGCTTCGTGTGGAATATTTTCATCTTGCTTTATCTGGTGGCATTAATCTAAATGGGGCTGTGGAGGATGTGGGGAATACTAACACCCTGTCTGCATGCAGGCATATAAAAAGGAGAATATGCATCCTACAGAGATGATAAAACATGATGGCAGCCTCGAGGTGGTGGAGATGCAGGCAGGGAAACTTTGCTGCCTGAAGACAGTTATATATCTATACCTCCCCGGGCTGCATGGCCACATGCTGCCTCCATGAGAGCCTGAAGCTGTTTGGCACAATCCAGCCTAAAGCAAAAAGAAAATAGAAATACTTGATGTAGCACAGGCTTTTGTAATTTTCTGCCATCCTTTCTCACTCCGCAAACCTCACCTAGCTGCCCTAAACAATCAAGGGCCAGTGTTAGTGTTAAAAATCAGCTGTATACATTTAAAAATGAGGCACACGGAGACCCGGTGTTTGTATCCTCCCAGCAGTACACAGATGCAGCGAGGCTCTGTCTCACAGACAGAGACAAATTGAAATGGCTGTGGGCCATGCCAGGAAGTCAGCGAGGATTGATATAAAGCTGGAAATAGCTTCCAAGCCAAAGTGAGAAGTCTCTACCAAAAAAATACATTTCCGAGAGCAGCTTAAAACAGGCTGTGGGATCCAGTCCAGCACAGATTTGTTGACCAAGACGATGAGCATAGGTGGGCGAGATCCCTTGGAAGTTCTCCATTGCTCCCCTAACTTTATTCTGGATGGCTTTGTTATGTCTGCGGTATTAAAGGTCCTTCTTACTGCCTGTCATTCTCCATCCCTTTGTAGTTGCCTGAAGCTGCTTGCAAGACCCTGACACAGAGACGACTGTTTGCTCAACAGCTGGGCTCAGTTTGTTGACTTGGTTTGAATGAAAGAATTTTCAAAGAGCTCCCTATTAATTACAGCAAACCCATAGCACTGTCCTGTTTTCCCATTAATTCAGTTTCTTTCAGTTTTCACTAAATTATTTCAACATCTGGGCTACAGATAAACCAACAATTTAATTAGACTTCTGAAAATGGAAAGAATGAACTATGCAGTCAAGCATACACTTTCATCTTGAAACTGATCATAAAATATTTGTGTGCTTTCATTCTCTGCTGCATTAAAAATCTGTCCTTAGTTTATATTTAGGAGAGTATTAAAGGCTGAACAGAGAATCCTGATTTCTTAATATAAAAATTCAACATCGCAGAGGCTACTTTATAGCAGGGATCTCTTGTTTTTACTATTTATTCATGAAATGAGAAGAAAATCAGAAGAAGTGCACTGAAACAGCAATTTCTATTACATAATTAAATATGTAATAATTTCATAACTCAATGATACAACTATATTTTTTGTGAATGTGGAATCAAACATTTGACAAGACCATGAAACTCCTAATGGATGACTGTAGGGCAATGTAGAGTAGTTTTCCTATTCGCTGGAAATTAAGAAACAATGCAAGATTATCTTCTCTATTTACGTCCAAGAAAACACATGCTGATGCCTGAATGGCTTGGCTCAATTTCTGACTTATAAAGCTATCACTTTTCCCATCTGATTCAAAATAGAAGCACAAAATATAAGTTGATTGAAAAAACTTACTATTCTGACTTATTTATTCTGATATAGTTTAACTATAGAGATATATTTCAAATCACTGTTCATTGCCCCAGAAAACTTCACATTTGCAAGACAGAATATTATGCTAAAATCACTGAAGTATGCAGAAAGAAATTTCAGCTGGTCCTTAGCTATTCACTGTGTATTCTTATTGCAATGATGGGAACATCCAAATAAATGAACAACGAAGCTGAGAAAGGAACCCAAGAGTCTTGCTTCAGAGTCCCCTGCTAGACCATACAGGCTGGTGATACTTGTGTCCTCCTTATCGCACAAGTGATGGTACGTGAATAAAATAGATTGGATATGCCAAGATACGATCATGATAAGAAAGTGTTAGAAAAATCACAGTCCGATTATCGCATTAGATATGCGTATTTGCAGCCACTTCTCCAATCAGGAAGAGGAATAGAAGCACATATCGTTCAGTGTAGTGCAGAAGGAAGCAGATAGGGAAGAAATAGAGGGTGTGGAAGGAAACATTACCTGCTTCAGACGTTGCTGATGATGAAGGTAGGAGAGATAATACTGGAGCTGGCATTGCAACACTGTCAACAGCTGCTGGTTTCCTTCTGGTCATCATGTTACAGGCAGAACTTTCCATTTTACCATGAAGTGAAGTCTGGTCTGCTTTTAAGTGGGGACCTGCAATTCCTGGGGAAGAAAACAAAATTTGTATGAATATTGATTAAGTAACCTGTCTGGGAAATGCCTGCAAAAAAATGTAGCTAGTTGCTGACCTTGCTTCCTCAGTGTATTTCCATATTTTCCTGTACATATGTGCCTGTAATGTGGTCTTGATACTATCAAGGATCATGATTGCTATTATTTCCTTGATAATTTTGAATCAGGATGTACGATTACTGATCTCTATAAACAATGGTAAACCAATGTAATAATTCCCCATTGCTACTTTTTATTCTCCAAGGAAACCCACACTCTTGGATATGTATCAAGACAGATATATTTGTTATCCGCATTTAGCTGGACTGTCTATTTGTCATTCTCTACATAGTGTATTCTCCACTCACACACTTCTCTTCTACGATGACTTGGCTCCGTGGGTATTTCATTTGAGTAAGGGGCAGGAATCGGGAACGGCCTCAGTATGTAATTCCCTGTCTAAAGTACATTACACTTGTACTTATCTTTTAGGAATCCCCTTCCTAACGAAAATTTACCTTACGACTCATTAAAGAGGTATGAGTTCAAAAGAAAGAACAATTTGTCATACATTTTTCTATCTAGAGATTACAAATCAGAACAAATGAGTGGTAGAAATAAGCCAAAGAGGGCAGACATTCCAGCATAATAGAACTTACGCACTCAGGACTGCTAGATTCCTTCCTTAATAATGTTTCTCAAACTTTCTTATTATCTGAACCTATTTTATTTGCTTGTAAATCTGTCAAGTTTAAACTGCTGGGATTGAAATTTTACATATTTCATATCTGCCTAAAAAAAACTGAATCTGTACCCACCCATTTATCTTTAATATTTCTGTGAGCTCATATGGCTGTGTACGTATTTTATCTAGATATATTATTTACCAAGCAGAAAGGCCACTAAAATTCCTCAGTTACTTTTTGCAATAAGACTGGGTTTTTTTTTTCACATTTTGGAAAATGCCTCACAGTTATTGTTCTGTGAAAACCAGAAGCCCCACTCTCATGAGACTGGAGCAAAAGTCTACTAGGACGAGGACGTTGTGTTGTGGTTTTACCAGTTTATGAAAATTTATCCTGGTTTTTGTTATGGTGGGCTTCAACATATCCAGGACAGTAATTTATTTTTCAAAGGTAATAGTTTATAAATTCCTTCTCTTTCCAAATCTCAACCTGCACATGCGCTTCAGACAAAACGCATCAGATTTTGTCAAATAAATTACATGAAGATCAAAAAATCAAAGAACAGCTTAAAGATTGGAAGGTTCCTCTTGAAATCATTTAGTTCACCCAACCTGCTCAAGCTAAAAGAGGTTGCCTTGGACTATTTCTAGTCAGGTTTTGAATATCTTGAAGGAGGAAGACTCCATACCTCTCTTGATGATTTTGTTCAAGCGCTCAGTCACTCACACAGTAAAAATGTGGTTTATGATGTTTAGGCAAAACCTTTTGTGTTTCATTTTGTGCTCAGCACCTCTTGTCCTGTCACTGGGCACCAATGACAAGAGTCTAGATCTCTTCTTTATTCCTCCCCATCAGACATTTATACACATAGATAAATACCCCCCTTAGACATTTTCCTTTCCAGGCTGAACTGTTTGTCTTGGCCTTTCTTCATAGAAGAGTGGCTCCAGATCCTCAGTTGCCTTTGTGGCCTTTCATTGAACTATGTCACAACTGTCTATGGCTCTACTGTACTGAGGAGTCCAGAACTGGGCATTGTACTCCAAGTGTGGCCTCACCAGAGCTGAATAGATAGGAGAGATCAACTTTCTTTGATCAGCTGGCAACACTTATAACTCAACCCAGGAAGATACTGGCCTTCTTTGATGATTGGCAATATGCTCGATCATGGTCAAGATAGTGTCTACCAGGACTCCAAGGCCTTTTCGGCCAAGCTGTTTGCCAGCTGATCAGCCCCCAACAGGTACTGATGCCCACGCTTATTCCTCTCCAGCTGCAGAACTTTGCACTTCTTGCTCAACTTCATTAGGTTCCTGTCAGCCCATTTCTCCAGCCTGTTGATGTCCCTCTGTATGACTGTCTGGCATACCAACCACTCTTCAGAGTTTTGTAATCTCTCCAAATTTTCTAAAGGTACTCTTTACCTCATCATCTGGGTCATTATTTAACATGTTAAATAATTTGGGTTCGAGTATCAACACCTTGGGTGCATCACCAGCGACTGACTTCTGTTTGGACTCGGTGCCACTGATTACTACCCTGTAAACTCGGCAGTTCAGCCAGTTTTCTGTTCATCTCAGCAGCCATTTATCTAGTCTGTATTTTATCAGCTTATCCGTAAGAAGATTATAGGAGACTCTTAGAAGTCTTGCTGAAGTTGAGGTAAGCAACACCAGGATGATCAGGCATGATTTTCCCTCCATAAATCTATGCTGACTACTGCTGATCACTTTCTTGTCCTTCATATGCTTGGAAAAGCTTTCCAGGATTATTTGCTCCACCACTTTCCCAGGGATTAAGACGAGAGTGGCCAGCATATTGCTGTTTCTGTCTTACTTCTCCTTATCAGACTGTCATTTGCTCTCCTCTAGTCCTCAGGATCCTCTCCCAGTCACAATGACCTTTCAAAAATAATTGAGAGTGGTCTCATAATGACATCAGCCAGCACCCTCAGCACTTTTGGATCCATCCTTTCAAATCCCGTGGATTTATGTGTGTTCTGTTTAACTGTTCCCTAACCAGATTCTCCTCCACAAAGAGTGAGTTTCCTTTCCTCACCAGTCTCAGGGGCCTGGGATTCCTGACGGCCAATCTTACTGGTAAAGATAAAGGCAAAGAAGACAATAAGTACCTTGGTCTTTTGATGCTCTTTTGCCACCAGGTTCCCTGCTTCATTCAGTAAGGGCCCATATTTTCTCTAGGCATTTTCGTTGTACCTGCAGAAACATTTCTTGCTGCCCTTCTGCCCTTGCTAGATTCACTTTCAGGTGGATTTTGGCCTCCTAAGCCCATCCCTGCATGCTTAGACATTGTCTCCACCATTGCTTGGGTTATCTGGTCCTGCTTTCACCTCTTTTTTCCTTCCTTTATGTCTGACATTACCCAGGAGCTCCTTAGTCACTCATATAGAACTCCTACCACCTTTACTTGATTTGATTTGCCACTCAGACTTAGATTCGTGTGTCTCCACTATTTCCCTGGTTCAAGCCCCAGGCCAGCAGCAAACATCCCTGGGCAGAAGATCAAGTCAGCAGATGGGGTCCTTTGTCTCCTGTAGCAGTAAGGCTCCACTGCTATTTCTGACCACCCCTGGATAGTGCTTGGTAGCTTCTCAAAGAGTTCCCACACATACCCTAACACCTCTTTCAGAATGTCAAGAAGATCTTGAAACAGAGACAGAAACTGCTGTGCTCACCCTCTCCAGATACCAACAAACAATTCCTTGTATTTGCACCTTAGAGCTGCTATGAACATTCCCTACCTTTGTTCCTTGCACATGAAATGTGGAATATCAGGAGACTTATGGGTTGTCTCAGAAACTGTGAAAGACATCTCCAGAACACTCAAACATAAAACAACTACACCAATGAGAGGAGTCTGAAAGATGGGGCTACAGATTGAGCCAACTGCAAATAGGAGTCCTGATGGACTTGTGACCTAATATCAGTCTGGGACTTAAGAGAGGAGAATGAGTCTGAATACAGAACTAATCAGGAGTGGGACAGAATTGTAGGTCATAGCTTGGTGGAGATATGTAGAACAGTTTCTGCCTATGAGACCACACATCTTTCCAGAGCCTCAAATCGAGTATTAAGAATCTCAAATTGTATTTATTCAGCTTCAGCCTCTCTCTGCTCAGCTTCTGTATTGTAAATGAGAACAACAATATATCCCTCATCTCAAAAGCAAGGCTGCAAAAATAAAATTATCAACATCCATGAAAAATTCATCTATTCATACCAAGGCTTAGAAATGTGGAGTAAATGAAACATAATGTCACACACTGAATATCGAGAGGAAAATTCAGCTACCAGATAGCTGTTCGTTAGGTGAGCGTTATACATGGAATGAAGCGGTGTCCTGAAGAATAATAGGGATATTTAATAAGGCAATTAGACCTATGGGATCATACCATTATGGAGCTGTGCATATGCAAAACTGGGGTTTCACCACTCCACAGTGTTTAAGTTTGAGCCTTAACCTCGTTTATTCATGAATGAAGTTTGTGCGCAAGAAATGAGGGAATGCAGGTGTATGTATCAATACACATACACATATATGGATGTGCATATGGTACATAATAATGCTAACAACCTCATAAATTCAACATCTGCTTCTAATTAAACTGAAGGGCCTATATAAAGAGCTGTGTGAAAACATGCAGCTGTAACCTGTTGACCTCTATTGATAAAAAAAAGTCTCTGTGAAGCTGTGCTTCAACATATCAAGGGACAGTCATTCATTTTTTCAAAGGTAATCCCTCACAAACCACTTATCCTCTCAAATCTCTACCTGCACACAGTGTTTGCATTAGGGACCTTGATTTATGGATTCCCACTCCTTGGATGGAGAGGCCGACTTCCTGTTGCTGTGGTTACTTGGATCTTGGTTCAAGGTTAAACTACTCCCAAATCAAAATCAGTGGCAGGCACAGCATCTAACAGCCAGGTTATTGACTGCCCTAGGATGCTTAAAGGTCAAAGACCAAAGTGCTGCTTACTGCCTTTGGGGTGAGTCAATATTTTCAATATTTTTATTCTGTTTCTTCTGAAGAAGTAGTTGCTGCTCAATTACCACCTATCTGGGCTTAGCAAGGTCATACAAATCATTGAGGAAAACCCTCCCCCTACAGAAGAGAAACAAATGTAATGAATTACTTCAAAGTCTACACGGCCCAATTGCAGCTCGTCACTTGTGAATCATGGGTTCAGCCATCTGTCTTTTGTTTTAGGCACTTGGTTTCTTCAGCTTGTATCACTCACCTCACTGAAATTCTCATCTAAATTGAGGAACGGGATTAATTTATGGATCTGGAGCCGCCAAAAAGGAAGACCGTCGGGTTTCTTTTACAGATACCCAAATGCAAACAGAGACTCAGAGATGCTGCTGGAAACCAACAGAGGTGCAGTGATTTGCTCACAGGGCTGTGATTCGCATTGCAGTAGCGAGAGGTCTGTCCCTTGAGTGGATGGAACCTGCTGTCATGGTGTCATCACCTTTCATTGGACTTTTTATTTGGAATGCTCTGTTCAGAAGGCCTTACATATGACAATCTGGTTCAATCCATCTTTAAATCAGCTGGAAGGGAGTAATCTGCAACACCATCACAGAGGACCCAGAATTCAAAATTCACACTTCCACATCCATTATCCTAGTGTATTTTATCCTTTGCCGTTTCTCCAGAGAGAGATGATGTATTCCGGTGGGCCTGATTCAGACCCTATTTATTGCTTTTCTGTTGATCTTTGTCCATTTGTTCCAAATTAGAACCTGCTCCACTCTATGAAAGACCTACACCATAATTGTCCTGAGTTCTACTGATAGGACGGACAACACATTCCAGTGAACAATGGGGAGCAAAGCAGGGATGAAATCAATTGTTATTTGTTTAATGAGAAAGGACAAAGAGAAAGGACAGCTTCAAAAGGGCTGACGTGAAGATTACCAAGACTCTGAAACACTGATGGCATGATTGTAAATAAATAATCATAATGATCATAAATAAAAGGATGAATCAGCAGAAGCACTATTCTAGGTCAGGGCAGGCTGGCAGAAACAGTCTGAGGGAACAAAATACTGATGTCAAACTGGCCTTTTTCTTAAAGATTTATGAGTCCTCTGATGCTTTGGATAAAACTCTGGCATTCTTCATTCACTGGCTAAGCAACTTATGAGCTCTGACTGATAATTAATAAATTAATTTTAAAGACCCACTCGTTGTTGTTGTTATTAAGTACTTAGACGGCGAATAATGTGGTCTAGCTCCATTGTGCTAGGCTCTGTACAAATGGATTAATTAACTAACCTCGCTTTACTATTAAATCACGTTCACTCTGCTTATTGCATTCATCTGTTTTGTCTCATCTTGTACTTATATGGAAAGGTTTTTGGACAACATCCATATTTTCTTCTTTAATTTGCCTACAGAATCTAGCACAATGTGCACCCAGGCTGGAACGCCTAAGTGCAAGTTCAAAAGAAATAATAAATGCTAATTTGCCATTGGAAAACAGAGAAAATCAGCTGATAAAAATTGATTTTAGTGAAGCTTCTGCTAGGGGAGATTTTTCTTTAGAGAGTTCATTGCATTGGATTTCATACTCACCACAGATTTCTGTTCTTAAATAGTTTATACATGTGACCATTGTTATCAGGAAACTCTTACGGACAATTTTTCTCCCAGTTTCCTTCCCTAATGTAGCTATGCAATGCAGCTGTACAGGAATGCACATCTAAACATTAAGTTAGGCATAGTATTTGCATTTTGATAACTTCTCTGTTTTGAATAAAGAACCAGAAGAAGCCTCATATCTGGGCGAATCTTATCTTAAGGCTGGTTTTAAATGAATCAGTCAAAAGTTTGGCATTGCATCATATTCCAGAAGAGAGAACTGAATTACTATGTGATAAATGTAGTTAAGGAAAGTAATTATTCTTCTTAAAGTAATATTATTACCTTTCTAACTTATGGAATTCATTTCCCTGGCTTCTATTTGACGTGTATTATAATTTAAAAATAACTGTACTTTCAATGTACAACACTACTTTATGGCTTTAGGTCCTTTTATCTTCTTCCCTTTTCCATCACCACATTAGAATCTTCAAATTCCACCTATTCTAGAAGGGATTTTCTATTCTGCACGATGTGTACCTCTGAATAAAACCAAGTCTCTGTGGAATAACAAAAAAAACCCACAAATTTCTGCTGCCGAAAGGCAAAATTTAAGACATGGGTACTGCTTTATTCCCGTCCAGCTCTTTTCCTACTTTATTTATTTATTTATTTATTTTTAAATCAGGGTAGCTTTAGAGAAAGAAAGAAGGAGACTGAGAAAGCCATCATTAGCTAGATCTTCTGATCTTTATCTGCAGTAGCACAGTCAGAAGAGCTAATGCTATGATGATAGCTTTGAAATCTCTTAGGAATTGGATAAAGAGAAGCGATAGTGATGAACTCCCAGCTAATAAACAGAGAGTGCTTATTTCTGCAGAATGATCAATTTCCAGATGTCCTGAGGCTTGTCTGATACAGTTGATTTACTCATTCTCCCTCACTTCACTAATAAAGCTCAAGTCCAACATCAGATTAGAGAAGAGCCAGATTTCTTAAAGGGGCAGGAGGAGGGCCAGCATTATAGCACACAAATGCTGGGAGACATACTAATCCCTTCTGCCTCCCTCTGTAACCACTGAGCTGTCTTAAACAGCTACCTTCCTCTGCTGAAATCATACACTTTATCCGCTTTGGGTTAGTACAGTAATATAGACAATTAATTTGTTATCTTGTTAGTGGAAATTTAATGCAATGATCTAAAAGAACTCTTACATATTGTGATAAACTTCAGTGCCTCCAGGGCGCTTCTCTTCCATAGGACTCATTTCACATCCCATCCATTATGTAAATGAGATGTGGAAATAGTTTAGTTCCCCTAATGTATCTGTACACTGATGGATTGCACAAAGTCAGCCCTACTGAAACTAATGAGGTTAAATGCATCTTGCCATTCCTTTCTACTTCGCTGAATCTCTGTGCCTGAGTTCAAGTAACGTGGCACAAGTCTTCCTCTTCACTTCTTTATGAAGATAATTGCGTTTCTTGACAGGGAGCACGGTGGCAAATGCTGCATACCTGAAGCCTCACAAGGAGTGATTTAAGCAAGCACAGCAGATGCTGCTGTTATGTACAGCTGTGGGGGTGTCTGTAGACCCTCCGGATCGTCTTCCACTTTTGGGAGGTGGGTCCCAGGACTCCACACAGCCAGCTGCAGGCTGCAGGAATCTGCAGCCTACAATGATACGAAATGTTTGACAACAATATAGCTGTTAGTGTTATTGATGGAAGAACTAAACCTAAGGAAGAAAGGGTAAGGATGCATTATTTTGCGTATCATCAGGATGAGTCCCAAACCCCCACTGCCACTCCAGCAAAGAGGATGATTAACTGTAATTTACAATGTGCCAAACCGCTGCCTGTTTTAAGCCTGTATATGCAGTGAATTAGGCTTCCTCGGAGATGGAATATTGAGCTTTGCCTTTTGGTTTTGCTTTGGAATTGCCTTTTCCTATATTGGTACACCAAGTATCATGAACCCTCCAACTCATTCCCTTACCTCCTCCTTTGAATATTCCCAGCATGAAAACAGAGGGAGCGCAAGTCAGGATACTGAGGAATAAAGCATGTACGGCTTTGGTCATGGGAGATGAAGTGATATGTGTCTGCAAGTTCAGTCCTTCGTGTACCCAAAGAGAAGATGTAATGGAGTTAGTGGAAGCAGTTCATATTCCAGGGCAGAATGGGGCAATAACAGAAAGGATCTGTAAGTGTGCTCATACCCAGCCTCCTCCAGCTCCCCTGCGTGCACTTCCCAGTCCCCCAGCCCTTCAAACAGAGTGACACTGGGATTTGCAAATGTCCAAAACACCAAATTTTATCGTGCCAGGAAGTGACAAACGTGAAATAAGGATTTCCAGTAGAAGTTGCGCCAAATTAGAAGAACATATTAGTTATATGCAGGTGACAGCAAACAATAAATTTAGTGAGAGAAATACCTGAGGGTACAAAAGGCTGATTCACCGTCAAACCTCTATCATCCCAGGCCCCGTCAACATGGATTTAAGCTAAAGGGACTTGCTATTTTTCTCTGAGCCTGAAACTTTTATTTGAGCAGAAAGTTACAGTTTACAGTTGTTGGAAACAGACAGAATCAGAGACAAAGACCAATAATGCCGGAGAAATGAAATTTGCAGTGAAATATCTCAGTGAATGAATCATTTAACACATGGTGATGAAGAACTAAATTCTCTCACAGAGGGGAAAGGAGAAAAATTAAAATCTCTGAAAGAACTGAAATGAAAAAGAAGTGAGGGAGGATTGTTAGGTGGAAGAGTGTGATAACGGGCTCTTTTTTAAAGGCATGGAAAGATATTAGGTACGCTGAGGGGCAGAAATAAAAAGACCTGCAGCTAGAAGTAAGGAACTAACCAGAGATAAGTAGTCACACTGAGATGAGCTGTCATAGCGGATGAGGATGTGCTCACTGGGGAGGAAGGAAATGGAAGGTTGTATTTCTTTCTCAAGAATACAGCTGAGGAAAGACAGATGGGTAAATTTCAGTCTGTAAGTAATGAGAAGAGTCAAGGGTGGTGTTTTGAGTTGTTGTTTTCCTTAACAACAGGGGTGATAATTTCAAAATGTGGCAGATAGAGCTGATATCCCCTAGGCAAACAGAGTTGGGAGGACTTCAAGTTTATCACAGATTAAATGGGACACTGACAGCTTTGGTAGGAAAGTCCTGGCATGAAGCATGGGCGGAAGAGACTAGTTGTTAGTGGGAGGAGGATGAAAGAGGCACGGGGGCCTGGCTGGTGTAACGATGGAGTAATTTTTCAGGCACACTCAGTATAGAAAAACTGATGGAATCTAAGAGAAGTTAGCAAAATAATTATCAAGAATCTTGTTGAACAAGTTCAACTAAGAGACCTTCACAGAGAAAAAATAGTGCAGCAATCCTCCAGAAATGATAAAAGCAAATATATGTATGATGCACAAATTTAGTTAATATTTTTTCTTTCTAGCTGAAATGTTATATTTGCATTACACCAATCAATTTAAGTAGCCCTGCGGTGATGTCTGTGTTAGAAATGTAAACAGTACCGGGGATGTTGCTCAAACCCATCTGTCCATACTTTTACACAAAAATGGAGAACAGAAGAATCGTGTGGGTACTGTCACCATCTAACTTAGTCCAGTAATATCTGAACCGCTCCTTGCAGAGGTTCATACCTTCCTACTCACGCAGCTGTAAATGAAGGTGGATAAGCCATCACGGTAGACTCTTAGGGAACAGTGAGATGAGGATGGATTGAAAGGCACAGACCTGATAAGAGCATCCAAAGCTGCTGACTTCTAAGTTAGTGTTCTCCCTACTGGGCAGCCTAGTCATTCCATTTTTCCTTTTTATCTGTAATAAGCTGTGCCCCAGCTCATACAATGAGAAATACTCTATGACTTGCATTTAAACTAAAATCTCAGCACTTAGTAGAAGTTCTCGTATACCCTGCAATCTAGGAAACTGTAACAGAGGAGTTTTTATTTTTAGAAGTTTTCATGCTGGCTTTGTTTTAATATCTGAGTCAATTCATCCCACTTTAATGATGATTTATTACTAAAATGAGTGCTTGCTTTATCTGCACCAGAGGTGAAAAATAATATATATTGGGAGTGCATGTATCATTCTTCTTTCTCTTTTTCTGTACTTCAGATCAATAGATATGGGGTATTTTTTTACTTTTAATTCACAAAACCACATTAATTGACTGCAATATGAAAACTGAGATCTGTTTAAACAGGTGCATAAGTAAGATCATAGGTGTTACTGTCAATTAACCTCAGCAAAAAAAAAAAAAAAAAAAGAAGCTTAATAATTTGCTAGCATTATGGTATGAAAAGTTTTAATTGTTGCCCTACTCTAATGGCATTCTGGAAAAAAAAAACACTAAAATATTTGAAAATGATCAGATTTTATTTTAACAGCTATATTTTGACACCTGAGGGTTACTGCCAATGGAGGGGGAAAAAAAACCCCACAAATATAGAAATCAGAATTTTTCCTGAAGTTTGCCCTTTTCCTTGTATCCTAATAAAAACCTTTGTTCTACACAATTGCTCTGATATGAACTTTGTAAAATCTTCAGATTTTACTTTAAAAAAAAAATTCTGAAGGAAATGCTTTATTGAAGGTGGTTCTCATTAAAATTCTTTTTGGAGACTGCTTCCTATAGCAGTATAAGAAGACTGGCTGAGAGACCGCATGTAATAAGGTCAGAAACTACCTTCATGAAGTATACATGTGAGAAGGATCTGACTGATGAAGAAGAGGTTAAAGAGGCGAAGAGTGCAAAGCAGAATAAAATACGGAAATAGAAGAAAATAGGAGACAAAGGATATATTGGAAAGAAGCTGGAGGAGGAAATTGCTTATTACAGATGTGTGAAAAGCAGATTGACAAGACTCAGAATAAAGAGCATACTGGGAAAGCCCTAAGTGCTCTTAACTGCTGACATTTGGAGTTATGCTATCAACTTGAATGTTGCACATCTATGCCTGAACCACTCTGGATTTCCAGAGTGTTTTTCTGCACATATTTTGTGTGAGTCTTTCTTCAGTTTTCACATCTACTGGAGCCAAAACAGGATATTTTAAGTTCTTCAATGAATGAACTTCTCTCCCCATGGCCTTACATGCTTATTTTATAACATGAGGCAGAAGAAGTACAGAAAGTTTTTTCAGGGTAGGACTATGTTCCCTTCCAGCATCTACTCTGAGAGAGCATCAAGAAAGAACCACACAGAACTTTTCTTTAATTCTGACCGTTTTCCTGGGGTGGAAGAATTTCACTATTGAAAAGGAAAGATTTAATACTGGCTGAAACTGCTGAAATTCTGACCCTGGCTGAGATTTTGGTCAGGCCATCAAGCTATGGAAAAATCAATGAACTTAAGTAAACTGCCAAGCATAGGCTCTCCAATCTTTGTTTGAAATGAAGCTGGTACTTTATTTACTTAGCACTCCAAGTCGCTGTACAGATTTACCTAATGATAGGTCCAATTGTTTGCAGAAGCTGACCTTGGAAGTTTTGCATGAAAACTAGGATTCTGGGAGGAAGAATTCTGCATGGATTTTATTTAGTAGTCAGGGTGCAAAAAGACACTTGGGCCTTGTTTTCTCCTACTGACGTAACTACTCAGTAAAGCAGCTCAACCAAACTCAATATTTTGAATTCTGTCATGTAAAACAAAATCTAAAGACTTGCTTTTATGCCCTCTGATTGTGTTTTCTTTTAATAACTAAGGGACTACGGTGTTCGTCTCTTCTAACTTTAGGTGGATGCTATATAAGAACTTTGTGTCTAAGCTTTTGCAACAGTCAACAGGTATTCAATTAATATAGTCAGAAGAGGTGAATGAGTGATTCATCTGAAAAAGTGGGTATCTACTTTAGTCCAAGATTAATTACTTGCCAGGCTCTATTGGCTAAACTTTCACTGGCTATAATGTAAGCTAAGAAACCTAACTCACATGACGATTTTGTGCTGTAAACACCTCAGATTTGGGCAAGAGGATCCATCCTCCTGCTGAAGCTCTGTGGCCAAATAACATAACAGGTTTAAATTCCTCCTACTATAATGGAGAGGCTCAAATGTGGATGGCGCATCCCTGGGCCAGGAGTTTAAGCTCTATATAGACACCTGGTTGTATTTGAAATGCTGTAAGGTATTTGAAACATCTGAGGGAGGCTGGCAGATATGATAAAGGGCTTCAGGCAAGACCTCTGCCCTGCTGCAAGAGCAGTTGGAGGCCAGGCAGGATATCCTAGGCATCTCAAATGACAGCTGAGAACTACATGTAGGCAAATGAATAGAGCCCTGAGCCTTCATTTTTTCTTGTCCCAAAGTCTGTTGTAGGTAGGGAAATATCTCATCGCTGTAAATATCCTCTTGTCACCAGTGGGGGTAGAGCACAAACATGCCCTGTCAATTCTTCCCTGAATGGGGAGCAAAACAGCTGCAATGAAAGGCACCAAATTATAAGAGTAGTAAATTTAAAACTGTGGAAATTTCCCATGGTACTTTAGGACAGATTTGTTACCCAGGGAGAAAATTAGAAATATTGTTTTCTGTCCCATGACAGGGTTTTTCTTTTCTTGGCATTATAAAGAAGTGAGTACATTTTTTATTTTTTTTCTAGTAAATAAAGCATTAAGAAACATAGTAACATCCCTCTACCCCCTAGAAAGCCAGCAATTCAAAATTGTAGGTGAGAGAAAAACACAGGAACTTAAGAGACATATCTCTATAATCCCTACTATGTAAAGAAGGATTCAATGAAACAAATACAGCCTATCCAATAGACGCAAGCACAAGCCTCCCCCAGTGCACCATTTGCTTTATCTATATTTGAAGCTAACTCAAAACAAAGAGGGCAAATGTCTCAGAATGACTAGACAACTAACTAAACTTAACATTTCCTCTCCCATCTTGTTTATCTATTCTTCTTTTTTCACTTGAGGATGGGAAAAAAGCTCTGGAAGCAAAGCTGTCGTGATGGTTTACACACATGTATCACTTAAATCCAGCTTAACCTCTCAAGAAAGCCTCTAAAGGCAGGCTAAGTTATGGTTAGGTCTTAAGCTGGGTTCCTCCACAGGAATTTCTCTCCTCCCCACAAACATAAGAGACTTTTCATCTAGGGATGTGAATCCTCAGAGATAGAAAAAAAAGCCACAGAACACCAAAGACACATCAGTAAAATATCTTCATTGATGAAGATTAACTGTTTCAATGAAGAGAAAAATTGTTTTGCAATGTTGTGTGTTTTCAGGGTTTCCTGATCTATTTCTGTATAGCTGTGTGGCTGTTTCTCATTCTGGGAGCTAGAGGGGGGGAAAAAAAAAAGTCTTCAGGTTTTCCAAATTATCTGGAACCACTTGGCATGTGACTTCTGAAGTGTTCAGCACAGTCTTACAAAAACGGCACGAAAATTTATCAGCCTTGGCCCCAGATCTACTCGCCTGCCTTGTATCATCGGTCATCACGCTAATGAAAATACTAATGACATTTCAATTGTGTTGCAAGAGAAATGAAACCGCTTGAACTGAACAGAAATTAGAAAAAAAAATTAATTTTTTGTACAAAGACTGTATCACTCTCCTTTTTTATTATTATTAATTAGATGAAGCATTTGGCTTCAATGAAGTCTAGGGTCCCAGTCTACAAGTCAAAATAGACATGAAAAGTGTGAGAAGGCTCACATCACTAAACAGGGAAAGGAAACGACAAAGGTAAGAACCAGATAATGGAATGGGAAACAGAAACATCAAAAATTTGTAACGTCACTCAATGAAGTCTAGGCTAACTTATTTTATGACTTAACGGTCAACAGAGAGAAGCAGACATTTCCAGAGGTCAAGTCCTCCCATCTGGGCTGGATGGCTGTGCTTGGGTACAGTTAACTGATGCTGAGTGTGCCTAGATTGGCTAACCCAGACACAGACTTCAAACTTTCAGAAGTTAGAGTACAGTCATATGAATTGTAGGCAAAGAATATTCTTGCCATCACACAGCATCCAAGAAGGATGTGGCTTGACTTTCCTGGTCCCCAACTTCCTATCATAGCTGTTGCCCTTGGGTTATTGCTAGGACAGGCGCAAGTACCTGTGGAGCACAGAGGGTGGAGAGACAAGTGTTAGAGTTCTCCAGGTGGTACCACAGATCCTGGCTTTGCACTGCCAGAAAGGACCAGGACAGACAAGCCCAGCAGATGAAGGTGTCAGCAGGTGGTGCTGATGACCAGGGGGTGCAAGCCCTGGTTTCACTGCACTTCGATCATGTGCAGTAGCTGTTGCCTCCTGCAGCTCACATTTTTCCTGGAGATCATGTAGGTTCATTACTCTCTCTTCACAGACTGATGATTTCCAGTGCAAGTTTTGCCTTTTACATCTTTCAATTACTGTATTTATCTCAACCCACAAGTATTTCTATCCTATTTTCTCCCTTTGTCCCGTTGAGAAGCGGGAGTCAGAAAGCAGCTGGGAGGATGCTGGGGCAGCTCGCTGAGGTCATTCCACCACAGTAGGGGACGGGAAGCAAATTCCTTTTGGGCATCTTATGATGGTGCCTCAGCCTAACAGAGGAGAAGCTGTGGCAAAAACCTGGGGCTGGTTTGGGACAGCAAGGAGGAACACTTGCTCCCAGGCACAGTGCCTGCTGTGTAGCTTGGGAAGCTACCAGCACTGACATAGCTGCCTGCACCAGTTGGTGCCCATATTTGAAAACCCAGGGAATGCTTGCCAGGTCTGATCCTAAACAAAACACTTTACATTTTGAGAATTCTGAAAATTTTCGAGCAAAAAGATGAAAGGGGGATGAAATGCCTTTTCCTAAATATATATATAAAAAAAATAAAAACAAAAAAGTAACCTTGCAAAGCTGCGACAGTCCCATGTTCCAATGTGCTCCGCTGTGAAACCAGAACAAATAGGCTGCAGCGTGGTTTTAAGAGTCGATTATAAAACACCCCGTCAGAACATAAACATCCCACATCAACAAAGTAATCTCTGTGGATCTCAGTGGGCTTGACCTGCTGCTGCCCTCTTCCTTGTATAGTCATGAATACAAATGCAAGGTGAATGCCGACTGCCTTCTGATCTGGTGACATTTTACACCCATATTACCGATGTCAACAACTGCATGAGGGAGGAGAGAATCAAATTCAGGATAACCACTGGCAAAAAATAGAAAAGCAAGCTGAAGGCACGTTCGCAAGGAGTCTAGGTATTTCGGATTTGAAGCTTACATGACAAAGTAAATCCCTCCTGCACTCCCACATTTACTCAGGGAAAAGCCTTGTACTTTCCATTGCACTAGAATTCATCATTTGAACAGACTGTGCCCTGTCTCAACAGGAAAGCTATCCCGCCACCTCCCTTTCTGAGTACTAAATCAGTGAAGAGAAATAACTCCTCAACATGACTATTCAGAAACCTTTGGAGATCAAAGCCCACGACTTTAGTCTCCAATATGCAATGGGAGAAAAATTATGACTTCTGCCACATTCTGTTCAAATGGTCTTTTCTCTCTTTAAGCAAACAAACAAATAAACAGCAAATGCCCTATTCCCACCTGGCATTAGTGCAATGTTATGTTTGAGGCTTTAAAAGCGTAAAAGTCAAACCATTCAAAATGATGGGTCCCGTAGCAAATGTAACATGGTCCCAAGGGTACTCACATAGTGTATGGTATTGCTGCACATGGTATTAACTTTTATGCCTTCATCTATATATGCAGCGTGGCTCTTTTATAGTTGCTCTGGGAACCACTATGTTTACATAAATTTTAATTTCCTGTCTTTTGTTTGTTCTCTTTATCATTTTTCTAAAACAAAATTTTCTTTGCGAATTTTAGTGCTTAACCAATTATCTGCAGATGGAGGCACAGGAGAACTGACATCTTCTGGTTCTTCCATGTGGCCTTGGCAATATGCCTCCACTTTGGTTTGGACCCATTAGAAAGAGCAGAGCTTCAGCTGTGGCACTGTATTTCTACCAGAGCAGCTATGTTCCCACAGGTCGTGATGATTTTGGTCTACTGTCTCCTGGGATCTGGCCAAAACCTGCCTACTGAGTTGACATGGGATACAGTTATTGTATCATAACTCATTTTCCTGTTTTTATTTTTCTTTTAAAAACACACAGCTTGTGAATGGAACTAATCTGGTGATCGACTCCACATAGCCATGTTTGAGACGTCTGCTTTCAGATTTTCGCATGGAAGCGCTTTGCCACCTGCTCTGATATCTAAAACAAGGTGTTTTCAGCTGCTTAAAATACATTGTTTGTTCAAGCTTGCAAAACTAGTGCCTCTCTCAGCAGAGATCTGATGGCATCTTGTTACAAAACATTACTATAAAAGACTGAAACTTTAGAGATGCCACTTGCACAGAAAAAAAAATAAATCCATGATGGTCCAGCTACAGATTAATGCAGTGATCTTCATGAACTGTTAATTAAAATTCAGCGTTGACAGGACCAAGCCTTGCTACTATTTTTCAGGGAAACAAAGAATAACAGATAAAGCCAAATTATAATAGGTTGGTGCAGCAAATCCAAGAAAAACATGGCAGTTCTCAGCAGCTGTGATAGGATTCCTTCCTCTTCTTGAATAATAAAGGCTTTTGCTAATTTTAACCAGAGCTGAATCTGAAAAACCTGCAGTTGCGTGTGACTCAGAGAGCCCCAAGGGAATGGTAGGTGGGGGGAGATATGTGTGTGTGTGTATGTCTGTGTGTATAATCTAACAGTGCCCAGAGCTTTTAAGATCCTGGACCACTTCAATCTCACAGGCCAGATTCATTAAAAACCCTGGCTGCATTCCAGCAGTTAAAATTGAAGCAGCATATTTATTGCATTTTGCTCAAATAAATTTGAAAATGTGTGAATCATATCCCTTGGAGAGCTGGAAGAAGAAGTAAACAGTCTCGGGCTCACACTTAGAAGCAGGGAATGACGAAGAACAAAGATGCAGGAGGGTCAGCGTAGCAGGGCGCTGCAGAATGCTTGTCAGAGGTTTTGGGAGGCTGAGGGCTCCGCCGCCATTTTATCCACTGCTGCTATTCCGGCCTCAGATCCTCTGTTTAGTTTTCTTATTTTATTTATACCCATGCGCGCACACACATGCATCTATATTTTAAAGAGCTTCTCAGCTTATGCAACTCCACTCTGCAGTTCTCTGTGGTTTTCCAGATGCTGTTCATGATGCTGGCACCTCACCCCAATTGCAGCTGCATTCAGCTGGGATTCAATTACAGGCTGTCTTGCAAAAGCAGATTGGTTTTTCAAAGATAACATATTTTGGGAGGGATTTTATTTTTTTTTTTTTTCCCTCCCAAAAAGCAATTTTTATTAAGGAAGGAGAGGAATGAATTGCAGCCTGGTCTTGCCAGGTGCTGAATGCCTCCAGACAGGTCCTTAGCACCCTTGATATTGTTTTACTTCAGCACTTTTTACAGAGCACACAGCACCCTGCAGGGTTCAATTCTGTAAGATTAAAGCGCTGGCAGAGCAGGCTCCCAGCCAGCTGCTCCCGTGGGGAAACTATCAGAAACAGTATGTTGATAACCAGTTTCTCACGACTGATTTTGCAAACAGTAATCAGCTTAAAATTAGCAAACCTAATCACTGTTGGTTTGGTTTTTGTTTTTTTTTTTTTTGGACAGATATCCTTTTTATTTTCACCAGAAAAAATCAAGAAAGGAGGGTAGATAGATGTTGCAAAGATGGGAGGCGATTGAATAGTCCTCCCAGAGCTTTCACACCCAGGACCTTCTTCTTCCTCAGGCGATACGTAGCTCGCCCTGAGGTGACATTGTACTGAGAAGGGTCCCATGACTTGGGTGGGCTGGATGCAAGAATTATAGGTAGTGAAAGGGGGACTGCCATTGATCCTCATCCACGTGCTGTGGTTGCACTGTGGGCAGGATGGGAGGGAAGAGACAGGCTTGCAGGACTGCCATGGACCCAGAGACTGGTGGTGGGGTTAAGAGCAAAATCCACGAGAACAAGGGCTGAAGGAGTGGAGGGATGACATGTTTTCAGCTTCCAGTTCTGGTTTTCACTTAACCACACTTAACCACTTTTTCTATTCAGTTATCGGTTGCGCTAATGAACTCCGATCAACAATGTTATTGCTACCTTCCGGCTTTGGATGAGGCTTACAGAGGTTGGACACAGGAGTGGGATTTGGGACACATACACCGCTGCTTCTAAGGCATCTTGAGAACTCAAACAGAGCGCTCGTACATTGTCTATTCCGGATAACGACATAAGCAGGTGAATTTGGGGGATGCCAGTCGCCCCTGATGTATGGCAAAATCCTCAGGAGCAGCAAACAGCAAGGACCCTGGAAACCCAAGTGATAAAACATGAGGTTTTCATGACTGATATTGTGTAGCCACCTTGGCAAGTGCTGGCCTCCATTCTTCTGCCTTAGTTTCCTCTGTCTGTAGTAGGAGCAGAACACTTCTTCTTTCAGCTATGGGTGTGGCAAAAATAGTAAGCAACACAAGTGTAAAAAAAATAATTGCTTGTAAGGAAGAAACTGCTTATTTAATGAAAGCATGCTGAAGCTGTTTGCTCTTTTTGGATTGAACAGGGAGACAATAACAGACAATAACAGCCTTATTTATTACTTGTGTACAGCTATAGCTTTCCTCAGCCCTTCTATATGTGATTTATTTGCATCCTATTAAATCCAACTGATGTCTTCAGAGAGTTACTGAAGTCTGTTAGTTGCAGGGGAAGCAGCTTTAGCACAAAGGAAGAGAACAGACCTAAGAAACAGAATGGCATGCTTTGATGGAGGAAATTTTTTGAATTAATAAAAACCATAAAGGTAGGGCAGGCAGAGGAGCAAGGAGAGCAGCGCAGGCATGGTGCAGCAGCAGAGAGCCTCAGAATGTGCCCTCTTTGTGCCACTGAAGGGCTGTCAGAGCACTGCACTTTTACAGGTCTCTCACTGCCTCTTTCAAATATTTAGTTGCAGTGGAGAAATCTTGCTTGGGCCATGAAGAAGCCGTGCTGCATTAAAAAGACACAAGAGTGGCTTGTAGTTGAAAGCAGCTCAGTACTTCTTCTCCAAGAATGGTCAGAAAGTCCCTTCTGCAAAGGGGCTCTGTGGTCCCACCACAGGTAATAAGATGAGTCATGGGGATGGGTTTTGCTTTGCAAAACTTCGCTGCTGAGGGTTTGGCTTTGGAAAACAGCATCCGGTTATGATTCAGATCAAGCTTCCATTTAATCTGAGTCCAAAAGTTTAATAACAGGTTTGTGTATGTCTCGTAGTGCCTTTTGCTTGAGCAGTGCAAGAAATTTTATATACATTAACAAATGTGGTTACCCAGAACTCCCAAGGTGAGAAACATGATCCTTATTTCTAGGGAAACTAACCAATCCCCATTGATTTTGTATCATCATTTCTCTTGAGTTTTGGTGGGAAGACATACATTGTGTCTAAAACCAGATCTTCTGTAATCTATCGGTAGTAAATGTATGGGCATTTGTGATAAAGACACAGTGTTTAATTTCCCAAATAATCTTTCCTTTTCTAATTAGTGAATCTGAAAGCACAAAGAATGCTTTCTAAGGAAGCATCGCCATCATAGCAGGGGGATGCTGACATAAGATGGCAGCTCGGGGACTGGGGAATAAATGAAGGATTTGATCCACAGAGGAGGACAACACTGCAGACCTTCAGCATCCCTGACATCCATTCTATGCAAATCCACGAACAGCCATTAGCAATTATTTTAATGACCCGATCCTCAAACGCACTAAGATACAGTGCAAAAGAGTGAAAGGAAAGACATCCACCCTTCCTGTAGTAGACACCTAATGTAGGTGCACCACTGATCTTGAAGAGCCTGTGTGTGTCTGTTGCCTCTATCTGTATACTTCTTCCTGCATATCGCTGATTGCACAGCAGACAGCTAACAATGTTTTTATTGTCGCGTGGGATTTCATCAGAACATTCACTTGGTCAGTTTTGTTATGTAAAAATAATTTTAATGATAAGCAAACAAAAAATCAAAACCCCAAAACCAACCACAAGTCTCTGCTTGTGTTGACAGGGAGGTATTTAGGGTAGGTAAGGAAACCTAAATATTATATAAATACGTGTAAATATTGGCCCATTTGACTTCTGGAATGTTTTTAATAAAGACATTATTCGTGATGGCATCATCCAGTATCTGCTACAGCCTTGACTGGATTCCTCTTGACTTCAGCATGCTTTGGACTGGGCTATATATGAATAAAACAAAATAAAATAAACATCTACTTCATCAGCTCGATGCATGTATATTTTGTTGAAAGATTTCCACTAAAAGGAGAGAGAGTTCCGAAGCTCAATCTTCAGGCATGACATCAAAGATTTGGCTAGAGAAACGTATTTGTTAAAGCTGAGTAAGATTTTAATTTATTTTTTTTAATTTAAAAATAAAAGTATGAATCTTGAAATTCAGTGGCCGCTCTCTGCTAATTCCCTCCTTCCTCATCACTTATATTTTCCTTTAAGGAAAAACAACAACTCACAAACCACTTGTGTGGCATCCTATTTGCTGCCTGCATATAGAAACAAGCATGTTATAGGCCTCCAAAAAAGGCAGATTGTAACTGTAAGACCAACCGGATCTTAACCGCCGTGACGCTTTGTGGACCCCATGTGCAAACAATCACCTATTGATTCCCAAGGCCTCCAGCTTCAAAATCATTCTTGTTTTCAAGAGTCTTCCAGTTGCAGGCAAGACACTGCGCTTGCTAATTCTCCCTGCCTGGAGGCTGTTCAGTATTTCTGCTGCTTTCTTGAAGTGTTATCAAAATAATGATGGCTTGCAAAGCAGAATTATTGAATGTTAGTTTTTCATTGTTTTGGAGTAGAGGCAATGAACTCATAGTCATACAAATGGGCTTTTATTACTGCCCTCTTTGAGCATTTGCCAGAAAGAATGCTGAGGAATATGATACGGGGAATATACAGAATCAGGAGGAAGGATGAAGCAGATCAGCCACCAATGTTTCCCAGGGCAAATTTCAGCAAACCAAAGGCCATCAAGGAAAGCTGCTTAAGACTCTGTTTTCTCTATCAATATAGTACTATATACACGCCACAAACAATTCTGCTTTACAGACTACGGGAAAGACAAAGAAGAATCCTGCAGAATGAGACTTGAAAAAGAAATGCTTTCAAAACATCTCAGATCTACAGCATGACAGCGACAATTTATATTTTTATTGCCCTCTTCGTTTCAAATGAAGTTGAGTTGAAAATACATGGATAACTTTGGTATACTGTGAAAGCATTGGTGTGAATTGCACAACAGTTGTGCAGCACCCACAATTCCATTATGTTAGCAGTTTGGGATAGTCTGCAGTTGTAATATATTGGCTTGGAGAAGGTGACCTAGGCAGGGATAAAGATAGTGACTGCACTCCCTCCTGACTGAGGCAACATCTCACCTAGTCAAGTAGAAAGGATTTGTGCTTCTGCCGGTACGTTTGGACCAGCAGATTAATATCTGAAGGGCCTTGAATGTTAGATAGGGACAGTCAGAACTTGTGATTCAGGGTTTGGAGATACGTTTCTCAGGATGGAGATTCCATTGACTCCTCTCCATGGACTCTAACAACTGATCTTTCTACTTGTCATTAACTGCTCTCATCCCAAAGGAAGCAGTCCTTAATTTCTACTACTGAATGAGAACTTGTGGAAAATCAGGCATTACTCCCAATGTGAGTCACCGTGGCAACCCAGAACATTGGCTTGACACAAACTTTGTGTCTTCCTCTCCTTACAGGACTTCCTAACTGCTCAGTATCTCCCAATAGATACAATGAATGTTGTCATAGAAAACGGCAGCCCTTACTTCTCCTGGAAGCGGAATCCAACAAACTCAAAGAACAACTAATAACACAAGTCTAAAGCAGAGAAGGTGTGTTTTGGGTGAATGTGACTGTTTTAAGAACCAGACAAATATCGCAAGGCAATTATGGGTGGTAAACTGATCAACCTATCATGACCAGCTTGCAGACAGACTCCAGAAAGAGAAAAGCCTCCCAAACTAATACTGATAACAAGTGCAGTTTTAACATCTCATAATTTCATTGGGCTGCAATTTTCTTAAAAGCGTAAACTTCTCGAATTTGTTGATAAGTGCATATCAGATGTCTTTAAAAAAACTAGAAGGGTTAACATGTGATGGGGATGGGAAAAAAAAACAGTTATTGCACCCTGGAAATACATGAAATAACAAGTTTAATACAAGGGTAACTACCTTCTTTGTATTGGTAAATACTGAAAAAAAATGAGTAATTCCCCAAATTGTTAAGGCATTGGGATCAATGTCTTCAGGTGGTAGTTCAAGAGAAAGAGGAAACTTCAGTGAAGTGTTTTACCAGGAGACTGTGGAAGAAATCAGCTCTTCCTGCGGTAACCTTGAAAGCTGATTTTTATGGGGTTCCAACCGTCCCTAGAGCCAGCTATGGGAGGGGAACAGCCTAACCAAGCCTGCATTATAGATCATCTCCCAAGTGTACTATGGGTATCAGTGTGTCAGCAAAGGCCATGAAGAAAAGTCCTGCACTTCTGCGCTCAGGAAAAGATAGAGGAGTTGGGAAGTATTAGTGCAAATGTGGTGATGTAAAGAGGTACTGTTGATTGCCCTCATAAATAAACACAATAAAAACACTCTCACAAAATCAGCTTACAAAGATTAGAGAGTGGGAAAAACTGACAGCATGAGGGAACTTTACTAGACAAAAAAGAAGTTGGGCTATTTAAGATACAAGGCTTTATAGAAAAGATGCATATATATCAGTTTTCGAGCTCAGCAGCTCAAAAAAAAGAACTCTCACAGATTTTGGGTGATGTATAGGGTAGTAGTCTTCTCCAATGTGATGGATAACTTGAACTAAAGTGTGGTTAAAAAACTCTTAGGTCAACAATATGTTATTTTCACCCAAAGACTTTTCAGGGACCATCCTTATCCTCCAACCTGGACTCTTTTCCGTAAAATAAAATCACACTCTAGAACTGACCTGGTCTATGCTCATCTCAAAAGGGAGCAATTAACTGAAAACTGAAGTTTTCAGTTAATTTACCACATTTCACATGACCTTGCTATTTTGCTCTGTAGGAAATGAGGTAGAGAAAGGAGGCTGCAACCAGTGCTACACATTGCTAAGGATAAACCAGCTTCCAGTCTACAGAAAAGTTGCTTTCTCCTAAGAACAGCTTTCTCACTCTGTATACTTCTCTAATCGTTAGCTGAGTTGTGTTGAAGGGTTGTTACGCCAAATCTCTGACACTAGATCTCTGCTTAAGATGCAAGTTTTGATGGGAAAACGTCAATGTAATTTGTTGCTGTGATAATCCTAAAGAATTTTTTTTTTTTCTCAAAGGATCCCATCTAATCCCTGAAATTAACCTGACACAATTTGTGTAGCTTGTTTATTGTCAAGGCCCAGCTTTCAGAAGGGAAGAATGATGAAACTATTGCAACAGAGATTCCCCCAAAAAAACTCGGTTACAGAAACTGAACGCAAAAAGAAAATAAATATAAGTACACGCACTTAGGCTTAGAATTATTCACATATTCAACAATTATCTTGAAAATTCAGTAACACCTTATTTACTTAGACCTTCAGACCATGGTAAGCATGAGGTAAAAAAACAGTTATGCCTGAATATTAATATCTGTATTTCCAACTCAAAGTTTATATTTGATGCTTGGAGTGCTATTTGTCACTTACTTAAAACCTTTGCAATAACAAGAAATACAATGATCTTCCAGCACTTTTCTTCCATATTTTATTATTTTCTAATTGTTTCCTAAACAAGACGGCATCAGTTAAGAAACAGAAAGCCCGAGCCCTTGATGCTTTTGGAAAAGAAAGTGTCTTTACATGGAAGTTGGAGAGGAAAGAAGACAAAAAGCCGCAACTGAATGTCCAGGGATCCTGTGGTTGACTTGCCTGCCTACTAAAAATGCTGTTCCTTATTTTCTGGTGCATTCCTTGAAAGCATATCTGCCTGCCTTGATGGGTCTCAACAGTCCAAGTTTAGGTCAGATAATGGAAAAGCCATATTAGCTCATCTAGACCATCCATCCAGCCATCCCAGAACGGGTCAGCCCTTTTAGCCTTAAATGACCAGGCTTTCCCAGATTCCCTGGAGGACACTATTTCAAAGTCTGATAGGTTTTCCTTTTACAAGCCTCTCCTGATGTTAGATTAATTTAGTTTCAGTTACTGAGGGGAAGAGCACAAAAACTGTCTTCTGACATGGGAAGGATGGATCTGCTGGTGCTTCATTTGAAAGAATAGATTTTCTCAAGCTGCCATGCATCAACAGAAAAGGATTTTTAAAGGACCCTCAACTGAGTGCAAAAGGCACTAGGCACTTTCAAAAGGTTGTTTATATATACATAAATGGATATATATATATATATGTACATGTATATAAAAAATACAGATCACTAAAAGCTGGTGTCGGGACAGAAATGAAGCTGAAATGCTGTCTGATGTCTCTGAGGAGTCATCTCCCCAGTCATTCTGCCACAGGCTTGTCACTGCTTACAGGGGCAGATGAACAAATTCACTAAGTAGGACTGAACATGACACTTTGCTGTAAGTAGATACATTACACAGCCTTTTTTATGCTCTTTAACACTGTACAATAAGACTTAGAAGTGGAAAGAGCTCTCCACAGCTATGATGAGCACCCTTTCAGGCTCTACATACATGATGACCTAGATTATCTAACTACTGGCTGTGTGTGAGAATAATAGCTTTAATTATAATGGCACAAAAATGTTTCCTCAAGCTGTGCAGCCCCTGCTGCAATGACAGCAGACGTGCTTCTGTGACTGCGAAGATGCTGGAGGAAGCTGGTGGAATAGATTGGCTTTAGCATTGCCCCATTCAGAGAGACAGCCTTTTAAGAAAGTTTATGTTGAAGACACTTTACCAATATTGCTGTGTAGCTCTGTTACTAGTGCTGTTTGTCTTCCTTTGCAGAAACCTGATGCTGTTATTCCCTTGTCCTGGTTCCAATACACATTACACATTGACCTCTTTTCAGTTGCTGTGGCTCTCTTCACCACTGCAAGCTCTGCTGGCTTTAAGAAAATTGGAACCATTTCCCCTGCTGGCCTTGACAAAGGAACACCCAGTAGCTCAGCTCCAACTTTTATCTGACTGTGATCTGATGTTCTACCTTCTCTCCAGAAGTTTGCCCATTGCTGCTTGCCTATTTGGTGGTTAATTTACACTGTGGACGTAGTAATAATTAACATTAAAAAAAAAAACTACTGCCCCCAAACAAATGCTACCTTCCTCTGATAGGGATAGATGAAAGGGGTTGGGTATAAATATTATGCCTGTAGGCTTTTAAATAAAGACATCTGGGCTACATGTAGACTGAGAGGGAAAGGGGAGTAGAGAGACAACACATGCACAGCATCCCAACATAACTCATGGAACGGAGGGCCAGAGCCCATAATTTATCCAGTGCGGCATGGCAAGTGGATCTGCCATCTGACCTGCTCAAGAAATATTTGCCAGAGATGATGGGCACATGTTTGGATGTGGTTGCATTGGCATCGTTCTGACAGCAACTGTTAAATAGAAGCCCTAAGATAGCTTGGTAAGGACTGCTAGTTCATCTTCCTTCTGCCAAAGCGAGGGGCTCTCTTCCCGGAAATTAATTGGAGAAAAAAAGCATAAGGACATCCCTGAAATCTTTGGTGAGATTTTCTTTTCAGTCTTTTTTTTTCACCCTTTTGTATTCAAAAGTTTGCATAGTTTTGATAAAGGTCGGCATGAACTACGTGAGACAGGCAAGAGGGAAATATTGCCCTTGGCCCCTGTGCAACACAGAAAAAAATAGGTTTTAAGGAGCAAATTAGGTGCTTTTGTGTCCTCTTTTTATCCCTTGGGGATTCACTGAGTGTGGAGAAAGAGCAAGCATTCACCTTCCTGCAATGGGAGGCCAAAGGGAGGACAAATAGTGTCTTCATCCAGACGAGCAGGTTTTCAGCTCCTGGAGTTGTGTAGCACTGCAATTTCCTCCTCTCATCTAGTAAATGCAGATATAACTCCATCGAGCTGACAATAATGTGACATAGCCCGTGGCTGCAATATTATTGCAATTCATATACATCAAAAATGGACTGCCATGACTGCTGTGAACAGACAAAGTGATAGATGTGGATGTGAGAACAGACAAGTAGATAAATGGGCAGAGAGACAGAGCAACAAATAATATCCTTAATCCCAAACTAAAAATGAAAGCCCCAAGGGTGCCTTTGCCCTCTCTTTGAGCTCTTCTCTCTTCTTGAAGTTCATCCTGAGGAATTCATCAGGTTTCTCATTTCCCTGCACCAATGCAAGGGAAATCTGCAACGATGAGCACTTAGGCAGTGGGCAAGTTTATCCTCTGGAAACTATAAAATGCCGAAACCTTTTTTCTCAGCCATATGATTTCAGTCAACCAGAGACCTACAAAGAAGCAGGCCAGCACCAGAAGAAAGCCCAAGGCAGCTGCAGATGACTAGGTTCCTCAAGATCACCCGTAAACTGAAAACCAGAACAACAAACAGGCGGTGGCACTCCAAAAAGTTCACAGCACCTCCATATCCCTAACTATTACTGGTCTTAACACCAACTCTATCTCATCAGAAATACTCTCAGTATCTCAGGAAGAGTTTAAACCCAACCATACACGGCTCTCTGAGCAATTTCTCCACAAACAAGTGTTAATATTATGTTAAGCTCTCATGTGTTCAGCAGATTCCCTGTTTCCTGTGGATGAACAAAACTTGAAGCTGTTTATTTCACAGATGCTGCTAAACCAGAACCTGGGTTGCAGGAATCTCTAAACCTTAACACAGTAGCATGCTTTTGCCCAGTCTTTGCAAAGACCCCCTCTCTTTTTAGTGGACTAGTAGACGGTTCAGAGCCCAAACTCAAGTCAGGAGTCTCAGCAGGATTCCAGACTATTTTGTGTGTAAAGGACTTAAATGATACAATATGGATTTTTCTTTTTTCTTTCACATAATTTCTTTCCAGCCTGCATCCTCTGGTCTGGGTGGCACATGGATTTTCCCAGACAATTTTGCTCTCACTTGGACATTTACTTACATGTGTTTAGAATATACTACTAGCTTTTGAGACAGAAAATGTAATCAAAACCAAGTATAACCCATGGCAGCAAAAATCAAGTGTCTCTAGCTTAAATATTTGCTTCCCCAGAAACGCTGGAAAAAAAAAAGGTCTTGCACTTTCAAGTCACTGATGGAGAATTTCCACCAACTACAGCACAGGGAAAGAGTCATAACATATCTAATATATTATCCCCAGTCCAGCACATTATGGCTAATTAGTTGGAACATAAACAGCTGAAGTTAAAATGCCAGAGACAGACTTGGACTACATATCTGTGAGTTCAAACCACATTGCAATGTTTCAAAGAGCTTTGAAGCAATAAGGATTGAAGCAATACAAACATTTTGTTGCCCTACAGAGGAAGGGAGGGAAAAGAAAATGACCCGAGATTGCAACCTCGCAGTTGACTTGTCAAAATTTTTAACATTTCAGGAAACCTCTTGATTTCAGTAAAGTTCTGCTCATTAAAGGATCAACAGATACATCAAAAGTGTGAGCCACCGGTTCATTAAACAGAAATTGAGTTGATCCAGACCTGGGTTTCAAAGGTAAGCTGCTCTCTCTCTCTCTCCTTAACAGTAAGGAGCGGCTCCTTTTTATTGAGAGACTTACAACTTTATGATAGCACTAAACAGATACCACTAGCATCTTATAGAAGAAAAAAAGGTGCCTGTTGAAATAACTACATTACTGAGTAGCTACTGTGTTTCTACAGAGCAGTAAACTCAAAGTTCAGATGGGCACCATGCCGATAATAAGTTGATAGTAGTCATATGTAAATACAGATAATCAGGTGAGCAGACGGTTAGATAAAGCTAAACTTTTATGACCTTCTTCATTCAAATACAGCAGAAACTGTAATAATTACAGGGAATCAGATTAACTGCTACAGGAAAGAATGGGAAGTCTCTAACTGCTTTGGGGGTTTTGATACTGGTCTGAAGTATTCCTGCAGTAAATTGATATGTCCCTGTGCCTCAGTTTCCTTCCTGCAGGGAGGTACAACAAGTACAGTGTTCTAGTGATGCTGGGCTCCTCCTGTAAAACTTTCCTCCAGGAGAAAACCTAAGGAAGAGTCGGAAAAGCCTTGTCAGTACAATGATGCTGATCCCATTACCCAGTGGTGCTGAGTGGGATGCTCCCAAACTGGCTGATCCCTCTGTATTACCTGGTTAGATGCAGAGAAAAGCATGTCCAAAGTGCAGTCCCCCTATACCAGTTAATCAGCAGAGAACAAAAAGTTCCACCTGGACTCCAACCCATCCTCTAGCACCTTCACCCATCTCAAAGCCTCTTTGGCACCAACACCAGCAGTGGCTATTCCTCTGGCAAATGCGCGAGAAGCACCCTGATGGTGTTACAGCATTTACCTAGAAAAATGGGAAATGTAAATTTAACCTGTCCTCAGTCTCAGGGGGAACTAAACCTGCCACCTCAGGACAGTGCTCAGAGCATGAAATGAGTTTTCTCTATGTTAACCAGCACTCAGTGGCAGGCAGAAGGGGACCTCTAAAAACTGTACTGCTGCAGTGAGCTTTTCTCAGAGAATCCTACTAATATTTATCACCTAAGCAGGACAAACTCGCTTTGAAAGCATCTTTTGTTGCCTTCTTCCCAGAAAACAGAATGGAGCTGAATATGGCTCCTTACAAAGTGGAAACACTGATTCCTGAACTAGTCCTTTATCAATAGCAGAAACTAGTCGTTATAGACAACAGAATTTAAGGGGCAATGGATTCCAACATAAAGTAGAGGCTTTTGGATGTGTGACGCCTGAATGTGTGCCTGCATTGACCAAGATGCACTGACCCCTTCCTCATCCACCTTTCTCATGCCATGCTGGGATCATTGGATCAGTGGTTCTGGGTCTGAGTCCACTTGCACAGCACAGTGTTTACGAGGGCTGCATTTTTAGGTGCTGCAACTGCCCATTGCTCATGTGTACTGTCAGCAGAAATATGTGATGCAAATGAATCAACCAGAATCTTACATCCTCTCTTTTGCAACACAGCCCTATTAAATGGTGCATACAACATCCTCCTTCTTCACATCTGTGCTGCTGCAAATTTACGGCACTCGGGGGAGAATGACACTGTCTCTATTACTGCTTTCCTTTTCCCTGTGCCTGTTGCAAAGTGTGGTATTTGCTTCACGCTCCCTGTGTGCAGCAGAAAGGACAGCGGGACTTGGGATACTCTGTGGCAGCCTGCAAAAATGTCTTTCTGTTTCAAATGCCGTTGGAGGATAATGAGAGATTGATTCTCATCTTCACCGGGGCAGCATGAAACAGGAGTAGTTTCCTTGCAACCAGGGGGATGAGATGAAAACAAGTCTGGGAGACAGGGGCTGCCGGCTTGATTGATTTATTGCATCAAAATATAAGCTTTCAAAGCTTTTTTCTTCTCCCTTCATTTTCAGTTTTACCCTCTAAAGGGTAGTCGCTCCAGACTAAAATAATCATAACCATAATCATCATAAAAGGAGTCAAGCTTCTTCTCCCCTAAATGAGTTCATTTTCTTGCATTCTTCTCTTTTAGTAGGAGGATTGAAGCAGGACAGATAAAAGCTGGAGGCTGTGAACAGAGAGGGTAAAGCCACCCACACATTGTAATAACAACCAGTATTTTAAATCTGGCACTACCTTTGGAAACATTTACGGTCTTAAAACATAATTATAAAGATACGGGGGTGGGGGGGCGGTGGGAAGAAACACACACACACTGAAAAGAAGAAAAATGAGTGAAACAACTGTTTAATTTCTTGCTGTCATTAATACCAGAGTATTAAATAAAATCTCCCAGATGAATAAAATTACTCTGCTGAGACAAAAACAAAATTCCACTGGACTGGCCCTGTTTTTTGCACATAGCAATATGTGTATGCAAAGGAATTCCTTGTCCCTGGAAGTGTTTACAACTGCGAAATAATTGAAATCAGAAGCCAATATTTTCCACAAAAAGGGGCCTTTTTTTTTTTTTTGTATTTGTTTCTTTTTTTCCTCGTTCTCACCCTCTCCATTTCTAAAGGTGAGACCCTCTGTACTTTTAACCCTTTCCAGCTCAGATCAAGGCAAAAAGCAGAATTGCCAGATTTTCCCCCAGTGATTTCAACAATAACAAACCCATCTATCTAGGTCAATTACAGAAAAAAGTGGTGGCAATTTACTTCATTTTTGTTATTTCATGATTTTCAAACAAATCTCAAAATGTTTTACAAATTTTAGTGAATCAAACCTCAAAGGGCATCTGAAAGAGAGGCAACTACCAACATACCCAATGCAGCTGCACGCAGTTGTTATAACCACTTCTTTACAGGTCATAATTAGAAACAATAGAAAGATATATGGAAAAAAAATCCTGTTAGATGAAAAAATCCTGATGACCCCTATTTTGCTTTATTTTCTACAATACAAAGATCATACTGTCCAAATGTCCCCAGATTTCCTTTCCTCTTCCTTGTGCAGCGTTAGTTAAGTTATCTCTGTGGACTATAAAATACTTTCACTCCCTGACTCATTTGGTCTTCAAACTGTGATCAGGGTATGGCTGTAAATGCTCATGAGTTACACCACTTGTGGTGGCCTGTGTCTGTAGGAAATCCTAGAGCAGGTCTTTCCAGTTAATTCTTACTAGGGTCTACTCTCCTGTTTTAAGTACACAGAAACTGGGCAGTCTTATTTGTGCATTTTTGGGTTGCTCAGACAATGCAATTGATATTTTATTTTCATTAAATGCAGTTTCCTACTTCTTTTAGTTCTCTTTTGACATCCAAGTTTTCTATTTGAAATACCACATTAAAATTCAATTTTATTTTAGTTTATTCACATCTTTAATTGGAAGGTATTTTATTTTCAGATAAATAAGTTCCAATATGAAGAATGGCACTTTTGACCAGCAAGAAGCCCCAAGAGGTTTCCACCAGGACCAACTGTTCCAGTTATTAAACTGTTTTGATACATTGCTGAGAAAAATATTGCCTATTTTATTTTCTTTTAAGCATGACACAGAAAATAGATTATTGTATGTTAATTTTGGTGTATATTGAAGCTCCTAGTTTGCACAACAGGGAGAGGGGCAGCCTGTTGTAGCCATTTTCCTCTATATAACTTCCCCTGGAATGTGAAAAGTAACCATTGGCAACTGAAGATGTTTTGTTATATGTCTACCTCAAAACTACTTAATGTGGCTAAAAGGGTAACATCAGCTCTGCTCCCTCTGCTTCTTAGAGTGTAGCATTAGTAGAGGGTACGTTATCAACATAGTCCTAGAAGATATCTCCTATCATATTCCTTCTCCAAAATCCAGGAAATCACAAAGGTTTTTCTAAAGATAGACTCCACAGAAGGCCATAAAGATCAGCTCTTCAGAAAAGGAAGTACTTCAATTAACTGACCAATTCAGAGGAACACATCAATGTCTACAATCTGCTTGGTTGTAATACGTAACTGGGCAGTGAGACATTTGGCACCACTTATTCAACCTCATGAAGAAGTTCTCCAGCAGTTCAGTGCTCTACATATGATCACTTATGGGTTAAGTTGTCCAGGTGAACAACTACATCATTCATTATTGGTAGACGTCATATTTTCTCATAGAGCAGATCCCTATACCCCTGATGTACTCACACTAAAAACCTACAGGCTATATATGTCACATATGTTAGTCATTTCATCAACAGCAAAGGAAAAAAAAAAAACCCACCCTGATTTGTGGACTACCTTCATTAATATATTTGTTGTGTCCTTAGAAGTATCTCTCTGATTCACATGAAGGCATATCTTGCTGTGCCTAAAATTAGACTCATCTCTCATTTCCAATTACCACTGGACCCTGAGACTTTACTGCCCTGTCTGCAAGCTGCCAAGATGCAGTCGTGACAGTCCAGAGGAAAACATGGGTAATACCTTGGGAGGGTGGTTCTGTGTCTATGCATGTCTTCTGCATCAGACTCATAGTCACAAGAAGAGAAATTGGGGTTTGGTGATGAGATAGGAGATCTCTGACAATCTGCACACACACAAATGGGAAGTCAAAAAACATCCAACAAATGTAAAATATCCTGAATGTCAGAGTTATTGCATCACTTTTAGGGTATTTTAATTATTTGGTCAATTAATGTATGATCTCAAAGCAATGTTAGCTGGAAAGGGATAGTGTGTAAGCACAAAGTAGACTATGATTTGTTCTGATTCACTCTGGTTTTAAGGCATGTGAGATTTTCCAATAAGATCAGGTCACGAGTATCTTTGTCCATGAAGACTGAGAGTGGCAGTACAAGTCTTACAACAGCAGAGTGTTGTAAGATCAGCGTGTGGTTCTCTCTCTCACAGTAACAGCCCAAGATGAGGTGAATTTGTAGTGAGAAGACACAATGTTTGTGGATTTCTTTCACCCCCCTTGAACTGTATTCAGCACTTACTGACTGCCTACCTTTAAATTACTACATACAACTAAATGGAGATGGCGCATACCATCATATGTACTTTTAGCATCATTAAACATCGTGTAGCAATCTCAGTCCGTTAAATAGGCCTGGGATCTGCAAAGATGCTGGCATCTAGGTTATTGCTTACTTCTGAAAGTAAAACGGTGCTAATGATCCCCAAAACAGCAGTGGAAAATGTATGCTATTTTATGATACAGTCACCAATGGACAGGAATGACCTTCAGATGTAATGGCTGTGTATTTAAGCACCTACATTTCCCCAGATGCTTGCTCCAAATAACAACAGACATTAAGACAGCGTTGAAATTTCAAAAGTACCATATTTAGCATACAGTCTTGGGGCAGATAGGTAACATTTCAGCCATATCTGCTAATGCCTGGCTCAGATCTCTGTGTAGCTTCTTAGATCTGCAGAAATCCCTATCTAATGTCCTTTAGGTAGCATTTACTGCTGAACAGCCTCTTACTGCCTCCAAAACGTGGTGCTAATTAACGTGAACCAAGTTACAATATGTGCTAAAGATTCCAGCTTTGTTACTTATTTAATGAGCTTCGTGGGATTTGAACATGAGGCTCAAAGTAGCAGGGGAAACCTCATAATTAGTTTCAATTAGAAGAAGTTCCTACGCATTACAACTATTTGATAAACTGCAGAGGGAAAAAGAACTACTGAACAGATACAAATCACTAGCTTTGTTTCATCTATTATTATACTTATTTTCTTCTTAATTAGTGCTGATTGGCTTATGATCCTAATTAATGCAGAGGAATTTGGAGTGGTATACAATGGTATGGCTTAGAAGATGCCAGAGTGTACAACTGGTAAATTATTGCTAATTGTTATTTACATGAGGACAGGAAGGCTAAGTAATGTGCTGCCTAATTAGCATTAAAGATATGGTTTCCATTTCCAAATTAAATGAAGGGAAATGGGATAAAATCATTACGGTTACAAAAAAAATCCCCATCCTTCTTTCTGAAAGTCAATAGTTGCATTGCCAACAATTTCTTTAAAAGAAACGACCAAAACCAGCCAAGAAATAAAACACCTTCAAGAAAATATAGACCCTTAATCCAAAGTGGACACTGTTAAAATCTTTTCAGCTGCCACTTCAAAATGTTTAATCCTATATCCATTACAGGGATATATTACTAACAGCAAACACTGTGCCAGTCTTAATTAGGGAAGACTGTAACGATTTTTGCAGTTAGTACAGGTGTGCCCAGCCTACAGAGTTACTCTGCTTCAGTGGTTACAAAGAGCTGGTGTCTTCAGTTACTCCCTTCAGAGTTATGTGGGAAAGATTCCAACCCTGAAATACCAGAAAACTTGGACGAAATTCCTGAATTTTTACCCTGGCTTGGCAACTGACACACTGGCTGGCCTTCAGAGTCACTTCACCTCTGCTTCATCTTTGTCATGGACAAAGCAAGGTAATAGTCTTTTTCATAAATCCATCGGCACGAATAAAATATTTGTCATATAGCAGGTTTACATGTCCATTTCACAAGGTCTCTAGAAGAATCACTTAGTTCTTGGAATACCCGAAATGCTGTGTCACATCGCAGTCATTATCTCCCTTTTTTATTTTTAATCACTCAGCACTGGAAACAATAAAAAAATCTCAATATTAAGGTTTATGGAAAACTCGCTATGCAAGAAAGAAAAAGCTCAATGCCATTTAAAGAAAGCTCCAAATTATGTTTTCTTTCCGTATATCAGTTTTGATTGGTCTCAAACAAAATAATATGCAGTAGCTGTCACAGGACTTCTGTTTGCACTGTGATTTCAATAAAAATAGACATTTTATAGCCTTAATGTTTTTTGTTTGTTTGTTCCTTTTCCTGTTTTCCTGTACCTTGGTGCCAAAGGAATAGCCAGGATGATCTACCAGGTCTTTTCTATCTCTAATTTCCACAATTTGATGAAAAACTATATTCTGCACTCTTCTCAGCCCCATATACAAACATTATTCTTGGCCACTACTCTGTGTTTAAGGATGTCATTCACTTCTCAGGGTTTCTAAAGGTTACATTTTTATACATACATAAACATGCATATTTTCAGTCAGACTATTTCTATGTCAATTTACTTTTTTGAAATAATTTGAAGAAAAAAAAACATTCAACCCAATGCATCTTAAAGTCTGGGAGACTGTAGATATTGAATGCTTTCTGACCAAATACTTGTATACGCATCTATGTTATAAACATAGAGGCGTATAGTACAGGACACTGCCTGTGCTTGTCTGAGTTGCCTTGTTCTAATTTGCTTCAGGGCTCAGCGAGTTCGTGCTTCACTGCCAGCAAGGGGCCTTTCATTTACCAGATCAATGCAGATAACTCAGCACAGCCCTGCAGTATTGCTGAATGAAGATGCAGGCTTGTGCATGAAAGATACATAGTTTTCCTGGAGAAAAACAAGCACTGAAATCTGAGCAACAGACATTTCTGTGACCAGCCTGCACTTAGGGCAGCAGCAGAGACTCAGTCCACTTGGGTTTTGTTCTCATTTACATGTAGTCCCTTTTTAAATTACAAAAGAGGTATTTTCCCCTATTAGGGTTTTAGCTTGCCAAATCTACCAAAACAGGATTTACAGGATACGGAATTCAGCCTGCCATTACTGATTGCACTTACACGCCTGGAGTTGAGTTTGTGCTTAAGTTACTTGCTAAAGCCTTAAGGCTTTTAAAATGTTTTATATTTGTCTTGAATGGTGTTCACAGTCTTCCATCCTCACTGTAACTCAATGCTGCCTACCCACACACGGCTTCTTCCCTCCATGCGATCCACTCTTCCTCCTGAGCCACCTCCTCACCCTTTCAGAGCCAGGTAGCTGCCGTGCGCCATCCCAGACACAGCCACAGTGGCTGACACCAGCATCATGTACACAGCTGAGGATCCGTGCAGAAAGATGCCAGCATATTGCCCTGGGATATCATCTCCCATTATAGTGACACTTTCTTCAGGAGAATTGTTCTAATGTACTGCAAAACTACACTGTGTTGCAGCTTTTAGGGTTGGCTGTCTTCTACACGTTCTCTCTGACTCACCTCTCTGTTGGCATACTTATATTGTTTAAACTTATTTAGCCCTGGGTCTCTCCACATACAACAACTTCTGTTCTACACTTTGCACACCTCCGAAACCTTCTTCAGCTTTGTTGTTGTTGTGCTGAGGACTCCCAGGCAGGCTATGTTCTGCTACAAAAAATCACCAGTTTTCACCTCCCACCTCGCAGAATCCTGTGCTTCAGCAGATCTCTATACCTCCACCAAAGTCTCAAGGTCTTGCGAGAACAACAATGAGAGAGGCACACAAACGTTTCAAAAACAGACTTGTCAGCTGGGCTGAACTCCAGCCCACCATGGCCATGCTGGGGAAGGGGGAGAAACACTGGGCATGCCTGGACACCAGCTGAAGGAGGACATCCCCAGTAATGAGCCTTCCATCTCGGGTTCTTGCCACGAAGGACCTCGCGTTCTGGCTGTGCCTCCTTCAAGAAACCACGGCAAAGGCACAGCAGGAGGCAGCAGCAGGTCTCCATGCCTTGCCAGTGCCACAGGTGACATCCAACACATTTTCAATTCCCATCTAATCGTCATCTTGGTCTGGCTACTAAAGAACAGTTTGGGTTTTTTTTTCTCAATGGATTTTGGCAAGTTAGAGTTTTTTTTTATTGTCTGGTTAGAAACATAATCTGGCTGTGCATAAAATTAATATTTGTTGTATTTTGCACTTCACCTGGAGCAAAAATAGGCTTATTTATTTAGTTATATTTACTCAGGAACTGATACTAGCACTTACACAGAAACATTTGAGAGCTATTGGAGTCCTATGCTGGTTATGTTTGGTTCAGAAACTTGACCAACATTCAGCAGAAAAAACACTATGTTCCTTATTCATAGGCTGGAAGAGAAAAAAAGCCTCAGGAACAATGTGGATAAAAGGAGACATTCAAATTTGGAGAGCATTTCCTGAGCATTACAAGAAATTTAGATAAGGTCACATTCAAGACTCCTTGAATATATATCTTTCAAATAATTTGTACCTCTGCAGTGACACACTGACAACATTAATAAAAATCAGAGGCTGTGAACTAAAATCAGAGTCTGCCTCAAACTTAAAAATTTTCAATTCACAGAGTGCTGCATGCTGATAGCTCCCTGGACTCAATGCCTTAAGCTAAAAATCAGCTTCATAGTCCCCTTTCCAGGCTGCTGCAGTTATCATAAAGTTGTTTGCATCCAATGACTACAAAGCACCCTCTGGAAAATGAGAATATTGCCACTCCTGTTGCTAGTGGAGATGATCCTGTTACACGAATAGCATGAAATAGTCACTAATTCTTTGAACTCTTTTCTCAGACCTTGAAGTAAAGGTCTAGGCAGGCTGACTGCAGAACAATGTGGGTGCTTGCTCTGCTGTGGATTAACTGTCCTTGCTGAAGACAAAAGAATACCTATTTTATTGAGAATATCACATCCAGTGTTTTTCTTCTCATCATCCGGCTCAATTACCTTTTTACTAAACATACAAGAAAGCCTTGGAGGGGACTTCTTGAAATTGCACTTAGGAATTTACCATGGATAGACTTGTAAATAGACTAAACCACTACTTACATTTTATCAAGCACTGTGATTTTAAAAACAGACATTATAAAAGTACTCAGTTTCCCTGGGTTTTTTTGTCAGAATTTCTTGACCTAGTGTGTGTAGCAAGGCTTGAGGACTCACTTCACCACTGTCAAAGTGTGTGACTGACTCAGCATAGTTTACTCTCCTGGTAAATAGAGCAAATATCTAAATTCAAGATTCTGGACCTGCCTGGCACTTGTAACCTTATTTCCCACATTATCAACTCTGATCAAGGCCAGCGAGTTTTGGCAAAGTATAGAGGCAGAAGAGAAGGACATGCAGTAAGAGGCAAATTTCTAATAGTGAATATTTACTGGATGAAGGGTAAATCCTTCACAGCCTGGTACTTTTGTCCCTTCCTAGACTCTCTCCTTCCATTCAATACCATGCTAAGAGGGTTCATTTAAATAGTAACCAAGCGTCACTCTTTCCAGTGCTGCAGCGTTTGGGTGGTGGGTTGGGTTTGTGCTTTGCAGAAAGGTCATCACAGAAGTTCCTAACAAAGAGATTCCCTGAGAAGAGTCCCAGCAGTAAATATTCAGCTTGATGTCTCTTTATAAATAACATCAAAGCTAACTGAAATTACGTGTGCGGACACTGAAACAGAAACCAAACACGAACACAAAGAGCAAGTTCTTGATCAACAGTAATTATTATTTATATGTATTGTCTGATAGTGATCTGGGACAGCTGTGACCAAGTCTGTATAGAAAGACCTTTCTGCCTCCTTGGAAATACAGTAAAACCCATAGTGGAAAGGCACAAGATAAGAACAGATTTTCTGGAAATTATCTTATTGCAGAGCAACTTCTGTATAACCATTGACTAGGCAATCTATCCTTGGAGGAAGTATCTCTGATAAAAGCATGAGCCACCACATGAGCAAAAAATATGTACTAACTTGGTCCCAGCAGCTGATTAGAAGCAATAAGGCATGTAAGAATAAGGCAGTGGCAATGAAATAATATATACAACACACACACAAAAGTGATATATGTAAGAAACAGAGAAAAAGAGATGTAGAAATAGGTAGAATGCATGCTACTCTTGACTCATAATACACAAGAGCCTTAAGACCTATGGAAGAAAAGTGCTAGAGTAGAACAAAGTCTCGTTTTATTATCACAGTTATTGATCCAATGAGTGGGAATTTTAAAGCAGCACATGGCCATTTTCCTCATATTTTTCTGGTAACCAAATCTCCCTCCTCCCTCTTACCCTCACTGTTTTACTGTTATTTGCTTTAAATTAAGTCAGCAAAATGATGGCGGTTTTTTTTTTTTTCAGTCTAACTGGTTAAATGCTGAAGCATAAAATGAACGGTGTCAAATCATATCCTCAAAGCTGATTAAAAGTAATCCTGCAGATGCTAAATATGGATTACCACAGCAATTACTGAAAATTCATAACCTTGCTAAAAAGGCATTCTAATGGAGTTCTGCAGCATGCTGTAGTTAAGGGCTGTTTACTTTTTAAAAACAATTTGCAGTATAATGTGTGGAAATGTGGCCTTAAACAAGCTTCATCCAGTTCTGACTACAGAATTGTTTGTGGCTGTTGAGAGCTCTCTCCTGGTATCTGACACCACCACAAACAATTGGCTATATCTATCTGTTATTGGACCAACTCTGATTCACATTATGTTCTCATTATATCTCTTCTACAATTTAAAAAGGGTTGAAATCTATTTAATTTCCGATTTAAGGTCATTTCATACTACATGTCACTCTAGAGCAATGACATTGCATCAAAGGCTGTATGTTCAAGCCTGTCTAGTCCACAGACTTTATTACAGCACTGTCATACCCTATCACATGTGATAATCTAATGAGCAAGAAACTGGCTGTTGTAACCCATAGCCTCTAAATAATATATATGAACACAGTAATTCCGAAAAGCTTTCAATGTTCCCTCTTTGCTATAGATTCAGCATTGTTTTCAGTGATGGTTAAATCTGTGCTGAGCTATGGCAAATTCTCATACTGGCAACTCTGCTACAACTATGGTTCTCACCAAACACCCATGGTTAGTGTTGTCTTTTCCATGGTTAAGCTCAAGTGGACAGAGAACATCTTCTCACAGCTTCGAGAAATGCAAAAAAAAAAAAAACCAAAACAGAAAGGGATTGGATAAGTACTCCTCTATACTTTGCTGACCTTTCTGGCAGTGAACCTCTGTTGACAACAGCAGAGAACTAAGAATGTAACTACAGTTGACTGTTGTTATCGTTCTGAAGTTCATTTTTTCTAGAATGAAGATTTATGGGGTTTTTTTCTGATAATAAATAATTAATAGCTGGGACTTCATTGTATTTTGTTTAAGTGGATAAAGTTCCTAAAGATTCTTTTCAATACATGAGATGTTATAGCTGTAGACTTTTTTCTTTTAGCCACTGGAGAAGCAGTAAAAATGAAAAAGAATAATCCATCCATGAATAAAGAACACTGCTTCCGTTCACCTTACAGCATTTTTAAGTAAGAGCACTAGAGGATAGAGGGACAGGGATTGGATAATTTGATCTAAAGTTTGGGTAAGATTCTACTATTCCTCCTTCTAGTGACTTGAAGGGGAATGGGATACATTTGCAAGTTTTGAAATCAGATGTCTCCATTACTTTTCCATTCCTCGATAAGGGAAATGTTACTCTACATGTGGGGGAAACTGATTGCAAACATACAAATACATACAAATACTTTGCCCTTATCTAGCATCAGACCATGGATGTCATACTGAAACGTGATCCCTCTACACAAGTCTGATAATATCAAAGCAAATAAGAAAGAAATATGTTTCAGCTGATAAAACTATCCTTCCTGTAACAAGAAATGAATTTCATGAATCATAAACTTAAAAAAAAAAAGAGCTAGGCCAAGTTTTTCTTTTCTCACTTGCTGCACTCTCCTATTGCCCACTGGCTACAGCTACATGCTCCCAGTGGATGAGGTTGTTGCTGGTCCCAGTCACACTAGCAACCATGATGACAAATAAGCTCCTTGCTCGCATCCTCCAGCTCAGTTTCCCAACGAGAACTGTCACTAACGAGAACTTGAAACACAGGCTCTAGAGAGGGAAGACCCAATATTGCCCTCCTTAAGCAAGATCTGTTCTTCTTTCTAAACTCTTCCAAAGGCACTAATCAGTTTGAGACCTGAGGTCTTATTGTAGCCTCCTACTCCTTTCAGCCTGTGCTCAGTCTCGACTAAACAGAAGATGCAAAGCTAATGAAGTTAAAAAGTTAAGTCAGATTTTTTTCTAGCCTGCTGATGTATTGACTCAAAAGAGTTGTCTTTTGTGCATGTGCCTGTTGAAGGAAGAGGAAAGGCTTTTAATTATAATTGAAAAGGATTATCCCCATCTATACAGAAGAGCTCTTGAGGTTTTTTGAAGACTGGGCATCTTCTGTTGCACCGGCAGTGAAGCGTGTATGACAGAACAGAGCGTGTTGCCTTTCCTAGTTGGTAAAATGACCTGTGCTGCTAATGGCAAAGCCCTCAAAGTTTTCTGTTTAGCAGGATCCTCCACAAATACAGATCAATAGCTTCAATTTGATTCTCACCAGTCCATCTGTAAAAACTGTATCATTCATATGTCTGCTGTCAACACAATTGCTCTCTCTGATCCAAACAACTTGTTGTTTGTTCCTATTTGTTCAGAAAAAAAAAAGAAACCCTCTGAACATTCAGTTTAATCTGAAAAAGCTACTCCTTTTCAAAGTACTCTGTGCTACATGACACTTTTGCCCTATGTTCTGTGCATTAGAGAGCAGTTATCACACAGAAATGCAGTTACTCTTTCTCCTCTTTAAAAAAGCAAACGAAATCCTCAAACCAACATGGAGTGATTTCGAATGATTCCTTCACTAATTGTGACTTTGAATATGGGTACTTCTTCTGGATGGTAAGAGCACTCTTTACGATCCGGGATATAATGCTGGAACACTGTAAAGTGTTCAAGGAGAAAAGAACATAGAAAATAATAGTGAAAGTTTTGATTCACATGGAAACATTGCATGAATTACTTAAGCCCAAGAAAATGATGACTGAAAGTAGAGATGATAACAATCTGCAGGTGTTTGATAGAGACAGACATAGAGGAAAAGGTTTTTCTAGGGTCATCAAAAGGGTAAAAGTAGCAGCAATGGTAGATGGACAAGATAAATTAATAGTTTTTCTCCACCTCTAATGAATATGTTTCTATTATTTTTAAACAGGGGAAAATCTACAGAGAAATATCGAACCCATTTCTAATCCAGACCTTTGCTGACAGATTATATAGTACAGGAGATCGTAATTTCTCCTTTTGTAGTCAAATGTTAATTGGATTCCTTGCAGCTGTCTGTATTTCCTTCTGAGTTGGCTGATGAGACACATTAACAATGTGAGCTGATTCAAGAGTAGAGAGAAACCTCCTTATGAAGGATAATGATACATTTGAAGCACAGTCTGGTCCCACTGAAATACAAAACTCACTAGTATGCAGTGGCTTTGTTGCATATTTTATACTGTATGCACATGGCTTTGCTGCATTAGTGAAAGCAGGCTCCAAATAACCTGTGAATCTCAGCTCCTCTAACAACATAGCTACTGAGCATTAAAAAAACCCAAACAGTCAAATTGGAAGATGATAGATAATTTCTTCCATCTTTTTCAACTACTCATAGGAAATGGTCAAGTCGCTTGATGCTTCCAAGCCTTTCTCACACATCTGTAAAATCAGGAAACTTTACTTCTCTTGCTCGTTCGTTGTTGGTAAAACCTCAGAATGTCCTTGGCTGACTATTATTGGGGTGCAAACTATCGAGCCCCTATATCAATGTCAGTTCATAGAATTATAGAATCATAGAACCATAGAATCATAGAATCATGGAATCACATAATGGTTTGGGTTGGAAGGGACCCTAAAGATCATCTAGTTCCAACCTCCCTGCTATGGGCAGACACCTTCCACTGGATCAGGCAGCCCCAGGCCCATCCAACCTGGCCCTGAACACCTCCAGGGATGGGGCAGCCACAGCTTCTCTGGGCAACCTGTGCCAGGGCCTCACCCCCCTCATGGTGAAGAAATTCTTCCTTATGTCTAGTCTAAATCTCCCCCTTTCCAGTTTATACCCATTGCCCCCAGTCCTATCATTACAAGTCTTTTTTAACAGCCCCTCCCCAGCTTTCCTGTAGCCCCTTCAGGTACTGGAAGGTCGCTATAAGGTCTCCTCTGAGCCTTCTCTTCTCCAGGCTGAACAGGCCCAACTCTCTCAGTCTGTCCTCGTAGGGAAGGTGCTGCAGCCGTTTCGATCATCTTTGTAGCCCTCCTCTGGACCCATCCCAACAGCTCCATATCCATCTTTTGTTGAGGATTCCAGACTTGGACACAGTATTCTAGATGAGGTCTTACAAGAGAGGAATAGAGGGGTAGAATCCCCCCCCTCGCCCTGCTGGCCACACTGCTTTTGATGCAGCCCAGAATACAGTTGGCCTTCTGGGCTGCGAGCTCACATTACTGGCTCATGTCAAGCTTCTCATCAACTAGCACCCCCAAGTGCTTCTCTGCAGGGCAGCTCTCAATCACATCATCCTCCATCCTGTATGGGAATCAGGGATTGCCCTGACCCAGGCGTAGGGCCTTGCACTTGGCCTTGTTGAATCTCATGAGGTTCTCACAGCCCCACTTCTCCAGCCTGTCCAGGACCCTCTGGATGACATCCCATCCTTCTGGTGTGGCAACTACACCACTCAGCTTGGTGTCATCTGCAAACTTGTTGAGGGTGCACTCAATCTTGCTATCTGTGTCATTGATGAAGATATTAAACAGAGTTGTCCCAGTATGGACCCCTGAGGGACACCACTTGCCACAGATCTCCATCTGGACCTTGAGCCACTGACCACTACTCTCTGAATACAACCATTCAACCAATTTCTTAGCTATTGAACATTTCACTGATCAAATTCATATTCCAATTTAAAGGGAAGGATGTTGTTGGGGAACGTATCAAAGGCTTTACAGAAGTCCAGGTAGATCACATCCATTGGTTTACCCATGTCCACTCCTGCAGTTACCTCATCAGAGAAAGTCACTAAGTTGGTCATACTGGATTTATCCCTGGTGAAGCCATGCTGGCTGCCATTAATCACCTCCGTGTCCTCGATGTGTTTTAGCAGAGCTTCTAGGAGGATCTGTTCCATAATCTTCCCAGAGGTGAGGCTGGCAGGTCTGTAGTTCTTAGGGTTGTCTTTCCTACCTCTTTAAAAATGGGCACAACGTTATCTTCCTTCCAGTCACCAGGGACTTCTTCTGATTGCCCTGACACTTCAAATATCATGCAGAGTGGATTGACAACCACATCTGCCAATTCCCTCAGGACTCTGGGATTCATCTCATCAGGTCTCATGGATTTATACGTGTTCAGGTTCCTCTGGTGTTGGCGAACCTGATCCTCCTTTACTGTCAGAGGGGTTCTGCCCCCCTAGTCACCATCTTTCTGTCCCATAACCCAGGAGGGGTGAGGAGAGCAGTTATCGGTGAAAACTGAGGCAAGAAGGTTGTTGAGTACCTCAGCCTTTTCCTCATCTGTTGATACATGATCCCCATTTCCAGTCATCAATGGGGGTACGTTCTCTTTGATCTTCCTTTTTTGATTGATGTGCCTCTAAAAGCCCTTCTTGTTGGTCTTTACTTTCCTTGCCAAGTTCAGTTCCAGCTGCTTCTTGGCCTCATCCCTACAAAACCAGGCAACATCCCTATACACATCCCAGGTTCCCTGTCCCTGCTTGCACTGCCTGTGCATTTCCCTCTTCTTCTTGAGTTTTACCAGCACGTCTCAACTCAGTCATGTTGGCCTCTTCCCTTTCCTTCCTGATTTCCTACATCTCCTCATGTGCCCCATGGAAAGCATTCTTAAATATTTTCCAGCTCTGTTCCACTTCCTTGTCCCTGAGGACCATATCCTGGGGAGTCTTTCCGACTAACTCTTTGAAGAGCTGGAAGTCAGATTTCCTGACATTTAGTGTCCTGACTACATTCTTCGCCTGTCGTATATCCCTCTGGACCTTGAACTCCACCAGTGCATGATCACTGCAGCCCAGGCTGCCACTGATCCTAATGTCACTGATGAGTTCATTTGTATTAGACCATCAGATCCAACATTGCATCCCTCGCGTGGGGGTCTCTATCAGCTGGACTAAGAAATTCACAGTTCTGTTCACTCCCAGGTATTTTATCTTTTTCCTGGACCTTTAGCCAAGTAATAAACTGGAGATAGATATCTAGACAATTCTAGAATTGAAAACAGCTCTTTCACAGACAGTTTTGTTTCAATAATATTGAAATCAATAATTAAAGTTCAGATTTGAAATAAAACCACTAATTGAATTCTTCTCAGAAGCAAATGAATAAAATGCCACAAATGGGTTTAAAATTTGACTTTGAGTTCCTTCTTTTAGATAAATTATATGAAATCACTGCTTAAACATGTAATCCACCCATCTAAATCCTAGGACCTGGCTTTTGACATGTAACTTTCCACTTCATATATATATACGAATTCATGCAAGAATAAAACTTCATCCCTAAGTGCTCTCCTTGGCTTTGAAAAAAAAACCCCAACACTTTTTGTTTGAAAACATAGCACATAAAAGATTGAAACCATTCTAGTAATAACTGTAAATATAGAATAAATGATGTATATATTAAAGATTTGGGTCACAACCTTTAAGACATCCCCTACTATGTCTTCATAAATAGCTGTGATTATAAATTGGAGGAGGTGGGTGAGTTGATATCATCTTCAAATCAAAGAAATAAATATCCAGTTGCCATCATTTTCACCTCCAGTTTATTTTGCCAGTAGTTAGCTTTGAGGGTGCTGCAGTAGTTATGTGACTTTCTGTAGGTCAGATGTTTTGTCCTTTTGAAATAACGAGATTAGTCTTCAGGTATGAAAAATGATCCAACAGTGGAAGGAGAATGGAATACATGATCTAATAAATTCTGTGATTCTTGTGGTCTAATTGCCAGCTAAATACAAATCATTCTTTAAAATCAAATCATTTTACTCTTCATTACATAAAATATTGCTTGAAATGTGTCTCTTCAAGAGGAACAAAATGTTATTTTTGCACTTCTTTGATGCAGCCTCTGCTTGAGCACTGTTCTTGCAATAAACACATAAAGCATTCCTGTTCAAAGGTTCTGAGGTTCTGTTATTGTCAAGGAGATGAATTATAAAACAACTTCGTATTGTGCAATCTGCAGATTTTATTGACAATGGTGTCAGGAGCAGAAGAAACGGGAGTCTGTCTGCTTGTCATTGGATAAATAAGAGGATCTTCAGAGCTCTTAGCTTTATTCAATTTGTTTAGATACAAGTTGACTGCGAGCATTGATTCGATGCGAGACCTGTTATAGATTTCTAGGTAGGTACATACACAGTAGGGAACAATAGATGGCTCTAAAGTGAGTACAAGGCTGCAATTCACTTGGGAGGCTGTAAAGATCATACAAATCCAGCTGTATAAGCACGCTGGATTAAGGCCAGATGGATCTGATCCTCCAACAAAAGTGTTTTCTAGTCCCACTCCAGCAACAAAATATTGCTTGATCTCTTCTGCCATTGGGGAACATCATGGCAGGTCGTATTTGTGTGATAGAGGGTCTTCATTCATGGCACCTCATTATTTAAAGCTTATTTTCCCACTCGTGTCCTCCTCTAACAGCAAAATCTAAACTGCCAAGTCATGGAATCACAAAATACCAGCTAATTTACTGTATGAGACGTGGCTGAACATGAGGCTAACACAACACTTCGCTCTTTAGCTATCTGGTTTCTGCTACAACACAATGCTCTTTCCTCATTCATATGCCACCTAGCCAGTCTGCCATTTTCCTGGACACACCATGCTTTTCTTCATATCTATCTAGAGTAGTAGCTTGTTGAAAGCGTGCATCAAAGCAGGTTTAATAATGGGAATGTCCAAGTGAAAAACATGATCCTAAGCTCTCACACCACATTATCATGATTAAATCTAGTCCTCAAAAGTCTCCCTTCCTTCAGGCAGACACAGTTTTGGGAGTAATCTCATAGGAAGCACAAACCTTGAATGGGTATTCCTAGAAAAGTGAAAGTCAACATGAAAACCAGTAGGAATATATTACTAGGATGGTGGATGAAGATCAAACTCTAAAAAATGATTCAACATCTTTTGCCCAGAGAATAATGTTTTAGTAACAGTGGAAGCTCCCCCTACACTTAACCTGCCAACGGAGCTTACGAAGTACTTCCTCTGGGTACCAATAATGGTACTGACACAAAGATGGATGGGGTCAGTGCAAAAGATGAGGATAGATGTATAAAAATGTGGGATTTATCTCACATTCCAGCCACCTAGAAGTTATATATCTAATCTTAACCAGTCATCTAGTCTGCTTCTATGAGGGCAGGAAACTGTTATGTTAATTCAAATCTTTGGTCATATGTCCACAAGGATCTTAACTGCAAACCAACCCATTTCAGGCTGAAAATCCATTACGTTACAGTTTTCACTGAGTATCAAGCTCGATGGGATTTGATCTGAAATCTCTGGAATAAAGAACTGTTTCCTTAGGCTTTTGAGCTACGTAGGCACTGTGAATTATATCAGTCATCAGACTTTGACATTTCATAACCCATGCAAGTTAGTTCAAACTTATCCTTTGTTGCTGTGCATGCTGCTGAACTAATTAAATATGGAAAATGGTCTAAAGTCTTTTGCTGGTAGTAATACTTTAAACATAAAAGTCCTCCTTTATCTTTGTTGAAACTCTTTGTATTTGCAGTAGTATAAATTGCTTGTTGGGCACCAGTGGAATTTTTGGCTTGATATAGCACTGGGAAGAGAACAATTTATTTAGAGAATTTTTTTTTTCCTTGAAGTTGTTTTCTTTCAGCAAAATCTCTAACTAATTCTGTTTATTTTTCAATTTCCAGCTATGGTGAGAAACCTGTAATGTTTTGACCTTTCAAATATTCTTCCCAAACTTCTCCAAGGTCTTAATATACAGATAAGTCTTTTCTTCTGTTTTATTATTTGTTCAGGCAGTTATTCCAAACTCAGAATTCAAAAACTGTGTTTATCACCACCTCTCTCAATAAAAGCTAAAATAGAAAATGAGTTAAAACTTATATGATCCACTAAATAAAACTTCACTGCCTGTTTTCAAGTATTCTGTCAGTTTTCCAACATCACCCTGTATCAGAATAACGGATCATTAAAACAAAGCCATAAGAATGTTATCAGCTGATTGCTAAAGAATAAGGAATTAGGTGATCTGGCTCTTGCTGCTAGATATAATCCAGTTTTGGGAAAGCCACCGCATGTCTCTGAATCTTGCCAGTGTTTCATAGGAGAATGTTGAAGAACTCTAGGCTGGACCAGTGCCCACTTTCCAGCATCAGCAACAGTGAGTCACTGGTGTTGGAAATGCTCACGGTCTACGCTCGGCAGATGGAAATACAGAACACCAATAAATCATAATACAGAGATGCTCAGATTTTAAGGATAAGAATTGCATTTCCCTCCATATCTTTTTATCAAGCCAAGTGATTTGTGTGTGAATACATGCTAACAGGCATTCAGTCTTGATCTGCAATCTTCAAGGAATAGAGCGCCTAGGCTGTGGTAATCACAGTCATACCTCCCTTAGCACCTTGGCTTTCCTTTGCATTCCTCACAAACTGCTCTTTAATCCCTCTGCCCACATTTAGGTGTCTGAGTCTGGAGCTAAATCTCAGCTCGTTTCTTCATATTAGACATCCGTTTGCACTCCATCTGCAGTATAACATCTGCCATTCTTTACATAAATGGTAGCTACTATCAGCACTCTATTTTCCGTTGGCTTTCCATATATTTCTGATATTGATCACCTTTGTACTGCCTTCTGTGGCATTTCTTGTACTCCAGTGAAGCTTCCTTTAATCACCCACAGAGTTATATGAATGTTTGCCTTCCAACTCTCCTTTTCTATAGTATCTACAAACCTTTTCTATCACACGTGTCTTTCCTACCAAACTGACCATTACAATTTCATTGCTCTTGCATCCACTTGTACACTCTACCTTTTCTTTTCTTTTATGATTAGAATAGAAAGGGATTTGATCCCTGACTAGCCCTCCTTACTGCAGGCTAATAATGATAATAAAACCCATAGCTTATGCATGCAAGTTTTTTTTGCTCACAAGTCTTTCCCATATCTTTGCAGTGCTCCGCTCACCGTGCTCATAAACCACACCCTGGGCTGTTTTTGCAAGGCAGCCATGAGTACTGAAGGTGAGGTTGTCACAGCCTTCCCATCACAGCCACGGCTTGCTGGAGAGGGATGCCAGGTGCGCAGGACAACCAGCAAATCAAATCTACAAGAGGTGACCAGCACTCAAACACAGAGAGTAGGCATTCATGGTGGTAGCCTGGCCACTGGTACAGGAACTCCAGCAACAACATCTTGAGGCTTTCATCACAAAAAAAACCCAAAACCTCACAGTGTCTTTCAGTTGCAGTAATAGCACTAACACAGCTCTTCCAAGATACTGCACATCACTGGAAAGATGTATTCTCTTTTCCTCTCCTTCCTTCCTTTTGCAATAAGGAACTTAAAGTGTTTTTGTAAGAAGAAAGGATTAATTTGGTTGAAGTCATATGTTTAATAAACTCCTCCCCTTGTGAAAATATCCCATGTTTTAACAGCCTTGAAAACACTGAAGATGCTAATTTCTTAGGATTTGACTCAAAGGACTTGTTCTGCTTGTAGTATACGGCCAAGTAGATATGTATTATCTTGGTAATGATACTGCAGGCATTTGAAATTGTAGCTAGACTGATCTGAGGCATATGGCTTAAGCTGTTAAGCCATTGCCTGCTGTCTCTGTTTTTCATTTGACTTGGTAGCTTCCTGAGGTCCTGAATTCATCCTTGAGCATAATGCAAGGTTTTCCTGGCAGTGAGTGAGCTGTCACGACTTGCCTATTATGACATTTGAGTAGAGTAAAGAAGGATTACTCTAAATGCCTGACTTAACCCAACTAAAGTTTGACCTGGTACATTATATTTCAGTGTCATTTTCGCGTGTGTGGTTTAGTTATTTACTCTTTGCAGTCTGTTTTCTTTGGAAGGTTTCAGATACTGAAGAAAGGCCAAGCTTTAGCCCAAGGTTAACATAAACAGCAAACAAGGATGTTCCCAGTACCTGTCTAGAAGTAGTTCACTGACATGCCCTGTTTCTGACAATAATTTTATACGCTTTTGAAAAAATGATCTTAAGAAAGTGTTAGTATGAGAAATGCCAAAATGCAGATTTTTTACAAAAGCAAACTGTCATATGACTCGAAAATAACCAGTTGAAATTAACTGCATTAAACTGCTGCAAAGGACAGGAAGAATGTGTCTGGTCTTTGCCAAAATGACTGACAGCAAATATAAAATACACTTTTCCTAAGAAAGAAGAAAGTAAAATGTAAGTCTCCTTTCAGCTCCAACATCCAAGTTTTTCTTTCTAGGCAGTGACACAATATTCCCAGTGGGCAAATGGCACTTGAGTCACAGGGTTGCAGCCTGCAGTCTTCCTGCATCACTTCCAGTTTCACGAGATGAAGAAGAAGCACCTTAAACCTGTCTTTCATGAGCAGAGACGTTACTGAACTTGTCAGAGGCTTGTGCAGAGAAGGACCGAAATATGCAGTCAATCAGGGACTGAGGTTTCACATACATCCTCCCAAACTCCATCTCTCTGGCACACTGTCTCTCTCCTGGTCAACCTCTGACGCAGGTACTGGAGTAGATCAGTGCTTCCAACAAACTCATTTTCAGAGCTTACCACAGCAGTGATCATTTCAGTAGAGATGCATCATCAGTCACCCCTGGGACCAAAGGAATTTGAGGAGGGAGAGGGAAATCCCCACAACGTCATGCCTGCAAATGATGTAGTCCTGCCCATGGTAGCCCTTCGCTTTCCCAGAAAAGGCTGCCTCTCTCACATTGCTGCAAAGCCTCCCTCTGGCAAAACAGCTCTAATTAATGCTACTTAGCAAATGACGGCAATCACATTAAACTTTAAGAGTTACACATCTGACATGCTCATGCAAATGATGTTTGCAGAATATTGGGAGACGACACTAGCCAGACACTTGGCACCAAAACCCAATCTGGGAGATGAGGAGCTTTCTAGACTCATTCCTAACATTCATTATTTTCGTATTTAATAAGAAAATTGACGCGACACATCAGGCAGACCGGTCAGTCAGCTAGTATGGAAACTATTAGTGCAGAAAAATTGATAGCCTAGCAGTTAAATGTCTGCAACACCCACACAATCCTTGGAAACAACTTAGAAACAGGGTTATTCATCTGAATTTATCCCATGGTCCCTGGCATAAACAGTGGCTGAAAGTAGCTGAAACACTTTGCACTGCTTGTTGCTGGATCTGGGTACTTTGTGGTGAACAGTGAGTGTTTTTAAGGCAGAATTGTCCCAGCTCATAAAATTCAGCAGGCAGAGATCAGAAATTTTGCAGAAACATTTGGGTTTGATACCAGGGATTTTCCTAGTGATGACCTCAAGGGGGATCTGTAGTGTGATACGTTTTAGGAAATCATTTAAGTATAGTGGGTCCTGGAAGCCTCTTTATAAATACTGATTTTCACTGTCACTGTCAGTCACTCTCTTGCACCGATACAGGCAAAGAGTGTCTTTAAAATTTTCTTGATAAGAAAAGTTTCATTAACAGTAGCTCTTGCCTCTTGGGTTGCTGCTTGCACCTGACTCCCAGCCCAAGACAATGCAAATAAAAAGTTCGAATTCATCTTTCATTCTTTTGTACTGCTTTCTTCACTGCTTACACATCTTTGACTATATCTACACCAATAAATAAAATGAGCCGGCCAGCATCCGTTTTCCAACCCTGAATGTAAGTGGATGGCATGGCTCGTACTGTGAGGGCCAATTTCCTGCCAAAACAAGGTAGTCTTATCTGTGTCATGCCAACTGAAAACCATCTCTAGCTCACAATGTCCACTGACTCATGCTCAGGTGTTATTTGGAGAGATCTTAAAAGGTGAGAGAGAAGAGGCTAACAGCAGCTCAGGAGGATCATCTCTTGTCCCCATTCAATTGCCAGCACAGACACTGCCTTTGGGTCTGCAGCTCAGTTCATCAATTCAACACCATTAAGACAGTGGATGTTGAAGAGATCTGAACTCACGTATGCAAAAGCAATATTTCCCCCAACTCTTACCGTAGGATGCAATGAATCACCCTCTCCAATTTGCTTCCTCCCTCCCCTGCCTGTAGGAGGAGCTCAAATGACTCCCATAGTTTCTATGGGTTGCTTAACTTTCGAGAAGCTAAATTTAGATGAAAATCCCATGATAGAGCATTAAGGACTTCCTCCATTTTTAAATCTGGATGGTATTAAAACCAACCTAGATTTTGCAGGGAATGAAGAAGTCCTACTTAGAACATATGCAGTTCAGTTCTTTCCTGTGAAGTTGCCATATGGCAGGGGAGTGATGAGAAGAAGAAAAATATTGGCAGTGATGATATATCTTATTACAGAGCATACGGACCAAATTTTCCTCTCAGTTAACACTAGTGAAAATCTGGAGTGAACAGCCCTGTCTTGATAGGAAAATCAGATCAGTCAGTGGATATACAAAGCCAATTATGAGAGTGAAACAAAAGCAAACTTGAGAAACAGTATGGTATATTAAGGAAGACATGCGATAGAGTGCCAGAAGACACGAAGTCATTGGACCCAGAACACTTACTCTTCCTTTGAAAAAATCATCCAACTACAGTAACCATGAGTGGTCAGAACCTTGTTCCATTCCTGAACTTGGCAAACAGATTGAAAGCTGCCCAAAACCATTTGTTTTGCATTCCAAACTTATGCAGCTCTTTGTTAGAGTACTAAAGATGGCATCACACCAACAGAAAGGAAGCATTGCAGAAGGAAGCAGTATAAGGATGCTAAGCGGACAAGAAGTCAAAGATTGGCACAAGACCTGCAATGTTTTAGACACCTATAACTTTCATTTATTCCTTCTTGAACCTTCAGCTGATCAAAACTTTACATTAAATCTGACAGATAAAACCTACAAGTGCTTCAAGGAGAGAGACCATGGTACATTCATATTTCTATACTATTTAGAAATATGCTATAGACAACCTAGCAGTAAAAGCTACAAAAATGGCACTGTCTGTCTGCTGTGTTGCAAAGACATAGGGCCAATACGTAGCTCAGAAGACTTCTAGAAATACAATGGTAAGTAAATTTACTCAATAATATCTGATTATGGTTTGTTTGAAACTTACTCTTGCAACCAGTTAACAAAAGGACTATTGTCTGTGCAAGATCCTTTTCAGTCCTTGTAAGACAAACAGAAATGTATAGGGGGTTGTGACCTGTATGTCAGAACGATGTCACTCATGTGAACTAGAAGAAGTAAACAGCAAGAACTTGGCCAGACAAATATATTAACAGAAAAGCCCAAATAGAATTGCTCATCAGCAATTCTGCACACAAAAGTGTTAAACTTCAACTTAATAAATAAACTATGTATATTTTTTTTTTCTTGGAGGCCTATAAAGACTGAGGTTTTGCAAATGAGTTCAAAGACAAACTATAGCCAACTCAGTGTCCACAGTTTCTTTGGAAGCAGTTTGGAACACTTGGCCAGAAGAAACAGTGCCAAATATCCAGTGTGAAGCCTATACTTTAATTTGGAAAAGCAAGAATCTGTGATTTATACCTCTGAAAGGAAAAAGTAAAAAAAAAAAAAAAAATCTAACAGTGCATTCTGTGTAGGTTTATTATTTTGCCAACAGCATGTGGGTTGGATGATGAGGTACGTTCCTGAAGATTAGACATCACCATTTTTTTAAAACAAACAAAACAGCAGGAAAAATCAAAATTCCCCTGAAGCAGAAGCAGTCCTTACAAAAGTCCAGAGATAGTGTAGATCCCTCTTAGCTCTTTTTTTCTTTTTTTTTAAATGGAAAATTCATCAAACAGTAGTGTTAATCAGCTTTGGCTAACAGACAGCATCCTTGCTTTCCAGTCAAGCGTAATTAGAGGCACAGTGTCAACTGGTCATTTATTAGGTTGTGTAAAGCTCTATGGACACACATTATTTTTGTGACATCAAAAAATTCTCATGAAAAATGATGCTGTTTAATATAACATCACCCTGGTTTTTTCTCCTTTTAAGTGCAACAGCTTCACTAATTCCATGGAAACTAAGGAGTGTTCTTGTGAATAAATGCACACTGAACATGAGTAGCGTAGCTCCAATGACAAGATCAACTGATTACTGAATATCAAGCTGAGTAGGTGGTGAGACACTAATCTATGTGTTCAAAGATAGTATCCTTTGTGGTATAACAAAGGGAATGGGATCTTGATCTACTTAAATATTAAGTGATGAAATTTAAGAAGATCTCTATAATTACTGTGACAATATTGCCATCACAGAATTGTCCAACAAGAATTCTTCAAGACTCCTAAACTATCATAATCCCCTTAATAGCAGGGGATCTACAAATATGTTCACAATAGAACCTCAAGAAATTATTCAAAATTTGGGCAGATGTTATGGTTAAAAACGGAAAATTGTTTCCTGGAGACGAATCTTTTTCATTGGCATGACTTCTAGTCACCAAAGGCCTATTCTAAGACTGCAAATTAAATGTAAAAATAAATATATCATCATTGTGCAACAAGACAGCCCTGCTAAAAAAAAGAAGAAAAATGTACATGAAATCATAGAGGACGAAAAAATGCATTTCTGCAGCCTGTAAAATATCACCTATTGCTGAAAAAAAAAACCACTTAGAGGTTGCACGTTACAAGATCTTCCTTCTGGGTTTATTGCCAGTCACTTCAAAAATACATTTCTTTAAATTTGCCTTTAAATGATCCTAGTTAGAATATATATAATCCTAGTTAGAAAGGTGAAATTTAGGTAACAATAAACGGCACTTATTCCAGGTGCCTGTTGTAATGCCACTCACAGTCTTCAAATCCCTAAAATGTATCTGGATTTCAACGCATCACTATACAGATGTCACTGTCTTCCTTAGAGGTACTGCCCATTAATGGATAAATGAGTAATCTTCATCTCCTTTAACATTACCCAGGGCAGAAAGCATTCAGGCAATGTAAAGAGACTTTTTTCCCAGCTATAAATCAGGATGTATCCTTATTGAAATCTTAGCTCTGCCCACAGTTTCTCTCCACTGAGCCTTATATTTTGTGAATCACTGCGATTACTCTGGATGTAGTTTCCATGAGGGCTCTCATCTTTAATTTTTTTGTCCCTAATAAAGTGGTCACATTTCAACTTTTGCCTCCTACAGCAGGATTTATAGAAAGTATTATGAAGACTAAAACACTCCATGAGTTTCTGAAGTGTAGATGGAAAGAGTATTTACTATTACTCTGGGAGAGAAAAAGAAGCAATATAAAAAATGATTCACAAGGACAAAAACCGATTTGTTAATCGGGGGAAGGAGGAAAAGATGCCTTCCACAGACACATCATGCCATTTTCTTCTTCTACATATCTTCTCTTCCATATTCTTTGGGTGGTATACTGGGTGTAGAAGATGTAGTACAGCAAGTATTACGTTATTCTGAAATGAGGTAATGGAATATAACACAGAAGTGTAACACATCAACATGACACATTCTTATAGAAATACATGTGTCTGTCTTCACAGCAACTGGATTTTTCTTATTTGTGTAAATTTCACAAACTGCATCTTCCTCCTCTTTTTTTTTTTTTTCCCTTTTGTTTCGTGTTCAATTTTGTATTACTTTCCTAGGACATTTTAAACCAAGATTATGTCCCACTGGCAAATCTTTCTATAGAAATATGATAGTCGCCAGGGGAACAATATCATTTGGATGAAATAAGACTCCCTAAGGAACACCTGAAGAGCTGGAAAATCTATAAAGTTCTTACTGAAAGGTAACTCAACTTGTGATTTTGTCTTTTAAAGTAAAATGTTAGGGATGTTCTATAGATATGGAGCATTTCTCATTATGGGAATGAGAAGATCAATGCTTTCTTAGGCTATCAATACATGTTTGTAATTCAGCAATAATTCTTCCAGTGAATTTCATATTCCCATTGAAATATCTTTACTTGTTTTAAACAAGGCAAGAATTACAAAATAATACTATGCTGACAAGATCTAAAAATAAAGTTGCTTGGCAATTGTGTTAAAATAAGCTCTGCTGCTAGCTTGATGTAAATAGAAGGGAAAACATATCCTAAAAATGTCTTCTATTGCCTCTGGGCATAGTCATCCAGGTGGAGATATGGCACCTGCTCTTCTTTAAGTCATTTATGAGTTCTGTAAAAAAAAAAGAAATCTCTGGAGAGCACATCCTTATCAGTAGAGAAGAGGTCAGTCCTGCTCTGTTTCTGTTTTGGTATCTCTGCATAGCTTTGTGGTTGATGCTGCAATAAGAATTACTGACACCCACAGCAAATAGCTGTTTCTCGCTCTGACACCAAACTTTTGGCATTAGACCTGCACAGTAGTTTACCCACATGTGAAATCAGAGTAAAGATTCTGACCTCTCTTAAAACCAGTCGGAGATTTACTGCTGAAAAGCACTATGTGTAAATTAGGTAGAAAACTTCATACCTACTAGCATGTGTAAAAAGAGCCCAAACTCCACTGGCTTGTCAATTCTTATCAAGAGACACAGTCCTGTGACACTCATTTCTGTCTGAACTTCCCTCAAAGTGGCCAGTGAGACCTCATTGACCACCAGACAGTTTATGTCAGCAAAATTTTCCCTGGCTTCAAAGGCATCTCTTATGTTCTGAATTAAGAATTATCCCTGGTGACGAATGTAAAAGTCTGTGATGAGGAAATAAGACACAAGGATGATAATAACAGAAGGCTTGGCATTTTCTAGTTTCAGTGACGGGTTGGAAAAATGAATATTCTTCTCTGGCAGAGGTCAATACAAAAAAATCCTTCTTTCAATCCAATTTAGTGGGCTGAACGCTACCAGGACAGTCCACGAGGGCCATGCAGAAATGCCAGGACCTGCACACAGTCAGGAGGAGCAGAACCTGCTGGTACTATGTTATGCACAGGAAAAGAGCTGCCCCTGGTACAGGAGACCGGCTGATATTACACGAGCCATCTACATGGCCATCCAGCCTCCTCGTCCTGAGGCCAGCTCTTCCTGGTGACTAGCTGAATGGCAGCGTGCCTTGGGTGTTTCGACCCAAGAGCATGCTGTTCAGTGGCAGATGCTTCCCCTCTCTCCCGTGTTTACCCTGTAACATTTGCCTGTGTGTCACACAGCAGTGGAGGCAAAGTGCTTAGTCAGGAAGTTTATAGCATTCTTCATTAAGAATTCACATAGAGAGAAAATTAAACCTGACTAGGAACCTAATGAGCTATTTTGTAATTTGATGAAACAGTGTGACCTGCCAAGGGACTTAGTCCAAGGAGTTTTGTGTGCTAATGCGATGCTAAGCATAAGAAGGACTTCAGGGATACCAACTTCTCTTTGGTGCCTTGCTTACCATTGAAACTAGGTGGAAATAATTAACACCAATCATACTAAAGAAATGGAAGACCAAAAGCTATCTAGGGGACAGATACAGTGCTCAGGATGAGAACCTGTGGTATCCAACACTGTCACTGGCAAGTGATTAGGTCTTTCGCAAATCTTAGTAAGATTCTCACATCTCCAGCTATCTTCTGGCACATCTTGCTTAAACACTGAGCACTGGGTGACTGAAAAACACTGTATAGATGGAATAATACTGAGAAACGAGAAAAAAAAAAACCAAACCAAAAAACAAGAGGAGGAGCTGCCAGCACTTTGGCTAGCGTTATTGGAATGCAAAGCAATGCCTCTTCCCTGTAACTTTTTAACTAATGCAAATATTTTAGTACTATCCATATTTTAAGTGGATAAAGTTCTTCATGATTCATGATGAATCAGAAGATGTAGTTGCCCTGTGCTGTGCTCAGGTATGGTGCGAAAGTGAAGTAGAAAGTGCCATGAAGTCATAATAATATGCTTCATTTACAGACCTCTTTTCACCCCCAACGTTTCAAAGCCTTGCCAGTACGAATTAATTAAAATCTTGCAAGAGCTATTTGAGTTGGGCAAGGACTATTACATTATTTTATCAGTCAGTAAACGTGGAGACCCTGAAGGCTAGATTGAGCCTGACTGCTTTAGGCACTCAATTTATTTATTGCAACATCTGAAAAAATTAGGTCTTGGCTCCAGCAGAATGATTCAGATCACTTAAAGCAGGTGCCTACGCAAACTAGGCAAGAAATGCAGAGACGGATGCCTTTGAAGTAGCACCCAAGTGATGTTCACACTTTTCTCCATCAACTGAATGGTGAGCTGTGAGGCCTTCATGGGATGATTTAGTGTGGTTGCACGCAGCCACTCTGGTGTAGGCACTAGGAAATATTATTCTCAGGAGTGTGACTGGGTAGGTGCTTGATTCAAGGCTCAACGGTGCGTAATCTTGCTTTCATGGGAATCAAATTGCAAATTCCCCTCTAAAGGGCAAGCACTTGTGTTGTGGTTAAGTGGGAAGAGAAAGCACAAGATATTAATAGTTTGAGCACTTATCCAGAAAAACTAGAAAACTGGAGATCTAAGCTGTCCAGCTGGAGGGGGTCTGACTTGAGCATCTACATTTGCTTGGATTACACCAGGCTACAGGTAAGGCTGGAATGGAAGTTCTACTCCTTAAAAAACAGAAGCACAAGATGCAGAAGACAGAGAGTTTCAGCCCAGTGGAAGAGGATGCCTTTTGCTTCTAAATTTTGTGTTTTAGAGCTCTCTATCAGATAAATGGCATGCATTGAGTAAGGCCAGAGAACAGGCATTCCCTCATGCCTCAGGCTTAGCTGGCACTTAGGAATACCCATGTGTATCCACCCTGCCAGACAAACTTGCCACTCCCCTGTATCCTAGTGTCCAGCTCCTCCACACTCTGCACTTGTTAGCTGACCGTTAAGGAGCCGTTTGTTCTATCCAAGAGCAAAGCTGGGCACGGCCAAGATGACAGTCTGTTCCAGACTTTGCTCCAGGAATGCTCTAGACATGTACCACAAAACTCTGTCTCTTTACCTGGTGCAATATTACAATGGTAGTCTGAGGCCCCCAAAATGCAGTATCCTTCCTGTCACTTCGCTTACCAGAGCACACAGGAAGAAGATGGCTGCAGAAAAGCACCTATTTGGACACCTGCGTTGGGAAAAATACTCAGAAATAATAGTATTTGTACTCCAGGGCTACAGGAAGATGTTGCCCAGTGGACATTAGGATCAAGGGCTGCATGGTGTGGATCCGTCTACTTCAGAAATTCCCAGCTCTCAGCTATGTGAACACAAGCCAGCGTGTAACAAGCAGTCCAGAGACATAAACTCTCCTTCTGATTCGGCCCACAAAACCAATATAAACATGCCCCAAATTTCTCTTGCTGAGGTGTTCCGTGCTAGCTCAACATGACCTAAAACTGGTGGATTTGGTCAGAATGTGACTTAAAGGAGTGGAACCTTTTCAACATCTGGCGAGATTTTAGCAGCTCCTCACCCACTTGTGAGTCACGATGGACTGCCAGGAGCTGTCAGTCACAGAACACATGTGAAAACACACGCTTATATGGTCAAGTTACTCTTAATTTCAACAGTCCATTGCAGGTTCTTCTTCAGATTAAATGGACCAAGACATTCTCTGGGACTTAGACACATACAGTTTGTTCTCACAGAGACTTAAGTTGACTCATGGATGGTCAGAATTACATGCACTTACTTCTTCAGACTATGAAGCATCTCAGAAACAGAGCTGAGAAAAAGTCTCAGAATTCCCAAACCTGGGCTTGAGGTTGATTTATTATATTTTTTACCTGCTAGAGTGTTTTTTTCCCTTTGATCTCAGCAAGACTTTACCCAGATTAACAACAGAGAAGGAGAATGTGGGTTAACATAGACTGCTCTACCCCACTCCTTAGCATAAGAGTGTGTCCTACTAGCGTTTTAGCAATCTGTGCTTTTATGCACGAACTTGTACAACTGACTTGGCTGAACTTTTAATGGGTAGGCTTCTAGTGTGGGAGGAAATGTTAAACATGGCTTATTGCTTCTTAGAATTACACACCCAAATGCCATACTTCCATCCATAGTTCTCAGGCATCTAACTGCTTTGCTATCTACCACAGCGCACTGTATCACAAATAGGATCTTCCTTACTGCCTGAAGTAATGTCATGATGTGCTGTAGGAGCCAGAAAATGCTGGGTTAGCAAAATGCATGCATTGCTTCAGATTGCAGTGTATTTATTTAAGAGGAGATCAGGCAACAACCATTAATTTCGGTGCAATAGATTTCTCTGCTCTCCCTGTTTAAGGAGATGTTGTCTCACCAGATCAAATCAATGAAATTACGACAGATCACCTAGTGTACTGAAAACAGACAATATCTGCCTAGCGTCTTGGAAAAGCATCCCTTTATCAAATGCCTCCACTTTCTGTCTGCCTCATCTCTACCATTCAGTCTGTTCTGCTGGAAATAAAGAAGTTTAAGTTTTCCAATGTACTTGGCACATTCAGAAGTTCATTGGGGCAGTCGTGCACAGGCGCACGTATTGACTTCTGTGCTAGCCACAAATTTGGCACCACCATGCCAAAGAAGACGTGCTATTGTCCTTGGGTGCACTTCTGAAGGCCACGTGTGGGGCACACACAACTCCACCCTCAGATGAGGTGGGAAACCTGTTCTAAGTGGTTTTGAGGTTTTGTTAAGAAGCAAAACAGGAAATATGTGTGAATCTGGTGTTTAACCATTATTTAAACTTGCTGCTCTCTCAGAGTTGTTGTTTTGGGTTGTTTTTTTTTTTAAAAATTAGGAACAAATAAATATCAGAATGACAAACATTCTGCAACTGACCACGTCCCAGTTCTGGGATAAGTCCAAGGTTTTCTGGTTTAGACTAGACTTCAGTCAGCAAAAAGAACCTGGAGTAGTCCAGAGATTTTTTTTTTCCTTTTTAAGGCAAACCAAGCAGCTCAAAGGCTGTGTCAACTCACTTAAATGTTCTTTATGCCAACTAATTGTAGCTGACCCAGAAAATGACGCTGAGTATTGCTCCCTTCCCTGAATACACTGGAGGCAAGGAAGACTAAAGACACAAGGCTGAAACGGCAGCTCTGTGCCACCTGGAGAGAATCTCTATTCTCAGCCTAGATGCTTGGGAATGGAGGAAGGACCACTGAGTTGAGTCTAAAAATCAGTGAATATTAAAGTGCACATATCGGTGGTATGAGGACCATCGGCACAAGAACACCTATCCTAACGTGCTGACCCCCATGCTTAGTATCACTATCATTGCTCAGGGCATCAAGTGCCCTTGTCCGTTTTGTCACCAACCTTTTCTCTGGAAATTATGAAAACCACAAGAGCTGGTTTTATAGCCTTAGTAATGCGAGTTCTCCCCAGCTCTGAGAAAGCTATAGAGAAACCATCAAGTCATCTCTGGAGCCTGGGAACGGGAAACCTGCCATTTCTGGCCTCAATATAGAACCTAACAGCAAAATCCGCCACCACCAGAACAGCACACTGCTGTGTTTTGTGGTACATTGCTGATTCACGTCACATGACACTACTGAGCAACCTCTGCCGATATGTCTCCACAACTCTCTTTCTAGTGCTGTACAACACTGGGTTTGGGACCGATTCTGTGATGAGATATAGTGATGTCATTCACAAAAAAAAAGTGCCCTAAAAAAATTGAATTACCAATACGTATAATATAAGCAGGCTGAGCTTTATCTTGCAAATGAGATCAATCAGACAAGTTTCTCACAATTTGTTTGCAGTTTATTTATGCTGCCTGCATGTGCTGAGTAAAGCACCAGAAATGTTCTTCCTGCTGCTCCAGCATCACTCTGATATCAGTACTTTGATTTGATTTTCTGTCACTGCACTCGCAGATTAAATTTCAGCCACTGACCCACGGCTTGATAGCTCATTAGCAAATCCCTCTGGGCCATCTAGTCCTGCCCTTGCTTGACAGTTAACTCTGCATTGCACATACTGCTGAAGCCTCCTGAAATCAGCGCCGCCCCATGTGAAACCTCGGTCAGACTCAGTCCTGCTGCAGAAGCCTACCCATGCCCAGCTTCATGTTTTCAATGACAAATCACTAATGATTCCTATTATGAGTCCTTGGGTCTTTTCAAGTCTTTGAAGTTGTATTAAAACTCTTCTATGGACAGTCAAAGCTTTTCTTTCCCACCTCTCCCTCAGCCCTTGATCTACAGGGGAATTATTCTGACTTCCTACTTCATGAAACCTTGAAACAGGGCATTCTTACTCCTTTTGTTGTTCTGCATCGTTATTGCAATCAGGCAGACTAAGGCAGCTGGGGTAATGCTCTGTCAGCTTTCTTTTGCTGCGGTACATGAATACAAGCCTCTCGGTAGGCAGTGGAAATGGACAGGCAGCCTCAGATCACGCTCTGCAGGTCACAGACCTCAACACTCATTTCTGCAGTTGGGCTAGATGGGACACAGGTTGCCCTGAGTGTTTTACAATCTCACTCACCGGCAGATATCTTGAGCTCAGCTCTTCCTATTCCAAACTCTGCATCACAGTGACCATCAGGTTAATACAGCCACTGCTTCATTTTATTTCCTCCATTGATATGAGCAGATCTCTTGCCTTGAATCTAGATTATCAACATTTTGAGCAAGAAATTATATTGTGTATAGTCCAGAGCTATAGTACACACTTTCCCTTCTAACTCTTCTTTAAACCTCCACTTACACCAGTATCCAACCTGTGCACTGTCAAAATCTTAATCCACCCTTCTTCCTCCAAGCTAAGGAAATCTCTACAAATGCTGAACCAAGACTGCATTCGGCACCTGACAAGTAAAGCCCAGATGCAGGGACTCTGGTGCACTCCTGCCAAGGCCATGGATGGGACTTCCCAGACCCACAATCTCTTCTTGACTTGTCAGAAACTTCACTCCAGAAGTCAACTTCACTGATTTTAATGAGAATACACTTGATTTACACCAGGACGAGATGAGAATTCCTCCACAATTCTTTATTGCCTTTTAAAGCCAAGAGCCCAGCAGAAGCCAATTGTCCCTGATGCGAAGCTGCTGCACACCCAATGTGGAATCTGCAGAACTCCATAAACCAGTAGTGGTCTAAATAAAAACTTCAAACAAGACATTCTCATATTGGCCAGAAAGAGTGAAGATAAATAGCTTAGAGCCGCCAAGTTGTAAAGGAAGAACTGCTTGACTGCTGGACAGAGAGCAAAGTAAGAGGCAGAAATTAGGCAGGGTGCCGGGAGACTTGTAACACTCCCAAAAAGAAAAAGGGTCGCAGCACTTAATTTGATTAATTCATCACTGGTCCAAAAGACTTTGTATTGAGCCTCAGGCAGCACAATAAACACACAATCATTAAGAGAGGAAATAAAAGATTGTTTGGGTGGTAAATACTCTAGCTCCCTCTCCTATTACAGCTTCCTTCTTGTTTCTTCTCTCCTTGGTCAGTGCTAACTTTGGAAATGACACAGGAAGCAAGTGTTGCACTAAAGCAACAAAACCCATTGTATTTCAAATGCCTTGGTGAAAACACTTTCAAGGAAAGCTTTAACTTGCTTTCCCCATCGTTTTTATTTTCCTTCAATCGTTCATTCCTCTAGAAAATGCTGAGGACAGAACATACTAGCAGTCATGCTAACTTGGCGTCCTTTTCCCAAGACTGGTGGAATACTTAGTGGAAAACAACAAGAAGGACGTTTATTCTAAGGGGACCAAATGATGCTTTTGGAGGTTTCAGTTGTACTCGTCAGCATGCAAGGGCCTAAAGAGCTGTTTTGATTAATGTAACTGTATTTACAAATAATGGTATTTTGTAAAGCTTTGGTGCTAACTTTTATGAGCCAGATGGTACAAACACACACACCATAACCGTACAGTGCCTATCCCTCATCATAGGACATAGGGGAAGGGTACAATTCCTCTCCAGCAGTGAGGCTAGAAAAATTTGCAGGTGCTTGAAGTTATGTAGGAGCTTCGGGTGTCTGAGGTAATGACAGCAGAGGCAGAGCTACAGGAAACGAGGCTAACTAGTACCCCATACACCTTCAGAAAGTGAAGTTCAAGTCTGACTCTTCTTCCATCTTCTTCAAGTGCTGCCTCGGCTCTCATGCTGCATTTACTGGACATTACTGTGTATCAGAACTCATCATGGATCTGTACAGCACAAAATAGCTTTTATCTCATTTTCCCAGACAAATATTGAGGTTTACTGAAAATTAGGCACTCTTCCGCATTCATATGAGAAAACTATGATATGGAAGATTGAACTCCACACCCTAGAAGACACATCAGCCTGTGCCTACATCTGTGCACACAATGCTATATGACACCTCGGTCCCGTTGAGTGAAATGCCACTACTAAAGAATGCAAGCTGACTTCTATGAGTACTTGAATTGATATCTAATGAATTTCATTTATCCCCTCATCGTCATTTCTCCTCCCTTGTTTCAGTATGCAAAGGTGCATCTGCAAGTATGTGTGCAACATCCAACCAATCAGACATTCACTTTATCTCTTAGCTGGCCAGATGAGAAAATGTTCATCAAATATAGAGTTGGACCACTGTTTCCCCTGTTACAGAAATAATGTATCCACTGCAAAATAATGAAACAACTCTGTGAGTCTTGAGCTGTAAATATCTATCTATCTATCTATCTATCTATCTATCTATCTATCTATCTATCTATCTATCGATGTGTGTGTGTGTGTGTGTGTGTGAAGTACTACTATACTGAAATCAGAAAAAAAAGATTAATAGAGCTGTCAGCAAACCTTATTCTCCATCATTTTCAGTATACATTCAGAAGAACAAATACGCTTACCCACTACCAAAACACAAATCAGTTCTTGGTGTAAAACTGTGGCTGATTAAAGGCTTTATGGTAATAGTCCAGAACTGCATATGCTGTTTCTTTAGGAAAAAAAACAACTAAACAATACTCCCCTCAAACCAAAACAAAACTCATGATGGCTTTGCCAATATTCCAACATGTTTGTTTTTGCTCATAGTGAGTCCTGTTTTAAATCATAGTAATGTATTTGACTTCTGAGAGGGGATGAACCAGAGATTTATTCAGTGCTGTGTGGCAATGGACCGTTCTGGCAGGAAACTAAGCCATGGAGGGGAGTTTTTTCACGGAAGAAATCTCATCTGGATAAACGACACTCCTTAGCAGAGCATGTTTACTTATATGTGTGTTTGTACTGACATCAAATGAATGCTGTTCATTAATTTGGTTGTCACTTCTCCTCCCTTCCTCCAGTATTGCTCCTGCTCTCCCTTTGGAAGTTTTAATCACCCAATGTAAAGCTTTTTAAAAGGAACAAAGGCACTTTTAAGATAAAGACACTAGAAAATAGCTTTAAATAAATACAATATATAGTCATAAATCTAATAAGCATGGTTTATATATGTATGCACGCACAGCACAGCCCCTTTTTTTCTCCTTTTGGTCATAGGCACAAACACCACTCCGTGTGTGATGCTAATCCTCCATCTAAAGTTGATACTGATTCTATCAGAGTTACATCAGCACCATACAGACTATCTGAGGAGAAAAGGTTGAATCAGAAGAAATTCAGCTTGTAGCACTGCCGGACATAGAGGAGGAAAGGCCTGGAGGGGCTTGTAGGTAAGTTAAGCATTAATTTGTAAAGCATGTTTGTCACGCTAACTATCCAGCACTCGGAGACGGATGATTACCGCCTTCTTAATAGCTGCATATGATTAACTTTCTATTTCTGTAAATTTACTGAGCAGGGTGTCTGTGCTATATCTGATGAAATCCATGTACTTATTAGATGTTTTTTGAGACATGATGTCCAATAAGTAAGCAAGGCAATCTGTGTATAATCATAGGTTTAAAAAATAGAAACAGAAATACAGTGAGTATAAGGTAGCATAAGCCTTGATTAGTCTCACTACAAAGAAAAATGGAAATACAGTCCTGCATACAGTGACTTTTAACCTCACCTAAATCCTGGCCTGGAACGATTGCAACTGGGACGTAATGAGGCAGCCTGTATACATAAATTGTCATCTTATGAATACACCTTAAAATGTAAGGAAAATGTGCTTTTCCTTATTTGCCCACTTAAGGAAATAGGGATGAGGTAACCATTCCTGCTCTTTTCCAAAGCACAAGCTACGGCATCAAAACTGCTTATCAGCAATGCAAATCTCTCCTTCCTTTATGAACGAAAAGGAGGCAGCAGCATGGAGATGAGGAGTTTGCTATGAGGTTTTCTTTAAAACACAGCTCTGCTCTCAGTCTCCCCAGCCCAGCTGTGGCGCCAATCTGTGGCCTCTCCCCGGGTCCCTCCTTTGGGGCTTTACTAACTACTGGGGAGCAGATGAAAGGATCAGCCATCCAGATGTGCGCAGTGCCTCAGGTCACGGAGTGCCACAGGGGTCCCAACAATGGTTTGCAAACACGCGAGGTGCACCTTTGGCTGTGGGGAGTGGAAGGAGGGAGTCAATTGAGTCAATGATTGGTGCACAGAGCTTGAAAGCTCAGCTTAGGTTGTGCTCAAGTGACAATGTGACTGTGGCAAGGCAGGATTTGAAACTCTTTCTATTGTAACCTTGCCTGTAGGCCAGACTAATGCCACTGGATTAGTATTCTGCATTAGACAAAGAGGAAAATAGGGTTTAATCAATTTTGATTAATTAATCCTGTGCCAGCAGTGCAACTAGCTTGTTCAGAAAGTAAGAAGTATAACTCTTCTCTTGAAGTCCTATTCTTGTAAACTCAGACTTTAAGGTTATATGGCAGGACTGTCTTCCACCGTATACGTGACCACTAGATAGCACCAGCTAGCACTGATCTTTTCAGAGATGGCTATCTGCTGCTACTACAACATGGATAATAATAGTAAAAACGACAAAAATACAATGGTGCCTGCACCAGCACACTACACTGAAGCAAACTGCAATGCCTGAACGCCGAAGAGGACTAAATGGTTCTCTCATCACTCTTTTCAGAGATATCTCTACTGAGTGTGGGTGGGTTTTGCTCCATATTTTGTCTGCGGCAACATACATGAAGCTGTAAATGGCATTACTGAGCACGCCAAAGTGCCCATGCAATAAAGATAACACTGAAATTGTGATACAAATCTATTTTCAGATTTCATCTGAATATTCAGGATGCTTCCTCTTATCTCTGTTACGTGTTATATTTTATTGAGAAAGATGACAAATACCAAATGCCAAGAGCAATCAGGCTATGGAAATTGCCTCCTGGGACAGAGCTATAGGGCTTTTTTTCATTCTTTTACCTTTTATTTTTACGATTAGTCAATCACTATTTGTTCACCTCAGGCAAACGCAAGGTGAATTAGAAGAAAGAAGGTCAATGTTGTCATAGAAGTTTGATCCCTCCTCAGTGTGAACCAGTTAATATCTGTGCCTAAACTCAAGTATGGACCTCTGCTGGGAATCCCAATGACGGTCAAAGGCAGAGAGGAGAAAGAAAAAATGCTGCACTGTGATATTAGACAGTCATAAGCAGACAGATGTTCCTGGGCTTTAATGAGCAGTCTTGGCTCCAGGCTTTTCTTGGCAGGGCTGTTTAGTTTTAGTATTTTTCCTTGTAGTGCAAGGTATGGCTCTGGTTAGCTGGCTCTGCTTAACTAACTGCTGATGACTTTTCCATCTAAATAATAGCTTGACAATGAAGAAACCATCTTATAATCTGGCTTGATGGATTAGGTCATGGGGAATGATGTGCAGTTGCAATCATGAGAAATAAAATAAATAAAAATAATAATTTGAGTTTAAATGAGAACCAGTTTTAAAAGTTTAAACAGCAAAGCTGATGGAGCTCCTGCTGCAAGTTTTATTACTACATCTGATTTTTTTATTGTCATGGACAAAAACCAAAGGGAAAATAACATGAAAAGGGCTTTTTATTTACAATTCTATTTCCAAGCCAGCGTGGTGGGGATCATGCCCCTGCTTTGGAAATTCATTTGGGTTCAGTGGTACTGAGAATTTTCTCTTGAAAATTTGCTATGTCGAAGTGAAAAATATTAAATAGGAAAGTACAAATTTAGCAAACATCTTCTGTTCAGAAAGCAAAAAAGCTACAAATCCAATGGTTATCAAACTGTGAAATCAGTAACTTCCACTAAAAAAATGAGAAACAGCCTTGTTAACAATTTTGAAGACTTTTAACCCTTACCTGCTAGGATAATAGTTACTATAGCCTCTGGTGGAGACCAATTTTATTCTTTGTCAGGGATGTAGTAAGCCTACGATAACCAGTGACTGAACTCAGTCTGTTTTCCAGTATTTCTGGGTGTATCATTTCTGGGTTTCACAACTGGCAAGATATAATACAATATAAGAAGTGAGAACATAAGGGATAAGGGATAAGGTCTCATTTTAGATTGCTTTTCATTGCTATAGTCCAGATCCAGTCGCAGTGAAATAAATGTAAATGTCTAGGTGACTTAAACTTGAGCAGTCTTTGGATCTCAATCAATTACAACTCAATAAAAAACTTAAAAGCCCTCCATTGGCAGGTTAAACAAATTCTCCGCTCCCTCTGTGTTCTCAGCTGATTCTCTTCATTTTAGAGGCTATGAATTACGCTTCTTTGAAGATCATTTTTAGCACATCAGATTCTCATCCAGCACTGGCTGTTTCAGTAAAGATTACCCTTTTTCAGAACCGAGTGCGGAATCCGCTTTGTGATAAATATCTGATGCTGTAGGACCTCCGGGCTGTCTCCCAAGATAAATACATTTATATTGCAACAAAACACATGCCTCTGTGTCACCACAAAAGCAGTTCCCTATTGTAAAGTACAATTCAGTCTCTTAGACAAGATTCAGATTCCTTTTTTTTTTTTTTTTTTTTTTTTTTTGCCTCTGCAGGAGAGGAACAGATGTACTTAGCAGCCAAAAGGAGCTTCCTCCCTCCTCATCTACCCAGCTTGTATTTCCAAGTCAAGAGTCCTAAAACTCCTCAGAGTCAATTGGCTAGGCTTTATTGTTTCCATGACACCAGTCCCTTCCCACAGTCACTCAATGCTTAGACTAATTACTTTACATGACACCTGCCGACTGGAAGTGACAGATTTACATTAGGGTTGTACCCTAGGTCTCCGTATATTCAGCCTAGCTATCACCGTGATGGGTCCCTCTGGATCAGCAGTACACCATAGCAGTCATGGGACACTGACTCAGCTCCACATCATCCCATACGTTTAGTCTATCCCATCAAGAAATTGCTTTTGCGTATTTTGTGGGCCAGTGCAGAGACTCTCTACTGAGTATTGTGTCTGTTCTCCCTGGGGTTGTGCAATGACTACCATCTCAAGACATTAAACACCAACAAGAGTTATGCCTGCGTTGCCAACCGTTACTACAATTGTTGCTGTAGAATGCACTGGTGAGAATATTGGAGGAAGCACAACAAGATATGAGAGATAGGTAAAGGCAGAACAAATGCTTATATACACGCTGTGTAACAACTCAAAGACTTTTAAAGGTTTTGGCTTAATCTGTGGCCACTTTCTTGTTGATGTCTCCGAAGTCTGGATGCAGAATGGAAGCTGATTACAAAAAGCCAGAGACTCGTTAACCTATTTGCAGTAAATGTCAAGTCCCTCTTTTTTTCAGCATTAAAATTCAAATGCAGTTAGGTAAAATAGGTTAAAGGAGAGCTTACCTGAAGAGACTGAAGAATCGTAAGTACTTCTATCTTTCCTACTTGTCCTGAAGGGCTGAATGTCCTTTTCCCTGTAAGTTCCAAACCCTTCAAAGCTTCTTCTTTTATTCCCACTTGCATCATTGTCCCGCTTCTCACTTGAGGAATTTATTTCACCAAACACGTCCAGGGACTCTGACCTTCCATTACTCTCAGTATTACCAGAATATCTCTTTGCGCAAGAGTCAATGGGATCATTGCTTGAATCACTTTTATCTTTACTCTGTGTCCACTGCTGGGCATCAGAAAGTGATAAGGTAGACAGTGTATCCACTTCAAAGTTACTCTTTGAGCCTTTGTGTCCGGTTTCACAATGCTGGTGCTTCTGCTTCTCCTTATGCTTACTTTTCTCATTGAGCAAGGAAAGGTCTTTATCTGAGCTGCTCAGCCTTTCATTGATCGCATGGCTGGAGAAGCTAGTGGACTTGCTAGCAAAGAGACCACTCAGATCTTCATGTGTCCCCAATATCCGCTCATCCTTATGCTTGTGCTTATGTTTGTGTTTCCTCTTGTGAAGTCGGCCACTTGAAAGGCTCGTTCCTCCAACCTTTGGAGGAGCCAAAGAGGACTGTATGTCTCCAAGGCCCATTCCCACAGGTGTTTGTAGGTGCACTCCATGTTTTGCTTTATGCTTGGCAGTGGTGGACATCTTCATATGAGAGCTTGCATGGAATTGGGGTGGGGGCACGGTAGGTCTCATAAATGGGGAAGCCGCTCCGAGCGTGTGAGACAGGTACAAAGGAGCTGGATACTGACCATAGTAACCCAGATTCATCATAGGCATTGAAGTGTAAGGCATTCCATAGGGTGCATAGTAACTCCCACTGGGAATAGGGTAACCAAACCCTTGTAAAAAAGGCACCTTTGTCATGGTGTCATTGGTTTTGGCAGGTCTACCACGCTTCTTCTTAGACTTCATGTCAGAGGTCCTACGAAGATAGAGCAATGGGTCGTACTGGATATATGGCACAGGGTAGTAGTGATCAAAATTAATCCTGAAGATGCTGGGATATGGATTTTCGTGATAAAATGTGTAACTTCTATGGGAAATCCTGAACACTTGAAACTTACTGATGAGTTCTTCAAGGTCTGCCAGAAACTGGAGGTCATCTCTGTTCTGCAGGCTTTTCCTTTTCCTCTTGTGCTTTGGCTTTTTAATACTCTCATGAGAGAGAAAGTTATCCACAATGAGATGCTTCTGCCGGTGACCATGCCTGTTCTTTGTGCTGGTGTCAGATGGGATAGCCTCTGGATTGTCCAGGGTGCAGAAATCAAAGGAGTATCTCCGGCGGGATTCTGAGCTTTTCTCGGCTTGGTCAGAAGTGCTGTTGTTGTCTGTACCTATCCCACTGTCGCTCGGTATGGTTTCCTCGCTGTGAGACTCGCTTACTGGCGACAGCGTGACCTCTTTCAGAGAACCTATTTCACAGAGGTGGGAAGGTGAATTAGCCATTAACCTAGGTGGAGACAGCTTCCAAGTTCCACTGTGCATTCCTTTCTGGGTTTTTGTAGGAAGAGCACTGATAGGTTGAAGATTTGGCATAGTCTTTAACTCTGAAAAATTAGTTTCAGTGCTTGCAGGGCTAAGGTTGCCATTAATCCCCACGAACTGTGTCGAAAGCGAATGAATAGCTGCTGGTGACGATGCCACAAGTGACTGAAGGTTGGAAGGCACTGCTGGGTTTTCTGGCTGGCTGGAAACAGGCCTTGAGTGCTTGATGGCTGTCTTAGGTTCTTCTGGCTGAGGCTGCAGCTCTGCTCTTGGCTTTCTGCCCCGTTTTTTACCAATGTAGATAGTCCCTCTCTTGCTGACATTGATTTGCTTCCCTAGTCTGGCATCAATGGTCGTTGGCCCAGCATTACATGGTGGCTGAACTTTTGCTTTCAGAGCTAAGCTGCTGGAGCAGGAGGACAAGATCTGATTTAGAATATTCTTCCTCTTGAGGGTCTTCATTTTATTAATGGTCTTGATGGTCTTCTTATCCAAGACCCCAAGCTTCCCGACCTTTTTGTGAAACTTGAGTTCACTGATGGACTTGTCCTCTCCCGGGACCAGCTGGGCTAACTTGGCCAAATTCCGTCTCCTCTTCCTTTTCTTTGTTCCTGGAAATTCACGACTGATTGGACTCACTGGGCTAGTAGAGGTTCCCTCATGAATGGTTTCAACAGTGAGCAAAGGCTGTTTCTTTGGTCGTCCTCTTTTTTTCTTAACAGGTGTAATCACAGTAAGACTGTCTGTATTGGTATACAGAGGGCTGGATGGTGTGATGGGATAGGCAGAAGGGGGCTCCACCATCAGCTTCTCAGATGTTGTCATAGAGGTCTCCCGAAGAATAGATTTAGGTTTGCTGCATGTCCATCGCCGCTTAGCTGCATGTTTGGGGTGCTGGACCTCAGACATTTTGCCAACTGTGGGAAGATCGGTGGGTAAGAGAGTGGATGTCACAGCTACAGGTTTTCTGAGTCTGGTGGCACTGTTGGAGGAAGCTTTGTCAGTGAGCACACCACTGTCGATAGCTACTAAGGGGCACTCATTTTCAATAAGTTTTCCTGGCTTTGTGGCTCGAAGATCTTTTCTGCTCCCATCTGGTTGAGAGCTAGTCCTGTTTGCTACTTCACTACTCATACCAAGTCCAGAAGGCAGGCTTTTCTCCTGGATAGTTTTCTCTATGGAAGATTTTGTGGATTGCCTTTTTTTCCTTTTGTGGCCAGATGGATCTGTTGTCGGTGACTTTATTGGGATTGTAATTCGTACATGACTGGTGTCACTTTCACAACTGCTAGCAGAGGTGGGATTCTGTTTGGAGGGTGATATATCTAACACACTGTCCATTGAGTAAGACTCCTTTTTCCCTTCTATGTTGTCATGTGATTTGCTGTCAAATGCTTTCTGAGCACTCTTAACCCACTCAATGTCTGCAGTTTGGATGGTTTGACTTATCAAGTCCTTTTTGCTGGACTTCTTCTTCGTACTCCCAGCAAGCTGATCAGGGCCCTCCAGCTGCATGCCTCCTTCTTGGTCACCAAGAGGCAAAAGCCCATTGCACTCAGAGACACTGCTCGGCTGTGCGGCTGTGCTGATGTTGTTGGGTGATGAAACTGCACTGCAAATGGCAAGCTCTTTACTACTGGCAGTGAGTTGCCCCCACGTGCTGCTGGCACAGGACTTCTTTGCTTGGGATTTGCTGAAGGAAACTCCTGGCTCTGGAGTGGAGACCTTGTTGGCACTAAATGTTTCTCGACTGGGTTCTGTGTTGATGAAGCAACTTTGAGAAGTGGTTCCAGTATCGGAGGTTGCTGACCAGTCAAGATGATGCTGGGTGCTACTTTTCTGCTGGTGCTTTGATTTTAAGGTGTCACCGGTGAAGTCTTGTTGGAGGCCTGGATCATAGTGCAGAGCAGAATGTTTTTGTGGCCTGTCATAAACCTGTGAAGTAGCAGAAAATAAAGAGAAAAAAAAATTAGTTTGTCAGTGCATTCATAATCATTTGTTGCAGTCTTCTGTTTGTACTGTGAATGATTCTTAACCAATGTCCTTGGTTGGGATAATGTAAGGGTTAGGAGACTGTAAGTCTTCATCTATTGGAGCCAAATTTGCATTTAGCTTCACTCACTGTAAACAAGTTTTATTTTGTTTTCCTACTCTAAAAACAATGGAAATAGTTCTATAAATTCTTAATTACTAAGGAAACATATTCTATTGATTTTTAATTCAAAACACAAGTAAAATATTCCATTTCAATGGATGAATGGTGCAAGTCAGCCTTCTGGTGAGAATCCCTTTTTCCTGATAAATAACCCCTCACGGAACTTGATGTGCAACAACAGCAATTAGGGTCATTGTTGTAAATAAGAAAAGCCCAAAATTATCTCGGAAGTTGTAACAAATGAGGAAAACCCAAGAGCCCACTTCACTGTGAAGCCAGAATCTGCAAAGATTTACTTGCTTAAATTTCCACAAAGAAGTTATTCCCACAAACTTAGTGCTTGAAATCATATGCATAGCATCAAGTGCGTGAGGCACACTTGTCAGGTTCAAGATTTGCATTACTCCCTTTCCATTTTAATAATCTGCCATTTGCAATGTCGGTAAGAGATATTTTCAATATGATTTCTAATCTGACAGCAGCTCTTCAAGCTGCAGAAGTTACAGTAAGGGCAGAATTATGCTGAAGACTGTTACAGAGCAGAAGAAAGTCTGCTTTTTCTTTCTTGGTGGGTCTTCCTCAGCTAAAGAAGTTATATTTGCTAGAGCTGTAACCTTTTGAAAAGTGTCTTAAAGCAAAAGAGAAAATGTTATTTTTTTTTTGTCTTACTTTCATTAACTGATCTCTTCTAGCCATTTGTTTTCTTCTGCTACATTTAATAGGGTATTTTTTTGTAAAGGTCTGGATCAAACTGTGCAACTGATTTTGTACCCCTACTACTGCAAACAACTGTTCTAAGCAAACTGTAACGACACCATTCCAAGTGCCAAATAAATGATGAGAGTCTTAAAATAAATATGTAACCAAGGAAAGAACAATAGGAAACAACTGCTAAGTGTCTCATGTTTCTGCAAACACCCTGTTACAATTAAGTTTCTATCAATCAGTAGCGTTACGTTAGATCCCCGTTTGGGGTGTTTGCAACAGAAGATTTCGGGCAAGGAGGCTGTCAGCATAAGAGGGTTTCGAGCTGGGAAACAAAGCATCCTTAATTTGGAGGGATTTGAAAAGTGCTGAACATACCTAAGCCCACGATGCATTATTTGGTGACCAGTAAACATACATGTTATTGGCAAATTGATGGTGAGATATCATTCACGGGCATATAAAAATGAGCATGTATGTGGCTTTTCTGGAACAGGCAATAATGATGAAGCTGTTCTGGTCCATTGTTTGAGGAGCAATTAGGGACTCTTAAATCGTATGGATAGTTCAGCTGTTGTGCACATGGACCAGCTATGCTCAGGGAAAGCAGAGATTTCCAGGAATTGTGGAGTGAGAAAATGAAAGCATGCAGCTGTGGTGGTGCTGCAGATGTCGCGGGTGAGTGACGCCCGGCTTCTTCAGCCTGAGAAAAGAGCTGAAAGCATAAACAGACCTCAGGGAATGAATAAGTTCCTCCTTCTCCACCTCCTAGCGACCTCCCACGCAAGAGCCACATGGTGTATAGCAGCAAAGACCCAAAACCCATGCGGCTGATACTGTCCTTTGGACAATGAAGCTCATTTGCATTCATGTCATTGGGATGAGGCCAGGGAAAGGTTGAAAAGAAATCAGCAGTACTGCTTATTTTTATTTATTTATTTATTTTTAAAAAAAACTGATCACAAAACTCCTGAGCCTCACGTTGTCTTAGTTGTTTGGGGATTCTCCTGCCACCAGGCCACCAGGCAAGGTGGGCTGTCAGCTAGGCATGAGGAATAGTGCAGGAGGTGACCATGCCTTGGTGAGGAATCAGTGGGCTGAAGGTGGGTGCTCCCCACTCAAGCCTTACAGGAAATATTATTTTCCCAAGGTACTGTGACCTGTGACTTGGAAAAGCTTTGGAAATGAAGACCTCTCCTGGCCTCTGGGACTCACACTTAAGACAGCACTGGACTGCTTCTGCATAGATCTTGGCTTTATAGCTGTAGTCAAAGCAACTTGTTACACTCACCTTATTTCCAAAATGCAGAGTTGTGAAACTAAATGACCTGAAAAATTTCATTTGGAAATAAAAAAAAAAAGAAGAAGAAGAAGAAAAAGTGTTACAGCAGTGGGCGAAAACACCACATGCTGGCAACACCCCGGTCTCTTCAAATCCACTCTAGACACAGAGATGTCTAGTTTAAAAGAGGCAATAATCTCTGATCTATGTTTTAGGGCTCTTAATAAGGGCCCAGAACTGAGAGGCCAGCTATACATCGGAGATGAATGTGAACATATTGCCTGGCTCCTCCAGCCTCATTTCTTTGGCCTGCATATTATAAAATGATGATGCAACTTCCAACATCTCCCTAATGATAGCCTTGTCATTACTCCAGTGCTGCAGGCCACCAAAACATCTATCTCACAATTCACAAGAAAACTATGGCTATGTCATCAAAGGTGCCAACTCTGGAGGCATTTAATCACATGGATAAGCACTTTGATTTCAACAGGCCTTCAAAAAAGGACCAATCTGCAGGATCAGGGGACTCCATTTCCTAAGTGGGATGTCAGAACTGTATATCTGCCCAAGCATGTAACAGTCCACTAGGTTTCCTCAATCAACTTCTTCCAACGTAACATTTACTATTCACTCTCCCTTGCCAGACACATCCATATCACCCCAAACTAATTCTTCTGTGCCACAGCAACCAGAGATCATTTGGCTGCATCAGATTGGATTTCACTAGGGACTGTTTGCCTAAAAGCACTGTTAAACCAGTCGAAGGTAATGCAGCCAAATGTATTTTACTACCTGTGTGGTTGTCTGATCCCATTGCTCCTAATGTCTAGGTTTCAATTTTCCCTGCAGGGTGAGCATCATTCTAAGAAGCCAACAAGCCCCAGCTCAGCCAACTTAAGCCTCTGCTGAGCTAGCTGAGGACTCCAGAGCTGTCAGTAGGGTGAGGGCAAATGGGGCTTTTCAGAAACGAATATCATGATGCCTTTCACAGAAATTAATTACTTTGTTCATCAGCAAGCATGTAATATACTGAAGGTCCATAGGTCTTGGCAAGGTCCTGCTGACTGGAAGGGAGTTCCTATAACAGCACAGCCAAACCTGGCATCAATAATAGTGGGCTTTTTCATGAAAACGGAAAGATTTATCTTTATTTACTTTTGCGTTTATGAGACCCTAAAAATACTTCAAACCTCAGCGCCTGCTTCTGTTTGTAGTTTGCCGTTTCATTAAATGGGATTTTCTTCAGCAGTTAGTTATTCTGCGCTGGGAGTCTGCTTCTTCTTCTTTTATGAAAGTAGAAGCGTAATTTAACCCACGCAGTTTTGTCATATCTCACTGAACTTGGTCAATATTTCTCTTGATATTAGGTTTACTGGCTGTGCTTAGGGGGTAATAATCCCATGTTTTCCTTAAAAAAAAAAAAAAAGATACACATTAAGAAGAGAATAGTTTTCATAATTGCAAGGAAGCTTGAGCAACGTGATCTGGAATATGCTACAACTTAGACTAAAAATATAAAGTTTTAATCTCCTTATTAGTAGTATGATTTTAGTGCCAAAATCATGAGTTTCAGTCTTCGTTTTTGGCAGCTGTGGGTAAGACTGTGAGCAGGATACATCTCGTACACTGGTAACTGAAGAACACCAGCCAGAAAGCAGAGGAGGTTGGAATATGTGTTTACATCTGCCTTGCCAGAGCTGTGCAACCCTGCACCTGCACAGGTGATTACTCCTCTTAACGGTTTTATTCTGGCATGCAACCCTTGTAGCTAAGAGGACAATACTCTATCAGTCCCATGATGAGCAGCACCCTACCCTGCATGCAGTACTCAGCAGTGGAATCCATCCCTCTGAGAGTCTTTTCATTTGCCTACTGGATATCTCTCTCTGCTTCCTGACTCCTTGCCTAAGCTTCTCTCTAAACCCACAGATTGCTGCCAGTCCCAAAGCAAAAAGTAGGAGGAGATGCCAATAACCAAATCAAGAGCTTAGTTAAATAATAATTAAAAAAAAATCCAAATAAAAATGAATATAACTAAAAATAATAATCATTATAAAATTCGCAGTTAGAGAAACTCATCATCTGAAAAAATATCTGATTGCTTACAGGAGACGATACCCCTCTGCTCCAAACACACCTTTTTGTGGAGGTAATACGCATAGAGCTTGTCAAAATCTGGCTTGCAAATCAAAGTTAATACTACAACGCCCCCTCTTTAAATCATTCGTAGATCCATCTGTGTAATGGCTCCTCAAGTGTAATTCCCTATTAAGAGGCTTTATCTGGAGAGATAAGCAGCTGGTTCCCATGTCACTAATTGCAGTCTGCTGTGATTTTAAAACATCTGCACAATTGTGCTCTTCATTTTCATATTCTAATCACCCTGAAACTTGAAAAAGGTACATCATTGATTGTTTCTGTGGGTTAATTAGTACACAGTCTCCTTGTAGAGACAATTTAAAGGCAGTCAGAACCTCAATCAGCAAGTTTGTTTTAAAAATTAATAACATCATGAGTGTCTGTGGGGATTGGCATACACAGTGACACATCGGAGTCTGCTCTAGGGACATACCATCCTTTGTTATCTTCTTCATAGGATGGAAATAAAATTTAAAGAAAAAAATAAGAAAAGAAAAAGCAGAAAGGTTTTCCTAAACGAATAATGTCACTTAGAATCAGAGTCTTGGGAAATGCTTGCTTTTATCTCAGGGCCACCCCTGCCTCTCCAGCAAAAGCAAACCTCATCAAAACACCGTATAATACCTCTGTGTGGTCTAGGAACTTATAAGCCATTTCTGGTAGTAATTTTGTCAACTGAGAGATGATGACCCTTTGGAAATCCATGACGTGAAGCTGTGACTGCTTGAAAGTGTATGGCTATTTGTCCTGCTTACCATCAAGGTTGGCTAGATGCTTGGTTACCAGGTGTTGTCTCCAAGCCATGAAATGAGGGTATATTAGTTCAGGCACAGCACTCTGTTATAGCAGCGACAGTGCATGCACACTGGAACCTCGTGAGCCAGCTCAGAGCAAAGTCAAGCCTGAATTCATGCCGGTTTTAACTCAAGCTTACACTTGAAAGTCCTCCAGACATTGCTGATAACAGACCTTTGGTGCCTAGCGAGAGGTCAGCCTGAGATTTTGATGCTGAGTGAATAAATCTGATGGCAGTGAGATTAAGTGGAAAATGCAATGGACATCTGCATTCTGAAAAATGAGACTCTCCTTCACAAGGAGCTCTTAAGTACTGGAAAAGATCCAGGTGATTTGTTCCTCTTGAAAAAGCTTTCTCTTCAGTTTCTGCTTCCTAGACATGCATGAAAACATGTTACTGGAGAAGAAAACCCTTTGAGAGGAAGAAAAAAACTGAGATTTCCATCTCCGACACATGAATAAATAATCCTGGTTCAGCTCATACTTTCGCTCAGAATTGAGCATTTCCTCTCGTGTCCCACTGGGACAGCTGCAAACTGCTCACTTGAAGGCTCTAATAAGAACTACAGGTTGAAGATATTTTATCTGTTTTGTTGAGCACACTCTGTTTCTGGGGTAGCATTGCTCTGTAAATAGAAGATGCCAAGAAGAGGAGACACCACTGTCAGTGGAACTTAACTGATGACTTACAGGATGAGCACTCATTGACATGAAATGGGATGATTTTATAGGAGGAGCCCCTGATCAAGTCAGGCTAGCTCATCACAGCATACGTCTGAAATAATTTCAGGAAGTCCTTTAAATCCTCAGTGACTCTAAACAGGGAGGAGGGATCACACACTCTCATATGACACTTGTTGAAACTTCAAACAGCAGGAGTGTCTTCCTAGAAACCCCACTGAATCTGGTTCAGAACTGATGAAGGGGCTTTTATTCCAATTAAAATACTAATGAAAAACAGGCTAAGATAAAATTCATCATTATCATCCCAAACAAGGATGATTTTTCCAGAGCAGTTTGTCAAATCTATCACCCCTGGAATTTAGTCCTTCACCAGCTCCCTGAGACTTCAATAGCACAGATCCCAAACACCACCGCACAGGAGCAAGGATCATTTGTTAAACATTGAAAGAGAGGCAGGAATTAACACAAAGCTGCAGGGGAACTACTTGAGAGCAAGGCACAGCATGGAGTGGGAGTGGGTTAATTAAAAGCAAAACATCATCTGTTTGTGTCCATTCACTGAGTGCAAACATCATACACTGTAGTGCAAATCTAGTGCAAACCAGGAAGATCTTCACTGAATCTGCTGGAGGTCCTTCCGATTTGCACTCCCATTACTATATGTCTGTGTTTTCCTGATATATTTGTGTAATTGTGTCAATACTGAGAAACTGAAGTTCAGGCTTTTGCCTTGTTTTGAGAATATCTATATAAAGCATTTAGCCTTAAGTAAAATACAAAGCAATGCACAGACATTACTGAAGGATCCAAAGATGCTCACACAGTTGCAAATCATAATTTTACAGGCATTCCTGGTAAAGCATCACTGTTTGCAAAACAATTAAGAAATTCCAAAGTTATTCCAAATAAATTTTGTTACTAGGTTTAAACTGGGTGACTTGCACACTATTTCTTCCAGCCTTCTGCTGGATTTCAGTTACTTTCACGCTCCACATATAGGAATTGAGGATTTTATTTGGGCAAATTGCAACAAGACGGCGAGCTTATAAAAATAGGATTTTGTGCTGTGGGCTGATCTGCACCTTACTTGTGGGACAGACCCATCTCCACACATATTTCCTTTATCAAGTGTTTAAACAACGCTGCTCTTTTCAGGGCTTTGTATTAAGCACCGAGTCTGGGAAAACTCTAAACAATGGGATTTTTCTGTCATCTTCAACAAAGAGCCCATCACCACCAACATAACAATGAAGTTTAAATATCGTGTTTAAGCATAGCACAGTTTGCTGCCTCAGTTTAGATAGCTGGGAGAGAAAAACTGAGCACTAGCTAAGGTGGACTATAGTGGGAATCATACAATTTTGTCTATTCATCTGGTGAGATAACCCTGATTAGGTCCTTGTTTGGCCTCAAGCTATTGAAAAGATTTTTAAGCAAGCATTTCAGACATTATGTCTGTGAACCAGGGCTCATAGAGCAAGATTCATTTGCCTAGCTGCGTTTGTCTGAAAGCCTTGCTTATGAATCTAACAACAGCAGTGATAATATGACTTTGCCACTCATATATAAAAGATACTTCCATCTCTTCAGAAGCAGTACAGTTCCATGTAGCTCAACCTACTCTTCCCAGTGTATAACTATGACGATGCTTTTCCAGGTTTCTATCTCATCCTGCTCTCCACCTTTGCTCTGTAATTTCACATTGCAGAGGGCAATATATATATATTTGTATAGTGACTCGGCCAAAATCAAACAGCAGAAGGATCCCAAGATGGTCTGGGACCTGCAGAAATGGAAGCAATAAGGGATATTCGTCTCTGAAAGGTTTGTGGTGTTGTCCATGGCATTAATGCTTCAGCACAACTCAGATTACTAAACTGGATATAAGGATGTGAGCAGCTGTGCACTGTTTCTGCTATAATTTTTAAAAGCCTGCAGTGCTTAATTTGCATTGAAAGATTTCTTTTATCCTTCATTTAGTACAGGAATTGCAACGTTACCCTGAATACTCTATTTTTCCAAGGGGTGGGGGAAATATAAATGGTTTTTTCATCGAGGCCAGTGATTCTTTCCACTGAAGTTAAATAATTTGATTATAAATTGAGCCTTTAAATGTCAAGGAGATGCTGAATTCACCTGAAAACAGGCATTTAGAGAAGCTCATAAAAGCTGTGAGCTCCAGTCAGTTAGATCATCATTCTTTTAGCATGCACTTCATTTAGCAGTTACTGACCGCCAGATTAATTCTTTCAAATCACCCTGATTGCAGTTAAGGTCTTGCATGAAGTACTGCACGTGCAACGGCATTAGCAAAAAGTCCAGAAATCTGCTGGAACATCTATTTGGCACAGCTGCGTTAAAGCTCAGGAAAATTTCCAGGAGAGGTCAGATAACCGGTATCTTTCCACCTCCTTTCATTAAGGTCTGAGTCCTGTACCATGAATTCAGAGAGAACATTTCCTGTGCCTTTAGCAAATTCACCCCAAAAAGATGAATGTCAATGACCTGCAGCAAAATATGGGAGGCTTATTCCCTTTGGAAAATCTGTGAAAAGAGGTTGTATGTGATGAAATTCTGTCTCCACTGGTGATGTACTAAAAAGTCACAGCACTCTGTGCAAAGCTAGCAAATGGTGTGGCGTGTACCACACAGAGTTGGAACATGTTCCGGAGTCTCTCAAACTGCTGGTTCCAGATCAGACTCCTAAGTGGGATTCTCCTTTGCTCTCACCAGTAAAATAATTATCTGCTAATGGAAGGGAGTAGGACCACGCTCATCTTCCTTTGCACTTCATGCAGTCCTTCTAGCTGTCCAAGCAGGCATGCAATGAAACTTGCTTCATTTGCAAAAGGCATGAGTGAAGTTTCGGAAGATTTATCCTCCTAATTTATCTATAACTTGTACTATTTTTTTACCACTGGTTGGCAGATAGAAAGTGATCCATCCTTCTTCCCTTTTCCCTACAACCGTCAGCAACAACAAGAGGAAAATTCACTGTGCATGTTGAAGACATAAAAAGCATGGCAGACATCTCTGTTTCTGCACTAGAATTGATGCCCCTGTGACATAGTTGTTGAGGATTTTGGTCCTTAGTTGGATGATTTGAGTTTGTAAAGGAAAGCAGGTTTGAAGAAAGACACCAGCACTACACCAAGACACCTGAAGTGTGGACATGTGCTATACAGATGCTAATGCCTACCTGTAAGTCCTCTTTCAAGACTGTAACAGCGGTGATTTGGGGCACCAGCACTCTGGATAAACTTGAATGCTCTCCTAGAGGAACTAATTTTACCATCCCTTGGATTTGGCTCTCTGTGGATGTCTCTTCCACAGAGATGCTTCCTCAGGCTCCTCACCACACTCATACCAAAGGCTTTCCCAGTGTTGGAAAATGAAATAGACTAGTAATAATGATTCAGAACAACAACAACAACAACAAAAAATGATATAAAATCTTGCTGTGGTGATGCTAGGTGAGGTGACACGCATTTTTGGGGTATTAGTGTGCTTTTCTGAATGACAAGCATCTCTGCTTTGATGTTCATCACTCATCTCTCCTTCCTAGCAATAGCATAATCACCTTTACTAATAAACCTCCAGCTCGAATAGCAGGTTTTATTTAGTGTGCTATAAAAACAGTCATTTCTCAGATCATAAAAGGGGCTCAACTGGACTGCATCATTTTGCTGAAGTGAGTTTTCTGGTGGAGCAATTCTCTCTTTTAAATGCCACAGTCCCCCCACTACCAGTATTTATGTACTAAAATAAAGTGCAATTTTCTGTATTTTATTAAGTGTGAATCTCCAGCGGAAATCCATTTGGGAGCTGAACCCAAGATTTAATTGTCCCTCGATTTTATAATTTCAAGACTTTCTCAACCATTTTCACACAAACACTAGGCTAACTACAGTTTTATTGAAGTACAGCAGCACTACTTAGAGGCCCTGACCAAATTTAGGTTTGGCTTCTACTCACATAACTCAACAGCAGTACAGATCACAAAAAAGAGAGAACAGGTGAATAATGGTCTAGAAAACAGGGTTGTAAAGCACCTTAAGCATTGCTTTGTGCTTAAATGACCTCCCAAACTTCTCTAGCTTCTCACCTAAGAAAACAGGAATAAAATTCAGCTTACTGAGTCCCTAGTCTTTCACCCATGAGGTTGAATAAACAGGTGGAAATAATATAATTTGAATTATATTTAATATAAATGGAGGCCTAGGATCAGCACCCAGAACAGCAAAGTTTGCAGTACTCCTGACTCAGAATTTGGCTTATCCTGTGCAGAAGTTCTGGTCTTGAGAAATCCTTAAATTCTTGATCTCAGGCGGGAATTCAGTTATTCCTAAGTATATGCTCTGCTTAGGAGAGGAGACACCAAGACCAGAAAGAGAGATGCTATGGTACTGCCAGCGCTTCACAACATTGTCCTTTTAATTCCCTGTGTTCTAGCACTCACCAAAATGTATTTCTTTGCTCTACACATATTGACAAAGCAAATCCATTCCCAATCCTGTTATTGCTTCCTCTTAAGTGCTGACTGTGTGCTTGAGTTGAGTAACTCTATAAAAATACTAACACCAAAGATAAGGTTCTCCAACCAGGCAGCTTGGCACACGGGGTAAATCAGAAGCAGACAGCACACATTTCAGACATCCAAATGTGTCTGCCCATCACTAAGGGAGCAAAGTTATGTCTCTTTCTTTTCAAAACGTAACTTATGCTGAAGGATTGGCATTGGAAGAGTTGGCAAAGGATAAATGTTTCCAAGAGCTACTTAAGGAGAGAGAGGGAGATCAGCAAAAGAAAAGGTGAATATGGTGTTTTAGGCATCTGAGATACACATCAAAGGGACTAAAAATACATAGGGATGAGAGTGCCACAGAAGATCCTCCAAATTAGCAGTAATGCAGGTTTTGAAGCCGAAGCTAAAAAAAATGGGATGAGAAAAAGGGTCCACATTTTAAAGAGGAGGATAAATAATAATGACAACAGCTTATCATAGAAGTGGATTCTTTATTACCGGAAGTTTCATTTTAATCAAGGCTGGGTGTTTATCTTATCTGATATGCATTAATGCACGACAGCTATTGGACTTGTAACGGGAATACATTTAGGCAAATCCCCTGGTATGAGTCATGCAGAAGATTTGACTAAGTGATCACTATGTCTCTTTCTAGACTTAAAAATCTGTGACTATATATCCTCCATGTATCCTCCAGTGTTTTGTCCAATACGGTGTTAAGCAATTCCAGCAATGTGTCTTCAACCCCTTCCTCTGGGAGGCTAGATCCCAGCGTAATAAATCTCACTATTCAGAGTCTCTTCTCTCTTCATCTGGAATCATTTCCATCCCTAGACATACCTCAGTTCTGGATTCATCCCAAAATATGCTCCTCATCCTTGGCAGCAGAAAGAATATTTCCCATTTTTTTTTAACATTTCGTTTCACTTGTCATAATCCCTGCTGCTGTAAAGTGATGTATCCCACGAGTTGATTTACTAGGAAGGGCTTTGCTACCTTGCTCCCTTGACAAGCCCGGTGAGATGTGGTTCCCACCAGAACGAAGGTGGGCAGTGTTGTACCACACATGGTTCTGCAAGTGCGAGCAAATCCAGATGCCATTGACTCAATGCACTCAGGCTACTAACGTGGCAAAGGAGAAACCACTGCTATTCCTGTTGCTGTTGCTTTGTGCTGGTTAAGCATGGACCTTCGAGAGGCAAATGTATGAGAAATGCCTCTGCAGATTGACTCTGTCCTCACCAAATACCAAGATTTGTCCCTGAACTTTAGAAAAGACACTAAGTACGATACCAAATCTGGTTTGAAGTCCTACAGACATCTGTAAATCAGCATGAAATAAAAACATCCTGGATCTGAAGACATGAGGAACCCTGGAGTCAGTTTGAGTCATTGGCTGCTTTTTTTTTTACCTTGTTTAATCTCTTAAATATAGATGAATGTATTGATTTGGTCTTTTCTGGTTTACATTTCTCTGCTGTTTTGTATGCTGCCTCACAGTCTCAAAATAAGAACCCAGGTGCAACCCCTTGAACTGCTGGAGGCCTCTGAATCCAAATGTCACACTAGGTGTTCAGAAGGTGTTTGGGGATTTTTGGGAGGTCAGGAGGAGAAAAAAGACCAAAAGCTAAATCTGAAACCGCTGTACAAAAAGGTTGCATATGTTACAGTCACTGGTGCAGAGACTATTCAGTAACTGTTTAAAACATGTTTCAAATAAGAAGAATAATCTATTGCACTCCAGGTAAAATATTTACTTATTATTTCTTTTTTTTGTGGTTTATTTTCTCCCCTTTGTTCTGTTTTCTGCTAGACAATGCACACACTGCTGCATAGGACCCCTTTAAGGATTTCTCTCAAGGATGCATGCATATCTATTTTCTGCAACCAGACAGAAAAACCTTCTGAATCAGTGCAGATTCATCACCTACCCCGCACACGACCTTATCAGCAGTTGCGACAGGAGGCCCCCGTGGAATACTGTGGAAAGGGCAAAGCTGGAAAATGTGCACTTTAAAGTGCCAGAGACTTTAGTTTAGTGTGCAGCACTTGTAATTTCTGCTGCTGCAAATGTTCAGCTTGCTATGGATATCTTAGAATTTGGGTTTTCCTTGACTAGAGGTCATGAGATTTATTACAGTAATTTTTTTTTTGCGATTTTTTTTTTTCTCTTGTGGTAGGTGAGGCATAATTGAGAATACCAGATACCTGCACGTATAATATCTCCAGAGAGGAAAGGAGAAATAAAGCTTCCTGACGCTCCTTTCCCCACATGTAATGTATTTTGCCTTTAATTTTACCGCTGAAGAGAATATTTAAGGAGAAGCCAATGCTGCGCATAAAGGCTTCAGTATAAGACATGTGACAAAGAAATTGACCTAAATTCTTCCAGTCCCATGCACAAACACATGTAGGTTTGTTAGACTGACAAGGACTCAGGTATTAAAAATTAAGTGTTTAGTCTTATCAACATGCATGATCCCATCTTGTGTCATCTCCCTGCAGATATATCCAGAACAGGAAATTTTTGCTGTCAGCTTGCATGCCCTTCTGCATCAGAAGCCATGAACTTTTATTTTATATAAATACTACTTCACTGAGTAAAACCAGCATATTTGTGTGTTTGTGTGTGGCAGGAGGACACAAAGTGATGAACAGACAAGTAACAAAAGTTAATTAAATGCATTTTCTATCACAGTCTTCAGAATTACATTTACCATGTCATTCTCAGAAAACAAAAAGACCTTGCTAATACCTGAAGTCTATCTTCAATAAATCTCACACCACTTCATGAAAGAAGTAGGAGGCATTATTCCGCAATCTACAGATACAAATATTAGGGCTCAGTGATCTGTCCAAATCCTTTCCACATTTCTTCATCAGTGTCAGTAGAAAAATTTAGGTTTCCTCACCCTTTCTTTTGCCAGTGCTTGTGGATCTTCCCATGCCCAAGGATGCAAACCCATGTTCCAAAGGCATTTTACAATATAGATGAACACGATTTCAAATAAACGAACGTCTGGCTGAAGTGCTGTATTTTGCTACATCACTCTGCAGTGGTGACTGGTATCACAGACGCATATGGAATTTCCACACATCAAAGGAGGACAAACATGGGGCTGTGCCTCAATGTGACAGGCACCCTTTTGCAGCCAGCCAGCAAGGATTTGGAGAACTCTCAGACATATAGACTATGGTTCCTATGCTGCAAATCCATGAGCAGGTGGTTTTAAAGACCTTTAGCTTTGTGGTGACATTAAAACGGACTATCTACGCAAACACAGCACACAGCACACTTGCAGTGCTCTACCTGCCCCTCCGAGTGCTTGCATCCGTGTGTAAGCATGTTGCTGGGCATTTAACTTTAAGAAAACCCAGACTGTGGGGCTGAGAATAAAGCAAAGCCTTTGCGCTTTCAGCTCCTGTCAGCCAGAGACTGAGTCTTTAGTTAGGAACCACAGAAACTAAATTCTAGGCAGATGTAAAATAAAAAATTCAACTCAGGATTCAAATCCAAGTTTTCTCTGCAGGACTGAGCTGTTTGTTACTAAGGGTATAGCATGGAGCAACCTGATCAGGTATGAGATTAGGTTTGAAATAACACCTACTATAATATTGCAGGAATTGGCCCTTCAGCCCCATTTGCAGGAAAGCTTGGTGGAACTCACCAGGTGCAGCAGACACCTTATTTAAGAACCTGGGTTTCCTACAGAGTCCATAAGGCCTCCAGAGAAGACACCAGATTACACTAAATCACTCTGCTGACTATATTGGGCACTTGGGCAGCTAATTCAAGCACATAAATCAGGCACCTAACGGAAAGCAGGATAAATATAGCCCAATTTACATACATGTCCTGTAATACACATTCAGCCCTTCTCCTGCTGCCCCATATCAGACTAGAAAGGGCTGAAGAGTTTCCTGACCAACAATATGTACAGAGGCCAAACGTGTTCCTGACAAGCTTTCAAAATTTCTACCTTTTTTCTTTTTCCGATAGAGAATCTTAAAGTTTTTTGAAAACATGCTTTGTATACAGAAAATGGTGAAGCTTTGGGGCTTGCCTAATTTCATTCCTCCTGCCTGAAGCATAACATTTTTCATGCTGCACAATCAAACCATACCCTTACTAAGTCTTAACTTGAATTGTTCTTGAATGAAAAACTTCTCTTTCCTCTTTGAGGTAAACCATAGAATAGCAAAGAGATAATCTCAGATACACCACAGTCTTGATGTTTTTTCTTCACTATTCCCAGACAAAAAAAAAATATTTTGAAAGCAAAATTGTGTGCAATTCAAATGTAAACCCAGGGTTTTGAGGGTTTCTTTTTTTTTCTTGTTTTTTGTTTTGTTTTTTTTTTTTTTGTAAATTAACAGAGGTTAACATTTCTTTGTACTCTCCCTGAAAATGCCTCATTATACAAACGGACATTTGATAACTGAGAAAATCTGTTCACAAGCTGTTCACATGACCACACTTCTAGCTTCTTGTTCAAACTTTTATTTGGTCTTTGGAGGTTTGCTCAGAATCAGTAAAATCTTGAGTTATGGATTTTGTCTTAAACACTGGGTACAGCAGATGACCACAGGAAGAACGCAACTGAGCCACCTGCCTACTGCTCAGAGAGCAGCCCCATCACATGCCTCTGGGTATCTTTTGCTCCTGCTTCTTTTATAGGTTATTTACAACAAGAGTGTCTCTGCTCCATTTATGGTGCTTCCACAGAGGCTTCATCTCACCTCACACCTTTAATGAGCAGCACATTACTCAGCCCTCCCAGTCAAGTGTGGACAATGGCAGCGAGACTAGAAAGACTTCCCTCTGCTGTGATTATATGTGGTTTGAGGTAGGCATACCCTGGTCTACCTAGGTTTTTGAATCTTGGTCGCTGTTCCTGAGGCTTATGGGTTCATCAAAGGAGAAAAAGGAACATGTAATTATGAAAGACGTTAGGGAGAGAACACTCTCTGATATCAGACGTCTAACCTGGGCACAGGGAGTAGGAGTCTTGCCACACATATGACCAATAGATTTTGACCACATTGGTGTTGGACCAAGCCTTGGACCTTACTTGGGTTTTCTTTGAAGACCTCATGGCCTTTTTCTGTTGCTTTCAATTATACCAATCTTTCATTCCTATCACCTCTAGCTATTTTACCCGACAAACACACACACACACAGAGAACTGTGGGAGTAAGCGTGGTGTAACTCTAGGTGTTTGGAGACTGTTGTTCTGCTCTTGTATCTGCCACTGAGTTCAGCATTCCTTGGTCTTTGATATGTCCAGCGACAGTCTTCTGTAGTGTGATTACTGGAAGAAACTAAACAACTGATTTGGCAGAGACCTCTAACTAATATTATTTTAAAAATTGTTATTTTAGTAAAGAAGATGGGTCAGAGCTTTTTCTAGTTCTAGGAGAGGTCCTTCTGAAGTGAGCGTGTCTGCACTGTTTCCTCAGTAGAATACTGACTGAAAAAGTTAATCTAAAAGGGGAAAAAAAAAAAAGCGTATGAAACTTTTTGACTGTCTCAGCTCATCACCTTCTCTGGAGGCCCCGTCCCATCACAAAACTTAATGAAAATCTCTTTCTGGAGAGGAGAAATGCCTCCATTGTTCTAAGCTCCAGCAATCTAGTTTCCATTTTCACTAAGGCAGAAACACCAAAACCCCAACAAGACGTCTTTCCCCCACTGATAGGCAGGTTTGCCTGACAGTGGCACCCTTGGCCAGTAGACAAGCTGTAAAGTTTAGCTAAGGAGTGTGCTATGCCTACTTGATTTTTGGGCAAGCAACAAGAGCTAATGCAACAGTGCTTTTAGTTGGTAAACTGAAAAAGAAAAAAAAAAAATCTAGAATTTCTCCCTTCCGAGCAATATATACTGATGGGGAGGAATTTAAAAGTTGTCTCTTAAGGAGAGCAAGGCTTAATGCAGGAGTTAGTGAGGGAACCTAAGAAGCACCACAAACCCCTCTTCTGAAGAATGCAACAGGGGTCAAAGGTACCTCTTTAAACTTTCTGCCCATGCTACAGTAGCACAGGCAGCGAAAAAAAGAAAGCCAGATTGCTGTCTAACAATCTTGTCTCAGAACCAGTGATGGTTTGGGGAAAATAACTGAAAAGCTATGGTGCAAGTCAAACAAAAACATTAAGGTTACTAGGGAGACAGAGAAACTCATGGAGCAATTAAATAGCCAACAGACACACCCACCCACACACAGAGCCCTCATTTACTCAAAACTCTGACAGTTGTTTATTGAGAAGTAGGTGTTGACGGTTCACTTGTCTTGGATGGATTTCTACTGGAATAAACACCAGTGCTTTCAAAATGCCTGATCCCATTTTCTTGCAGAAGAAAAAAAAAAATAAAAATCCACAGAGACACTATATACAGAGCGGGTATCATTACTGCTGTGTGCCGTGGAGAGGGGACTCCATGTATGGGAAAGATTAGGCTATAAGAGTGTTTTGGAAAACGAAGAGTTATTTCACAATAGGTCATGACATCTCCCTTGGAGAAAACTTGCCCAGATTCTGCAGATTACTTTACAGATGGAAAAGGGACAATGTCTGATTGCAATATGCTCTCAGATAAGGTAAATTTTGACTGGATCTAGAAACGTTCCTCTCCCAGGAGGCCAACACTGAACTTTTAAAGCATCTTTAAGATAATTGTTATATTACTGAGCAGGTGTAATCAATAACATCGGTGTAGTCTCCGTTGTAGGACAGGACCCATTGAATGCCAAAAGGCTGAGCAAAACTCCCTTTCTCAGTCCTGGCATTCTGCTATCAACAGCTGAAGAGATGGCTGGCTTTTCAGAGCACAAATAAGAGAGAAGAGATGAAAGGAAAGGAAATTCAGGCTTAATATTAGAATGCGCTGACAGTGAGATATATTAAGTTATAGAATAGGCTAAAAATGCCACAGAAACTTCATTTTTTGAATATGTAGGGCTAGAAAAAAAATAATAGGAAAAAGAGAAAATGCTGCATGGAACAACCCTGCAATGACAGGATGCTGAGACCATCTTTTTACATCTTTCTCATTCTTCCTTTCAATGTTTCTGTAGTAATTCTGGAGTTTCTGCTATTCACAGAAGTCATTGTATATAATAAGAATACGGCTACTCTGACATCATTCTGACCAATCTCTGGTGGTCACAGGGTAAAAACCAAGGATGTATAATCATAGAATCATAATAATGTTGAACAAGAGTGGATTTCAGTAAGTACACCAAGCTGCTGGACCAGCATTTCAGCATGCAAATGAGCCCATATTTGTAAGTCCCTAAAAGAAGTAAGCTCTTTTTAAGCACCCCACTCCTGACTTTCCTGGCATTAGAAACGTAGGCATGTGAATTCCTCTTCCGGGTGATGCTTGTGTCATCAAAACCTGCAGCAAGAATCGATCCTAGCATAGCACATAACTTGTTAGCAACACTCCAAAATCCTGTGATTGTTCTCTCCTTGCTCTTCTGCTTGGCCTAAAATGTTTTTAAAACCACTTATATCCATACATCATATCCAGGATTCGTGCATTAGCAAACCTTACATATATTGAAATTTAATTTTTGCACTGCTGGGACAACACAGGCTTACAGAATTTACTAGCAGATATGAAAGCCGTACAAAATCCATTGCAACATTCTACACTAAGGACAACCTAATGTTTGTTTCAGTTTGCATACCAGGAAAGGCATAAGAATTTAGCTGATTTGACCAAGACAGATAATCAAGTACTCCTCACCACACAGGGACTAGGAATCCAAGCCTTAAATTCTATATTTTTTTTAATAATTCAAAAGAATCATTGTAATTAAATTTATTTGGAGAATCACACAGTTTGGAAGGGATGTCCAGAGCACATCTTGTCAAATTGTCTTGCCCAAGCAGGCCCACCTAGAGCAGTTTGCCCATTACTTGCACTGTGATTACAGGAACATTGGAAATGCTTCAATGTAATCATTGCACAAAAGAAAAGTAGCAAAAAAAAAAACCCGTCCCAAAGCCATTCCATTCAAGTCTTCAAAGAAGAATGGAGAAAAAAGGGAGATGAAGAAACAAATGAGAAAGGTCAAAATGACACCACAACTTCTGATTTTCAGACTCAGTCTGAAACCATCTCGCCAGGATTCTTCTATGTTTGCCACACTCTCTGACTTGTCTTACCAGTCAAAGCAATCAGGCAATTAACCCATCTCACACATGTTTAAGCAGTCCTTACACTCTTGCTGTGTGCATCTCATAGGGCGCCTTTAGATGCTGTTTGTACACAATGCATTGTGGGCTTTCAGTGGTGTGAAATATAACGGTTAATGCCACAGCAAAAGTTCCAAACACAGAAAATATTGCAGGATGCATAAATAATTAAACAATGTGCATTTAAAACATGAGCCATTAAAGATAGCCTTTGTGGGGAGTTAAAAAAAAAACAACTGTAGACTGCAAGTTAATCTTTCATAAGGCGAACCTTCAGATGGTTTCTTCTTCACGGACACTTCACAGTGCTCTGTTTCCTTTTGAACCAAGCGTTCATACAAAAAAGCGCTTTGACAATCCCACTAGGATGCTCATCCTCTGTGTTCAGAGAGAGATTTATAAAGATCACAAAGCAGGATTGTGAATATAATGATCCCAGGGATTAGCCTTTCTTCCGAGTATGGTAGGGCAGTCCTTTGGACCTATCTGAAATCAGAGAGGGGGCTCTTGACTGTGAGACAGTGTACGGCTTTCTTCTCACTACCACTGTCTGCTCCCCACCTTCTCTCATGTTCTTGCAATACTTTAAATGCTTAAAAGTTTAAGGCAGCAGTACGTTAGCTATCACCCTCCCTGTCAAGGGAAAATGAAGGAATTTCCATTTAGAGTCAGTGAACCGTTGCTCCCAGTCAGAGTGGATTTACTACTGGAAAGTACTGTTAAAGTATTGATAAGGAGCATATTTAAACCTACTGGAAAATCGAGTCCAAAGGGAAAGAAACAGCTTATTCAGAGGAAAGAAGGTTTTGTGATTAAGACACGAGATAGGTATTTAGAAAACCTCTTATTTCCTCTTGTTCTCTCATCCCTCTTAGACTTTGAGCAAGAAATTTGATTGTTGTGAGTCCAAACACCAGAAGAGGTAAGCTCCTATCCAGACAGTTAGGAGTGGATTTTATAGGAGCTGGACTCGGTGTCTACTTGAGATACCTTTTTTAGGAATATAGGCAGTCACCCAGAGGCATTTCTGTGGTCTGTCCAAGCGGTGGTTGGGCCAATGAAAAAACTAATTTGTGTTGTAGAGGTCCACGGGCTCTGTCTGGAATCTAAAAATTAAAACAGCATTCTCATGAGATTTTGAGGCTTTGCCAAATAATATCCCAAATGCTGTGGCTTTCTGTCCTAAAAAAGTGAGAAAAATAATAATCCTTCCCTCCTCTTGCTGCACACCATTGTTTTGGCTTTAACCTATAAGCTCCAAGGAGCAGGATCCACCCCTCACAGTGCCTATCTCAACAGGTTTCTGGTGTAGTTCAGGTCTTCTCACGCTGTCTGAATGGAGACACACACATTTCACTGAATAAGCTGCTTTAACCCCTAGCACCTGAGGTCTAAAAGAAAGCGCAATAACATCGTAAAAGTAGTTGAAATAGTATTACTCATGCAAGAAAATGAAACTAGCATGTGTAAGGAACTACCTGTCAAGATCTCCCCGGATTTTTGTGCATGTGAACTTTTGAATAATCACATTAGTTTGCATAAGCTATATAATAAGTATATATAGTAAATGACATAAAAGCTTGTCATAAAAACAAGATCTCATGAGTTTGTGAGCGTGACCTCAATTCAGTCCATTCTGCAACCTCATTAACGGTACAGACTTTAATTACATGGTCACATACTATTCTTTCCTGCAGGTCCCCTGTTTCACCAAGTGCCTGTGAGAGGTTTGCATTCCTGTAACTTTATAGCACATTAATCAGGGGTGATGAGACCACGAATCAGTTATGCAAGTCATCCCAAATACACACTGACGAAATCTGTAAACCACTACCCGGTGCCCACATTCAGATTATCCACCTGTGTTACAGATGAACTATTTTTGGGTTGTTTTACACAGCTCTGAGGACATTTAGTGCTTTTTCAGTAGCACAGAGATATTTGACCCACCATCCCTATAATACCATGTGCCTCAGCTACTGTGTGGCCATTTACGAAGGGCTCACTAAGGAAAAATATGATAGTCCAATATTCAACACCTTCAGTGGTGACCTAGGAAAACTTACTGCATGGAAAAAAACCTGCCATAGTATCTTTAGACACAAGCTGTATTGAACTAAGAAATGTAGATAACTCTTTCTATGGTGTTACAAATCCTCTAACTTCGTGATCCATTTGAAAAACTTAAGTGCTGTGACAGTTCAAATAGTTTCAAAAAATCTTATTTTTTCAAGGCAGAAATTGTTCCGATTGCAATTTTAGATCTATGTGTATACAAACAGGACGGTAAAGATTAGGAGGACTTTTTTTTTTAAAAAAAATATGTTTGGTGCTGGGTAGGTAAAAGAACTCTTCCCAGAAACAGCAGATGAAGTCATAAAAATGCAAAGATAAGTAAATTTACTGTATTTCATTCCTGTTCATCACAGAGAGACACATATACAGCTTGTTGCAACTATCGGTGTTATCCTTAATTGTTAACGTCTCGAAATCCGCCACTCACTGAATCATAAATACAATATTTGGAAGGATCTTTCAGGCCGTCCTTGCAATAGGTAAAATGATCTCTACCGAAAATTCACAAGCATAATTCAGCTTTGACATCAGAATGGCCTTCTAATTACCATGGAAATAATGGAAATAACGCAATGGACCACCAATTCTTCACCACAACACGTATATTACTTTCCAGTATACTCCAATATATATGCACATGAATAGTATTTGCCTATTTAGTTCACTGTTAAAATATTTCCAGCCTCAAGTATGTTGTTCAATAACCCCACTGCTGACCTAAAGTCTCAAACAGGAAACCTCTTCCTGTGTTTTACAGTTTAATTTGAAAATGCATAAAGAACTAAGAGCAGCTTTTCTTTGAAGAGTACTGATAGTTAAAATAATTTTCTTTCAAAAATTCTGCTTTACTAAGGTTTTAGAAGGGGACGAAATAAGAAATAATGGCTTTGAAATAATTCATCTCAGGGAAAGAAATTAGATCAGGGTTCATATTTTACTGTGATTTACATCTTGTGCAACCCCATTACATTTAATGGGACTACTGAAGGTCTGTGTCAACATGGAATGTGACTCTTCGGGCTTAAGTGCCATGATTCATGGACTGGGTTACAGTGGTCACTGTTTTTAGGATAAGACTTTATCTCCCGGGACTACTAATTGAGACTTTGGTTTTATTTCGTACAGATTTTGTTTTCCCTTTGTTTGCTTCTTTAGGAATATTCAAGGGGATTAACCGCTCCATCAGCTGCCCACTTTTCACATCTTTTGTTCTCACAGTTAGTCTAAAGGGAATACCTGGACTCTTGGCATGTATACCATCATGGGTTTTGATGGTAAACCGCCTTATTATTGTTAATATAGAATATATTTGACTCAGAATTAATCACTGCCTGAAAGTGACAACTAAAGGCCAAGGCCAAGAAAGGCAGTATTTCATAAATACATGTGGTGATATTCCTGCTCCTAATGTCTATTTCCCTTCTTGCCTTTTCTTCTTTTTCATCCTAAAAGGACCTGAAATGAGCATATGTGGGATTATATATATATACACATATATATATATTCTTTTTTCCTGTATAATATTAAATTGCTATCATGAATGAACTAGAGTTGTCACACAGTCTTTGACATTGTTGAAACAAAAGGATGTAAGCATGTATTTGAGATGTTATTGAATGAAATGTTTTGGTGCATTTTGCCATCTCTCACGAGTGTTGTAAGACAGTAATGAATATTTAACATTTCTATTCTCTTTTTATTAGATTTCGCAGAGCCTTATAACCTACAAGAAGCACTTACTGCTTTATCCCATATATACTATTCTTGGCTGGGACTGTAAAGTGCTAGACAGCATTTATAAAATATTCTAAAAAGGGAAAAAATACTCCAGCAAAATTACTTCAGATTACTAAACTACCTGAATAATTCTGAGAGATATTTTGTAAGTGCAGTTTTAAGGAGGACTTTGAGCACATTTCTCACTTGAAATGCAATGCACAAGGCCTACTAATTCCTGGTGTTTCTATTTAAAAGGAAAAAGAAAGTCTTTAAAGGCACTTCTGTTGTGTGCAGAAACTAATGGGTGTGCAAGAAACAGATATTTAATTCTCCCATCCGTTTATTCTGCTAGGGCTGGCAAATATATAGTGGAATATTCCAAAGGAAACTATGGTCAGGTCACACCAGTGTAGAGGCAGTTTCTATTTGATACTATCCTGGCACCTCTTGGAAGTGCCGTGTCCTTCCTCTAGGTGCAGTGACTAATGGGAGTGGGATGAAATCTGATCTGCCATACTCTAAAATAAGGCAGGCCTAAATTTTGTCTTTAGCTTATGCTTTTAAATTCAATTTTGCCTAACTCTGATTGCTATAATACAAAATCTTGTCTTGTGAAAGCTTATTTGTAATTTGAATTTACAATTCCTTGCTCAGAAGAGGATATACATACAAACACACATTTTTGGGGTAGCCCTGCAGAAAGCTGAGGGTATCCACTCTCATGAGGTACCTGAGAACACATTGCCTTTCAGAATAAAAAGTAAGGTATTACAGTTATTATGGAAAAGCTATTTTTCTCCCCAAAATGATCAGCTAATTAAGATCAGGGTAAAAGAACCCCTAAACCAAACAGAGAGACCTGAAACACTACTGTGCATCTTCCCATTTCAAATGGCAAGTGGGTGCTTTTGATTGTGTTGCAGCATTTATCCACTAGCTTCCTAAATACACATAAAAAGGTCTTCAAGGTTCAGTTTGAATCTCCTCCCCTCTGACAGGGTGTAGGACTAGAGCCTGCTACTTTGCTATTTGCTTCACTCGTCCTTTATTAATGGTTTACCTTTCTCTCTCCTGATACCTCCCATTGTGAACACAGAAACCCCAGCAGCAATGTGACCTTTGCAAAGGCGAGGAGGAGAAAGAGAGGAGAAGAGAGTTTAGAGGTGGGTTTGATCTACTCTGCAAACACTGACCACATGGTGAAACAAACAGCTGCAAGAAAAGACAAAGAAGGTCTGAGAACGGAAACCAATATATTCCGAAAGCTGGGAGCGGTTAAACGTGATGAAGAGGCACAGCAGCTGACAGAGACGGAGCTGGGAGAGGGAGGAGGGAGAGCTCTGTCACATGCATTCAGCATATTCTCATTTTTCAATACTCACATTAAGAACAACCAAACCACAAAGTTTCATAACTTGTCATTTAGCTTAAGGGAGCAAGAAGAAGATTAAAAAAAAAAAAAAAAAAAAAAAAAAAGAAGGTTTTGAAAGAGGAATAATAAAAACATTTCTGAACCACAGAGAACTGCAAGGTGACCTTCAAACACAATCTGGGGTGAGCAACCCACTTCTGGTCTTCAGATGTCATTCATTTCCTAGTTTGCTCTCTGCAAAGGAAGCACGAAAGACACTTTTTTGAGTCGGCTGCAGGAAGATGAACAGAACAAGGACTTTCTGTTTGTACTTCTGTGTTCCTCTTTTTAAAATAACAACAGTGAAAAGTACGATCAGAAGCGACTGCCCGGGGTATATTTTCTTTCAGTTTTTAGTGCACTTCTGTGCCTGCTGAGTGAGGGATCCATGCAAACAAGCAGAGGGTTTGCACTGAAGAGACTGCACAGAGAAACAGCCAAATTGATTGCACACCCATCAGTTTGCACACAATCACTGCCAAGTGCCTTGAGTACACAATCCAAAAAAGCAAACAGCACATTGTGTTCTCTTGAACTCATTTAACTTCTCTCTATCTTAGGCACACGCTGTAATAATTGCTCAAATTTGATACAAGTCTGATTTTTCACTTAACTTTCCTTTGCTCTCCTGTCAGAGTTTTAGTTCATAGATCTCAGGAATCTTCTGTGTGTCAAGATCTTGGGTAGTGTTAAGGTGGGGAAATGCAGGTACAGAAAGATGATGTAATTTGTTCTGTTTCACTCATCTCATCAAGGGATAATCCTGCAAATCTCATTCAGACCTCCCAAATTCCAATCCTTTCTTTTGCAAATTGCTATTGCTTTAAAATATGTATATGTAATAAGACATCGACTGCCATGTCTCAGGATATAACCCAAACACTGAGTGGGGCCAGAGAATAAGGATCTATTTTTCTTACGAGCAAATTATAACTACTCTTATTGTCTACTACGTGGTTTCTTGCATGCTCCTTTGAAGCATCTGGTGTTGGCTACAGACAGTAATTGGAAGTTCATAATAAGACAATAATAAGCCTTTGACTGGAGTAACAGTTCCTGTGTTTCAATGTTTAATAAATGTCAAGAGTTAAAACACAACAACTCATTTACTCAGCATTAGTGTCTAGGAAGGTTTCCTGAGTGAATACAGGCTGACTTTTGCTGGATTCAAGCTTTCATTAATGATAACAGAAAAGGGTTTAGACCCTTATATCCTCATTATAAATGTTATCTTTCTGAATATAAACTAAATCATTTAGTGATGAAATAAAATCTTTCTTGTTTCTCTGTCACTGTTCCCATCTATGTCCTCCAGGTTCAGCAGAGGCTTCGGATTTAAGGCACTCAGCTGAGAATTGTGAGACAGTGTTAAGCACCCCCTGGATTAGGGAAAATGCTCTGCATCTCCCAAGATGGGGTTAGCTCCTCACAGGACATATGCACTATCACAGTATAAAATATTATAATATGATATGATATGATATGATATGATATAATATAATATAATATAATATAATATAATATAATATAATATAATATAATTATTATTATCTCTTGGTAAATGTTTCCCACAGTACAGTGGCAATAATGCACTGGTGTAAGAAAAGCAGTTAACAATGAGAGAGCATCTTGCGTCATAAAAAAGTCTGAATGGTGGTGTGTGTCTCCATGAGAACATTAGTACCTCAAAGACGTATAGATGTGGTGCATAGAAACACAATTTAGTGGTGGGCTTGGGTTTATGGTTGGACCTGATGATCGTAACAGTCTTCTCTAACTTAAATGATTCTTCAATTCTAAGATATCAAATTCTTGAAATAGTCCTTGAAGAGGGGCAATGACACTTTGTCACTTTAATATCCACAATTTGGCTGATGAATCTTACTAACTTTTTCCAATTTTCCCTTTTGTTGGAAGAAAGGTACAATCTCAGTGACTAAAAATGTGAACAAAACAAAATCAAGAAAATTTTCAGGAGGAAAATAAACAATAACAACAACAATAAAAAAATATTTTAGGATTGCAAATACAAAGAGATTTCTGCACTTCTTCTAATCTATCAGACCATATTGAGATCTTGCAAAACAGGAAAATCAAATGCCATTCAAATTCAAGGTTTCACAGATCACCCTAAAAGCTTCAGCAGTTAGTTTCCTGCTGGAGACACCCCTTAGGCATTTTCTGTCCCCGTTCTGCAAATGAAGCTTCTCTTGACATCAGTAGAGTGTGTCACACAGGGGATAAAAATGCACTATAAGGCCTCTGCTTAATGGGATGGTGAATTTTTACAAGTGGAAAGCATGTGTAATCTCCAAAAGTGCAAAATTTCATCTGTATCCACAGTTCAGGTCAGTGTACAGTGATTTTTCCCCAGGCAGACTTTGCACAGGATGCTCTGTCGCAGCAAGATTCGTGCCTCCAAGGGAAGCAGCAGGTTAATGCTCACCTCAACCAGCGTATTATCATGGGCACCCTGGGAGGAGCTACTACTGACAGAAAATTCACCACTGGTTGAGGCAACGCACATATCCTCATGTCAGAAACAGCTGGATGTGGCAAGAGTATCATGTCCCCCATAATTGGAGAGGATCAGATTTCTCTGCAGCAGCCAGTGGGAACTGAGGAATGGCTAAACAGCCTGTGGTACAGTATCACAGGAGCCTGCAAATTGCATAGGCAAAGAACCAAAAAGAGCCACATCGTAATGACAATCCCATTCCTTCCCGTGCCATCTGGTTGCACCATTACTGTTACACACATCAGGCTGCACATGAACAGTGATGTAGGCAACATATTGCTGCCTTCAGGATCAGTGGTGCAGAGACGCAGTCTGGGCATGGTGTCTGCAACAACACATGTTTACTCAGCACTTCTACTTCACTAAGCTTCTGAAATTCAAATTTATCCAAACGAGTGAAATATGCCAGGATTGCTCTGCCATTACTTAGGTGGATGGCAGCAGCTGTTGGACACTGAAGAGTAGCTGTCCAGGAAGATGACAGACCAGGAGAATGTAGCTTGATAACGGGCAACTGGCAGGGACCTAGTCTTGCTGTATGGCCAAACTCAACTTCTTTGCAGTTATATAAAGAGTGATAAACTCACTCTGCCTAGGGAATCCTCTAGTCACTGATGTACAAGCTAGCACATGGTCCAATGTCAACCAACACTGCCAATCCAACCATCTTGCAGTGTGAACATGACTGGGACATCTAGGATGCATCTCCTTCCCTGAGGTCCAGAGAAAGACAACAACAGACTTTCCTGTGCCGAGGAACCTGCCAGAGGCACCCACTTCTTCTCTTGACAAGGGAGGGCATTTAAGGTGATTAAGCCCATATGTTGAACACTGGAGTTGCTCTCTTCAGATGGGGATTAAGCAGTGCTCCAGTCAGCTATAAGCACACCTCTAGTGTGATGACAGGCTCATCATCTTGAGCAGCAGGGCCGGACCCAAGGAATTTGGAGTTGCTACACAGGAGTCCGCTATTAACAGGATACGCAAGAGGCACAGGTCTAAAGCAAGTAACACCAAGTGATGAAGTGAATTTGGAGCAGAGCCAGGAAGATCACAGGACAGGAAGAAATGAAAGATGGAAGTGTTTTTAACACTGCCCTCCACATGCTCAATAAGGATTTTCTCAAGAGTCTTCGCTTTATAAATACTCTGTGATGTATAGTGTTTTTTCTAGACGTACCCTTCATCAGGAAGAGTACCACAAAATGCTTCACCAATATGCAAATACAACGTAAGCAGTAACCGACTCATGAATGATGCAAAGGAAGAACTACCACGAAATAAGTCTCCCCCCTACAAATTGGGGGCTGCTGTCCGATGTATTCTAGGTGTCCCACAGAGGAGTGTGTTTTCCTTGGGCATCTAAAAATGATATACTTGAATGTGAATGGGTCACTGTAGGTTTCCTTGATAGTCAATGGAGAGGAACAGGTACCCCAGAGGACAATAAGCTTCACGCTAAAACAGGCATCTAAGGCACATCAAATGAATTGCTCCCTGGAGATGTCTGTTCCTTACTGCTGACTAAAAAGGGAGCTTAGAATGACCAGTTCAGCCTTAGGCATCTAACTTTAGACATCTAAAGTTATGTGAAATGAATCACACCTGTAGAAGGACTAGTAGATCATCTATCTTTTATGTGCCATAGAGCTTGAGTTTGTACCCTGTTACTCTTTTGTTGAATCTAATAACTTCCTCTAGAGAGGCCTGCAATCTTACAGACATCAAAAGATGATGAATTCATCAATTTCCCTGGCCCCTTTTTTTAATGATTCACCACCATCATGTGTAAAACACTGCTCGTTCAAATTTGCCCTTAGCTAGTATTATGTTTTCCTCCATTATTTTGAAGACATTTGTATTTCCTTTCTGGAAGTGTTGGTGCAGTTTCAGGGCACCAGGTCTGAAGACCAAGTGGTCTAGCTTTTCTTCTCTTCCAAAAAAATAAATCTTTGTACAAACTTCTAACCGTCTAGCAGAAAATCTGCTTAATTTTTCTGTTGAACTGGGACATTCTTTAATAAGACTGATGTCTTTTTATACCCCATCTTCCCAGGAACCTGAAAGAGTGCTAAAAATATTAATAAATTACATATCAGTGTCTCTTTAAATAAATATTGCTATGCACTCATTGGGAACAGAGAAACTAGAGGGCAGAGGGTATAAGTAACTGACTCAGCTCTAGAGCAGAGGTGGGAGTATATCTCTTCCTTCTGATTTATAACACTGCCGTTTAAGCATTGGATTTCAATTAGCACTGTGCAACCTTTAGTCACATCTTGGATTTTTTCTATTGCGAGATTTTATGTTCAGAGCTTTGTTTCCAATAACCAAGGAGAAACCTTTTATTATCTTTACACTAGGTCCAAAAGAAAAGGTTTCTAGTTTGAGTTGGGCTCCACGGGATTACAATATATTTGTGTGTCAATAGTCAACAAGTTACAATCATCATCTGTGATAAATTTTGATGAGCTTCACTTATTTTAACCTTTACATCAGTAACTACGCCAAATCCGCCAAATCTCAAATAGACATCTGAATTTGATGAAATAGTCATTTGCAGATAGAAAGTGGGCAGGGAGGAGGGCACTTACCCAAACCAATAGCAAAAATACAAAGGGTGGTGTGAATACTAAATGGTCCTTCCTCATGAGTGTCTGTGTCGTCTTTTTCTTAATTGCTGTTATTTATATTATCATAGATGAGGATCCCATTGCACCTTGAACTGCACAATCAAATAATAGAAATTATATATTCCACATTCCCTTTACATGATGCTCCAGCTACTACAGTCAAAGTGAGAGAATATCCTTGAAAATATCTCCATTAAAAAAACACCACAGCTATATATAGATGTCAGATGGAGTTGATCATATCAAGCAGGTAACCTGTTCCTATGATCAGCTTCCAGATACACCTAGTAAAAATGGGTTTCCTGCCAATTTTATGCCTTGCAAGATATTTCATAACGGACATGAAGAGCAGACTTTTTTAAGGATAAACATCTCTCCTGGTTTTGCGTTATCTTATCTTTATTTTACAGTACTGTCTTCATCTGATATTTATTACAACTGTGTGCTTTGTTTTTCCTACTTCAAATTGAATACTCCTCCTGAAGGAAGGACTCAGCAACTGTAACTCATCTTGTTATCACTATGCATGTCTAGAGCAGCATATGCTCTTATAAACAGTCCCCACCATCAGTTTGGATGATACATTGACCTCAGAGCTCTTTGATCACAATTAGCATAAGAAGATATTTTTGCATGTGCACATATGCATACTTACACAGACTTCCAAATACTGCTACTGCTTTTGCTTATTATTATTACTACATTTTTCCATAAATGTTCTTTAGCACTTTTAGCTTTTGAGGAATTGGCTTCACAAGACAGATTTGGAACCTAGTTGAGCTTTGCTTTTATAATAACCATGCCAAAGCTTGTCCATCAAACCCTATACAAGTTACCTTACCAAACCGTCCAACCCAAACATAGATTCAGAAATTCCACGTACCTTCCTAGAGTATTTAGCATGCTTTAGATGAAGGTCATAATAAAAGTACTAGTTTTATTACTCCACAGTTTCAGCAGATGGTCCGAACTATTAAAAATCAATTTGAGCCTATTAAGAATGTCATCTATTCTATTTCCAGACAATATCACAGCAGCTCAACCTCATTACTTATCTGTCACTATGAAAAGTAGCTAAATCTTTGTCCATCACATACAGCTACTTTTTGCCTAGAATATTTGATCTGTTTTTCTCAGATATTTTTCTGCAGAAGTATTTCTTTTTAAATTCTACAGTACCATGGGCAACCACTCTCTATCCTCCCCCGCAAAGAAAAACAAAAAAACAAAACCAAAACCGAAAATCCCTATACTATATTTAGTCTTCACGTAGTACATCGTCTGAAGAATCTCAAAGTACATCACAAAAGACAGATGTAGCTTTACACCCACTGCTCAGATGAGATATCTGAGTTATGTGGTTATTTTTCTACACAAATTAACAAATTTTGTGATCTCTGAAGGTAAACAAAGAAATCAATGCTGACACAGCACAAACTTTATTTTAAAATCATACAGACTCCTAAAATTTCCAGGACTACTGTCAGCTCTTTTTTTTTCCAGTTGGTGCTCTTGCTTCTTAAGCCAATTTTTTTTTTTTCACATGATTTCCAAATAACAGTTTCCAAATTTTGCTTTGGCTCAAAGTTATTTTTCCTTGGAAAATATGAATAGTATTTCTGCAAATACTGTTAACTGACTTTTAAAATCTACATGCTAGAGTATATATTTTCTTTTGTTCAAGGAATGAGTGGTGCTTCAATCTTAATCTTAATTATCGTAGTAATTAGTAACTTATTCTTAAATATTGAAAAAAACCCAGTCTGATCTTTGAGAGCAGTGTTTTGGATGATTGAGATTTAGACCTATATTGCATAGTCACATCTTTCCTTCCTCTGTAAAATTAGCTGCAAACTTAGTAACTGCCATTTGAGAATGAACAGGATTTAAAGCTTCAGGGACTACACAGATACTTCATTTTATCAATCATTTTTATATAATGCTTAATGACATCTATTAAAACAAGACTATCTTCAACATCCATGACTAACACTTTTATTTGACTTGATGATCTAAGAGGTCTTTTCCAACCTAGTGATTCTGTGATTCTATTTATGCTTATGGACAGATAAGTTGTAAGCACTAAAGGCACAGTCTTCTAATATGTCTTCACATGGCAGCAGCTGTGATATATGAGGTCCAATAGAGAACCCTGAGATCATGACTGTAATTCTTTTATTTTGATAAATTAAGAATATCAGCTATGATCACCTCCAAAATAGTTCCTTTCTTAATTGACACAGAGCTGCATACAATGCTGCCAACATTTAAAGCAATTCCATGGATCATTTTTTGAAAGGTTGCTGAGGATCTCCATCATGTTTGCTTTCATATCTGCTGTCAACAAAAAATGAGTTTCGTTGAGCATTGTCTTGATCTGTAGGATCTCTTCACCATAAGCTTCAGTCAGTAATAGAACAGTTTCCATTGCAGATTTCTTCACATACACAAGAAACTTGATGTTGACCCATTGTTCACACTTGCACACCAATGTTTTCTGACCAGGGGTAAGGAAACATCTATATTTAACACATCCACTTGTATTGAGTGAAGTGATCTAGTTGAGCCTTGTCTCACTGTTACAGGTTAGAACACGTTCTATATCCGTCTCTTCGCCTCTTCCCTCCTACTCTTCATTCTGAAGCTATAGGGCTAGTCTCAGGGTTTTTTTTGTGTTGGACCTCATACTCTATTGCATGAATTCAGAGGAGAAAAGAGAAATTTGCACTAACTCAATCACATCAGGAGAGAAACAAATCTAATATGTATCATCTATATATTTTTATACGACAACATAGGAAGACACACTTAAAAAAAATGATTCTTTGAATTCACTTAAGAAATGTATTTACTGATACAACTGTCATTTTAGTAGAGTATGGGTTTTTTTCCATCTCAGAGAATATCTGGAAACATAAGAAGCATCAATCAATACTTCCAGTTGCTTGAGATACTGAATTAAACAAGGGAAAACACTGCTTCCCTTTCTGCTGTGTTCTCCTATGAGTGTCTACATAGAAGACCTACGTTCCAGGCAAAGTAATTAATGATTAACGCAAAGCAGACAAAACTTGTTTAGAGAAAGTGGGAAGCGCACAAAACTGAGCACTGCATGATGGCTTAATTAAAAAGGAAAAGGCTGACCATCATATTGGTCGAAGAGGAGGGAATCCAAAGCCTTTTCTTACACTCTTGAACTTTCATGAAGGAGCCTGATGAGTTGTTTTCCTATGATGTTACATGGACCACATGGGAGGAAGGTAGAGACCGTACTGAAATTGTCCGGCTATGGTGCTCTGTGCTTCTTCTCATCTCTGAGTCACCTGCGCGGGAGATGACTTTCAACTTGATCATTTAATCCTCTCCCTGAGGCTGCAGTTGCAGACAGCCTCACCATTAACATCCTAGACATACTGTGGCTGCTCTACATCGTGCACTGGAGGAGTTATCTCCCAACTTAACAGCTGCTTCTTCTGCTTGTAAGATCTTAAGAGTTGTAAATGTTTGACTAATATTTACTCTATTTGAGCTTATGGGCTGGATTTCATCTTTTGTAGCCAGCTGGAGGGGCAGTGCAGCAGTGGAAAACACAGGAGAAATTTGGGCTGGCTTGGCCAGAATCCTGTCTGGGATCCCCTGAGGAGAAGATGTTGCCATGGCAGCTTTGCTGTTCTTTCAACTGGTGCAATAGCTGCTGTTGCTACATTAAGCCAGCTCTGCTGGTCTGTGAAGGTGAGCAGCCTTCTCCGGGTAATCAGAAAATCTCCTGCTTTCCTGTGTGCTTCTGTTACTCATCCCTCCATCTGCCTAAGATACACAAAGATTTTGCTATCCTTTCTGCAGGAGGTGACCTGCCACAGCTGTCGTGCTGTTCATGCCTCTAGACCGTAACAGCCAGCTCCGGCACACAATGGGCTGCAGCTTTCACTGAGGGACTCAAGCTGGCCCAGTAAGGTACATCCTAGAAATGAGAAAGTAAATGTACTTTCATTTTAGATCTGAGCTCCACAGTGGCATTTATCCATTCCTAGGTTTTTTGTGCCTATGACATACAAAGATACTACCAAAAAACTCTGATGAAGGGCTGAACAGTTGAGATCTAGAGACTCGGATCTTCATCTAATAAGATGTTCTCAGTCGTTTATTTGAAGAACCGGGTGAGGTTGTCCCCTTTGCAAACACAGCCAAAGTGCTAACACCCTTCTACCTCTTACAGAAGGTCTGCTGGCTGGATCACACAGACGGGCCAGAGTAGAAGCTCTTTGTCTCTCAAATCCACATCTCACACTTCACTGGAGAAAACCCTAAGGCCACCAATGACTCTGAGCAGCAAACATTCGCCCGTCTAGCCTGCTGAAACTGTGCCAGATGAAATCAATGAGATCATAAGCATTTAAACAGTAATTACTACTGCTCAACCAGCTAACAATGTCCTTTATCATACACAGCCTCAGTCCTATCCCTTCACTTCAGCTATAAACAAAGCACATCAAACCGGAGGTGGTATAAATTTATGTGCAGGTTGTAGCCTCTGCTCCTCTTCTTCTCAATGTAACAATCATTACTGAATAAAGAAGGAAGAGGTATAGTTTATTGCATACTGATTTTGCAGTCCTCAGAAAGATACAACCCATCTTACAGAGTAGGACTGAAAAATGAACACATGATTAAGAGCTCTGAGATTTCTGTGTTAAGAAGAGACATAGCGATGTTGCTGTGATTTAATTCATGCATGCATGCACTTCAACCCAGACTAATTCCCTGGGGTTAAAATGAAACACAGTTTAAATCTAACAAGGGTAGAAACTCGTAACCAATTCCTAGGCTTCTCAAAGAGAATATCAAATGACGTGAAATCCTTAATTGCCCTGAATTAGACACAGACCTCTGAAATGGAGTTATTTGTCTCTTATCAAGAAAAAAAGAAGAAAAAAAAGGAGTTAATTCTTTACCTTCTTTCTACTACCCCTAGAAAATAAAACTTGTTCAAGCATAAAAATAGACTAAGTTTTACTAAAAGCAAGAGCGGATTTTAAGTGCCTACTTTAAAAGGACAAATTGTTTGCACAACTGATATGATATTATGAAACTTTAGACATTTCTTTCACAACTGACAAGGAACTGAATGCATTAGACAGGCCTGTTTCACATCAGAAGCCACAAAGTCTCCCAAGTCAGTATTCCTCTGGATTTTTCTCTGAACTCCATTGTTTGCGGTTTAAAAGCCCAAAAGATTCTGACCCATTTTAAAAGAAGGAAATCATATTTCTTAGGCTGCAAATGATACTCATTGCTAGCAGAAAAACAATTGGAGCTGAATCCTCCTGAAGAAAGGAAATGTCCCCTGTCAAAGTCAAAACACATAATTCCCCACAGAAAGTAGGCAAAATATGAAATGCACCAGGTCCAGGCTGGTGGTGCAGAACCACATCGCACTGGAAAAGGTTACAAATTTTTCTGTCAAACACAGCTGACTTCCATCTAGCAACTAAAAAAGTGAGATGTTTTTGGTGAAAGGATAGTACCGCTAAGCAGAATTGTACCTTTATTCTAAAGTATCGCTTCATGGTGGGAAGTGTTGCACACAGTAATAAAACCCAATAATCTATCTTCAAAATCCTTTCAAAAGTTCTAGCTCATTCCAATTCCTTGGGGCAAGACAAAGCTAAATGAAATTGTTTCCATTTCACAGATGAGAAAGATGAGGCAACAAAGCAAAGGATTAAATTGGGAGAGGGAAGGAGTGGTTGAGTTTTTGGATGTTCAGATTGCAGTCTCAGGCAACCTGTCTTTTTGCATTTGCATTTGACTTCAGGGTAAACATTTCTATGCTTTTTACCAATGCAGAATATGAGATCCCTACATCTGCAACTCATTGTGCAACATGAGTGCACCAATTGGCCTGAACATCAGGAAAGTAAACCCACAAGTTTGGATGAATCTCTGGCCCCTTGCCAAGCATGCAGATATCTTGTTACTTAGAATAATTACTAATTACTGAGTTAACCTCTTCGCAGGGAAAAGAGGAAATTACAGGAGCCAATTTTTTTTGCCTAGCCTTAGCACAAGAACTCAGGATATCCTGGGTCTCTCTCCTGCACAGATCACTGGGTTTCCTCTGTGCTCCAGCATTTCCCAATGCAAGTGGATTTAGCAACAAGGAAGACATATATTCAAGCAGGGAGTTTGCTTCCCTTGAAGGAAAGAGAGACAAAGACTTTTAGTATAACTACAGACAATCTAGTACTGAACTTGTGGAGTGTTCATTTTCCCTTGGAAACTGAAGTTAATCACTTTCCCTTTTCCTGGCACTCTGCAATGAGATGCTCTCTAAGGCTCTGACCCTGTTACTACTGACTACCAGGCCTAACACTTATTATCATGATAAGTCTCATTGGTTAAAGCAGCCTTATCTTAATGGTTTTCACATACACTTTACAGCCTGGCATAATTCAACGCTGCCTCATCCCAATACAAAAGAACAGTGAAATCCAGACATTTTGTTTGCATAATGTGTGTGTATTTTCTGTAGCATCAATACTTCCAAGATGTAAGGCAATTCCCACCAGGATCCTAGTTCGTATTGGTCAAACTGAGGTTCAGGGGTTACCAAAATAAGTCTCTCCATTGATCACAGATCAAAAGTAAACAAGATAAATTTTATCTAGTCTCACCACCTCCATATTACACACCATATAATTACCGTGTTTAGTGGATCATGTCCAGTACAGTTTAACTAAACCACATATTCTGCAAAAACCTCCTATCATGTTGTAAGGCAGCATATCTCCAGGAACCCACTTGGTTTAATCTGTTAAACATTCACACCTTTACTGTAACTGGTACTTGTCTGGTTTTAACTTCTGGCCATACGGTTTTGTTCTGTTTTTCTCATTGTGATGGGTACTTTCCATGGGTAATTTCACTGTATACAGAACTCTGTGACTTTCGTTTTATTGTATGACACTCTTAGTTGCCTGGCAAGTCAGTCTGTTTCAGTGTCTGCCGTCATGAAAAAGCAATCTGTCTAGGAGAAGAAATTACAAAGAGGATGTGAAATCATGACAGTCCGGGTAATTTCCTTTCCAACTATAGCTCTGTTGACATTAACTACAACATTAGCAGCTATGAATTACGTTTGTCATGCACACTCAACACAGAGAAAAAAACAAATGGAAAAGTTAAATATTTACTTTCTGACAGCTTATTTTTTTCCAAGTGTATTTTTTAACTAAAGAAGTTCTCCAAAACCATCCTAAACCATTTTGCCAAGGGAACTGCTGTTTGCACGATCAGGAGATTGTGTTTGCTTAAGTATGTCTGTGGAGCCAAAAGAAAATATAAAGAAAATAAATAATTTTTTTTTTTAAAAAAAAAATCTTCTTGCACCCATTCCTCATCCATTGTTTTATTAACCACAATTGCAAGGTTAGAAAAATACCTACTCCATTAACCTCCAAGACATCAGACGCAGGACTACAAAGCTCATTTTGTACTGAACTTCTGCTAACTTTCAGCATTTACTGATGCTGCGTGGCACCATGCAAAGTAGACCGGACTGTGATTTTCTTAAACAGCAACCTGGTCAAATCATGCTTTCAGTTATTAACAAATACCATACCTCAGGGTCGATTCAAACTTTCCACTACATGCTTGAGGTGATTGCATGATAAACAAATGATCAGTGGGAAATTTTGATGTTGGCATATGCCATCTGGTTAGTTTTAAGTAGGAGGAAGTGAGAAGATGTATGGTTGATTTGCCAAAGCAGTTTAAAAGAGAAGAGAAATATCTTTTAAAAAGAAAAAAAAGTACAGTCCTTCCATCTTCATTTTCTTATGCAGATACCTATAATCAGACATTTACTTGTACAGAGAGGTGCCAAAATAAACAGGACTTACTTTCCGAGCATCCATTAACTTCAATTTGGGTACTCAGTGTGCTAAAGCTCTCTGTAAGAAAGTTTACTTCTAAGTGCCTTAAAAAGGATTGAAATGGCTGGCTAGGAAACAGTCATCCCGATTTGGACATTTCTGGCAAGGCAAAAGTATGAGGATAATGGGATGTCTGAAATGGATTCATTTCCTGGCTAGATCAAATTCCAGACTGATTTAATATAAGTGGCGAAAGCACAGAGAAAGGAATTAATGTGGTACTGTTTGCTGTGGGTAGCAGAAGAAATAATGTAATTAAACAGGGGTGAAGGAAATATAGATTAGACATTAAAAGAAGCAAGTAAATGGTAAGGACATTTGCATGTCAGTACAGGTTGCTTGAAGGACTCATTATCACTGGATGTCCATAGGAGCAAATTAAATGAATGTGTGTTGCATAGTTTGAAGTTGAGTTGGTCCCAATTTGGAAAGGATGCATATGTTGACCTCTCACTCTTTTAAGGCACTTGTCATGCATTGCTGTAGAGAGAAACCACCCTCTAAAGGTGTTAGGCACCATTATCAGACTCATGTCTCACTCCTCAGACGGCCTCACCTTTGGGACTACTGTGACTCTATATTTTTAGTAAGGGAGGACAGGTAATCTTCTCCCTCAACTTTGTGAGAATGTCTTTAAAAAAATCAAATAATAGAGGAAGAACTATTATCTTTCTTTGCACAGTTATATGTCAGTTTTTGTATGAAGACCTCAAAGCACTATTCAGCCATTAATAAAACCCAGGAACTGAGGTGGATGTCATTAATCTACTCATTTGTAAAATACAAAGGATGCTAATAATGTGAAACGTTTTGCCCATAGGCTGTATAGCAGAGTTGGAGCAAACACAGAGACACAATTTTGGGGCCAGGAATTGCCTAAAATCAGGAGGTTTCCTCCTCCAGGACAACCAAAAATAGGGTGTTAATGCAGAGAAATTGGGTTCTCGGCAATTTGATGCATAATGGCAAAAAAAATCCCTTAGCTTCATGGTATTCAAATGCCATACAGGTCTCTTTCTCCACTAGACCACGCTGCTTATGCCCATTGTCAGGACTGAGACACCCAAAGGAAAAGCCAAAATGAAGCAAAGACCTCTGGGTTGAACAACATTCCTGTCACACATATGGGCAAATACAGGGTACAGAGGTGGTCAGGGTGCCATGTAATGAACTGCGGAACACATTTGACTATTCTAGACACCAGGTGTCTAGGACATAATGGCTTCTTAATTGATGTCTAAATAATGACCACTTACAATTAAGCTGTCAGAAGACAGAGAAAATAATAATGTTAAGTACAACTCCCTGTTTACAGTAGGAATCTCTCCCATTTCATAAGTCCTGGTTCTGTTCTTAAACACCTTTCTTGTACATACGTTTTTCCTTTCCTATTCTGCCTGGATCAAAGAAAGAGAGAGACGCCTTCCTCAGGAAATTAGGAGCATCTCTGTCTGCATTCACTTTGGGGGGGGGGCAGAAAAAGAAGAAAATCCTGCCTGGGACTTTAACAACTGGTGTGAAATACCCACATATGAACTCCACACCCTTGGTTTTTCAGCTATAGTAAAGCTTCCCTGCTGGGAAACCCTTGGGCCTGTCCATCTGCCGTACAGTATGGTGAATACTACTACAATGACACGCTAACAATAAATGTGCTCTTTTCAGCCTCCCCATTCAAGTCTCCCCATTGATTACTCAGAAGAATGCAGACTCTTGTGTTATTTGATGGGCACGTATGCTCTGAGCATTTAATCCCCTCAAATATTTTTCAATAACTTCCTTTAATTACAAGGAAAACACATCCAGTGATACATGCATTGAAGAGTTTCCCTCATGTCTCTCTTTTTTTTTCCTGTTTAATGAAGAATTTGAATCACTTTTCAGCTTCTTAATCCTATAATCCTGGAAGGAATTTGTTCTCTTCCAACCCGGGGGGTGGTAAGCTTATGCTTAGTACAGTACACCCTGGAGATCTTTCAGTAGGGTCTTTCCAGAGGAGTCCCAAATACCTGCATTCCTCATGTGTAAACCAGCCTCACTGAAAACACCTTGCTTAAGTGATTCAGGGAATGACTTCTCCATGGGATGTGCAGGGATAACAGAACACAGTAGCCACAAAGTGCTCAGAGGACAAAGCTTTGCCAGGAGGAATGGGTGCGTGGCACCAAGGAGGACAATTTTACCTGCGCATTTAGTACATTAAATGAATCCATTCTTCTAGAGGCAAGAAAAAGGCAGGGAAAGGGCCACTTTGCTAATGCTGCATCTTTACACTGCACTGCCTACCATTCCCTGAGAAAGACAGAGGAATGACAGACAAGTCTGTACAACTGCTGTTGTTGGAAAGGTGGGCCCGAACCTGTTGGCTGTGCAGTCCTTGCCTGGAAGGGAGCTGGATGCATTCACAGCATGCGACGGTCTCGCCTGTGCACATGGTGTGCTTACAGCACAACTTCAGACTTGCCTGGTTTTGTTCAAAGAAAAACCTTTGTTGTGGCAATAGGACAGCTCTTTTTGTACTGAAACCAACGATAATGATTTTCCTCCTCCTGGTTTCCATGTAGCATCAAGGAATTGCAATGATACCTGAAGAAAAATATCCCCATTTGTCTTTCCAGGCTGTTTTTTCTCAAGGGGTGGCCTATGGATCTTTAGGGATCCATAAAACGTCAGAAAACGGTGCATGGCACAACTGTTAATGAGTAAAACCGCAGTAACAACCCAAACCCTTCCCTCATAACTCCGTACATGACAGCAAAAGACAGAGGGAAGAAAAAGCTGTAAATACACTTTTAAAGTCTTGCAGCATTTTTAGCTGTTTGTAAATCAAACGTCTTGGGGTCCTTTGAGCAGAGCAAGTCTTGGTTTACTCTCCAAATGTCTTAGCATTCTTTCATTACCAGCAACAGAGAAATGACACTGCAAAAGCACCTGCTATTCTCTCCTCTCCCCTTCTAGGTCATGCTCCTCAGTTTGCTTTCTTTTTCTCATGCTTGTTAGTTTGCGTAACCGTTGTTTTGCTAGTGGTCAGTTATCTAATCTCTCGTAGCTGTTGTCATTACGTTTTGCACTGAAGTTACAACACTGAGAAACAACTCGGAAACCTGAACAACTCTAAGGGTATCTCTGTCTTGCTGAGACAAGATGTCATCACAAACCTCAGATGAAATACAGCTGGATAAAGAGAAGCACACAGAACACGTTAATGTGGACACAGTATGGAAAGAGTAAGGACATGTGGGCCACGAGGTGTTGCTTGCAGGTCAACTTCCTCTGGTTGAAGGAACTAAAATTTGAAGGCCAATATTTCAGTGCTGGATCAGCCTGAAAGCCTGGCCTGTTTCCAAAGGTTTCCACAACTCAGTGCAACTATGATGATCAGTTTTATGATCTGACAATTGACAAACTTGCTAACACCTTAATCATAGCTCAGCTGGCACAAGATGATGAAAAATTATGTCATACTGTGATGTATGACTGCTACTTTCCATCGCTATGGTAGTCTCCAGTACCTATTTCATACCCAAGTAGCCCATCTCATGCAGTTCCTTCTACAGGGACTTCTTTGCTTCCTTGTCTGAAGCACTTTATAATTAGCAGCAGCATAAATTAAAGATCTATCACAGATGCAAAGTAATTGTCTTACATTTTCCAAAACTCTTCATCTATTTAGCCATAAACTTGCATTGAGGGAACATAGTTTTCTGTTATCAACAGAAGTGAGATGATATAAAACCGACTGAAGGAATGAACATGTAGCAATAATTTGCAGCCTATACGGCAAGCTATGTAAATATGACAGTGGTGGATGTGATGCATGCTGATGTCCTCTCTAGGAGAAAAAATCTCATTAGAGCAGACAGGACTGACAGTTTCTATCCAGTCTCTGCACGTTCACAGTCCCGCTCCCACCTTGCGTTTGGAAGGTAGCTGGCCAAGTTTAACGAATCAAGCCCACTAAAACCCTCACGTTTGCAAAAGGGTGAACCAAGTCACAAGGAAGATGTCATTTGCTGCAGGTCATGCATCAATTCAGGACTGGAGATAGTGACAGAAGCTGGGAAAGGAGCTTAAGGTACAAATTTTTTTTATTTTTTTTTTTTTTTTTGAGAAAATCTATATAAGACAGTTCAGGAAATGTATTTTCTCATATTCTGGGTGAAAAAAAAACTTCGATTTTTTTTTTCTCTCTCTCATTTAGGTTTCCTCTTTTTCATCCTTCCTCCCCTCCCTATTTTTGTCAATATAAAGTATGCCTTTCAAAAAGAAAATTGTAAACATTTCCATAGGAAGCAGCAGCACTTAATGTTTTTTCCAGAGTTCCTATCTCCATTTTTGGAGCAATAATTACTGGGCCAATACAGTATCAATATGTGAAGCTTCCATTTGGGCAGCATTATGTCAGGCTTTTTTTCACAAATTTTCTGGTAAAAACACAAAAACCTAAGAAATAACCAGCAGTCCTCACTAGGAAGACACATACTCATGCCTTTCTTCCACAATTACTGCCTTTGTCCTTGTAATAGTTGTACTATCAGTGGTGACCCCAGTGCTTACCAGGCACTTCAAAGCTCCTTAAGGACTATTATTCCCTCTCAAAAAATAGATGAAAGTGAAATTCACTGCACAGAGGAATCGGTGAGCTTGCAATAGGACAAAATAAATGCTTTGGAAAAGCAGCTCTGGATAGATGGCTCATCTCCAGCAGCACAAATCTAGGAACTTTCTGTAGCAAGAGGAGATTTTGTTTTGCTTAAGGAGTCTCTGGGATGAACCATAGCCTTCATCTAGTGGGTTTGTTGCTCCTGGAGGGTGTTTGAAGAGTACTTGTGGGAGGGGGCACAGATGTATCTCTTCTAATGTGTGGGTATATTTGGAGCTGGTACTGTGCATGGGAGCACAGGGGTGAAGGGATCAGGGATGACCCACACCACAGCTTTGCTTTCTGCAGCACACAGATGGGTCATTTAATAAGAAGAAAAGAGTCCAGCTACAGAAATTGTCCTTCTCCATGCTTGTCATGGTTGTCATTAAAAGAATCCCTATATAGGATCCCAGGTGTGAATATAATAAGAAAAATAGAATCGTAACCATCCTCATAAACACAGATTATTCCTTTCTTTTTAATCTAAGACAAAGAGCAGGGACTCCCCTGCCCACAGCAATCTCCCCCCTCAGCCCTGACATCCCTCCATGGACAGCAGGGCCACTGAGCAAAGGAGAAGGAGCAAAGCCTGAGGGCGCTGGCAGGGCACAGCAGTCAGTGTGTCACTGTACTAATCTGCTTAAAGGAGAAGGCCAGTGCATAATTAAATATCCTGGCCTGAAGTCCTAATAGAGCAGCTGGAAGATCTGAATAGTCTCCCCATAATAAATTGTAGCCCATTTATTATTGCTTTGCATATGTATCTAGAAATACGTTCAGCCCCAAGCCCTGACTCTGTCCATTCTCTGTCACCAGAGATAGAGACATCCTCTTTTCAAATTATTGTTGCAATGATATCACCTACTTTTATCTACACCTGAGAAGCCACAAAACTAAGCAAGCAGATTTTGTCGTGCATTTCCTCTAGCAGCCACAAAACCATGTGTGGAAATATCTTCTTACAAAATAATTGCAAATCTGAAAAAAAACCAGAGCGGGGCTTTCAGAACACACATTTCTACAATTTTATTTTCACAGTATCAAAGAGGATGCTTGAGCTTCCAAACAACATTTAGCAATTCAAGAGGATGAGGAGCAGCCAACTGGAAGACACACAGCGGCTGGCCACCAGGGTCCTTAAAAGAAAGGAAAACCTACCTTGTTTTGTGTGAGTATAGCAGGACAGAGAGGGTGTACTCACTGTCTACCAATACAACAAATATTTAATAAAAGGGAAGTAAGGAAGCTACTTAAATGCATTTGTGAACTGTTAACATTTGAGAAGAAGGTATCAACAATTTTGGGGTATGGAATGGAAGAAGCAGTGAGGACAACTAACCAAATGAAGGCTAACACAGGAGTTAATAGATTTGTGTTGAGGGGATTACAGGACACATGGGATGCACTCACTGTGCGCCGGGTGTGACAGCCCAAGAAACTCCATCTGGCTTCACATTGACCTGCCACAAGCTTATTCCATAAACATTGTTCAGATAGTATAGAGGTGATAGCAATAATGGTGACTACAATACGGAGTGTGCATGGCTCTTTCCAATGTCCAGAGCTCTGTTTTAGTTGTAGAGGTTCCTGAAAGCCCAAGGAGGACTAGATGTCCACCTTCTTACGCCAGTTAATGGTAGGGTGATACCTGCACTCTTCACCATCCTATTTTCTCCTCCATACGCTCCCTCACAGTGGCTTTCCTCATCTTTTGGCAACAGCTATTTTTGGTTCTTCCAGAAGGTGAAATCAAATTTTCAGCTGATATAGAGCACGATAACTCCACTTTGGCCATGAAGTTAACATGAGTGTAAAACTGGCAGGAGATCAATCAGGCCTTCAGATACTGCAGGCATTAGCAGCTGAAGTTCATTCAAATAATGTAGCTTCCACTTAGATTATCTCACTCCTTTGTCAAGTTAATCAAAATGTGCCAGGCTGCCTTATCCCTGATGCTCGAAGAACATACTACATGCTCTGGCCTTTTGCAGTGTGCAAGAACTCTATGTTTCACATGCCAACTATTCACCTGTAAGAACAGGTAAACCTAATGGCTTCCTGCAAGAATGCTATTTTTATAGAGATAAAGAGAAAAACAATCTAATAAAAACACTGTCTTAGTATCTGTCATAGCCTTCTAACAAAAAGTTAATGAAATCAAGTTAATCAAAGTTAACAAATCAAGTCAGCCTCACTGACCATTTTTTTTCCAACTGAACAGAAGTAGCTGCAAGATAAATAAAGTCCTAATTCTTTGTGGGCTGGAATTTGGGAAGGAGCAGGCATTTTTCAGTACTCATTCTTAAGCAGAGGTAGTGGTATGCACCTTTAACGTTTGGATGCCAAGCTGTCAGCAAGGGACTTCAACACTGCCTTTATCTCTCCTCCTTTCTATTTATACATTACACAAAGCTATTTTTTCCTGGGTTTAATTGCACATCAAAGGGCCAACTGAATGGATCAGTTTGGAAGGTTGCTGATAGCAACACTGGGGAATCCTGCAAATGCAGGTCTAAAATTTCACTTCTTTCCAGTGGTATATTAGCTAATATGGGGAGAGAGAGTGAAAGACTTAGGAAGCAAAAGCACCCTGGCTGTGCTTCTATTATTCGCAAGTTCAAGCAAGACATAGAGAAGATTAAACAACTATTTATTATGTTAACTCCTTCCTTCTAACAACACATTTCCTACCAAAAGAGACACCAATGACAATGCTCATTTCAGTCTTTCAGAGAGACACTGGCAGGTCTTTAAAGACATTCAGGTTACTCAGAACACATGAACATGTCCTTGAAGTGGTGTATAGCCTACTATTAATTCAGGGATGTATAAAACGAATCTCCCAGTTACCTGTTAGCCAAACATATTTGTCTTGGCAAGTATGGATTTTGAAGGACTGTTCAAGGATTGCAAAACCAGGTAAATCACAGCAATAAAATTATATTAGACACAGATATCAGGCTGAGTGAATCACTAACTTGATAAGTAACTAGATATGCCTACACCTCAATATTCCCATTGCAACAGAGATGTGACTACCGCAAATTGCCCCTGCTGGCTTAAAACTATTTTCCTAGCATTGAGGCCATCTCCTCTGACATTTTATAAGCAAGAAAGGTAAACAAGCACAATTCCAGTCTTAGTTGCACAGCCTTTTTGGATACATTGACGTGATTATTTTTGTCCACATCCTCAAGCTTTCCAGCTCATACGAGCTTAGCCTTCTCTGGCAAAGCTGCTGGTGTTCCAAGATCCTTAAAAGTCACTCCTCTGAACGTCCTACTGTCAATTATTGCTTATTTATGAAAGGAAAGGTAAAGCAAAACACATCGACCCAGACTCAGGAAATAATGAAAGGACAGAGTCCCACATTCATAAATAAAACAATATACTTCCTATAGCTCTTACATAGTGTTAAATGATTGCTTTGTTTTAAAAACAGTGTCATTTTAGTAGGTCTGTTTATGCTGCTATTGTTGCACTAATTTAGGTGGAAGAGGGGTTTGACAAGTGAATCTTCAGTAATGACAGCTGCAGCTTTTATTTACTTCTTTGAAAATATTGAGCTAACTCAGAATTACAGAGCTCAACAGTACTTGTGAACATAAACTAAAAACAATATGTGATTGGTACACATTGCATGAGAACTTATTAAATGTTAAACCCAACAGAAGCTGATGACCAAACCTAGAGACATTTAGATGCTCTTGGAAAATGTTTTCTCTCCCTGGATTGGATATAATCCATGTTTGGGCTTTCTTCCACTGCACACACACAAATGTAATTCACCATAATAATTTGTAATGCTGCATAAAATTATAATAGAACTGTTTTCCTTAAACTGTTTCAGTTCACTTGCAGAGACATGAGTTTCTGAAGACCACAGCCATATAAGGAGATGGACACAGGGTAGAGGTGGGGTAAAAAAGCTGGAAGATGGCTCAGCCCTGACTGTTGGTGCTTCCTTATGCCACAGAGTTTTGCACAGGCCAGTCCCATGAGGAATGCCTCCAAATGTCTTGAGAGAACATACCTGTTTTGCAGATATAGCAAACCAATTACTAGAGCCAAATCTCAATGGAAATAATAATAATAATAAGAATTAGAATGTTCCAAACAGTACTCATCTGGGAATCTCAATTAGCTGCACAAACAGTAATTAATTTAGCTTCTTAACTCTCTGCAAGATGGAGAATTATTAATGTTCCCATTTTATGGATAGAAATATACATACGCAGAAATGTCTACAAGACAGTATCTGGAGTTAGACAGCATGTCTTCTCATGGCCTCTTCTCTACCTTAGACCGTCTCCCATCACATCAGCTCATATTCTCCCATTTTTTTTCTAATGCATAACTATATTATGCTGTTTTGGACTAAAAGACTAAAAGAGGACTAAAAGAGTTCTCCAAAGTCTCCTAGCATTTAACATAACCAAAGCCTAAAGTACTGAGGATAAGATCTGCATTAAATACTGTTGCTTAGCTTCCCCTGTGCCGTGACAGAATACATATCCAGACTAGATTTGACTTAGTAAATCAATAATGAAGTTTCCCTAATGAAGCCTTTGATAAATTTGGCTTTATTTCTTTGCCAAATACAATTATTACCCAGCAGATGACTCTACAAAAGAAAAGTAAAGTTAGACACCAGGAGAGAGACCTGCCTGCCTTTGACCTTAGATGCAGGACATGAAGTGTCAGAGCTCTGATGGCAGCACTCCAATGTGTTGAGATAATAGGCCCTTCCCTAAAATAAACGCCAAGCCAGTCATACCAACAAAGCCGCCTCTAGCTTTATAATCCTTTTACCATTTTCTATCTCAAGATGAGTTATTATACTGCAACATACACACAATTGGCATGTCATGAACCCTCAATAGTACTCAATAAGTGTATAAAGAATGGGGAGGAATAAAGAAAAAGCTAGTGCCATTGATACCAAACTTATCTGAACTCCATTCATTTGCTTTCTGAAAAGGAAAATGTTTGGGTATCCTGAAAATATTAAAGAAGTTTGTTTGAGTTGAGGATTAACTGAATATGGTATGGATTTAGTGACTGCTGTTCTACAAATACTTATAAGCGAAACATTCTTGAGTGCGAGATTGTCCTGCAGGTAAGACAGGAGGTAGGATATGTTGTCATTTATGTTTTAACTCAATTGCAAAGTAGGTTTGTGACATGGGAAGTGTATTTTTCTTCATGTCTCAGTTTCCTTCAAAGGAAACCAGGTTTGCAGCTGGTGCCCACGGCAGCACAGCTGCAATGAATACAAAGTGGATGAAAAATATTACTACTGTGCTGTGAAAGGGGACATTTCAGAACCACCCATATTTTGTAGCATTTTGAAGGACTACATAGAATGCCAGGCCAAGGCAGAATAAGGACCACCGTAGTGACGCTCCTGGAAAAAGGAAACATGTCCTGATGTGCTCCTCTCCTGAAGCCAACCTGTGCTTTCATTTTCCCAATTTAGGGTTACTAGACAGTTCCCTTGCAAATTGCCTTTGCCACACTTCCCTGACATGAGAAAGCAGCTCGTCTGCTTTGTGTCTATTTGTGTCCAGTATGAACTGTGAGGGCTGGAAACATGTCCAGAGGATCTTTTAAAATTGCTGGTGATGATGATGCCTGCGAGCAGCAAAGTATGTCACATATATTTGTCAGCCGCAAAGCTTAAACCGATAGCAGGGTATGAATAGAGAGCTGATAGCCTTGCTTCTAGCTGACACTTCATGTGGCAGATCATGTGTCTGGGGGCTCCTTTGCCTGCCTCGTGCATGGCTAGAAACAAGTCCTGCTGCATCCCGGTGAGGGTGTCCATATGTTATCCCACCAGCTGCCTGGGACCAAAAGGTCAGGGTAAACCAGGTAGAGAAAAAAGCCTTCCATGAAATATCTGCTCTTTGTCAGTGGTTAAATCCTGTGTTGGTCAGGATGGTGCTATTACGGCTTTGTTACCTCTCCTGCTTGTGGTGTCCTCCAGGTACCTGCGCCCAGGAGCTGACTGTGAAGACATGCCAGAAGACAAAGCTGAGCACAGGCCACCAAAAACACATAAGGCAGCTGGGAGCAAGGCTGGTACTTTCAAAATGCACCATCATGAAGGAGATAAAGATAGCAGTGGCTGCTAAAAGAGGAGAAAAATCGGAGAGGAAGATGTTATGTACCTTGGAGATTAAGCCTCTCCTTGTTGTCTCAAGTAGAAGAACAGAGGAAGAAACGTCAACAAACCCTCCCCAGCTCAGACCTAAACAGCAAGGGAAGGGAATTCAATCAGCTTCTAAAATCTCTGGAAGATATCACAATAGTTTACATTGAAGTTGTCAGTCAGGCGGATTCACTCTAAATGCCCATGATTAGCCTTCTTTCCAATTAGAAGGAAAAGAATCACAACTCCTGTGCAAAGTGGCTATGGAGACACCCATTAATTTCCATAGACTTGGATATACATAGTAATAAAAATCTTCTACTAACTTTCCAGGGGAACTCCCTTTGAGTGTGCATGTGTCCTTATGTGGCTTTGCCATCTGGAGAGACACAAGGTCCCTCTTTTTCACCTTGACATAAAGACGATGAGCTTCAGTGCCACCATCCCAGCCCATTCCTTGATAAGCTGCTTGACTTTTTGGATGGATTTTTAATTTTTTTAACCCAGTGGCAGAAAGGGAAAGTGAGGATCGTCTTTGTATTCACAGAGGAGTTGGGAACAATAGCATCATCTTGTGCTCCCAACAAACTTGGAAAACACTGTCTGGAAATGAGCATAACTAGAGGGGCTATGAGTTGAGCTGAGGAAAAAAGAGAAAGTATGAGACGAAAAAAGAGAAAGTATGAGACAAAAAAAGAGAGAGAAGGTCTTCAAATGAACAGTCAGCATAAACAAAGCCTATCAGCCCAGGCAAGAGGCCGAAGCACTTCTGCACTAAACAAATCACAGTGGAATCAGCAATTGGCAAAGTAATTGGCGTTATTACAGCTGATGGAAAATTTCTGATGCCGCCCTTGTTTGCTTTCGAAACACTACTGAGGCATTTAATTGGCTTGGTTCTCATGTAGCTGATTGCTCTTTTTTTCCTTCTGGAGTGTATCAGGCTTGTATCTACAGACAGAAACTTTCAGATGTGCTTCCCTGGCTCTGTCTACTGGCTATGAGACTTCGGAATGATGCTTTGCACAAACTAAACAATGCAGGAGAAAAGTAGAAAGTAAGACTTCTGACTAGGGAAGTGGAATCATTTCAGTCTCTGTGTTCCCCGTTCTTTGTGAGTTCAACTCTAGCATTACCAAACAATCCTAAGACTGCAGCACCTAAAACACCGTGAGTTAAACACAGGGATGATAATTGCACCTGATGATGTCATCAAAGAGTGGTTTTGGTTCTTTAGCCTCCACGCACATAAAATTGCGGCCTCTCTCACAGGAAAGCTCATGTGAGCACCCTCTGGCATATTTCTCACAGTATTTGATAAAAAAATTAATAATGGCTGAGTGACTGTGCTCAGGAAACCCTTTTCCTTCAACTTATTAGACACTCTGGCCAAAGCATCTTCATCCTTTGATCTGAGCCCTGGTCCAGGAAATCAGCTGTTCCTCATAGGTCAGTCCTGCATGGACAGGGAAATTTCAGCCAGAGGCTTCAAAGTCTTTCCCCGGGTTTTCTTTTATAGCCTCACAAATATCACTGATCGGTTGGGAGCAGCCAGGTTCTCGAGGTATGTGAAAGAGGGGAACGATGTTGTTCTAAACTGCTCGGCTTCATGCTGGGATACAAGTTCCACTCTATTTTTACATATGCTCCACTTCTTAGTTCTAGTCTTAGCCCAATCATCTGCCCTTTGGATAACATCCAGGTACAGGAGGGAAAAGCTCTTTGCTTGGCTAGATGATGTGTCTGTAGGGCAGAAAAACAATAGAAGAAGGAAGATATTGCCCACTTCCATCTTCCACTCCTTTGGTCTCAAAACAGGCTGCTTTAATGGGAAAAAAACCACAGTGGCAGTATCTCTGCAGCAGTATGGAGGGATGGTTCTTCAGTTACCACGGAGTCATTTTTTTGAGTAAGCCTCCTCACTGGAAGAAGCAAGATTTCTTAACCAGCCTGATTGATTCATTCATCGGCTGATTTCACTGGGATACAATCCATCTAGATTTAGAGCTCATTTCCAAGGAGAAGGGAGCAGAGAGATTCTCCTCCGTCATACCCTCTGTCGTTGAAAAGCAAAGGCATCTCCATGCCAGGTGACTCACAGTGCTGGAGGGAGAAGGCATTTGGCAGCGTGGCTTGAACAGATTTCTGGAATTACTGGACACCAACCACCTTATTTTCCTTTAAAAAAAACCCTAAGTCTCTGAAAAATAGTCTGACACGTGATGGCAAAGAACACACCAAAGGATCTGAAGGGACAGGGTGGCCCTTCGACAGCTAGCATTGCATTGCTGGGCCAAAGCATGACCCCTTAGTGTTTGGAGAAAAGCTGGCCAGTATGACCATCTGTAACACAGAAAAGTAATTTGGGAAAATCACAGGCTCTGGACATGGACACCACTAATAGGGTCTATATTAAGAGGCCGTTGCAGGACTTTTAAGAGGCCCCAGAAGCACAGGATTGGGGAATGGGATCATTTTAAACAAGTGTGGATGTTTCCACCCAAGACAACTGGCTTGATATGGGTAACCCAGTGCCATAGTTTTTTTGTAGGGGATTACAACACCTCACTCACATCTCTGTGCCTCCTGAGTCACTGTCGCTGTTACTGCAAGACACCTGCACAGGACCATCTGAGTCCTACAGAACTCCCAAAGAAGACTGAACACAAGCTGCCTTCAAAGCAAATTTGACATCTGAAGACAACAAATAGGCAAGTTCAACACAGGCAAGGTCAAGTCTTCCCCTATCCATGCCGAACAGGGACTACAGAACAAGCCGCTGGAAAGAGTGAACAAGCTATGGCCAGTGATAAAAATGTAAGGCAAACAGAGACAGACTCATTCTATTTGTTTTATCTACTTGAATATTTTTCCATCCAGTTACCACTTCTGTGTGCTTGACTGTGTCAGAAAACAGCAGTCAAGTAGCCCAAGAATCAAACAGGGAGATGCCTTCTCCCTTCATCCCAGTCTGGTGTAAGCCTTTGATTCACACTCCATATGGACCTGTCTACAGAGGAATAAAGCTTCCTGTTGGAGATGCATTCAACTCTCATGATGTGATTTAAGAAGATCAAGGTGTGCACCTAGCAGTGCTGCTCTGTGGCCACAATCAAATCACCTCATTTAGTGGTTTTTTCTGTTCTCTGAAACGGGAAGAGCACCTTGCCCTGCTTTCTGAGATTTATGCATGAAAAACATGACATAAAAACTAAGTATTGTCACATAAAACAAGAGGAAGCTATAAAAAGAAGCCAAGGTAATGTGGGTGCCATTAAAATCCTGACACTGAGAGCTAGAAGTGGCTTAAATTTCCTGCAGTACTCCTGCTGTTCCCTTTTATTAAGCACAGGGAAATACTGCCTTAAGATAAACATTGTGATGTGGTAGATGTCCAGAATTTAATGAAGTCCATTATAATTGATGAAAATATAGCTTTCATTAGTTTATGAATGCCTTATTCATACATATTTTTTTTGAAAATCCAGAAAGAATGTTTTCCTTAAGCGATTGCCAAGTAACAGAGTAAACAGCTTTCACTAATACACCTTCATCTCTTCTCCAAGGCTGTTTCTCTTGCAAAGGAAAGGCTCTTGTTACACACTCACCAGCCCTGTCCACTGTCCTCTTAGAAAACTCTCCCAGCGCAATTCACCCATCCCTAGTAACAGCTGGACACAGCTGGGTATATCGCTAGGAGCTGGGAATCCTTTTCCCACTGCTGCCTCCCTGCTTCTGCCAACTCTTTGACTGTTGTCTTCATCATTTAATGTTATATAGTCTTAGGGTAAGAACAATAATATAGTTGTTTTATGATGCTCTAAACACGGCAGGGATTTTTATAGACTGCCACAATATCATCTTCTTAACTGTGGACACACTACTGATTAAAGGGTTCACACTGGCAGCAAAGGAATCTAGAATGTCTTTATTTGTCCACAGGAAGGATACATCGGCAGTTCAAGTTTCCCTCTCCAGCCTCGGTCTCTTGGTGCTTTGATCCTGACCACCTTTGAGAATAAAGGGGGAATTTAGCTCTTAAATGTGATTTGGTCACTGGTGTCTCGCTTAACACCATCCATAAAAGGATCAGTTTCTTTGTTACACAGGACAAGGCTGAAACCACAGAGCTGAAATAGGAGTAGCATGAAAAAATATATATCTTTTTTTAGCTAAAAAGGACCGATCATTAACCACGTAAATAAATGAGTGGCTATTCAGTTTTAATAACACACTATTCTGCTGCTCATTCATGAAGACAGGTGAGGAGAAAATGTTTCGAGGCTTCGAAAAGATTTTTTCTTTGAATTAGAAAATTACACTTTGTGGTATTTCAGTGCCACAAACACCTGCTGGCAGTATGATTGCAAAACGAGACTTTCTTGAGGCTGCAAAAAAATGGGCACAAAAAAGAGAAACCTGTTATCGAGTAAAATATCTGAAGACTGTGGTCAAGCATGTGTTTTTTTCTCTGACTTTTAAAAGCATCACATCCACAAATTCAAACAAGCAGATGGCTGCCAGAAACACTCTGAAACTAGCAAGCTGCTTGTGTTGGACACATCACTTTTGTGTCTTGGCCTCCTGACTTTCACATTGATTTTTATTTCATTTGGTTCTGATCCAAGGCAATTGGAGAGGATTTGAAAGTCACCAGTGACCTCTGCACTTCAATGATGGCATTTTGGGGCATTTTATCTAAAAGAGCAGATAAAGGCAGAAATGGCCATTCACTCATGATCCAGTGGGGAAAAAAAAAGATACTGACATCATTTGTGGTTTCAGTTGAAGTAGCTGAAGTAAGCAGCTCAGCCTATACAAAGAAGAGGTGATGCTGCTGGAGGGAGAAAAGCTTTGAAGAGGGTTCAACTGTGGCATCAGCTCCTTTTGTTGGTAATACACAGCCACAACTGATGACAACTTCAGCTATAGCTCCATGTTCTTACAGAATAGTAAACTCGAGCTATAAGTCATACCTGCTCCTGGCTGACTATCTGAGTTTTTGTCTCTTCCAGCTGAAAGAATGCAGAACTATAATTTTTGATATGAAATTGGATTTTACAAAATGCCAGTAGAGATACGCAAATTTGCATTGCATCTCCGTGCAACTCAGACTGCTCTGAGCATGTCAAACTTGACATGATTCCTCCCATTAAGAAACAATACGTGTCTCTTTCTTATCACATAGACTTTCCAAGACATTGTCTTGAGCTTCATCTCCCAGATACTAAACGGCATGCCATGCCAGAGATAATCTGAAGCTCTCAAATGAAGGATAAGGCTGATGAATTTGCTCGTTGGGAGCAAGGGCAACTTTCATGATGTGGGTAAAGTTCACCTGCAAGACAGAACTAAGCTGGTTATGTCATAAAAAGGTATCCTGAGGTAGACACCCTGTAGCACAGGTCTGTTGCGGAAGGGAGGACGCTGGTCATTAGTCATGGTCCTCCATATGCTGCAGGAAGTTCATAAGGGATGGCAGATTATGTGACCACATAAGCAGAGTGAACCCTCAGGGTTCAGACGGCTCAATGTTAGGAGCCACACAGGCTGAGGTACTGCTGCTCCTCCTGTCACAAGGCAAGGAAGGCTCCTACCACAGGAGTTACACGAAGAAAAAGGAGCTTCCAGGTGTCTTCCAGATAATTTTAGTGGGCTTTTTGCAAAGTTACTACCAGACTGCTCCATTTGCACCTATTCAAAGGCTAGTTGTTACCCTTCTACCTTATATCATCTGTGAGCACAATGGGTCCTGAATCAGAAATGAGGCCACCTTCCCAAGGAGGCAACCCTCTGATGCATTCCAGAGGGTACTATTTCTCCCGATTGCCTCTTTCTAAAACATGTAAGGAAAGATGTTTTCCTCTCTCACCTTGCAAAAGGTTCTTTTTTAACTCATTCCAGACATTTCAGGCTCCTGCTTTTACCCTTCCATCATCATCCTAAATGCCTGCATCTCCTCACTTATACTCACTGAGACTATGCTCTGCTCACATTCAGGTTACTTTCTACTGAGCACTCTTATTATTGAAAGAAAGCCACTTATTAAAGAAACCCTGTCAGTGACAGTATCATCCTATAGTGGAGCTGCTGCTCAAATACAAGAGATCAGAATGATATATTGCTATATGAAGAGTACTGTGCTAACTGATTTTGGTGGCACATAGATAAAATACTGATTTAATTTTTCTGGGTCTAGTGAAATCTGAAAGAAGCTTCCAATAAATCATGCCTATATCTTAGATAATGAAATCCTAAGCTACCTCTAGGAAGGCTGAAAATTTTAGGATCAATCTGCCAAACTTCAGTTCACAGCTTCATCGTGAAGCCATTACAGATACAGCAAAGACCACCAAACTCACAGGGGGGTGTGTGAATGCACATGTGGGAATAGGGAGCACCACACTTCCTCCCAAGGCAACTTGGCAGCCTGGGGAAACAAGATAGAAAAGAACGGATGCTTTTAATGCTGCCAGCACACATCAGTGTTGAAGGATGCGTCCCCCCTCTGGCCAATATCTTGAGCCTGAAGTCATTTCTGCAAGAAAACCACACAAGCCTTCACTGACAATATTACCATGCTTGGAGAAGGCTGCCAGAGATCTCAGGCCACCCATCCACAGCCCATCACACTCTTCTTATGGAAAAGAACACACTGGACGTTGATTAGTTTGGCCAACCAAGCTACTACACTGCTCTATTGAAGGCAAATAACAGAGCAGATGCAGCTTGATTTTACTGGCACGCTTTGCAGGTGGTTTTCTGCACCCAGAAACCACAGAAGGCTGAAATGAAACTATATGCACCATATCTGCAGGTCGCGTGTGCACTGATACCCTTGTGTTTATGTTTGTGCTCTTTCCTATACACAAAAGCAGGATGTGCAGAAAACATTAGTCCCTGTACCTCGTAGCAATTTTCAAGCCAGTTGCTCTGCGCATAAAAGCCAGGGTGAAAGTAATTCCCGCAAAGTCTGATGCCTTGATTTCTGCCATGTGGATCAATATTAACAGTAATGTGGTATTTCCAGGGCATACTCTACTGACAGAAGTATTGATTATTTGGTATGTAGCAGTGCATTGATACTTGATAGCAAACTGGGACACTGAAACAATAAATGTGCAGTTGTTAACAAGCAACACAGGGCATTGAGTTTCAGTGACAAAACAGGGATATTGCTTGTCGAAAATGGAATATCTTTAAAATGTCAAAAATATCATTTACTAAACTGACTTACTAAAACACCTGGGGAAAATACTTCCATCACTGAAAACCTACAGATTAAGGTCATGTTTCCAAATATGTACCAAATTATATCAATGATTTCATCCCCACTGTGACCAAACAACTGAGTTATTCTTGAAGAGAAAATATTTTCCTTGATATGTTTAAGTATACACTATATCAGAGTACGTGGTGCATAAACAGATTTCAATGAAAAAAAAAGATAATGAAGCATTTCACTTTGGTTGCAGTAGTCTAGCCAAAGTTATTTTTTCATCTAGGTCTTTGACTCAGTGTGAAAAAAGGAGATGTGGGTGTGTGTATACATACACAGACAGGGTGACCTCAACATTTCCCTTATCAAACAAATGCTTTACTTGTATTTGAAAGACATAACGCTATATATCCTTCTATTATATATATATATATATATGTTTATTTATTCCACAATTGCCTCTTGTGAACATATTTAACTCTCAACCACCATATCACTAAAAGGAACTTATACAGAACACCAGCTTTCGGACGGAACCTATGGAAAAGAAATCTCTCTACGTGAGTGATTAAAAAATTGTTTCTATTAAGGAAAATAATGTGTGGCACTCATTGCTGCAGGAACACATCAGTGACTTAATACTGTTTTAATCTGAGCTCAAAGAGGCAGGAGAAGTTACTAGTAAATATACAGGATATGTGCCTGGACTATACAGAGCCTTTTTATGAGATCGTATAGCCTTTCCCATGCTATCAGTGTGTTGAACCCAGAAGGTGGAGATATGTTAGACCTCATCTACAGTTTGGAAAGGACAGGACCACAGGATTCTGAATCAGAATCAGGCTCTCATGGTGACTCTCCTCTCTCCCACTGCTGACAAATGGAGTTTGTCCACTAGTAAATTAAATGGGTGCAGAAATATTCCCAGGTATTGAGGCCAACTGGCACAGAATGGTTTGTATGTCTGCTCACAACCATGTCTTAGCTTCTCTAATGCAACAGCTAAATGCAAACAGATCACTGGGATGAGCACTAATCCATGCTTACGAGTGATTTAGGAGCTTGCTAGTTGTCATGGACCAAAAGCGTGCCAAGGACTCATCTAGTAGCTTAAACATACCCAGTCACACTCCTGTGCTGAACGACATTCCCAGACACTACTTAACTTGCTTAAGACAGATGCAGCCTAAGATGCTTTTATGACATATGTCCTTCTTTCCCTTTTCCTGCCCAACACGATTTCTTTCCAGAGAGGAGCAGGGAAGTGTATGGCTCTGAGTTTGGTTATAACAACAATCTTCTGCTGTTTTATGATATCACACTTAACCAGAGAGAAATTGGAGATTATTGCTCTCTGCAATCTATGACAATTGCAAGGAAGTTACGTGTTTAAAACAACAAAGATATTATATGTGGGCAGCTTAACTTCATAAAAAAACCGCTGTCCTTTTTTCCCCATCCCAAAACACTGTCATCTGCCTGATATACATCTTCAATATTTGGCATTTTAAATTACACACCCTAAACTGCATACCACCAAAAACCATCCCACTATCCCATGCTCTAATCATGCTAAACTGCAGGACCACAGGAACGTCTGTGCTGAGCTGCTCAAGGCACAGGTCCCCTTGAGCTACAAGAAGCTGAACATAAGCTCCTTATTTTGAGAAGAACTGACTATATCAGGGCAGGGACGTTCTGGCAGAAGGCACGGCAGCATTAAATCAATCACAGACCAAGAAGGAAGATCTTGTTATGATGTCAACCAAACTCAGACACCCTCCTACATCCCACAGGGACTCAAGCGCTACCAGGCAGTGAAAGGGGGCAGAGGAAACCTTTGTGCCTACATCCCCTTCACCTCACACACCACAAAGCTTTCACAGTGGAAAGGTTTCAGACCTGTCACCAGAAGCTCTTACTCTCAGATGGGAGTTCTTCAGAGGAACCCACCCCTTTGAGCAGTTTCACTCATGGTCCTTGCAATGCTCATCCGTGGGTATCATCCATGCAGCAACCACTTTCTGGGTTGCAGATGAAGCATGGGAAGGAGCACTTCATCACAACGAGCTGGCAGGGCTTTTTTGGTGAACAGACAGCACCAAGGCTCCCACCCACCCTTTGCAGCACCTGCTTTCCCCAAAGAAAAGGTGGTGAAGACTTGTGTAAGGCAGCTGGTGACTCCTCCCAGCTCCTATTGGGCACCTCTGTGGCCCTGGCAGCTGCTGCTACAATCACCATGTGGGCTCACTGCCTTGACATTTCACGGCAGCTCCCTGAGTCTGGGAGCTATAATGCCAGGACGACGGCAGTTGACTTCATGCCAGTGGAGTCTAATACCTTATGATCCTATGATCTAGTGCAAAAGGCAGGAGGAGTGGGAAGCCCAGCAGGCACCTGATTGAAAAGGCTGGGGGAGATAAGAGGAGACAGTGTCCTGCTGTGCATTTCCTCCACCTCCATAACCTTCTCATTTTCAAAGAGTTTCCATAGGGCTGTGGCAGCTATTGTTCTCCAGACCTGATGCATCAGCATTCTCACTACACTGACACCAGTTTGGGATTCGCGTGCTGCTAGCTCTTCTCCCTCTTCCCATCAGGAAAATGAGCAGCTTATTTGGCTTCAAAAGAAAACAAAATGTCTGCAACTCAAATTAACTCTTGTACATGTTAGCATGTACCGGAATATGCTACATATCCCACAACCAGCACAGGCTCCCTGGGCATGTGCTTATACTGAGATAGACCTAAATGCATTTAAAGCAGATTTCACAAACACACATCTGTCCTTCCTTCCTTCAAAAGTGGACATAGCAGCCAGATTAAACTTCAACACAACCATTACTGATGCACAGAGACAGAAATAATAAGAATTCCTTTATGTTCAATTATCAAGGAGGCTGAAGATTCGCACAAGATAAAAATGAGCTAATTTAAACCTCCAGCAAAGTTTAAGGAGCAATCCTGCACAGGCAGGTAGGTAAGGTGAATGTAAAAGTTGTTCTTTTTTCTGTTTGGCTCTGTACAAAAGAAAAATATTATCAGATTGAAGCATTTTATAGAACTTGCATTTATTTTCCTAAAAAAGTTCAAAATAGTTTTAAGCGTCACTGTTATTATCCTAAATATGATACCGAGACATTTCCATGTGAATGTTTCCCTTCTCAGTCAGATATCTCTGCTCCCCATGCGCATACATTCGATTGGGGTCCACAGCTCCCATGCCGTCCAAGGACTCAGGGTCCATTTTCTGCAGATCTTTCTGACAAAATGGGGTTATTAGTGATTGGAAACATTGCAAGGTCTACCACAGCCTTGATAAAAACCAGAGGGTAGTACGATACTAGGGAGAAACTGTAAACTGTAATATCCAGCTGTTGTTGGCAAAACTGAGAGTATTTGGATTGCCTATAGCAGTTTTTCACTCCATTGTTTTCACACTATTGTCTTGGCTCTAGTGATTAGCCACCTGACTACATCGAAGGATATTCACAGGAAGGATCTCATGATAAAAAGGCTATTCCTGGCCCTCTTTCCATCACATCATAATCTGTCCACTAATATGGCTTGAGATCTCAGCTGATCAAAAGGTCATAAGATGCTGCTGCTAAGTATCACTCTGTCTGCTCATCCAGAGATGTTTTTACTTTATACAGAAGGCAGAGGAATGCAACAGCAAAGCCTTCAAATTTGCTTGTGTAATAGATGAAGTTTTGCTGCATGACATTTATCTTCCTTTAGGGAGTGACAACTGGTAAACAAATCTCTAGTTCCCAGTGAATTTAAAGAAAACAAAGACAAATCATAGCCTTACATGTTCTAAATATATAACTACAGAGGGGGTAAGAGTTTCCACCCTCCCACCATTTCCTTTGCTACAAAAGCTATAAAGTGCTGGCCATCCTCAAATTTTACTAAAATTAAGGGACCTAAATCTCTGAGAAGAGCATGGTGATAACATAGGAGGGACTAAAAGACATATAACTTGTTTACACTAATGAAATGGTAATTTTTTTTTTTTTTTTGGTTAGCAAAAATCAAAGAAAGAGGGCTTATTATTAGCATACCAGTAGGAATAATTAAGTGAAAATGGAGGGAAATGTGTTTCCTAGTGAATAACACTAGGGTGGACAACTGTCAAATAGGCTGAAAAACCGCTACGCCCCAAACAACACCACTACATTTTCCAGTTGGTCACCACTGTACTGTGCTGTGCTGATGGCAGTGGGTTCACAAGTCCTGCACTGTGCCCATGCCTGAATGCCAGCCATGACTTCACCACTGACCACAGCCACTTCTCTGGCCATCCTGCACCCAAGCAGGAGCAAAAACGTTGACTGCTGCCCAAATCAGCACGGAGAAAGTGTACTGCTGCCAAAAACCACCTGCCACCTGAAGCTGTTGTCTATCAGGTCTGCAGAGCAAGATTCTGTGACTATTACCATTGGGAAAAAAAAACACTGGTTCACATCTCCTGCACACCTGAATCATTGTAAAAACCAAATTAAACTCCTCAGCATTTCCCAGACTATCCATCCACTCCCTGGCTCTCCAGATGCGGAGCTCTACACCAGGACTAGCAGACAGTTTCTTTAACTGCAACTGGCAATCATTTTGCTCCTCTCCATGCTTTCAAAGCTGAGAGCTATCAAAGATTAGCAAAAAAAATCATGACTATTTTTCCCTAAGCAGCAGCACTGGTAATAGGCTTCAGGAAAAATCCTCCTAAATGCAAGTGATAAGCATAGACTGTGTGAAGGCTGACACGTCTGATTATAATTATCACTGCGAGGGGACCAGCACTAACGTCCCTTCTGGAAGGCAATGACAATTCCTGGAAGGGAACATGCAAGTGAATTATAATAAACAAAATCATTGCAAGTGGAACAGTCTTTCACTGAGAAACTAAATAAGGACCTGATTTGTGTGAGTCCAGGGGAGAACCCAAACTTTAAGCATTCATTGAAGTTCACTGATAGAAAATGGTACTCAATCTTATGTTTCAAGTTTTGCTGAAACTGAGTTAATGGGAGTAAAAGAATAAAGCAGGACACTTGAAGCATGGGATGGAGTTATGTGTGTACAATTGTGCTTGAGACTAAAGGATATTTTCTCTAAACCATATTTAAAGAACATGCTCTGTGATGTAATGTGAACAGAGAGCTCCAGAGACAGCAAGAGAAACTGAGCTAAATATTCAAAACTAAGCCAAAACTCAGGCAGCCTTATACCAACTTTTCACCTTTCTTCATATACTAGCAGGAAGAAAGCCCAACAGAAACAACACAGTGCTCTTCAAATTGCATCTAGACATTGACTGAAATACCACAACATTGCTTTTCACTGTGGTTTTGAGGTAGGTACAGTGGGTAGCATTCCTTCAACATCATCTTATCCTAACCTTCTTTGTGCTTGCTTTGAAAGCGCTAATTTTTTCTTAGGCTGCAGGTTGTTTTGGCATTTCTTGTTCTATTTCCATTGGAAAACCAGAAATAGAGAAACTTGAGCAATCTGGCATAAGGGCACAGCACAGTTTTTTTTTCTTTCTGAACAAAGAGAAATAGATATTGTCATCTTAATAGCAGGCTCTAACTGCAGAGGAGATAAAGAGGAGAGCCTCAGAGTCAAAGGCAGTTCTAGGAGTTTCATTCTCATTATATCTCAATGGAGTGAAGCAAATAAATTGCACAAGGAGACATATGGAAGCTCACTACGCAAATGGCCTATTTAAGGCTCTTACTTCCTAATTAGGTCCTGGTGTCAGGAGGTTGGTAACAATTATTCATACATATATCATTTGGATACAATACAAAGTGTTCTAAAACCCAAACCATCATAATGGCATTAAAAAGGAGTCCTATTTAGCTTAATCTTTGCAGACCGTTTCGCTTAGCTCTTGGAGTATCAGTCTCTGTGCTATGTACATCTTACATTCCATGTCTAACACTTCAAGAAAGGGTTTTGAAGGCAAAAAGAAGAAATAAAAAGTTTCAATAACCTCTTATTCTTACCTTGTTCACAGATTTCATCACTGGACTCTGCACAGGGAACCCACACTCTCTTCCCAGACTCTTCATCTGACTCTATGGTGTTTCCCAGAGCAAAGAGAAAAGAGAAAAGCTTGATTGTAGGACTGTGCAGGAAAAGGTTACAAGCATTCAAAGTTTTTCCCCATTTTGGTACACTGCTCTGCATGCTCACCAGCATCCACCAGCTGGGGCCTCCTGAGCACCTGGTGGAACGGTTCACCCTTGGCTCCACTCAGTTTTAAAAGGTACCCCAAGCATCTCCCTAACCCATACAGATACATATATTTCTCCTCCCAAGAAGCCCTGGAAAGCATGGCATTACCATGACGCCGTCACACCTTTCCCCAGTGGCCGTGGGGCACGCAATGAGCCATGGTTGCAGGGAGTGGTGCCATGGGTTCCTATGACACCCCACATCAGAAAGACTTGGGAAGAGTAAAAATGTGTCATAGGTTGCCAACCATCCTGCTTTGTTTAAGACTGTTGTGGTTTGAGGTAAATTAGAGTCAGTTTTGTGACTAACTCAGTTGATGTAAGTAACTTCATTCTCTGAAAGTTAACTGCGTGGTTTGAGACAGCGTTCTTCTCTAGAAGTGATAACACAGGACATTGGGATGCAAACAGGCCAATGCTTATACCTAGCCCTACAGTAACCAAGGCCATCATCGAGCTGGTGGAAAAGGGCTGCATGTATGAGGAGGGATGGACAGGACAGGAGACCCTAAACTGATAAAAAGAATATTCTGTCCCATATGCATCATACTCGGTATAAATGGAGAGATTACGAGGGTCTTGTCCTCTTCTCCCATGGCCGACACCCTGTGAGGACCTCGTCTGTCTGTTGCTTCTGGTCTCACATCCATACATTCCTGAATCCAGTTCCTGAGCTCAGCTCCCTCCCTTGGACCCCTTCCCTTGTGTCTACTCTACAGGATTTGTGGTCATGCAGTCTTTGAAGGGTGGGGGCAACATCTCATATATTTGTATATATTTTATTACATCACCATCATCATCATCATCATCATCATCATTATTGTTTAAAATGCTGTAGTTTTAGTTTCCAATCCACAAGTCTTTTTCCTCTCATTGCCCCTTCCCCTAGTGGTGGGGAGAAGAGATGTGGGAGTCTAACTGCACGATTTTAGCTGCCAAAATTTAGCCAGGCCAGGGCTAAATCGTGATAAAGACTTAGAGCAGGGAGCTGAAGCTAATTACTACACTGCAAAACCATGTGGAACAGGGTAAGTGATTCTAATTCAACATCATGACTGAGGCAAACCTGTTCTGCCCTGTGCTTCTGCAGTTCTGGTATGAAAATGAGATCTTCTTCCTTTTTTCCGCTCCTGTCTCCTCTCCACTCTTTGTCCACCTCTCAAGCCCTTCACACAAAGGTGAAATATTTTTCATTTTCACCTGTGGTGATGCAGATCACAGATTGTTTTCTTTGTCTTGCTTTTCACTGATTTTGCCCAAGGCATCCTTTTAAGCAGCAGCTTGTGCAAAGATAATAGGTGGCACGGTTCTCTGTAACTAGAATCAGCAACAAATCAGCCATCTGCCATTCCAGGGGTCTGAGATTAACCCAGCTACTGGACCGTGACTGCAAAGCATTTGCACATTTAGATTACAGAAATGCGAGGTTACCAGTCCAAAAAAATAAAAGGCTGAGAGTAGGAAAGGTGTGAGGAGAAGGGGTGGAATATAGCCTTAGAAGAGTACTCCGGGTTAACCCTTCTAGACACAGGTCATCTCCTAACAACTCCAAGCACAAAATATTTCTCCTTACGAAGTGTTAAAAGGATGATGGATTTGAAGGAAGCAACTTGAGATTCATGAGACCTCATGTTTCAGCGATATTCATGCAAAGACATTTCTTTGATAAGGGGAGAAATAAAGACAAAAGCATTCAGCTGCCTTATCAATGCCTTGAAATAGTCTTCGGGAAGCATGACCAAGCTGCTCAGATGGCTTACTTGGACCACTTGGAAAGTATAAGGCTAACATTTTCATCCCAAGATGGGCAAGCTCCCTCACTCCAGAGCATTGCCACAGAATCACAGAATCACAGAATCCCCAGGTTGGAAAGGACCCACTGGATCATCGAGTCCAACCATTCCTAACACTCCCTAAACCATGTCCCTCAGCACCTCATCCACCCGTTCCTTAAACACCTCCAGGGAAGGCGACTCGACCCCCTCCCTGGGCAGCTGTTCCAGTACCCAATGACTCTTACTGTGAAGAATTTTTTTCTGATATCCAACCTGAACCTCCCCTGGCGGACCTTCAGGCCATTCCCCCTTGTCCTGTCCCCTGCCACTTGGGAGAAGAGCCCAGCTCCCTCTTCTCCACAACCCCCTTTTAGGTAGTTGTAGAGAATAATAAGATACTGAGGAAAAGAAAGAAGTCTGCATTGGAAAAATATAAAGGCTTAGGGATGTCTCTTTATTTGCTGTCCTCAGTTTACCTTCATGATTAATAAACACCACATTGCTGCTTTGCACACATGGATAGTGTTGATCCACATTAATATTTGTCATCATCTCTATAAATCTGTTGGGAATTGTCATTTGGTAACTGAAGTACTAATAGGTTTAAATCAGCGGTAAACATAAACCCGCTCCATGTATAAAAGTGTGAGCCATGCTCCGTGCAGGTGCGTGGCAGGTTAGGACAGCCAGCAAGGCCTTCTCTGATCACTTTGATGTGGTCTTTAATCACCGCTCCTGGCATTTGCTTTTGTAGGTTGACATCCCCTGGTCAGGGATCTCAGGTTAAAGAGAGGAGGTTGTGGCTAGAGAAAAAGGTGCGGCTGCAGTCAAAACTATCGTCAAGGACTGCTGGAAAGTTCAAGCAATTCATGCATGGCAAGTGCGCTTGGTGAGAATGGTAGCTTAAATACACAATTCCTTTCTTTAAGTTGAAGGAGGCAACTGAAGAGCAAACAGCAAGCACACGTGTACATAGAAACCCATGTATTTTTATGTATATACTTTATTCATGAAGAATAAATAGGATCCGGTGGAATATACAACGGTGCACAGATTACTCCAAGTTACTTGGCCAACCCTCTTTCTTCATGCTGTACGAGGTTTTCTGGGCCAAGCACTACCTCCTCCTCTCTTGTGATGAAGAGGAAAGTGCAAGAAAAGACAGCAGCATCTCTTCTATGAATCTCAAGTTGAGCTACACAAACTACATGGTCCAAGGCACAGCTTAGAGAAGGAAGAATAAGATATCATTTGCTGCAGACATCCTACTCCACGCAAAGCCTGATATCTTCACATCAGAAACGAATGTACCTCCTATCAGCATTAATTAGGATTGATCTTTTGATCATCTGGAGAGGAAAGACCATGTATCTGAGAAGCTGTGAGAAGAAGTGAGGAGAGCAGGCTGGAAAACATGTTTAAGTGTCCCTAAATTCCCCACTATTTATGACATTGCTTCCAAAAGGCTTTACCTGAGTAGAATGAAGTGCTCCAAAAGAAGGCTCATGTGTCTGAAACCAAAGCTGAGATTTGAAGTGGTTTGAATAGATACTAGGGCATGGTTTTCAGGTGAAAGACAGGTCGCAGGGACCATCCCATGCCTGAGACTACAAACTGGGCTGAGCTAACAACCCAGCCACCCACAAGCTTCTGAGATGCAGCACGTTAATGAGCCTCTACATGTGCTTTGGAAAGATATCCTTGAACTTGACCTGCTGGCAGAGTGAGTGCTAAAACTGCTCCTAAAACAGGATCGGGGCTTGTTCTGAAACACAAAGGCAGAGGTTTTCTCTTTCTCTAATCTCAAATTTCTGTGAAGAAACTAGAAAAACAAATTTCTGTAAAGAAACCTAAAACCCCACATCCAAATGCCAGTATGATCCAGAAAGGAGTATGTGAGCATGGTGATGGAGTATTGTTGCATTCAGCTTCAAGCACTGGACTACCACAGGAACGCTTGTGCTGGTAAAAAAAATTTAAAGATTTAAAAAAAAATAAAAATCAACCTCCCATATAGATAGTAAAAAAAAAATCACTTTCAGGTACCTCCTCCTCATCTGTGAATGGAGGGAAGAGGGGACCAACAGAGTGAAAACCTTTTATTTCAGGCAAAAATCAGAGCAGAACTGCAGCCCATACCTTGCAAATTAATCAACCTTACAAATTGCTGTCAAAGTTTGAGCTCTACATGATTTTTTGTTTGTTTGTTTTATCCAGAAAGGCTTTGCAGGAAGAGGCTTTTGCAACAGAAGCACTGACACTGCATTAACCAGCTCAGCTGAGCTGTGTTGCTGCCTGGAAGTTGCCTCGTCCCCCAGCAAATGAGAAGCGAAGGGGAACACCGACGCAGGCAGCGCTGCACCTTGCAGAGGTTTGTGTGTCCTACAAGTAACCTTGCATCAGGATACAGAGCAATGAGAGCAGACTTATGGGTACAGCGAGAGAGGGAGGAGGACAGCAAGGAGGAGGGGAAGAAGTGGCAATACGAAAACAATCAGAAAACTCCCTAGGAATCGAGTCTTCTCTTTCTCCCTAGGAAAAAATATATATATAAAAATCTCCCAATACGGAGATGGCAGGAGGGAATGAACACACTCGCTCCTTCTCTGCTCGTAATTCTTTCTGGTGACTGTCGTAACACACACAAACGAGCTGGAGAATGTCTTAGAAGCAAAGCCTTTCTGCCAGGCGCTTGCCACAGCGCACCAGCCCTGGACTGCAAGGAGCTGCCCTCCCTCTGCCCCTTTCTACCCCATCTCCCCAGCGAGGGTTCCTTTCTCTCTTTGTCAGAACCCCTAAATATCACTAGGAGTGGATGGAGGAGAAAAGGGCCACATCTAAAAGGCAGAAGGGAAGAGGAGAGGTGGGAGAACACCCCCGAACCTCGCCAGTGGCCCCACGGCTGCAGACATTCTCATTCTTGGCACGTTTCACTGCTCTCCAGCGCAGCTCGGATTCGAAATATTAGTGTGGCGCAGAGTGCCATTTTCGAGTCGCTGCAGCTCCTTCTTGGCACCGGTTCAGCTTTTTGTCTTGCCTTCTCCTCCAAGCACCCAGCAGAGGGAGGAGGAAAAAGGGAAAGAAAATAAAGCCCCACCGCTTCACTGCCAGGGACGTCGGACTCCCCACAGCATCCCCCACCTCATCTGCATCACCCTGCATCCTCCCAAACTGCTCCCATCTGAACCCACCCAGCAAACATAAATCTCTTCCCACCTCCACAGCAGTCAGTTCACAGCCTCCTTCCCCCCTCCTGGCACCCCCTTTCATCACTCCCTCCTTTGTACTCCTCGAAATTTTTCCAGCCAACCGTTACAAGCTTCCACCTCCAGCCCCCCTTTCTCCTCCATCCCTAGCCTTCCCACCTCCTCCCCTCACATCGGCAAAAAGGAAAATCGTGCCATGTTTGCCAATGCACTGGCATCTCCTCCAAGCAGACAGCCGCTGCACCCACGATATGTGCAGCCAATCCTGCCCAGGTCACAGCTGTCCAAGGGCAGGTGAGCATCAGTACTCCTGGGAGCACACGCGTGTGCACTCACATGGACAAACACCCCAACGCAGGGGCAGGACATACTCTGCCTGCATCCCTTGGCATTGCTAGAAATACAAACTTCATGCAAGCTTGCGTTTGGCAACCAAATTCCTCCTCCAGCTTATGGGGCTGGGAGAGAAACAGAGGCTGAATAATGAGGGAGGGTGTATTTTTTTAAGCAACCCAAACATGGCACTAAGCGCTTCCACCAACAACTTCTCAGCCTGCTGTGCTGGCAACCAGCTGCTGGTTCCAGCCTGGCACCAGCATTGATTTGTTTTTCTCTCCTCTTAAATGCCCTCCTTCCAAATATTTATTCCCTTTTTGGTTTTTTTCTTTTCTTTTTAGTTTTCTCTTCCCTTTGACCGGCTTACATTGTCTGTAGAGGGGCTCCCTCACACACCCCCACAAATCCAAAGAAGTATGTGTGGAAATGGCACCAAAGTGAGCAAAACGTGGAATAACACTCAATGGATCAATAAGAGGGGGAAAAAAATGAAATTTATACACACAACACGTGTGCTTTTCTCTAGGGAAGAAGGAGAAAGTGAAAGGTGCCCTAAAAGCAGCCAACATGACCCTTGTTCATGACAAGATGTTCAAACCCCAATACACTCCTTAAAGGAGAGAGGATACAGGTTTTATTAGGAGGAAGAGAAAGGATGAGGAAAAATGCATGTTCTCCACAGAAAGGACACAAGAGAGCTAACTTTCAGCCAGTGACTTCTTTCCCATTAAACTGGAGTTTGAAATACTGACGTATACATGATGGAGATAAAGTGGTGTAAAATGCACCTCGTCGGATGCCTAGAGGAAAGAGATTTGGAGAAAAAACAAAGTTGATGCTGGTGCTGGGGATGACAAGGGAGAGGCACGGTTGCAGGAGAGAAGATGCATTAACACACATTTTAGCGCAGTGGCACAAAGGTATCAAGATGCAAGTCAAGCTGGAGATCCAGAGAGCAGGGAACAGCCCCATAAGCAGCTGCTTATGTCCATGGGGCTTCTTATAAACCTGTTTGGACCCCTTTATAAGGCGCATGAGGAGGGACTACTTGGAAGCCATGGGAATTAAGAGAGCGGTGAAACAGATAGGCAGTCACTGAGTCTCAGACCCGACGCCCCTAGTACCTGCAGCAACAAGTCCCTCGGGCACCCTGGCAAAAGTACCAGGAAAATACTGGTTCTTCCCACACACGCTCTGGCCACCGCAGAGAATAGCAAAGCAACCGCCTTGAAGCAGGGTTGCTGAGACAGGCGAGGAGACAGACAAACAGCCAACATGCTCGGGGTGGTACAGACAAAAAAGCAGTGTCCTGAGCAGCTGCCTGATATGTATCTTGGCAAAATCTCGCCTGGCTGTGGATGAAGCAGAAATCATAGGCTGGAGTTGTGAACCCATCAGCTGACCTGACTTTTGCTTCCCTACCCTGCAGATACAACACAGGATGGAAGCAGAGGGCTCTATGACCCTCTCTAGCTGCCAGGAGCCACATGGAGGAGATGGTCCTTTGGCTGCCGACGGCTGCTGCATGTGGAGCTGCTGATGAGCAGGCGCTGAATGGACTTAAAACAAGCAGATGCCTTGCTGTGACTGCACTCATTAAGGTACGTGTGCATTTGCGTACTTAAACTGAGCTTCAAGACTGTGCTTTTAGGAGAACCTCTGCCACTGGGATGTACTCCCTGCACCAGGTCCATGTCATTGATTTCTCCAAGCCTCTGAACTGTGGCTGGGGCTGGCTGGGTTGGATGAAACCTCCAAATCTCTTCTTCTGAGTTTTGGCTCCACTGTCCCTGGCCCTTTGCATAACAATGTCATCCAGCATTTGCAATGACTCCTTCCAACCTCTGCTCTCTAAGTCAGCTGGTATCCATCTGAATCTTCTCTCCCAGCTGTTTTACACATCTGTTTTCTCTCCTTGCTGTTTCTCAGGTTTAAGGTAGGTTTCCTTCTTTCCCTCTAGCCTTTAGGATCGAGTGCTGGCATTTGGCAAGACAGACTGGATCCCTCACGTGTGTCCATGGCAAAGCAGACCCTGAAACCTTGGTCAGAGACTCCCACAGAGAGAAAACCCCACCCAGAGGTATCATTGAATTAACTCCCAGATAGAAGCACTTTCAGAAACTTTCAATCAAAAAGTGCTATACATAAAAGATATTACAGACTAACAAGTTTTCAGTTGCAAACTGGAGTGGGAAAGAACATTTTAGCATCCTCTTTCTAAGGACAGTAACTTTTGGCAGACGTGATAGTTAGGTCTTCAGAGCTGAAAACTTTACACAGTAAGCAGCATATTGAGTCCACACTCTCCATCTCCAGTTTCAACAGCTCTAAAATCCACACTGGTCCTATGATACATCCATGTAGTGGAGCTAGCATTGAAATATTGTGTTGTTTTGGGGACTGCAACAGAAAATATATACTCCACAGTGATCTTTCCCAGGAAAAAAATCTCAAGACTTTGCCACTGTAACCTCACAATAGATGGTCCCTAAAGATTTTTATCAACTGGCTTCTGATTTTTCCCTTCCCAGCATGAGCAAGCGCTTTGTATCAATCTGGCTCACTTTAGTGCAGTGACCCAGCTCTATGCTCTGCTGCTGAAAGCTCAAATCCCAACTGTGGGGTTAAACTCTTGCTGACGCTGTGCTGATTTCTGTCTCTGTCACCCACACTGCCCGGGAGGGCAGGGGGTTGTTGTTTTTTTCCAAGCTGGCAAAAAAAAGAAAACAATCATGCAAAATATAACGGAGATGTGGCAAAGAAGAAGAGGGAGGAATGTGAACCTGAGGTGTGTGATGAGGTTGAGGAGAGGAAATCCTTTGCGTACTATGGCACACTTCATCATGTTCTTCCTTTTCTTCCTTGAGGAGAAAATCTTGCTCAAGAGGTGATTAAGATGTCACAGGCAAGGAAAAGCTTTCAGGGTGCCTTGAAGAACTTGTTTGCATGCACAAGTCTACAGGCAGAGATGTAAAGGAGGCAATCACTGTTAGGGTGAACTACAAAAGGTTGGATGTTTTGTTTTGGATAAAGATCCTTGCATGCAAATGCTTATCTAAAGCCCTCAGTCTTTACAGCAGGGCTGAAAATATCTTAAGAACATCCTCTTCTTGCATGATTTCCAATATCTCTCAGAGCAGTCACCCATGCCAAAAACACTATGAAAACAGCTTTTTTTCTTCTTCTCTTATGCAGCGTCTTGGCTCTTCTGCTTCTGGTTCCAAGCACAACCTAAAACCACAAAATCTTTGACTTGAAGGTTGAACTACGCCTATTTAACTTCAGGCGATCCTGATTCTCATGAGTACACACATGTGAGGGAAATAAGGAAAAATGATGCTGTGATTCTGTAGAAAACTTTAAAAGAAAAGAAGACTCCTACAAAATTGACAGAAAACCAAGCTGGTTTCCTCTAGAAAGGTCTACAAGTCTTGATTTCTCACACCTTGAGCCAATTACTTGTCTGGAAACTTGCTGTTCTTCTCATAGATAATACGCAAAACCACAGCATGTCCAGGTCAAATGAGCTGTTAGCCTTGGTGGTTCTTAGTGAATAGTATTGAATCAATAAATGAAATAAGGACTTTTAAGAGAGTCTTGTTCCCCACCCAATCTTGAAAGTCATCAGATATGCAGGATTCTTAATTTGACAGAGAAGAGAGTAAGAAAACAGATTTAATCCGATCCAGTGCCCACCAGTTTTCTTAAATCAGAATGTAATTGAGGTAAAATAGCCCACAGATAGTGGTGTTGGGATGAAAGTATTATGCTTTTCTTAAGTCTACTCCACCTTCATGAGAGCTCATCTGGGGTACTGCATTCAGTTCTGGAACTCTCAGTACAGGAAGGACATGGATCTGCTGGAGCAAGTCCAGAGTAGATCACAAACATAATGTAAGGGCTGGGGAACCTCCCCTGTGAGGACAGGCTGAGACAGTTGGACTTGTTCAGCCTGGAGAAGAGAAGGCCCTGGGGAGATCTTATAGCAGCCTTCCAGTACTTATTGGGGGTCTACAGGAATGATAGGGAGGGGCTCTTGATCAAGGAATGCAGGGATAGGATGAGGAAGAATAGTTTAAGAAGAAAGAGGGGAGATTTAGATTAGATATTGGGAAGAAAGATTTTCGTGAGGGTGGTGAGGCACTGGAACAAGTTGCCCAGAGAAGTCTTGGAAGCCCCATTCCTGGAAGTGTTTGAGGTCAGGCTGGATAAGTCTTTGAGCAACCTGATCCAGTGGGAGGTGTCCCCGCCCATGATAGGGGCATTGGAACTGGATGATCTTTAAGGTCTCTTCCAAACCAAAGCCTTCTACAATTTAGTGATTTTATGACAAATACGGTTGATGCAGGGCTAGTTTTGATCTCTGGCTGTATTTACACCAGGATATCTCAAGTACTGTTGAATAAGTATGTAAGGCAGATTAGAATCAATCCAGTGTGCTTTTAAGACTGTTGCCACATATCCTACACTCACCTTGTGAAAGTTAAAACACATACATTCACTTAAAAAGTATTGTAGTAAAGATTGAATATTTTGCTGTTGAAGATTGGATGAAGTTGTTTTTAGAAAATTTCTAGTAGCATTTTTTAATGCCTTTCGTATTACTTATTAATTACACAAGCAATGATCTTCTACTCATTCAAGTGGTTTGGAGCCAAAGATTCAGGTCTTTCGCTGGTACAAGTCGGGATAACTCAATCCATGTCAACAAAAAAATGAGTCTATAGTAGCAGGCCTCCGAAGACAAAGGTGCAGCATTCTATACAGAACAGCACAGGCTGTCTAAGTAATTTCTCACTGAAGCTGATGGCACCTCGTGTGGGTGACCAATACAGATACAAGAGGCCTAATTCCCCATTTGCATCCACACGCGTGAACCAGGGGCAGCTCTACTACACCTGTCACATCCTGTGCTCTTTGCAAAATTTGTTCATTGTGTCCTGCTAAATGCTGCAAGAAGCTGATAATTTTTGTCAAAACATGGCTCTTGTGAAGCTTCATAGTTTAGATAGTGGGAGGGAGGCATGGCTTTAAGTTTTGGCTTGAAAGAAAGAAAGAAAGTAAAAATTCTGGACCCTTTCACAAATACTGAATGGTTGAGAAATCTGGCCCTGAGCTTTTTTGACAAAGTGACCCAATTTGTCTAGTTATTTCACCATTCTCTGCCTATAACTAACACATGGATTGATATTTATTTGCAGGAAATGCTGGCGAGAGATGAGGGTTCCCATTCACTCATGTTGTTTACCGCTCCCCTGAGATCACAGCCTTCAGCGACAATGGAGCAGAACACTTCACAGGTGCACAGTTCAGATGCCAAAACGGGTTGTAAATCAGAGCAGAGGAAGAAAGGACGGGAACAACGCTTGTTTGTAGAAGCGACCATTGGAAAGGGATGTTGACCAAGTTCATTTCACAGGTCTGATCTCCTAACTTTAAGCTTGCTTACACTGCACCAGAGGGATTGGGTCTCAGGTTGGAAATCCAAGGAGCTTGTCAATAATTTGCCAGAGATTACACAGGGGATGGACTTGTTCCTGGTCTACATTATCGGTTCAAAACCAGGAATTCTCATACCCTTTTGGACAGATGGCTAGTCCTGTTACTTCTTATGTTAGATTTTCCGTTGAGCCTGAAAGCAAATCTACATTCAAGCTGAAAGTAAACAACCTGTGAATTCAAAAGACATTAACTCAAACTGCCAAATCATTTGCTGTGTATGCTGCAGATGTCAAGCAGACAGTTTCCCACAGCCCTGAGCCTAGACACATAACTAAGTTACACAGCAAAATCTTCCACCCAGACCAGAAATATATCCTGTGCAAAACTCACTCTTCTCGTTGGCGTTTCAAGGGCTGGAGCCTCAGCTGGAGTGAATTAATGTAGTCTCTCCAATTTGAATAGAGCTACGTCAATTTATACCAGACAAGGATTTCACCCTTTGGAGGCCAAGTGAGAAACGTCTATCCACTACTCCTGTAACAATGTGGTTTGAGAAAAAAATAAAATTTGACTTATTTTGGAGACTGAACGAACACTAATTAACTTCCTTTCTATTTCTATGATTAATTTCTGAAGAAACATATTAGAGAGTTTGGTCCTAAACAATTTACATGCAGAAGAATGCATGTAGAGAGTACAACTTATAAACACAAACAACACGAGTTACCTGACTTATTCTGATTCCTGATGCCTTCCCAAATGCCAACAAGAAGTTAAATAGGAGTCCAAGCAGAGCATCACTGTGGTATTGCAGGAAATTCAGAGAGGGGAAAGGACTGAATAAACGAGTCTGTTTTTTAACAGCCAGGGCTGAATGAAAAGAAACTAAAGAAACTAAACCCAAGAAACCAAATCATACAAACAAAACACCCCACCCATACACTTTGAAATGTTCTGAATATTACTACCATGGTGTGCTCCTTGGCTGGAAAGGTGTGCAAGATTATTTTTCTGCTATATTTTGGTGTAAATAATGCAGCATCGGTGAAGTCATATTCTGTAAATCAGGATTCATTCAATTTAAAACAATGTAAATTCATAGTAAATATTCAGGAATGATGACCTAAATTAGGCGTATGATTTATTATTTTGTATAGGAGGCCCAACTCACATACTTGGATATGCCTCGATTTTCCCCAGAGTGGACTGGAGTTAGATATTACACAAGTAGAAAAGCTGGCAATTAGTAATACTTTGTCTGTTTATAGAGCCTTCCATCTGAGGATCTAGAAACACTTTGTAAACAATAATGAATTAAGCTTCTTAACACCTCCTGTGAGACAGATACTACTATCTCATTTGCACAGCTCAGAGAAGAGGTGCGGGTTTGCCGCTGATGGCCAAAGCCAGCTAGAGGCAGAGCTGGAAAGCCAGTCTAGACTCTGAGCCTCACCTTTGGCTCAATGACACAAGGCTTTCAATGGATGTGGAGAGGTGCCTGGTAACTTCTGAACCTTAAAATTGTCTCTCAGGACTGTCAGTTTGCCCTGTTGCCTGACAAGCTGAAAACAGACGGTTGAAACTCTTCGCATAGAGAGAACTTAACTCCCACTTACTGCTGGACAGAAACACCATGAATATGCCATCTATCCCCACCTAAAACAACCACTCAAGACTATGATGATCCTTTGACATGGCAAACAGGAGACAAAATTAGGAATCCAGTAGTCCTTACTCGGTTTTCAATAATAGCATCAACCACGGACAAAACAATGCAAATGTCCCGGAGAGATTTTTTTTTGTTTTCTTTACATCTTTAATTGCCCTTATCTTTTTTTTCTCAAGCAGAGTAAAGGTAAAATATTCAAGCTTGCTTGCAAGTCAGAATGACAAGAGCAGCTTAAAGGATCTTTAAAGAAAGCCTAAAGGTTTTGCTTCCAACACTGTCAGGAATGCTTAGATCCTAGGCAAGCCTTAGAACAAGATAGGCTTTGACAAGACAAGTATTTTTTTTTTTTTTCCAAAGCACAGTCTTGTTGATTTAAGAGCAACTAATGTCTGGTACCTATTTGAAGCATTTTTCCACGTATCCCTTCTCCAAATGCATGGCAATCAGACAATTTCCATGATGACTCTTCTGTCTAAAAATACACACCTCCCCCTCTTTTCAATTTATCACCGGGCCAGTCAGCCTGTTTATTGCTGAAGTTTTGCCCATTTAATAGTGCACTTAGGAAAGCTTAATACAAACATCGAACAATTCATCGCTGTCACAAAAATAAAAGCCTTAGAAATCATTCATCTGAGCAGGAGTCAAGAGCAAGAGTCTCTTATTTAGAGATCAGTCAATAAGAAACAACGTTATGGAAGCTATTCTAAACAGACCAGATTTTTAAATTTTTCTTTTTTAAACACCTCCTTTGTTCCACAGATTGAAACTGAGGAGAATTGCAAACAAAATATTTGGTTTTGCTTTCAAAATTTCTTGGTGACCTTAAATCCCTGAAAATGGGCACTACAGAAGAGACAGACATTTGACATATTCAGCGTGTTGATTTGTGAACTATTAGCAGATTGCTGTTTGCCTAAAAATATGAATTTGAAATCCTTTTCTGAAGACTCTTCTTGATCTCTTCCCAGTTCATGAGCTGTTAAATATCTGTACGACACAGTGATGTTTGTCTCCTGAACAGAGGGACATTACAATCCCTAGAAGCAGGTTTCCAGTGGGACTATTAAAGGCACTATTCAGGAATATTCTCCAGTATTTGAAACCTCCAAAAACACTCCCGCTTGCAAACATGTTTGCTGGAATATTTGTCAAGAGCAAATAAGATGGGATGGTGGGGGAAAGTGTACAAAGTCTAACCGAGCTTATAAAAACCTAACAGCTAATGAATACTTGTGGAAAATGGTATTTCCTCAGCTACAGATGCTAATTAGGTAAGCCTATAACGCTAAAAGTCTTTTGCTGCCTACCTCCTCCTGCAGACCAGAATTGAATGCCATTTCCATGTTTTTTTTTATCATATTCATCCCCATTACATCTGTTGTGTCCAGAAGCAGTTTTCAATTTTTTCAGTATGTGTTTCAAAAGAGTGAGGTTGTGAACAACTTGACAGAGGCTCCAGAAATCATTTCAAATAAGCTGCTTGATGGCTAACACCTTTCTACTGTCTCTGGTTATAAAAGATATAAAACAGATATGAATATAGGTGCGGGTTGGTCAAGATGATTTATTCTTCAATACTGAATCATCACAGTGTTACATGGTACTATGGACCTCTCCCCTCTTTTTATCAGTAATAAAACAGCTTTTGCATTGGGTCTTTTTCTATCAACAAGAGCAGCAGATACTCAAAGAAACACAGTAAACTAATGCTGCTGCAGGACATTGGCTCAAGAGCACATGGCCGGGGAAGGGAGGAGAGGAGATGCAAGAAAAGCCAGTTGACACCCTCAGTTCTACATATCTGGGTGATTGAGGACGGTGAATTATGGATGCTGAGCCAAGGCAATAGCATGCAGATGAGTAGGGGTTCATGCTCGAGAAAATCAGCTCTTACTAAGCTCAAACTAAGGCATTGAGAGCCAACATTTTTAGTTAAAAACAACCAAAGGGACCATTTGTAATGCATGGCAGCTGGACACAGCACGAGGTTAACATGAACTTGCCCACTGAAAAACCCATGTGGGGCCATAGTTTGCTTTTCTTCTCCAATGAGCTGTATTTTACACACTCTGGATTAAATTTCAGTCCTAAAGGGAAACACTGTTCTAAACGGGACTGCTGTGAACATCCTCTGTCACACTACTGATGGTAATATAAGACAGGTTATTCTGTGGTCAGAGCCAAGCTGAACCTGGACTCCTCAAAATGTTGTTGCAATGTCATGGCTCACCATAAGCTCTTGTAACTCACCACTGTATCTGTTTTCCATTATCACCTGACTAATACTAAGCCCCTCAGTATGTTTTCTGAGCAGAATTTTGCTTTACACTATCTTTGCTCTGCTCTGCGTGCAGCCAGATCACACGTTAATGAGATAGACTCGCAAATCCTAGTTCATTATAAATAGCTTTTTATTTCACAAATCCTGATGCTAACTGAATGTATCATTCCTTTAGTTTCTTTCACCTGAAAGTTAAAGGAAAGCAATGGACCATCTTTAATTTTTACAGACTGTCCACTCTGGTCATGCATTGCTAAACTTGGTACTGTATAATGCATGACTTACCTGCAAAGACATTGGAGGAGTAATGAAATAAGCAGATGCTCCTTCAGCAGGCTTTTAAAACATTGGTATTGCAATCTGAGATGCAGTCAGCCATGACATGCATATGCCCTTTATTTATGGAGCTGATAAAGGCTCTATGTCAGGAGCAGTCAAGCTGCCTTTTTATTTTCTGCCTTTCTTCACATTAAAGAAAGTTGCTGGCTGGTTATTTTATTCTCATGCAAGCTCCAGATTTGAGGAAAAAATGGGTTTACCTCCTGGCTCATTTATTAAAAATAGAAGTCTAGAAAAAAAACAGACAACTTCATCCAAAGAAATCACCAAGGACTCCCTACAGCGATCCTTCTCCTCCTAACACAGATGATGTCTGAAATAAGTGGATCTAACTGGAGTTACCTATTTCTCTTCACTAGAAATAGGGAGAAAGGCTAGAAAGGGAGCCCAGGACAACTAGTCCATCTATAGGTGAGAACACCACTCATGCCCACACAACAAGAGTCACACACATTCACTCACATACAGTTTCAATTTTGTATACTTTTCTGTCATCAGTGTTGTTCCAGGCAATTTCATGACAACGAACACATTTTCCCCCAATCTCCACTCCAAGCACCAGTGGTAGATAAGAAAACATGGGAAGGCTGGTGTGGATCAAAGGAAAGAATGGTGTTAACAGCCACCATATGAGGAGCATTTTGCACTATACACACAATAGCGTTGCTCAGCCACACGAGCAGTGAAGTTCTGAAGTCATTGGGTTGCATGGCTTTGGCTTAGTGGAGGATTTTGGTTCACATTCAACTCTGTATTTAATCACTGGTACACCACCCAAAGGTTCACAGCAAAACAGATGATGGAACATAGAAAAGCTCTTCTTGCTAATGCCGCAAAGGAAACTGCTGCTTGCTGACTGACAGCTCCCCAGCCAGCTTATGTGCATCTAATTACAGAGCCACAACCCAAATCAAAATGCCCCGTTGCAGCTGGTGTCCCACTTAATCCATTCATAACACGAGCTAATTAGCATTGATGTTTTTGGGCTAGTTTATTCTGAATGTGGTCAGGACCCAGGCTTTCAGCTTAGTTGCTAGGACCCATTGAGGATCCTGGGAGAGGCTGTGTTTCTGCCTGGAAGGCATTTTCTGGCTGCTGATGGCTCAGGAGTGAGTTCAGGGTAAGATGCCCTGCCGAGCTAAGATGAACACAGGCATGTAAGCAGTGCTGCTGGGCTGCACTTGCTGCTGTGTCCTATCTCCATGCAGAAGAGTTTGTTGCAGAATAAAGAAATTTCACAGTGTTTCTCCTGTCTGAATTAAAATTCGGAGGGAGGAGAGGTGGAAGAAGGAAAAAAAAGAATAAATAAAGAGGGAAAAAAATGAAACATGAGAAGTGGGAGAAGTCAAGGACCAATTCTGTACTATATGTTATTCTTTGTGAGCAGAACTGAGAAAAGAGGCCAGTTACCAGAGCTTTGCATTTCCTTTTCAGCCTATGGGATTAGAAGATGAGAGCAGGTGCTAAAGGGAATTTTGCCCGTGGCAGAAAATCAGGATCCTAAATCTTCATTGCTGGAAATCGCAAAAATCCCTAGCAATGATCTCTAATCGCTGCACTTGGAAATTGATGATATAAGGAATTGTCACTTGGCAGCAAACCTACTTTCCACTCCTTCAGTGCACCGCAATTTCAGTTTAATTTGTAACAGGATGCAAGTGTAAATGAACTGACAACAGAGCTATCAGCTATTCTGTTGGTAACACTTGGAGCAATAGTTTCGATTTGACTAGACACAGCTGTCCACTGCATGGAACGACCTTTAGCCCCATCCTTGGTGAAATTCAATTCTCTCCATGTCTGAGTCTGTCCACAGGGACTTGAGTAGTGGAGCTGCCAGAATAATCAGTGCATTGCTTAATGACAGGCACTTCAATGAGCAACGTGGTTGTGCATTGTCAGAAATGGAGCTCACGGCTCCAGAGAAAGGTGGCAGAGCCTCCTTGTTATTCAAAGTGAAATAAAGTGGCTGTTTATGAGCAAATGTGAATGCATGCAGCCGCCTTGGCTTGATGAGCACCACCAATGTGTTCGGCGCTCTGTGCGTGTATGTAAACATGGAGTTCTCTCGTGTGTTGTCAGCAAATATGCATTTTTATTAGATTTGCCTCTCAAAAAAAGGGCCGGGATTCTGCTGTTGCTCTGCACTATACCACTGTGAAATATAATTTCTCTTCATATGTCTGAATGTACATACATGCCATACGGCGATGCTTATATGGCCATCCAGATGTATATCATCTAACATATGCATACATATGTATAGATAAACACACTTTTTGTGTGTTTATTAAATTGTCGACTGCAATAAGAAAGATGTTTAGACTGCAAGTGTCAAAAATATAAGAACTCAATTTTACAGCTATTTGCGCAAACATGTTTGAATGGATGTCTCTCCAGCAGCACGACAAAAGCACTCTGCTACACATGATAGGAAAGGCACATCTCCATGTATTAACACATATGTGCCCTAGCTCACCCACAGAAATGAACCCTACAATTCCTGAATTTTCAGCTGTTTGATTCAGCAATCAGAACACAGAAAACAGAAATTATGTTGGGTCCAAAAAGTAGATCCATTCTTTTCTTCATCAAGGATTACAGGAGACATGCAGTGCTTTGACTGGCAAGGCTTTCTACAACCACCACTAGTAGGAGACTGCAAGGGGTAAGTCACCATCTCCACCTGCCCCACAAGCCCCCGAGGATTTCCCTTGTTGCTATTTTGGCTTTGACAGCACAGTGGCTCCAGCTTTGTGGAAGATTCGTGTTCAGTTATTATTCTGACCTGCTGCCAACATTTTCCTGAGAAACACAAGTGAGAAATGGGGAATGGCAATCTTGCTCAGCTAATAACTCAGCCAGAACAGAGGGGAGTTTCATGGGAGAAGGGAGAGGTATGTCTTTGGACACAAAGCTTTTGTCTCTGCCAAAATCCAAAGACTCTCTTTCAAGCAACAGAGATATTACAGCTTCTTTTTTAAATAAATAAATAAATAAATAAATAAATAAGGCATAAGAACCTTTGAGAACAGAAACCATTAGGAGTGTAAAACCACTGGTCTTCACAGATGAGAAAACAAAGTGGTCTCCAAAACTTGGTGAAATTATGCTGTAGTGGAGCACATTAAATAACTCAAGTACAGGAGTCACGGCCACTGCATCGTCACCCCCCCCACCCCCAGTAACTCAATAAATAACTGAATTTATTCAGAAATGTTTGCTCCTCTCTGGCTTTCTCCTTGGCTTACCCATTCACCTGGTCCACCACATCGATAGTTTTTCACCAGCCTCCTCATTTGCTCTTAATGATCAGGTCCTCTCTTGCACTTACCTTGTTCTAACAGGTTCACTGTCTTCATTGCTGACATCTGAACTCCACTTGCTTTTCCTTCACTCAATTTTTCACTTTTTTTTAACCTATAATTTCTGTTGGCTCCATATACTCACAGAAACATCCCCAGCTAATACATGCTTTTTGTTTTCTTTTTTACTCTCTCGCTTCTCTCCAAATACCAGAATAATTCAGAAGCCAATATTTAGGATGGCTGCATAGTAGCAACAGTAGGATAGTATCACCTCTTCAGCTAGCTCAGAAGAATATAGCACCTTGCTGGGAACTTGTGTAAAGTATCACAAGAATGTGACGTGGAAAGAGGAGCTCAGTGTAGCTTTTCTTGATGCTTGGCAGAGCTGTTATTCCAGCTCTTGAGCATGTACTGCTTTATGTTAACATAGATCCAGATATTCTTGGTTCAAAGTCCTCAGTTAGCAATGCAGATATAAGACAAACTGAGGCATCTGTAAGAAATAAACGCTCATTTCCAGCAAGAAGACAACAGGTACACCACTCAAAATGTGTGTGGTTTTTTTTCCATATAAACAAAATTTTAATGTTCTCATATCATTACCACTTTTTTCCCTCTTCAGCTAAACTCAAAGAGGCAAAGTAGAAAATAGATAATTTTGAAAAATAACTGTCAGAGATACATAAACCAAACTCCTCATGAAGCACTTGTATTTTCTTAAATGAAAACACAATGAAAACAATATAAAGCTTGCAATATTGTATTTCTGCAGGTCCTACTAAAGCAACACATTACAGAATAAATAGAAAGTCCCTCAGTAATACAGAAAAAAAATCTTTTCTGAAGCAAAGAGAACTAGAATATTAAACTGATCCCTAGACAAATAAGGCCTTCCCAGAACAGGCCATTGGAAAAAGCAATGTAATACTAAATCCGGAAGGCATTTACCATCACACCAAGTTGTAAGGGCATTCCCCAAGTCTCCTGCCAATCTCAGTCATCTAAAGCCCTTCCTAGCAAGTCCGCAATGTGCAGCTCTGCAAGGTGCCATGTGTGCATACCAGAAAAGTGTTACCAACAATGTAAAACACATGAGACTCCAGAAACTGAGTTAAGTAGGCAGGCCTTGTTGTCCCCGTCACGACTGCAGACGTAGCAGGAAAGGAAAAATAAGGCTATTTACATAGATTGATAGATAGATTAGATAAATTAGATGGATGGATGGATGGATGGATAGATAATAGATAGATAGATAGATAGATAGATAGATAGATAGATAGAAAGAAGATGAAACACAATTGCACTGAGAGCAAAGAAGGACCATAGTGACAAGACACCAGCATCTCTGCTCCTCTCTGGCCATCCATATCCAATGGCGCTGGACTCTTCTGTCGTCTGGTTACTTAAACTCTGACTCAGACCCAACAGTTATGGAAAGAATTCAAGTCCATAGTGACAGTCATGCTCGTTGGGGGGAAGTTGGGACTAGGAGGAAGCTACTCTACTTTCCAGCTCATCATGTTCATGAAAACCCCACAACTCCAGCTAAACAGCAGCTAAAATTTTTCAGAAATGCCTGTGCCATTTTTGAGAGCGGGAAACCTGCGCTCATTTACTCACAAACAGGGAAATCTGCCAGCAGCCTCACAACCTGCAGATTTTGATTGTGTTAATTTGTTCTGAAGCAGGTTTTCCTCTTGAGCCTGGAGTAGAAGACAATTAATTAAGACCCACTTTTCCCCCTCTATTGGATTAAAACAAACTAAATGGCAGCAGTAGGACAGTCTTGCCTGGGACAGGGATTCTTGGAGGTACAGGGCTTTCTCTTTCCTCTGCATGGGAAGAGATCTTATTACTTTGTTCAGCTGAGCTTGGGTATTCTCTAACAGGTTCCATATGTGTTAGTCCACAAGCCTTGGAAGTCCCACTGCCATTTCCCAGGCGCAGAAGGCTCACCGCAAATTGGTGTGAAGAAACACACCTTCTGCTCAACCACTTCCATTACAGTTAATGAACATTGTGTTGGGAATCAAATTAAAACAGCTTCTCTTACAGAAAAGCTCCTCCTTAACCTGTGTTTGACTGCCACATTAAGTCACCAAAAGCAAGCAGCATTCTTTCAAAACAGATATATTTCTCAATGGCTGGAAGGGAAGAGAGGGTATTATAGGAAAATCCTTTGGGATAACATGTCTTGCTGGAAATACCCCTGACATGTGGTCCTTGGTCCAGTAAGAAACAGCCACAGCTTAGCAAATAGGTGTTGAGAAATTTATATATATATAATATATATATATTTTATATATATACATTTATATTTATATATATAAGAAATTAGAGATAGGAAAATCAATCAGTTAAGTAAGAGCACCAATGTACATTGAATGTGACCTACTCTTCAGAAAGGATTAGAAGAAAAAAAGGAGTTGTACATATTTCAGCCTCTCTGCCAATATTTTCTGTTCTATTCTCCTATTTCCCAGCTAGAAAGGAAACCAAAGACCCTACAACTCATCTATGTCCCTAATTCTGCCCAGATTGTGACTTAATTAAAATAATACTTTAACCCAAATGCATCACACAGTTTCCAAACACCTTATGCATTATCTGGAAGTTTGGCTCTGTTCCCACAGCAGCAATTTAACCTGCTTAAGGAAGAAACCAGAGGAAATCCTCTGCCAATGCCTACTAGTTGCAGATGTAACACATTAAGCTAGAGACCCATATTCAAGATCAATCCATCGGTGCAAAGAGGAGCCTTTACCCTGGCAGTTTCACATCACAAATGCCTTTGCTGCCACTGGTAGAAGACTTTACCCTGGGGGAAACAGCTGAGATGGTGAAACGCTGCTCATCTGTTTTCAAGCGATGCATAGAAAAGTGAAAACAATGACAACAACAAAAATATCCTCCTTCTAATTGAAAACAGTACCAGTTAATGGTTTTCGAGGTAAATGTGTGTGAGTATGTTTCTTGGGGAAGGGGAAGAAATGGATCACTGTAACCAACAACACCCCAAAGGACTATAAATCAAACAGCATCCAGCTGTTGGTATCAAATATAACTCTTTTCGTACTACATCAAAAAGCTTTAATTAACAACTAATTTATTCAAGTGAAAAAAAAAAAATTCCCTTGCACCAAATAATTGCATTATAACTTGGGGACCAGGCTGTGTATTTTCCCCCTCTCTACAGCATGACAGGAGAGGAAATTGAGCCTTTAGAGAACGGCTAAGTAGAAAAATGGATCAAAGATTCAGAGGGCTTGTTGATTGGCTTTTTGAGTCAGCAGAGACTGAATCAGCCCATTTAATGAAAAAAGCCATACTACAAAGTCTGTTTGCTCTGGGATCTACTTTTAATAAGAATGCTTATAAAGATAAATGGCATCAGCTTGCACCAGGCATGGTGCGGACAGGTGTTGCACAAGCCTCCCTGTGCGGATGTGTCAATTCTGCTCCGCGTCTCTGCTTTGTCAGCCTTGGACAAGTCCTGCAGACCAGATTGCCAAGTGAGGTTTCAGCCACACAGGGCTTATGGCAGAGGAGCCAAATATGTGCAGGGCAGCCAACACCAACCTCTGAATATGCTTGCTCGGGGCCTAAACCACACTGAAACCCCAAATGTGAAAGGTTAGACTGGTAAATCAATTCCTTCCTCCCCCTTGTGCTGGGAAGTGTGTACTGGAGCAGCCCAGAGGTTGCACGCACCCAACATTGCTATTCTTCCACAAGCCAAGAGCCCCCACACAAGCATCCCGATACTCCAGAAACAGAATGACGACTGAAGACACGTGGCACAGCCTGAGTCCTGCCCTCAGTTTCTGCCAGCCTCACTAGGGCAAGAAATTGAGAGAGAGATCTTTCTTTCTTTCTTTTTTTTCTTCCATAACTTTGTGCTAGCAATGACGAGCTAATCTCTAGTGGGGCAAGGTAAGTGCCATTATCCTGCTTTAATGGCTAATGAAGCTGAGGCAGAGTAAGTAGTTTACTGGTTGTCTCGTCTTCAGGGCCCCATCACGAATATTTTACTGTTCCTTCGAGTGCAGTGAAGTTTCCCATTAACGCTGCCATTGATTACAGTGTACAATCTTCGGGGCAGGGACTGTGATTTTCTTTTCATTTGCTTAATGAAAAGCACACTGCCTTTTAATTCCTCTGGATTCAGTTGCCTAGGTGTTAGGTGGAAGCCCTGATGTGAACGCAGAGAGGGAAAGCCATGAAGTAGTGCCACGTGGTGTGCATGAACCAGCTGAGGCCAACGCAGAAGACCCAAGCTGCAGCTTCAGAGTCTTTCTCTGTACGAAACCCTGCCTCTGAACTCGAGCCTGGGTAATGTTTGTTGACCACCATGCACAATGCTACCCTTAAAACACTTTAAGTATATGTAAAGCCTGATTAGGTTGTGAAATTGATGATTTTTGGTAATAAAATGGTTTAAAGACAACATTGAGCTCGGTGCTGTAACCATCATATTTATCTGACAGTGCAACACGAACGCTCTGCAGCCAAGAGGGCAATAATAATGGCAAGCTGATTAATTGATTAGTTTACATATAAAGTTAAATAATTTGGTGCAACATTCTGCCTGCACGTATCTGGCATCTAATGATATATTGCACCACGGGAATGATTTGAAAGGCAGGCAAGATCTTTTTTGATTTTATGATAAATTTATCCTGTTAGAGCTCAAATGTTAATAGTAATGTTCAAAAAAACAATCACTGCAAAAACCATTGCAAACAGCTAAAAAAGGGCTTAAAAAATGATCAACTTAAATTTTTTTACTGTATTCCAAATATACAGTTACATGCTAAAATGTATTTGCTGTACAGATTTCAGAGGTAACTTTCACAAGTGACATTGTTCAAGCTTTTAAATCATGATCCAAAGCTTTCACACATGTAAAACTCTGAAAAAGATCTATATTACTGCTATAGGCAGATGTTGTTAAAGTCTCTGTTCAATTAGTTTGGTACCCCACAGTCCTGAACATCAATTCCTGAACATCAGACCCATAAGCCAGATAGTTACGCACAATATGACGTATCCTTGTTCTTACCTTCCTGCAATAAATAATTATGCTGTTAAATACGAACATGTTGGGTAAGTTTCCCATCCACCAAAACCAGTTTCCAGTCATTCCTATTGACCCATACTGGTTGTGGAAGACAAACGGAAACAGGAGAACAGGGGGAGTCATAGCTGCTGGGAGCGAATTGATTAGTGAGCTGATGGTCAATAAACCCACCTAGGCTCAGATCCTGACTCTGCTAGTGACTACAAAGACGAGAAACATTTCATCTTTTGACTCCTCACTTATAAAAAGATGGTACTAATCTCTGTGTGAAATGCAATGGGTCATGATGATTAGGTTCCTTTGGGCATTACAAATTATGAAAAGATTATAATTGTCCAAGAACTATCTTCCTACTTGCTTCCATCAACACAGCATCACAGAATGACCTGAGTTGGAAGGGACCCACAAGGATTACCGAGTCTGGCTCCTGTTCCTGCATAGGACAACCCCAACGTTCACACCATATGTCTGAGGATATTGGCCAAATGCTTCTGGAATATTGTCAGGTTTGGTGCCATGACAGCTTCTCTAAGGAAGCTGTTCCAGTGCTCCACCACCCTCCTTTTCCTAATTTCCAAACTAAACCTTCTCTGGCACATCTTCCTGCCATTCCCTCAGATCCTGTCATTGGTTACCAGAGAGAAGACATCGGTGTCTGCTCCTCCTCCTTCCCTTGTGAGGAAGAAGTGGACTGCTATGAGGTCACCCTTCAGTCTCGTCTTCTCTTGACTGAACACATCAAGTGACTTCAGACGCTCCTCATATGATTTTCCCTCCAGACCCTTCACCAGTTTTGTGGCCTCCTCTGGACACTCTCCAGTAGCTTCATATCCTTTTTATACTGCAGCGCCTGAAACTGCACACAATATTCCAGGTGAGGCAGCACCAGCACAGAGCAGAGCAGGACAATCTCCTCCCTTGACTGGCTGGCGATGCCGTGCTTGATGCACCCTACGACACAGGTGCCCCCTTGGCTGCCAGGGCACACTGCTGGATCATGTTCAACTTGCTGTTGACCAGAACCCCAGATCCCTTTCACGGGGCTGCTCTCCAGCCTCTTGCTCCCCAGTCTGTGTGGACATCCAGGGTTGCCGTGTCCCAGGTGCAAAAGCCAACACTCACCCTTGTTAAAGTTCATGTAGTTGGCAATTGCCCAGTTCTGCAATTTGTCCAGATCACACAGCAGGGCCTCTTTGCCCTTAAAAGTGACAACAGCTGCCCCTACCACTTTCATGTTATCAACGATCTTGATTTACTAAGGTATTATTATTATTATTATTATTATGTTAGTAAACCAAGATTTTGTTTTGTTTTGTTCTCGTTGTTTATACACATTTTCAATTATTTTCATCAATGATCAATTTGAGTCTGGCACATAAAATCTGACAAGTCTGTACTGGGCTTAAAGTGTTTTTTATTGTTGGCCATAAATTGTCTACCTCCTTATAAATCTAGCTACAGAATATAAATACACTTGTGAAATGTCTTCTTGAAATTAAGTGAAAAATGCAGCACAAAACAGAAAGACCTAAGCGAATAGAAAAACTGCTAGCATATGGAAATATTTTCTTTATTATTATTATGGAAACTAAGTGCTAAATTTGTGTTTTGCCCAGTCTGGACAATCCACTCCCTCTGCCTGCTGACCTTCAAGAGGTAAGCAGGGCTTCACCTCACCCTGTGCCCAGGAGGAGACATGGAGAGGAGAGGGCATCACAGGTGCTTCAGACTAGTGATGCTCTAAGCACAGCAGCATCCTTCATCTCTCAAGGGCCCTTTTGCATTTCGCACACACCTTCCATTTCCTGTTTTCTCTCACCCCTTCCCATTCTTACCCCTCAAACAATAAAAGCTCAATGGGAATGCAAATGTAGCTCTCCGTTTAAAATCCCAGCCAAGAAGGCAGTGTGTCACCCATATTTATGAGCTCTAAGTGGCTTTTATCAAAGTAAGGTCACAGTAAATCACCCCCAAGCTGTCATAAATACAAATGACTCGACATAGTCTGCAACAAGCCTTCGGGGGAAAATTATATGATCTGCTGTTGCAGTTATGCTATATCACACAGAGAGCTCATATATTTCCACTGGCAAGGTAACCTGATCCTTCAAAGGACACTAATCAGTGAAAAGGGGAAGAGAGAAATAGTGAATCAAGTGCTGTGTGCCTGCATGCGTGCATGCATGTACACGCATGCACCTCTGAGCTAAAACCCAGCCTCGTCTCCCGAATGGAAGAGGAGACTTTTGTGGCTGGGTGTATGAGGTTTCCTTAACTGCCTCAATTTAGCAGGGAAGCTGCCAGCTAAGAGAGAAAGATCCAGGGGCTCACCAGGGTATTTCCCATTTTAAAAATTCATGTGCAGGCATGAAAATTATTAAGATATGAACCAGAGCTATCCAGACTCCAAAGACTGGACCACTTCCAAGCAAATTAAAGGAACCATTCCTCCATCTCAGCTGGTGATGCTCAGGATTATAGCAACATTTACCACAGGATAAAGAGGAAATCCTTATAAAGGAGGCATGAACTGGGCAGTGGAAAAAAAACAGCGTGAGCTCCTGAGATAACAGACACTAATTATTTTTTTTTTTCATTTACCTCTTTTCTCTATATTAATAGCTGTTTATATGTGCATAAACATAAAACACATATATAAAGAAGGAGGAATTCTAATCAGATACCATCTAGTCCACAGACAGTGGCAGTAATTTGGGGGAGCCTCCAGCGATGGAGTTTCAGACAGCCTATTGATCACTACCCCTACCTGGCTCGTTGCAAACAGGCTTGTAGGATTTGATGTGACAGTGTGGAGGCTTGCATTCAACAGCTCTTTCTACGGTCACGCTATGCTCTTGCATCAGTTTACATATAAAATAAATCAGCTCCAGTGAGTGCTAGGGTTTGGGTTTTTTTATGTCTGTGATGAAGACAGTGCCTTTGTCTGCTTGGCAAATTGTTACGATGATAAGTCAGTTTGGGTTTGCTATCTCTAACATGATAGAGGCAATATGCCAATTTCAGCAATCCAAGTAGGATGCGGGCATTTATAATGGTACACTTCTCTGAGAATGATGTCTCTAACATTAAATTATGCATTTTAATTAAAAGCAGAACTTACTGAGCTTGAGCTACTAAACTTGATTTTCAACTGCTGTGAGCCTGGTGGAAAGCCAGTGGGCAGTGCTGACGTTTTTTTGTTGTTGAACTTCTCACAGTCATTCCACTCAGAAAATCTGCTCACTTTGGAGCTGAAAAGGCAGCCCAACAAAACGCGCATTTGAACTTTTACCAAAAGCACACCAAACAGGATGATAGCAGCAAAGCTATCAGAAAACCCATTCAGAACTCCTCCTGCCATGATGCATCGTACTGCTTCCTTCAGGTGGATAATCTTCTGCAAGTGTCTGTGGACAGGCAGTCTTTCCTGGAACTGGGAGATGAGTATTATGAGCTTTGCCCTGCCTGCTGAAAAGCCTGCACTGACAAATGAGGAAAGTTCAAGGAGTAAGCAAGCTAAACACCCTGACCAAACTAGCTCATTGTACTTCAGAAAGAACTTCTCCGGCTTCCGCAGCTGGTTTCTTGGCACAAGCTATCTCTGCTTGGCTTCATGGGTAGGGAAGCAAAAGATACACAAGGTGTTCTTGCGAAACAATGAGGTGGTGGCATGCTGACCTATGTCAACGGGTCCAGCAACAATGCTCACCATCTGAGAAACAGCACCTGGAAGTTGTCCAGTCATCTGTCCAATGTGATTAAAAGCAAAATATGAAATTCTTCTTCAGAAGAAGAAATAGGATCACAGGTCTGTTGCATAATACCATACATTTGTGTAATCACTCTAAACAGTGTGTGAGTCAACCAGATGTTTTTCATCTCAGTGTACAGCACTGCGGAGCAAATCAGAAACCTACAATTGCCAAATGCAATAGCAGCTTTGCCAGCACTGTTGTAATGAGAGCTTGAGAAAGGGCATTGTTAACTCCAGTCTCTGGGCAGGCAGGTTAACCTCCTGGGTAAAGAAACCAGCCTGTTCTTTACGCTGAACACCTATACCTAAGCCAAATATCAGTAGTAGCTAATAAACTGAGTCAGCCATCATCAGAAAAAGTGCCAGCAAGGATGTGTGCATGATTTGACCCTTTTTGGGAGTAGGTCAGAATGTAATGCATTTTTATTTAGATAGTCAGATACTGACTTTGTGATAGAAAACCATGAAAGCATGGAGGAAAATGAACGTCCATCCTCATTTATGATTATGGTACCACTCACATCTGCTCAAGGACCAATATTATTTCATCTTCCTGGACAGAGGAGATACATTTTTTTTAATCAATTCTCCAAAGAGATAACCAATTTCTCTATGCGAGGGGACACTTCCAGACATTGGCCAGATGTCAATAGGTGATATTTTAAAAGGCCAAAAACACAATCTAAGCTTTCAAACATTGAAAATTGGAAAAGTAGAAAAAGTTTTCAGTTGACAGGAAGCAAGCACACTTAAGGCTAATCCAGTCCAAGTCCAAAACTTGGGAGAAGGGTGAATCAAAGAAATGAGCAAAACACTTAAGTGAAGCCTTTGTATGAAAGTTGGGACTTAAGAAAGTTCCAATTTGAACTGTTGCTCCAAGGCAAATCAGTTCTCTGTTTCTCACAGCAGTCACAAGGGAGTTTTTAGAAGCATTGCTTTTCACTTTCATAAAGGTTATGAAAACTGTGCTGTCAGAATTTGCAGGTTTTATTATTTTTGTGGGTAAAATCAGGTTGGTGAGGGAAAGTTGGTATTAGAACATGGAAATTTGCTGTTGTGGTTTGAGTTAAAGTAAGATCAGTTTCTGGCTCTGACTCGGTCACTCTAAGTAACTTCATTCTCTGAAAGCTAACTGAATGTTTTTGAGACAGTGATAACACAAGACATTGGGATGCAAAAATGTCAAATATGCTTATACTTAGCCCTATAGTAACCAAAGCCATCTTGAGCTGGTGAAAAAAGGTTGCACCTGCAAGGAGGGTTGGATAGGACAGGTGACCTTAAACTGATCAGGAATATCCCATCCAATATGCATCATACTTAGTATAAAACCAAGAGATCACGAGGGTCTCAATCTCTCCTGAGATGGCCGACATAGTGAGGACCTCATTTGTTTGACTGCCCCTGATTCCAGATCTGTACGTTCCTGAATCCAGTTCCTGAGCCCATATTCCTCCTAGCAGCTGATCCCTTCCCTCATGTCTGTTCTACAATATTTGTGGTGATGTACAGTTATCGAGGTGTGAAGTGGGAGCATGATCTCATATATTTGTATGTATTTTATTACTTTATAATTATTTTCATCATTATTATTATTATCATCATTATACTTTCATTAAAACTGTAGTTTTAGTTTCTAACCGGCAAGTCTTCTTCCTCTAATTTCCCTTTCTCCTTCCCCTGGGGGTTGGGAGAAAGTATTTGGGAGTTTAACTGCACAGTTTTAGCTGCCAAAATTAGCTGGGTCAGGGCTAAACTGTGACAGTTTCTATTTGCTAAAATCTCAGAAGAAGAAAATTTCTACGTCAAGCAGCCTTGTAGTAGTCACTGCCTCTGGGAACAACACGAAACTTTCAGTCAAGCCTTAGTAGCAGATGACTAGAGCACTTTTTTGGACCAATAGAGAGCGGCAAGCATAATGAACACAGAGGTGATAAAATATATCAGAGTGTATCAAACTTGAGTTTGGTATCTGGCCAAAATCAGCTTCCAGGTAATCTGGATTTTCAGTGAGTCAATTAGTCAGTGCATTCACCTCAGACTTATCATTTAAGAAATCTATGTATTGTACTGCCATGAGTGAATGACATTGCTATTGTGTGAAAGTTATGTGGTGTTAGAGAGAATATACTTAAGACTTCTATACTGAAAAATCAGTGCAACCCAGGTGAGTTTCCCAGGCTTACCAATAAGTCTGAACTTTTCGTGCCTGGAGGGTTTCATCTGCTGTTGCATAATTGCGTGTTACGATGGTTAAGTGACCTTGCTCAAATCTGAAACTACTGAAAACAATACAGCTTTATGGGTGCAGACTCTGAACAGACGCACGTTTTATCTTGAGATACTTTATTTAGCCCTACCAACTCAAGCTTTGGGTAAGATTTGATCACACTAAGGACCTCTTAAAGTTTTAAAAAATGAATACCCTTATCAAAGCAAAGCAAGAGAATGGTGGTACTACCAGAAGAAGATACATCCTTCAGGAGCACAAGACTGCGATTGCCTTCCAGGTACTGTTCAAGAAACTGGGCTCAATAACCCGAGCCACTGGGTTTAGAATGACATTCACAGAGGCACCTTGTGGTAATTTACCTGGGTACACTAGGTGCTACTCAGACTCCTTAGCAAATTCAGCGTCATTCACTGATTCATACCCCTTAAGTCCAGCAGAAACCTAAGAGGAGGACAGACAAACTTTTTGACTGAAGCAGAAATAAAGTAGTAGTTACTGCTGCCAATTCATGTCAAGCTGGCTCTCACGGACAGGGATTGCTGTGCCTCTGTTTTGCTGGCTGGCTTGTCATCTGAATGAGCTCACACTCATCTGTACTCCAACAGGGCTAGAGATCTTTCGGGTGAACAGCTGAACTGAGAGAGACGAATGAGTGATATTCTGAAACCAAGAGGACTGAAAAGGTCCAGGAACAAGCTGCCCAGAGTGTGACCTGCACACCCCAGGAACGCTGCAGACAGAACAATTTACCTGACATTTTGTCCAGGTTATCCAAGCTAACCACACAATTTTGCCCATCTACACACTGAATTAGACTCAGAAATTGCCTGGCTCAATGACTCTTTTGCAAGGTCATGCAGCCTTGCCTGGAGACATCAAGAGATGGAGACTCTCTACAACTCTGCAGCAATTTTTGGTCAAAAAATTGTATTGCCCTCACTGTCCAAAATTTGTTTACCAGCCCTGACGCAGCCTGTCTGGTTATAACTTTGTTTGCTCATGTACCTGTCTCTTCCAGGCAATACAGAAGATTCAAGAGACAACAAACCGTCCAACAGAGAGGTCTTACTGCTATGGCAATTCTCTACAAGGAACAAATGTCTGAACTATCCAGAAGAAAATGGGGGGGGGGGGGAAAGGACCCACATGGACACCCTCCACACACACACATGTTGTCCTTGTGGTCTCCTCCCACCGACCACCTTTGTTCCCATAGCTGCCATTGCCCCTTATAGCCCACTCTCCCCTCTGCCCTCTCAACCCCTCCTCTCCCTCCATTCATTCTCCCAGAATTTATCCTGCTTCTTTAACTCGGCATGTGTCTGGGCAGATGTCCAAAAACACTCCCTTCGGCAACCAGGGGGGAGGAAATTCCTCCAATTCAGCCCAGGCTCTTTCCCCCCAGCCTGCTTCCCGCCTCCACCCTCCCTCTTTTTCTTGTTCCTTCTCTTTTAACATGCTGAATGATTGATAATGCTCGCCTTGCCTCACTGCTGCCTGTTTGAGTCCTTTCTGCCTGGCATCTGCAGCCCTGTAGGGAAACCAGCTTTTCTAGGCGATGGGATGGTGGGGAACCCCTTTGGTTCTTTTCACAAACTAAATAAATAAAACGAAAGTGGAGCGAAACACAAGGGTGTCTGGAAAGTTTTGCAGTGTGAAGAGGAAGAAAGCAGCTCGGAAAAGCCCTTGATTAGGACAGGTCCAAAGCAAACAAACAAATTAAACACAACCCCTCTGCTTGCCCCCAATTCTCTGTTTGCCACGAAGAAGTGCGTGAAAAGCTTTGTTCTGTTGTTCTGCGTTTTGAGGCCCAAGAATTATGTTTGTGCAGGACTTCTAGCTTCTCCTGATGCTGTCATTATGAATAAGTTTGTTGTCTTAAATTCACACATTTTGGAGCCATTCATTCACTTTAAAATCTTGGCCTCCACTTAAAAATAAATGAAACTATATTTGTCTTTCCAACAGTGGAAAGAGGTCGGACAACATGAGTCTTAACACCTTAGGCTCAGAATCAAAAAACGAATCTAATTCTGTGTGTCATGTCGTTGTGCATTAAGTTTGTACATGTATATAAATATCCTGCTCTCATAGTTCTCAAAGTGTCTACACGATAAAGTCTGGATTTTGATTTGATTTTCACATTCGCTTTATAATTTGGGTTTCAGGAATGAAACTCACTGAAACCGGTCTTCGAGTTGTGTTATTTTAGCACTGTATGCAGTAAGTTTCTACTATATGTGTATGATACACCTGTTCTATGCACAACATTCTTGCTTTACATAGTGACTCAAAACTTGATTGTAGTTACAATTATCATCTGAAATACAAGACCTCATGGCCCCTTCCAAGATCATAGTATCATTACACTGGGCAGCATGTGCTGAGACAGAGGAGCCCTGAGAAGGTTCCATCAGTATGAGTAAAAAGGAAAGATTTTTACTCCTATTTAAAAGAGGGAGTCTGGAGAAATACCGAACTATGAAGAGATGGGTTCATTTTAGCTAACTTAGCCCTCAAAGTCTCTATTATTTCCAAACTCTATCAATAACCAACAAACCAGCATCTCCAGAGCTCTCTAAGAAAGACCCTGAGTGACAATCTTGGATGTGATATGACTTTAGGATATGCAAAGTTATGTCATTTTAATCCAAACAACACCACCCAGGAAGTCTCCGGAGGAGTTGAGATTTCTGTTCACGTATCTCATTCTCTAGCCCAGTGCCTTGGCAAAGAGAGAGGAAAAAAAACAAAACTATTTTTCATAGCTACCTGTCTTTTCAGTAACAGAAATGCTGTTCTTTCAAACCTCGAGAAACAGATAGAATAAACTCTTCATATTTTATTAATCAAGATACTGAATTTTGAGGTTCTGCTTGAAGAGGAAAGGTAGGTTTCCATGACATGATAATTCAAAGCGTAACAAGCAAAGTAAAATAAGCATTTAATAGAAGTTACATTTAAATCTTAATAAGATGGAAAGAAAATCTAATAATCAGCAAGCTGATTTTTTTTCTCCCTTCTTTAAATTAAAGCAAAAGACCAATATGTCAATAACACCAGAAAAACTTTGTATGGAATATTTATTCCTTGTTACTTTGTAAACTCTCAGCAGCTTTGCAGTAAGTGATCTCCCTCTCCTGGGCCTGGAGGATACTTGTCATTTCCGTATAGGTAGTAATCTATCTATCTGCCGCAAGCTGCTGACTACCTCATCAGGATCCGGGGAAGATAAGTCCTCGTTTATTTACTTGAAATAACCATAAAGTGTAATTGGAAGATCTCAAACATATTTCCTTGTCAGATGTGTCCACACTAAAGGTCTCCTAATGCAAAGCTGGTAATTACCAGAGGTGAAATATTCAACACAAACGCCCAGCCTACAAACACAGCACTCAACCAGCATCACTGAGTGACATATCCCATGAAAATAATAGCAATAATAAACCATTTTTCAAAGAAATTTCTTGACAGAAGGCTTGCTTCCCTTGGAGGCAAGCGTTAATGTTGTCCCACAAATCCAACATGACCTTCACAAATAATTCATTGCTTTCTGAAGCCTGATCATGTAAAGACTGGCAAACTCAATTGTTTTCAGAGAAAATAGTAAGCTCTTGATTTAAGCTCCCCAAAGATCACTCAGGTACCTGAGGTGAAGGAATTATCATCAAGCTCCCCAAAATGTCCCCAACACAGAACTACTCACGTCCTGTTTTAAAACATTGGGTGGTCTCAACTGCCAATTAGTTTCACTTTTTTTTTTTTTTCCTCCATACCTAAGACTACATTTATAATATGGCTTTTTCAGTTCAAATACTGCAAAATATCAGCTAAGAGAAGTGAAATGCTACCCTTTGCTGCCCCACAACCTGATGAAGCCTCCCTGGTGAAGGTTGTCAGCTTTGATCCCAGAAACATGCCTGGGAGCTGGCAGTTGCTCATCCCCATTCAAGCAATCCCTCAGTGCGCAACCTGACACTTTGGCTTGAGAGGGAGGAAACCTCCTGGATCTGCTGGTGGTAGGAATGCTTACCTGGTATGTTCTTTACAGACCTCTCATTGCTTTTGAATGTGAGACCACTATAAATGTTTTCAGGTCACCTATTTGGAAGCAATATGGTTTTATAGTTTCCACAGATGTCTTTTTTTTTGTTGCTGTTGGTTTTTTTTAGGGTAACACTATTTAAGTGTTTGTTAAAGTACTCTTGTTCTCCTCCATTCAGGCACTATTTGGGAACTAAGCCTACCTCTGCAATAAAGCCCAACCAATTCAATGTTTTTCCTGAATGAGAGAGGTATGACGTAAGCCTTATGCACTACGTTGGGAGAGACGTCCACTTTTTGTTTAGTCAAGCATAAAGGTAAATCCCCATCTTTGCCTTAGATTCAGATATAAATTCAACCAAAGAACAACTGGAGATGGGCCCCGTACCTCTGATTGACGTCATTTCCCCTGCGCACAGTGTCTTTCTCCCATTAGAAGGGCTGTAAGGGTCACCCAAAATCCCATTGGTGTTTCTCTGCTCTACACAGCCATAGCAGAGGGAGTCATGGGAGGGTGTTGAAAGCAGTGTATGGTCACATTAGCATTTGGTTTTGCTGAACTAAGGGACATCACTTCTGTAATTAATTTAGATTCTGTCCTACGAGGATGTAGCTTTCCTGCTTCTGCCTGCCAATGGTGAAGTTAAGTAGGGGGCTCTCTAAACAGTATTTATGTAAGTGTTCCCCTGTGTTACTGTTGGGTGAAGGCAAAGTGACTGTAAACCACTGATGTCAGCTCTCCCCTTCTTCATAATCATCCTACAGACAATTCATCTTTGCATCTATAAGCTAAAATTCCTGATTTTTTTTTTACATGTGGAGTCATTGGAATCTCCCTCAGGAAAATTAAAAAAAAGGCTTGATTTATCAATATATATGAACAGAGAAACAACTACAGGCTTTGCACTGCATGGATCCAGCAGGTTTTAAATCATTTTGTAACCTCTAGTAGCTAAGGACCTATAATGCCAATCTTGTTTGTCATGGGTACAGGGGGAATAAATGCCCATTACCGGTGATTTGTTTATGATTCCACAGAGAATGAAATGTAGGATGAACAAAAAAAAAAAAAATTGAGGGGAAGTGGAAGGTATTGATGTCTTCGCATTTATTGAATACTTTGAGATAGTTGTTTTTTAACAAAGTGTAATTGGACATCGGTATGTGGCAATAGATGAAGGAAAGGGAAGGCAAAATAGTGGTGGGTTGGAGGTGTTTATATAAGGAGAACATGATGGGGCAGAAGGGGGACTATAATAAACACAAAATGAAGAAAATCTTATTAGTAATTAGTAGCATGGCATCATGTGTAAGCTTTGTTCTGGCATGCCAATAAAATTGGACTTCAAGCTCTATGAACCTCGTGCTTGTGGCTTGTGGTTATACCTATGGTATGGGACACATTAAAATGAGTAGAAATATCTATAACTCTATCTGTATTTATATATGTATCTATAACTATACTCATATCTGTATCTACACCTATACATATACCCATTTTTCTCTATCTGCGCACGTATCTCTGTATCCATCTTCACATCTATATACCATGATTTTCACTTAAAAGTTTAGAGAAGGCAAACAGAAAATGGCTGACTGAAGGACAGCACAGAAATTTAGAGGGGAAAAAATGTGACGAAAAGAGACAAATGAAAGATTATGTAACCCTGCATTGTCCTTTTCAAACCCAGCTTTTAAATTATTGTTTATGACCAAAGTTGGTCAGCATTCCACTGCCCCCGAGTTTGGTGAAAGCTCCTGGTTTTCCCTATGTAATGTACGAATTTAACCCAAAGGGCAACATTATCATTTGACCCATGAGAGTGTAAGCCCCAAAGATCATCAATTCGCTTAAATTGGTGGCCCAGCCACTTATTTAACACCTCCCCGTCAGCTGAAAATAAGACTTACAGTTTGATAGGTCAAAGTGAAAAGGGGAGGAAAAGAGGGGGGAAGGGAAAAAAAAACCAAAACCACAAGACAGACTGATTGCCACAGCAATAAAATTTAAAAAAAAAAATAAAAAAGAAACACTCTTCAGTGAAAGCATTGTCAAAAATATATATATGGGGAGGAATAATTTTACAACCTCCTGTAACCCAGTGGTCCTGAGGTATTGCTTTTCAGCATCTACCCAGGAAGAGGCCTCCGAGAGGTTGCAAAAACACCATCTATCATTCTCAGAGACCGAGGAATCATCTGGAGGGGTTTTCCTATACCAAGAGGCTTTGCTTTTGTTGCGGGTACTCCACGCAGGTGGCTGCCAGTCTGCGATGCTCATGCCAAGGGGGGAGTGAGTGGGTCAGAAAAGGGTCCTTATCTGCCTCCAGCTTCTGCCCTAGGCTCCCCGCAGAGCCCTCCAGCACTTGTAGGGTGCTGGCAGGGTGCTTTGTGGATGCAGCTGCGGGGAGCCTCGCAGGGATGCAAGCAGGTTGAAAGCAAATTATGCATTTGGGTGTAAAGAGCACCCTGGGCTCTCTCCTATCTCCTTTTGAGTCCATTGCCTTTGCCAGAATATTTTGTCTTTGTTCCACATGCCTGGCTGCTCTTTGGTCACTGTTTTTTTCCCCATTTCTCAGTGGTCTGTACTATATTTCTCATTTTTACAGTTGTATATTTCATGACAGTTTTCAGGCCCAGATACCCATTTATGTGCATATCCACCGTACCATCCACAATGTTCAGTATTTCTATTTTAATGAGAGACACTTAAATGAGACACTTGAGAAACAAACCTAAACGTCCTCCTGGAAGAGACAAAGCATAACTGCTGTGGGTGGCAGCCCTTTCTCTCACTTCCCTCCTGGTCCCACTTAATTTTCCTTCAGAAAATGTCCTTGTTAAGGGTAAGATCCTCTGTCCAGACATGTCTGTTCATCTCTGTTGGACTCCATGATCTAGTGGGTCCTTTCCAACCTGGTGATTCTATGATTCTATGATTCAGTTGTGAGTTGTGACTTGGATTTTTTATAAGCATTATTATAAGATTCTCAAGTGGGGGCAGTTTGCAGATGGGTGCAGCCTCCTCTGCTGGAAGTCAGTTGAGGTCTTCAGTGAGTCCTCACCAGTCCTTCCTCCTTGGAGATGGAGGGACCATAGGACAGCCATAGGATCTCAGCTCAAGGATAAGGGCCCCGGACGTGTCCCTGACCCACCCTGGTTTTCCAGAAGGAGGATAGAAACAGATGGTGTTTGTAATTTGTTTTGCTTTCTGTACGTGTTCAGGTGTCTCCTGCAGCATTGGTGTCCTCAGTTTCCTGGTCCCTGGGGTGGATTAAGCCAGCTGGACCCACACCTCAGGGCAGAGGTCAGGAAAGAGGTGGGGGCTGCCTTCTGCAAGCCCTGTTTACACGGTAATGAATACCTCAGCCACATCTATTGTAATAAGTACTACATTATCAAATGGAGCCTCAGCACTCTACCAGGTGCTCAAGTGTGACTAAGCACCCAGCCTCTTGCTATGGGAGATGGGTTAAATTTACAGCCTGTCCTCCCCAGCCACGGCCAGAGCCTTTGGAGAAAAAGGCAGCTGCTCCTCCCTGGAGCACAAGGCACCTGTTATTCTTTGCCCTGATCAAAGGACAGAGATCCCTAGGCAGAACAAAGCCCAGCAGAGTCCCCCAAGGAGCGCGCCAGCCACACAGCACTTATTCAACCACAGGTCCTGCACTGAGGGAGGGGTGAGATAGGGAAGGGAGCATGGGAGATGGAGGGTGCCAAAGGTCCTGGTGATGGAGAGGGACATCCTGCTGGCATTTCTCTTTTCGGTGACTGATTTGTTGCCGCTTGTCAAGACGGGGAGTGAAAGGGTGCAGGATAAAAACCATCTCAGAACTCACGCTTTTTCTGAAGTACCAGCGATCTGGGTGAAATTATGTGGAGCAGATTACAACAAGGTGCCTTGAACCCCATGGCAAGATCACTGCCACTTTTCCTTTTCACTGGAGAAGTACAGCAAAAGGAACAGCCTTGTCCAGCCCAGGGCCAGAGCAGATGAACTGATGCCCTTCTCTTCTCCTTATGATACATCCATTAAGATGCTGTATCTCATACATCCTGCAAAGTGCTCGATATACACCTGCGGCAACTTCATTCTCTTTGTTCTGCACAAAGGCTGTGCTAAGCATGAAATTATTTCAACGCAGTTCCTTAATTTATTTGCTTAGGCAGCAACTTCTGTCTTTGTTGTCTGAAGATCACAACATTATCCAGCACTTTTTGGGTGCCATTTAATCCTAACTTTCTTTCCATCACTAATACTAAATTTGAGATGCACCATATGCAAATCTATTGAAACAGATTTCTGAAGTTTGGTCAAATAATTAATTTCTCAATAAATTCAGTATCTTTAACATTCGAGAAGGATATAAATACAGCAGCCAACTGGCTACTTGTGAGCTACCTGTTTTGACTCTTATTTTCTACAGCAAAATATTATGTAAAACCACCAAGAGAGCTTTTTCTTGAAGCTCTTTTTATACAAACCGGTATATACAGCCAGTCAAGGCACCATAACCTACATATGATCACTAGCAGAGTTCCCTCAATGCGCAAACTTAAGAACAGCCATTTCATCACATTCACCTCTACAAAATACTATGTTCCAACCCATTTCAAAACCACTGAAGGATAATTGCTGCATTAAAATTCAGATTTCATTAGTACATCTGAAAATCCTTCTTTCTCCAACTCCTTCTATCTAGTCCAGATTGACAAGGTGATGGTGACCGGGAACCATTCCCAGAAACTAAAATAAATCGAATGGAGAAAAACAAACAAGCAAATGACCTGGGACATTTGAAACATAATATAATTTATCTCAAGGAACTCTTTCTGTTCCCTAAAATAATTAAATCCCAAGGCACAGAAGTCCTTTCCACTTTAATTTTCCATCTTGAACCATAGTGAATGAAGCATGGGGAAGAAATCAAAAGAATAATAGAGCATGCTAAGTGTACAAGTTTAAGCATTTACCCTTGCATCCCAGAGGAAAGAAAGATAGAATAAAGAAACCACCTTGAAAGAAACCCTAAATGCTTAATACAATTAAAAAGATACAATTTTTTAGGCCAAATTATATAACTGTGGAATCAAGTGCATGCATGACTCCCATATCTGAAGACAAAAACACTGTCTGCCAGTAAAGTCCATCTCTTCACTGATGTCCATGGCATTGTCCAAACATTTCTTTATTGTCCAAATATTAAACAGTTCTGTAAAGCACTCTCACCTTTTCACTCCACCCAGTAGCTTCCTCTGTAATTCACATTCGTAAAAACACAGCACGCACTGAAATAACCAAGTAAATCTTTTTACTCTATATAGTCATATGGAATACTTTGGATGTGATCCTGCTCTCACAAGAGGAACAACACTGGATATCTGATAGCACAGAGAGACAATACAACTGTTTTATTGTTATATGTAGTGTTCATTTCCTTTCTTATCTTTGACAAGTTCACAAAATCATGAGTTTATTTATAGACGCTGTCATTTGATCTAGCCTATCAGATATGATCCCGACAGTCCCAACAGTACCACACAAAGAGGAACCACAGATCTCCATTTAGGGATATACTTTCCAGCTTCAGCCCATCTCAGAAACTTCTGTGTCCAATTAGGCATCCTTGATATATAATGGCACGTCTACCAGCAGAGTAACCAGGTCTAGGATTACTTTCCACTACAGCAGCAGCCACTTTCTTCTAATGAAACTCACCTAAGGGCTGGGCACCTAGCATCAGATTTGCCCCAGGCAAGAACAGCTTCCAGGAAAACATGAATTGGTGAATGCTCCAAGGAGAAGGATCAGAGCCTGAATCAGCAAATCTATTGGTTCTGGAAACCTCTCTTTTCTCAAGGTGGGTGTGACCCCAGGCAGGCAAACACACAACCAAGACCATGCCAGTCAATATTACTCCATTAACAAGGAAGGCAGCAGGGCTAGTTATGGATTTTCACCTAACAGATGATTTTGCAGGAGCAACTTTTCTTCAGAGAAACCATTTGCCCTCCAACAGCATGCAAAGTAAAACACTTTCCAAGCTGGGCAGCCACTATATATGATCATTCACCTCTCTTTTTAGCTAATAGGGAGATACACAGCCTCCAGTGCTTACCAGAGGGCATTCGGCTTAGACAACACTCATGTGCAAAAACATCTGCAGAGTGACTACATGAAGAGCAATACACATTTTTAATTTGAATAATATGTGGTGTTTACCATAATTAGACAGTGCATTAACATGATTAAACCAGCACTGTGGATCAGAATGGCAAGGCACCCAACTCAAGTCTGAAGCCTTTATTGCCAGGAGAAATGTGTTGTACTTGTCCATTGAATGACTGCTTGCCCTGCCCTTTTGCAGCATGAGTTTGAAGCTGTCATTGCAGGGGGCAAAATTTTCCTTGACAGGCAAACAAATCCATTAACATGTTAACAGGTTTTGCACGTACATGTGGAAAATATTAAGCATGCCAACACAACAGCATGGTTAGGAGGGTAATATTTGTTCTAAGACTACAAGACGCTCAAGTTTTACTATGGAAGAGCAGGCAACGTATTTTTACCTATCCTGAAAGGCAGGAAAGGAATTGATTTTCAATAGTGGTTAAAATAACAGAACTCTGAATCAGCAGAAGACACTGCTATTTATACCTGCTAGCTTGTTGATCTCTAACTTTAGCATCCATCTAATGGCCACAATTATATTGCTATGTATGATTGCTTTGTGTATATCCTCCAAGTACTCCAAATCACAGTCTGCTCTCCTACTCGTCACTGGGAGCTTTGCCATTGATTTTAATGAGGCCAGAACTTCACCCTTGTTTCAGCCAGCAGAAATCCTGGCACCAGACATTTTCACTGGTGCAAGCCAAATGTGATGGAAAATGGAAATGATAGCAAATGGACACAAAGGCTGCCCACACATTAAAAGTGGGAACACCCAGTTGTGAAGCTCTGGTGGCGTAGGAGTAGCCTGCTGTGTTTATTTAATTCTGAGCTTTGGAGGAACGTAAGTAGGGATTTCTTTAGAAAGATAAGAACTGAACACATAGGAAGGAAAAAATAATAATCAAACATTAAGTAAAAGTGTATGGTGATTCACTATCCTTTCATATTCATGCTTTCACTTGCAATATTTGGTTTTCCCCCGTACACCATGTAAACATCCTTGCTTTTATTGATGAAGGAATCCTGCAACAAGAGCTATTCCAAAACACAGCAGCTGCAGGACATTAAGGGTGCTCTAACCATTAAGGGGCATCTGGAACATCTCAAAATTAGTATTGCATGAGGCCACAGGCCACAAATATTTCAATACAATGGGCACATTTCAATTCATTCCAGCTTTAGATAGGTTTCAGTAGTATGCCCAGTGCTTAAGACTGGGAAAGCCCCCATGAGCTGCACCAGTTTCATGATTGTCAGGGAATGATTTTCAGCATATAATCTACAAAGCAAAATAGGGCAACCTACAACACAGCAATAAGATCATATCTTAATTTTTACAAACGCTTTGCTTATGAAATGGACGCCTAAGGTTAATAAAATGTCCCTTTGAACACAGTGCATTAAAACTTCTAGGGTGACTTACAGCGTGTGGGTTCTGAGGGTCTAAAACAAGCACGAGGTAGGACTGATATGCAGTATATAAGTAGGATCAACACTGCAACAGCTGTAGATATTAGGCTATTCCCTGAAGTCTTGTTTCCATTCAACTTAGTTTAACAGTGGGGTCATCTGAGGAGGGAATTAATGGGAAGAGAAGACAAAGAGAGAAAAAGGCAATGGAGGACAGCACTAAACCACAGGAGTGTCCTTGTGATGCCCATGGGTTCCTGCTCAAGCCACTTTCTTGTCCTTGTTCTTCCAGTGCAGGGTCTGTAGCCAAAACACCCCTCTCTTTTTCTTTGCAAAAGAACATGTGGCCTGGGGCTGGGGAAGCCAGCGTGAATGGGTATAGGAGAGGAAAAGAAAAAGAGTGAGTGTGTGTTGTTTGGTGTAACTACAAGGTCCATACACAGTCATTGTTGTGGTGAAGGATGTCAATGCAAGTTAAAAATCCTCTATTAGATAATCTTGCCCAAGGGTTAGGTTTTGAAGTAGAAAGAGAAGAGCAGGATATTCAGCAGTGTCCTGCGTTTTCCTCCTCCCACTGCCAGAAACATTGGAGCTTCACCACATCCATCGGCAGCGACAGACAATGCTAAGCTCTTCTGAAATCTCATTCTATTTATACAGAAAAAAAAAAACCTTAGCAGACCAGAAAAAAGAAACCACTAGGGGTTTATTTCTGTCTTAAACCCTCTCCAGCATTCCTAGAAACCCAATCGTAACCCTTCCACTGAATTTCAAGGGGATATGAGAGCTGAGCTCTGCTGGTCTCTTTTGAAGTCCTTTGATAACAGAATGATAAGAGCAACATAAGAGAGATGGGAAAAGAAATACAGATCACAGGATAAGCACAACTTCTGCAAGCAAAGGACTCTTTGTAACACTTTCTCGTGTCTCAGGACACCTGACAAGAGCAAGCAGAAAATTGCTCTGTATCTAGTAATACATCCAAACTTCCCGTCTCTGGTTTTCTCCGGTTCCATATCTGGGAAGTGTTTTCCTTGTTTCAGTAAGAAAAACAAGATCAGTCCTGAGGTTGTCAGGGTTCTCCCACAATATACTGGAATGAGACATGCAAGGGTCACTCCTGGTGGAGCATGGTTCTTGCAAGGGCTGAATGACTTCAGCAGGGACTGAAGATACTAGATACCGTGTGGGTTCAATGTGGTGAATGCTTTCAAGACTCAGAGGACTTGCTTATGGACCACGGAACTTCAAGGGATCTCCCCGACATGGTACAGGGCTTGCTCACTCCTGGCGGTCTGACTACAGAGTCACAGCAGGGTTTCCCCAAGTCTGACTTCAGCAACTGGAGGAAGAGGAAGGCTGGAATTTTGCCTCTGAACTGAATGGCTCCAGCTCTAATTTTGGCGGTTCAAAGCGCACCTCACTGCAGCTGACTGTGCAGATATGAAAAAAATTGGCCTAAGGAGTGAAGGCTTCACTTGCGAGGCTCAGCTAGGGGTCCAATCTCTGCAGTGGAGCTGGCAGCAACGCTCTGCTGAGGCCACTATGGAGTACGGCACAGCATCTCATATGGATGATGCTCTTAGTCCCACTTTGTGGCACTGAAATCTCATTAACTGATAGTAACACTTCTGGAGGAGCCTCACACAGAATCAAGCAAGTCTCCTTATTCTTGTAAAACTCATTAGAGAGAGGGAAAATGTCCCTGATGGGATCAGCAGTGCCCCTGGGACTTCAAGCCATCAATCCCCACTGTCAGCACAGTATCAGCTTCCAAGAGATGTTTTCCTTCCCCTTATTGCTCTCCCTACCTCATGGTGCATTGCTATTGCTTAATGACTGGTTAAGGGCAGCACAACATTCATAGTCCAGAGTGGCTCAAGACGTACCAGGATATATATCCCAGGTTTGTCCCCTAGGACCCTGAAGTATAGATCATTTTTAGAGTGGCTAAGGGTTGTAACCTATCTCCTGGACTGTAAATCTAAGAGGACAATGTACTCCTCTGCTTCACTCCTCGCACTCTAAACCAAAAAATTATTGTCCAAAGAGCAAATGGGAAAGGAATGTGCACTTTTTCTCTATGAACAATGAGAAACGAGTATCAAAAATGTGTGATCTGTAATGCTCAGAGGGGCTGTAACTAGAATTTACCTAATGGAATAATATGTGTAGTCCTTTTCCACAAAGAGATTTTGTTTGGTTGTGAGTATACCCAGTGAAAGTGGAAGGACTAGAGATAAGAGAAAAAAGTAAAGAAACAATGTTCTAGATCTCTTACAGATGATAAAGAAGAAAGCAAATAGAGTCTTAGTACTCAGATCGTTCCCTGTCATGTGTTGCTAGAGGGTTCTATATGACCCCAAAGTCTTTAAATTCTTTTTCATTAAAACTATTGTTTTGCGTTAACCACCGTATGTATATCTAGATAATTCTCTGTAACTTGTGTTCTGGAGAAAGCACAGAGGATGAAAAACCTGGCCTTAATGGTTTGCGCACCCATAAGTCATTTGGGATACCACAAATGTCCTGTCTGTGCACATTAGCTAGATTTAAGTCTGCAGGAGCACACAGAGACAAGGGGATGTGCACACCCTTTTCTCCCAAAGGATCACAAATCTGGTGCGTTTGGACTATCAAGCCTGCTTCACTTCAAAACTGTCTCTCCTTATGATATAAGAACATTGGGCTTTCCTTCCCAGGAATGAAAATAAAAAAAAGCTGTCTGAACTTGGGGCACCTTCGGCATTGCCTTCAGCATGCTTGCGGCTTGCCAACTCTTCAGAGTTCCTTAACGCCTCTGTGCTGCGATGTGCTGTAACCCTGTGATGATCCTTCATAGAGCCTGTCAGGATGAACGCATCCCTTTCAACACCAGTATTCTCCCAGCGTAAAAATTATAAAAATTAGAGTCAAGGATGGGAAGGGGAAAGCAAAAAAAAAAAAAAAGAAGGATTCAAATCCAATTACCTTGAAAGGCTTCAAACTCATTCACAGTAAGAGAAAGAACAGGCTTCTGTCTAGAATTTTCAGCCCCAAAGAATCAAGATAATATCTCAGAGACAATCACTCCTTCTCCGTGAAGGTGAGCAGAGGGACAGCCCCTCCTACTGAAGGCACAGATGTGACACGTATGGAGCATCTCGTTTTGGTTCGGGCTTGGAAAGGGCTTTTGAAAATGCTGCTGGAAATGCAGGTTTTGTTTTCAAAAGCCCAACAGAGTGGTGGAGGCAGAACATGAGAAAGTGCAACTGGGAAGGAGTGAAGGAGGAGGGGCAGGGGATGGCAATAGAGGAAGATTGGGGCAACATATCTAAAGCACAAATATTCCTTGCAGTTTTGACTATAAACTCCTGGGATCAACCTTTCCCAGGTATAAATCCATACACCACCACTGACACTGAGTAGCTGTGCCAACAGGCATCAGCAGGAAATCTGTGTCTCCTCTTGGGGCCAGATCCACAGCCTCAGGCTGGCAGCAGGATGCTAACAGGGGCGGCAGCCCCGGGCTAAAAGGATCCCGAGATCTCTCCAACCTCAAAGGAGCATCTGCGCAGGAACAACATCCACCCATCTGTCTGTTGAGCAGCACATTCTGTCCTGGCTGTCAGACACAGCCCTGTGTACGTTGCTGCCTGATCTATATTTAGCCCCTGATGTAACTAAAGTCAATAGTATTCCATTAGGGCAGCTGCTCCCAACTCCCGAATAGGCTTTCCTATGCTGGCTCCACCTACACATGTCAAAAATCTGGACATATACAGCTACAAAACCTTCCCGTGTTTATGTACACAGCGGCACAGTTTTGAATAGAAAATATACGACTGTTAGCATAGTTTAACAGTCGGCTACATAACAGCAGTGGCACTTTTTAAAAAAGAGATATTGACTGCTCTTGTCCGGGGGTAAGTTTAAAGGGCTTAAGCTTCACTGCAAGTCAATATTGGTCTTTCCCTTTTTAGGGTATGTTTTTGCATTGGAGCATTCCTTATCTCTGCTGCCAATGACAGGTTCCATGGAAGGTTTTGTAGCATTTTCCGTGAGGGAAGATGTATGTACTAAAAAGAAGAATCACATTGCAAATCTCTCACTTAAGCCTGTAAGAAGTTTTCATATAGTGTTCTATATTACTTCAATAAGGGCTTGCGCCATGCACTATGTATGAATATTTCTGTATGATTGTTTTTTCCAAGGTAAAATTTCAATTTAAATTTTTGGTTTCCTTTCAGTTTTTCTGTAAAATGGTACAGAAGGCATTACAATGCAAAACACTAGAGAATGATAGTTCCCTACTACAGCCCAAGGAAGTGCAGGAATTAAAATGATTACCAAGATAAAGAAAAGTTAAAGGCACGGATGTGAAATTATGAATGGAGAAGGGGAGGAAATGTCATATAACTATCTTCTCGAAAGATCCATCCATCCCTCTACATAACGATGTACACAGTGGAAATGCCCAAAATACGTTAAAAGTATAGGGTTTGTAAAAAGAAACACACTTCAAGAAATATTCAAGTCTGACACACTGATACCTGAAGTTAATTTTGCTTGTGTTCAGTCCACTGACCTCCACTACATAGGCTAGAAGGGCACAGAGAACCTCTGTTGGTATTTCTGAGTAAGTATAAACATTTCTTCCACTAACAAGGTACATTTGGAAATGCAAAGTGATGTGTCAGGAATCAGCAGACCTTGCCATTTAGATCAGTGATCAAAGTGAAGCCAGCGAGTTATTAAGAAAGTCTACTCCTAACCCATAGCTATCTAATAATTTTAAGGAAGGAACGGATGTTTCTTAATTTCTAAATACAAAAATTTAAATTGGGCTCTATAAAGGATACAAATTAATGAGGATTTGGTACATTCAGAAAGATCAGGAATTTGATGGCAAATCTTCCTTAACCAAGCAGCTCAGAACACAAACAAACATCTCTGGTCATGCTAGTACACACAGTGAAGCGACACTCAAAAGGGCACCCGGACACTCACACGTACCCCCTGCAGCCATGCATGACACCACAGTGCTGCGGTACCACAGGTCACCCTTGGTTTTGAATGCCATTTGTGAACCACAGAAACAGTCCAATCTCTGCAGACACAGATCTCAGCTGGGGCTGGAGAAATAGCACCATCTAAAAGTCAGGTTAAAACTGACCACTACGTGAACATGACAGCAAAAGCCTCCAAATTCATCTCCTGCAGGTTGTGGTTGTTTTTCACAGAGATATAGAGACAGAGGACTTGAAAGCATTGCTGTTTTAGATTTGTTTGAGACTTGCTTCCAGGATGGGAGACACCAGAGAAGCCCCAGGTGGGTCAAGAAGAAATAAAAAAGTAACATTTCACAAATGTTGACTAAGCAACACCCCAGTGAAATCTAAGTACAACTTGGAGTCTTTGATTACTTTTCAAACACCTAGACATAGAGAATTCTTTCTAAAGCACTGCAATTCTCTATCCTCTCATGGCCATCAGAGGTCACCTGTGGAGACGGATACCTGGCTGTGCCTCGACATACTTGGTATCAACTATGCCTTACCCTCCTAGGTAACAGCACGCAATCATGTCCCCCTTTTCTGAAAAGCCAGGTCACTAACAAGCTGGTCCATGGATGTGTGTCCTGGGCATGTGGAGTAATCCCAACTTGCCTCCCTGAGGGCTTGAAGGATGGGGCAATGCTAGGAAAAGTTGGTGCTAAACAGCAAGGCAAAGATTATCTCAGTGAGATCGGTTCAAAAAGACAAATCGATTTGTACTTCTCAAAATGGTTTCTTTAGAAATTCATTAGCATGAAGAAAACCCCTCATGATAAGGATACTCTCTGGAGGAGGAGAACAGCATTATAGTATGGGAAGCCTGTAATTTTTCTGGCAGACTGTTCAAAGGCTTTTCAAAAAAGGATATTTGGAGACGTGTAAATTCTGGGAAATGTATCTCAATGCATAATGACACTGCCTAAAGTTGTGAGGAGAAAAAGAGTACGCTTTCTTATCCTTTTAGAGCTGCAAAATTTCCAGGTTTAAAAAATCAAGGTCAAAGCAGGTGTTTATGGTGATGCTTGCAATAGAAGAACAACAGACCTGAACAGAAGAGAAACTCTATTTTCTTTATTCGGGTAAGAGCCTCATTAAAAATCAATAGGCCTAATTTATCCCTGATAACATTCTATTAAGTCTGTACGTTTACCCTAGGGATTACTTTAGCCTAATGGGTCTTCATGCACAAACAACAGAGGCAAGGTTTTATTCTTGGAAGCTACAGCATAGAAACACTACTACAGGACTTGATACTCCCACTTGTGAAGACAAATTGGGTTGAAATATCTGATAGGCTCAAAGCCCTTGAATGGTGTCCAAATACATACTGTGGTGAATAAATGTTTTACTGCCAATCACATGTCACTGTGAATCAACTTTTTTATTGATGGTCCTGATCATAAAGTGAAAGAACTGAGATCAAATTATATAATTCAAAGTGAAAAAAAAAAAAGAGATGTGTAATCTTCCATCCCTTGTGGACATTGGCAAAAGTGAGTCATCCTGACCTACCGTGATCCTTGCAAGATATTTTTCTCCAGTTCTAGAACATTAACATTTGACTTGCAAGGCTCTGCTCTTGCAAAAAAAAAAAAAATTAAAATAAATAAAAGAAAAAAAGAAGAAAAAATATGAACACTAAAGAGCTGGGTTTTCCTGAGAACATATGACAGTGAATTAGTGGCCCTCAGGTGTCGGTATACAGGCCAGTGAATTAAATTAAGCTCTTTGCTTCTGTTCTAATGTAGCAGAACTAATGCAGTCACGGCTCAGCACTGTGACTTCTTAAATGTGGGCACTGCTGCTGCCATAGGGAAGGGAACCTGGTTTCTGTCCCCCTTGGGAGGCCGGCTGGAGTCAACGAGCAACCCCGGGAGCTGTGACATAATGTCTGAAGACACTGGCAAGAAGGAGGACCAGGCAACAGAGGCAGCTCCAGTTCCAGTCTTAACACCATTAGAGGGGAAATCAAGCACAGTGACTTTTAAGCATGATCTGAGGAAGTACCATGCTAGGAGACTGAAAAAATCCCCAACAACAACAACAACAACAAAATCCCAACAGGGCAGCAGTAGCGCTTTCTCTTTCACTTCCCCAGGCAAAAGGAGGTCCAAAAAGAACCTTTTCTGAACTGCTGATGGTAGCACCACATACACATCCATCTTAAAGAAAAAAAAGGAGAAAGAAAAAAATAAGAGACAAGCTGATTCTGGGGACTTGGTGTTCCCATACATTTTGTGCTTCCTTGACTGTACGTTTCACCTCTCTGTTCCTGCCCCTCCCATCAGCTCTGCTGCACAGTAGCAAGCTGGGTAAATATTAACCATGATAGGAAATGATTAATGAATTATCAATTGCAATCAAATTGCATAAGGCAAACAGTCAGAGGGTAAGGAAAAATACTGGCCGCTGTGTCTTTATTATTGCGGTGGAGAGAAGGAGGAGGCAGAAAGTAAGTTAAAAGGCTGCTACGTCTCCTATAGATCTTAAAATGTATCCTATACGCTGGCTATGCTGGGTAACTCTTTGGAAAACAGGACATAAAAACTCAGGCAAAACTTTGTCCTTGAGTTTCATGTATATAGTTACTAAGATGGTGCATTTAAAATTCCATCTCTACCCATGCAAATGAAAGGATAGAAGTGCTGCCAGCAGCTGCTCATGCAAAGCCAGGCTGTAACGGCACGTGCCTTAAGAGTAGGAGTGTGGCTGCTTGGACAGGAGGCTTTTGCTATATCCACTTTCAGCAGCAGCATTTCCAGCAGGTTAATCAACAAATAAACACTCTGAAAGTCTCTCAAAAGGTAGTCGAGATATTTTTCCCAGTACAAGTCAAGCCTCATGATATAAAGAGCTATTCTAACAATTTCCTCCAAGAGTAAACTGAAAAAAAGTGGTGATAAGGTCAATATTTTCAAATGGGGTTGGCTAAAATATACAGCAAGGTCAACAATAATCAAGACAACCACTAATTTGGATTACTTCACTGGGGTGTAACTACACGACTTGAAACTTTCATGTCTGAAAACCTTTTGCTAGTGGTTAAATAGTAGGTAAGGAGTAGACCTGTGCTGATTTTTGGACCTAACCACTAAAAATAAGGCATGAAAAAGGCTGAAAAATCAGCTTGGGCACAAAGACTTGCCATGTATCTCCTCGAGAGAGGGCTGCTCACTGGCAAAGGGCTGGGATTGATGTTAAAGATAGTCAGAGGAGCATGGAAACCCATCTGTGGTTGAGGTATTCCTGGCTGGCTCTGGAAAAGGGATCTGCACTACTTGGACCTTCTCGCTCCCTCTGGGAACATAAGGTCCAGCAGCTCAGCCATTGAATTCTCTTGCATTCGGACAAGGATGACATTGAGTGGCATATCTTTAACAGCTCTTGCTTTTCTAGTTAAGTATTAATGTTTAACGAGATCAGACTGCAGTTGCTCGTTAGTGTGCAGTACTCCAGCTAATTAATACATCACCAGGAGAGCTGGCCCTGGAAAGAAGAGTGAGCTACTGCATTCCTAAGGCATTCCTCAGCCTTCAGAAAAGGAAAAAAAAAAAAACAAAAACCAAAAAAAACCCAAAACAGGGTGATATGGGCAAAGGGTTCTTCAGAGCCGAGTAAAAAGATTTGAGTCCTTTGAGTGTTTATGCAGCAATGCTCAGCTGACTTTCTGTGAAGAGTCTGTCTCTCATCACACCAGCATCTTCCCGATAAAAGACAAGTATGTAGCCCACAAGGAGTGGTGCTGGAGACGCAGCTCAGTTGTCACAAAAAGACATCAGCCCTGACAGCCACACACATTTTCCAAGCAAGCAGAAACAAACAAACCACCTCCTCCCCTCATGTCCCCATTAATTCTCCTTGCCAGCTCACCCTCTGCAAGAAGGGTCATGGGGAGATCAGGAAAGTCTTGTCAGCACCTGGCTGGAGGCTGCTCCGTCACATTTGGCAGAGCTCGTTCCTGCTCAACAGGCAGGAATTTTTTTAGAAATAATATGCATTATTGCTAATTTGCATGAAGGTAATGGGATTCCTGTGAATTTTCAATTTATTGCACCTATAGCCCTATTGCCTGCATCATATGATAATTTGTCAGATTTGTTGCTGAGGATAAAAACTTTAGAATGTTACTCCAGTATTTTCTGGCATTTTAGGATCTAGTAGTAAAGAAAAAAGAAAACATTTTGTAGTTACCCCACTTTAAGTTTCAGCCAGATGGGAAGCGCTTTTGGAGCTACTAGATAAAAAACAACACAAAAAACTAGGGTTGCTCCTGTTGTAAATAGTGTCTTAAAGCCCAGTGTTGATTTTTTTTTACAGCTATTTTAGAATTGAAAATGAAAAATAGAAGTGCTTCTTTCTATATGTAATATGAAAGAGTAGTCAGGGTCATCAGAACCACTAAGCATAAAAATCTGTTGTATAGTTTTTAGAGGTTCAGTGTCGGGAATGTTGTAAAGAAGCAGAGAGTTGGGCCAATATACCTATCACAAATTTATGAAGAGGACTCGGCTTTTGCAAGGGAAGTGTGCTGCAGCTGCCTCATGGATGCGATAGTTATTTGGCAAGAAATCATATCTAGTTTAGGATAAAAGACCATAGCTATATGTGAGCCACCACCAGTAGCATTATAATTGGAGTTGCTGACACCGCTGAAGTCAAAATGTTTGAAGACTGTGGACCAGAGTCCATAAAAACACTGAATTAATTTTAAAATAATACAAATTAGATCCTATCTATGTGCCTTCTGAGTTTCAGGAGGTTTATAATTTAAGCCTCATCACTCATTGATGCCACTGCAGATGTTGAAAACAAAATAAAACGAAACAAAACAACAAAAAAAAAGGGAATAAAACCAGAATACTGCAAAGATCACACCATAACATTCTCTAAAATCACAAGAGCTGGCCCCGCAGGTCCCAAAACAAAACTCAGCCCATGGAAACCAGCCACCTTTCTGCTCCTGTATCCAGCTGAGTGCTAAGTGGATAACGTAGGCAGGAGGTGAAGATTCAAATGTTGATGCTTGAACAAACCAAAATGAATCAGCAAAGTTAGGAACCTTGGCACGGCAAGAATGAAAGCTTTTCATTGCTGCATACAGAGTCTGCAGAGACTAAATGGAAACTGTGCTCCAACGCCTTTTTCATTACTGGGTAAATGACAGCTGATATAGAAGGACAATTTGCTACTATTACTGGAGATGGACTGAAGGAGGGAAGCGAGAGAGGAAGAGAAGTGTGATGTACAATAGGGAACAGCTGGGAACAAAGCTTAGTGGTAAATGGGACTCTCCAGTTTGAGATACAATCTCTACTTAAGCTATGCTGTGAGCATCTCTTCTACAGCAGTAAATTCTAACACCTATTAGACAATTCAAGAGCACCTACATTATTTAAGAGTAAGATCTAAATTGATTTACTTTTAGTCTTAAATCTTATAGACATAATCATTTATGTTAGTGAACATGTCCATGAATAGATGCAAACTTTATTTTCAATAGCTATAAAGCCTGAATTATTGGAATAACTGGAATCTGTTATCATGATCACTAATGTATTTCTCTTGGCACAGGTCTCTGAGATTAAGAAGTTGTGCTACTCCTGTTATCAGACATGAGAACTCAGTTAGAAGCAAGCTCCAGGGTGAACCAGCAAGGCTGGAGACGAACAGAGTTCAAACTGCGGGGGAAGTTTCAGCTCAAACACTGCACACTGCCACAACTCAACCAACTAAACCAGAGACTTATCATGGGAAGTGACTGGCAACCTCAATTATAAGCAAGGTCATCAGTTCCATCTAAACACTTTCTTTGAAATATATCTGCAAGGGAATAAAAACAGGATGGCAAATGATTCAAGACAAAATACTCTGACATATCCTACAATACCCTTTGCACTCTCTTTTTGACTCCAGGAAAAGCCGGGAAGCTGAGTAGCAGCTCCACTTCCGTTCCCTTTTCACCTTCCCTCAAGAAGAGCGACTTTTAACCTTATTATTTATATTACCCTCACATCTGCAATTAGGCACTGCACAAACACGCGATCAGAAGGAAGTACCTGCCCAAGGGAGCCCACAGATGGGCAGAGGCAGGGGAAGCTCTAGACCAGGACATAAACCGTCTCGCTCCACATCACAAGGGAGAGCCAGGTGTAAGGGCCGGCTCTCAGCTTGGTGACACTAAACCCTTCCCGTGGTGACACAGAGAAACCACGCGCCCATCTCCATGCTGCCAGTAGCATCTGCCCGTGGCAGCAATTGCCCATCTGGCTTCCCAGGCAAGGGAGGTCAAGCACAGAGCGGGTGAGCACATCCCCTGGCTGCGTCCCTTTCTGCTGGGTTGGAAGCAATTAGCTGGAGCCGACAGAGCTGCCTTCGTTCTTTCATTAGAGCTGCCACCTCTCCTGCGAGTGGCGGGCACGCTCTGCTCCGTCAGGGTCTCATCAAGGCCAGCTGGCTCAATGAGGGCTCAGCAAAATAAAGACCAAATCCAACTTGAGCAGGTACTCTAAAATTTTTATTTTTATTTTTTTTGTAGCTCCATCCTTTTTTAGCTCTCCTCCAATTTCTCCCTTTGTAGGCAACCATAGTGTCCTGGCAGGGCCCACAGGCTGAAAACTTTCTCTTCTTCTGCAGCCAGAAAGAAGAGATGTTTGTTTTCTTCCTTTTTTCTCAAACTTAGTGAAAGTTTTAGACAGAAATGGCTGGAGATTCACACCTCCCATCCAGAGTATATCTGAATTTGCTAAAAGCTCTTAGGTTTCCCATCACCTAGTGAACATAAACAAAGCCCACAAACAAGCACACCCTTCTGAAGCTATGAAAAAAACCTGAAAGAGCTAAAACCAGTAATGCAGACCTTTAGCTGACAGGTCGAATAACAAACACACGCGTGTACACATGCACACACACACCCCTACCTTGCTCACGAGTCAGTCCTTACACTGGAATGTGTAATACAAGCATAGCAGCTGCCTCTACCACTAATCTAAAGAAAAGGTCAATGAAAGGTATGTATCCAGCATTTGCTTTGAAATACTCTATAAGGGAAATGTGGTTTTTTTCCGTTTCCATTGCCTTTTCCATACTTCTCCTTAATTCTTTCATATTCATGCCACCAAGAGAAGCAAATAAGGTTGCCTCTGATATTAAAAATTACTTATAGAGTCCTTTGAACTGCGTTGGGGTGGGTATTTTTGAACAATTGAGAAGGAGGGAAGTTATGATTTGCTCTGAAGAGGGAGTTGCTTAAGTATTATATTAAGCAGTGAAATATAGTTGCAGCTGATAGGAAGGATAGCGGTGATCTTGAATGAGGAAGAGACAAACCTTTTGATGTTTTGAGGTAAAAAGCAAACTAATAATGGAATTGGGTAACAGCAAAAAATTAGAAATCTTAAAATTGCATTCAAGGAAAAAGTCTAGATAAGTGCTGTGCAGTGTAATTATCTTTAACTACACTGCCTCCTTCTTTGAGAAAGCGTTCATCAAAAACCAGGAGTATACTCTGAAGGACACAATTCTCCAGCAACGTTGCTTGAATGTGGATTTTCCCTTTTTTTTTTTTTTAATGAAATTGTAATGAAAATAGCAGTCTTTATAATTCATGTATCGATAGCAAAATATTTAACTTATCAACCCTGAGAAGAAATTAGTAAATTCACGGGAATTACTCTGTGAGTTTGTCTCAAAAGGATTGCCTCTCCACCCCTATTTATTATTATTTTTTGGTGGTGGATTATTTTTCTAATAGGATTAACATTACCCTCTTGGCTTTCGTGTAAGTGTGTGAGTTCACCTTGCCATAAGCAGTTTCAGCTGGAACAGAGAAAAGAGATTTCTCAAATCCTTGAATTTAAAAAAAGAAAAAAAAAAAAAAAGAGTTTCCTGATGGAATATTCTTCCTATAAACAGAGACATTCATATTGGCATCCCTTATGATGGAAACATTCTTGATAAAGGTTGTCCCAGATCCAACCAGTTAATCTTCAAGGAAAAGGTCTTGGAAGAACTTAAGGGGCTACAAAGCTCTTGCTTTGTTATAATCAGAAAAAAAAAAAAAAAAGAAAAGCACACTTGAGGCTCAGCAACCCCCAAAACAGCTCTGATGGGCTGGCTGAAGCCCCACTCCCCACCCCCCCAGCATTCCCTTCATCATTTCTGCATGGCAAATCTGTCTCCCTTCTTTTCACTCCTGTCCTATTGTTGAGGGTGATGCCTTTTAGTGACCTAGCTCTATCAGAAAAAAAAAAAAAGCTTCATTTCAGTGCTGTGAGAAATGTAGAAGAGTCCTTCAGGATGAAAGGTAAGATAAGAAAAGCAACTTATTCCATCCAGCTAAAGAACAGCTCTTCCAGGGGAGGCAGGCCATTTGCATGCCATTTGGGTCAACTGGGAGAGATGCCTCTATTCTTTTCCCATCTCTGCCTCCCACTCTGTGAGCAACCGTGAGGCTGAAGAGGACAGTCTACATTACACTCCAGGGGCATTAATGTTCCCTGCGCGTTGCTATAGGCCATCAGAATAAACCTGACAGCACTTTGAAGTCTGTAAACTGATTCCTAGGTAACTGCTCAGAGTTTCTCCCCTCTCCATGCCCCAAACAGGTTTTCATTTGATGTTCTGGCACAGAGCTAATCTGAGAAAGGATCAGAAACTCGAAGCTATTGACAGTAGTGACAGGAGTGTCTCAGTGTGACAGTTGATTGAGCCCATCTCGCATTTCACTGACAAACTCAATTGCTCCAGTAAATCGAGTGAAAGTCAATACCAGTAGCTCTTCCGTGGGCACCGGGTGCATCCCCCCTTCTTGAGACTTCCTGAGGGCCCCTCTTGTAGGACCCATCTAAGATCCCCATCCCTGCATGCAATGGAGAAATGTATCAGCAACTCAGGCAGGCTTCGAGTGCAGCAATGCCGCATTCATCCTACAGAGATAAAGCTTGGTTTATCTTCTCCTCCTTCACCATTTTCCTTTTTCTCTTAGAAGAGATATCTTCTGGAAAATCAAGTTTCATCCTAAAACCTCAACCCAGGCTTATACCATAACAGCCAGGCAGCGTTGGAGGTGTGGGAGTATGGTGTCTGCACTGACAGCTGTCCCCAAGTAATGCCCATGTGGCAGTGCACGCTGGGGATAAGAAAAGGAAATACACGTCTATCTCTCCTGGCTTCCTCTTGTGGAGATCAGCAAGAAAAAACAATTGCAAGAAAAAAAATCATATAAAGGTGAAAGGGGTGGGAGAAGAGGTTCAAGACTGCTGCAGATGGCAACCTTGTGTTGGTGGTGAGTAACAAGGCAATCAAGTCAGTGACTTAAAAAGCATTTTCCGTACCGTAATTGTGAAGCAGGGGTGTTTGTGGCTCAGAGAAAGCAAACCACAAAGCTAACCAAGCACCAGGCACAGGGAACCTGAATTTGCACAGAGAACAGCACAGGGAAAAGGGCTTCATGGTGAGGAACATATGCAGGCTACTGTTTGCAAATGGAAATCAAATAGGTTGCCATTACCAATAATGAAGTGTGAGGTTGGCGTATCTCGAATTTCAGCACAGTTTATTTTTATAGAGGCAGCTTCCTCGTGCAAAGTGTTGGCAAACAGTCTGCTGGCAGGGAGGTAGGGAGTGGGAAGGATGGGGCTTCTTAGAGAGGGCACAGCAGCTTTTCCTACCTGCTGGAATGGAGCTGTGAGTTGCAGAGTAGGAGCTCCGGGAGAGAAAAGTGAAATTTCATAGAGACAAATGGTCAAGGTATTAATCTTATTGATGCGGGGAAGATGCAGGAGTAGGGTGGGAGAGAAAGTGGAATGGTGCTGAGCAAGTATCATATGTTGAGGGGGCTAAAGACTGCAAGCTGAAAGACAAAGACTTGCAAACGATATAACAGGCTTTCTGCTGCATGAAGTTATATGAAGGATAACCTACAGACACCCCTACCTAAATACATTGCCCCACATTCTTAGAGCACATCAAGCTTTGCCTCCACTTACGCCACCCAGCAAACAGCCAAGGGTACAAAAGCTGCACTGTTTCTCCTGCCTTTAAAGAAATCAACTTAAACATTACAACACCTCCACCCTAGCGCTGATGCCAGGATCAACACATAGATGGGCTGCCTGCCCTGCTCCCACTGCTGCTCCGTGGCAGCTCAACACCTTGAAGCTGAAGCATCCTGCAGTCTTCCCTCCCTTCTAGCTCTGCGTGGACACATGTGCTCCAACCAAATGACCTCATCTGGACCAGATTGAGCCTTCCAAGTCAAAATAAATACAGCACGTTGGAACTGGCAGCAGTTTTCAAAGGTTTGCGTTGAGTCCCTCTCAATTTTCAGTTAGCACTTTATACATTTTGTCTGCTACAAAATGGGATCTTTTTATATTCCCAGCCCCGATACATATTTTATGAACCTTCAGAAAAGCTGCCTCCTATGCAGTTAATATTTTGGTTCCAAAGTTAACTTGTTAAAATACATATTGGCCATGGGGAAAAAAAAAAAAAAAAAAGAAAATAAAAAAAAAAGAAGGAAAAAAAAAAAAAGAAACAGGTGAGAGTTGCTGGAGTAAGAAAAATAGCAGCAATGTTTGGAATGGGTCTGCAGCCAAGACAGCAAACCTGTTTGTTTTAATGGGACCACCCAAGTGAGCAAGACTTTAAGCTCTTACTCACGTGTGCTATGTTCACAGCAGTGTAATTCGAAGTCCAGAGGGGAGTTAGAAAAAGAAGTAGTGGGGTTTAATAATGGCTTAGAGGAAAGTACTGGGTTCCCATCAAAGTTCATTCCCAAACTTGCCAGTAGAGTATCATGTGATCTCAAGGCGGGTTCAGTTAACACAAGAGCAGCGAGATGGTGTTGCTGGAACAAGCTGTCACTGCCTGGACTTGCCAGAAGCCAACCATTGTTCATCAGTTTCTCCTAAACATACTGTTGTGGGAACTTTCTAGAGGTGAGTAATACCACCTCCTCTAAACATATTCCTGATTTCCAACCCACCCCCTCCGAATTAAAAGAAAAAACAGCACACCCAAAACTCTCTTCAAAGGCCCCTTAACGCAACAGCATTTAGACTTTTGGTATTTTCTCAAGAAAGTAGCCTACACGTGAAGTCTTCCTAATTGTAAAGTCATTAGTTAATTCAACACTTATCCATTATGTGTTATGAATAGTTCAATTGGGTTGGCTGACTCAGGTCTAAGGTTCATTTCCAGGTCTTAGTTAAAAGTATTGCTGGTGAGGAAATGGCATTTATGATGCTACAAGCATCAAGATAAGACAAACCAAGAAGTAATAAAGGAAACAAAAGTTTAGAAAGCCACCTAAAACAGCAGAAGTAGATAAAGATACAACAGATCACCCAACAATGGGAAAGCTGAGTTCTTAGATTACCGTCACTATTACTTTCTCCAGTCTAGCTGAAACACTTCCATCAACAAAAGCCTATCATTAGATTTAGTGATGGCAACTCAGAGGACAGAAAAACAGTTATGTGCAGGATTGGCTGTATCAGTATCCTTTCTCTCTGGGATTACAATGTTTGTATCCTAGCCTGTAGAAAAGCAGATGATTGATGTTTAACAGCAGAAGAGAGAGGAGACGGACAAATGGGAGGGGTAGAAGTAAAATCTGGTACCCAACACGAAATATTTACACCCTAAACCCCTGTGGGAATATGATCATACCCTGCAGTGTCGATATTTTTTTTTGGCCACAGAAATAAAAAGAAGGACTTTGCCTGGTGTCGCTGCAGGCCACAGAGGATAAATCCAAATGACAGGGCTTTAGTTATGAATATGGGGAATTAGAGATGAGAAGTAAAGCAGCTTATAATGGCTCTCCCATTTGCTCTTTGGAATATGAGCTTCAGTACTGATTTTGAAATGCCCTGTCTTCATCCTAGCGGCTTCTTGAAAATGAAGCTTGAGAGTTTCTTTGCTTTGCAGCCTCTTCAGCGTGATTTGATAACGATAAAAAGAGAATATAAAAGCTTTTGCAGGCTGTTATACATCAGGAATCACTCCCTTGTTTTCTAAGTATAACCACTGACCTCTTGGCAGGACACTGAGAGAGATATTTTTATTGACTTCTTATGAAGATAGTTGTGGTTCAACTTAGAGACCTTGTTCTTGAGACAGTCTGCGGAGGCAAGTATGGATGCCTCAACACACATCAGTCAATCACCTAAAGTCAAACCATAGAAGTGTCCTGCAAAAAGAACAGTTCCAACTTGCAGCACCAGGAAACACAGACTTCGTGGGGGGTGGCTAACATCTCCTTGTCATGCTGTTTATGTCCATGGTCAGGCAGCCTCAGGATATTTACCCAGGTCTTGGCCTATAACTTTATAGACAACTCATGGATACTCAAGCATCCATATCCAAATGGAAACTACTGTGCCACCTCATCAACACATGTTTTTCCATGTCTACAATGTGGCAAGGTAAAAGATTAAGCAGCTCAGGACATACTGAGAAGGACATACAGTTGGGAAAGTTAATTTTATCTTCATTTCTGACCCCACTTCAGGGTAAAGTAATCACATTTCCCACTCAGTTGCAAAACGTTTGAGCTCTTTTTAAAGAGCTTGACATCAACTACCAAATTAGAATCAGAGAATCATAAAATGGTTTGGGTTGGAAGGGATGTTAAAGCCCATTCTGTTCCACTCTCTCTGCCATGGGCAGGGACACCTCCCACCGGATCAGGCTGCCCAAGGCCCATCCAACCTGGCCTTGAACACCTCCAGGGATGGGGCAGCCACAGCTTCCCTGGGCAACCTGGGCCAGGGCCTCACCACCCTCATAACCTAAATCTTCCCCCTTCCAATTTAAAGCCATTCCCCCTTGACCTATCACTACAGGCCCTTGTAAAAATTCCCTTCACAGATTTCTCATAGGCTCCTTGCAGGTACTGGAAGGCCACTATGAGGTCTCTCGGGAGCTTTCTCCAAGCTGAATAACCCCAGCTCTTTCAGGACATCTTGAGAGCAGAGGTGCTCCAGCCCTCTGATCATCTTTGTAACCCTCCTCTGGACCTGTTCTAAATGTTCCATATCCTTCTTACGCTGGGGATTCCAGAACTGGACACTGGACTCCAGGTGGGGTCTCACGAGAGAGGAGTAGTAGGATAGAATCACCTCTCTTGACCTGTTGGCCACAATTCTTTTGAAGCAGCCCAGGATACGATCAGCCTTCTGGGCTGTGAGTGCTCATTGCTGGCTCTTGCCAAGCTTCTCATCAATCAGCACCCAAAGTCCTTCTCCACAGAACTGCTCTCAGTCACGTCACCCCCCCCACTCCCCCGGTCCCCTGCCATCCTGTATTGAAACCAAGGATTGCCCAGACCCAAGTGCAGGACCTTGTACTTGGCCTTGTTCAGCCTCCTGAGGTTCACACAGGCCCACTTCTCCAGCTTGTCCAAGTCTCTGGACAGCATCCTGTCCTTCTAGTGTGACAACTGCACCACTCGGCTTGGTGTCATTTGCAAACGTGCTGAGAATGCACTCAATCTCATTGTCTATATAACTTATAAACATATTAAACAACACTGGTCCCAGTGTGGACCTGTGAGGGACGTTCCTTGTCATGGATCTCCATCTGGACACTGAGCTGTTGACCATTGCTCTCTGAACGCAACCATCCAACCAATTTCTTATATACCAAACAGTCCAGCCACCAAACCTCTCTCTCCAGTTTAGAGAGAAGAATGTTGTGGGGGACAGAGTCAAAGGTTTTACAGAAGTCCAAATAGATTACATCCATTGTTTTCTTGTGTTCACTCATGTGGTTACTCCATCATAGAAAGCCATTAGGTTGGTCAGGCAGGACTTGCCCTTGGTGAAGCCAAGCTGGCTGTCTCAAATCACCTCCTTATCCTTCATGTACTTTAACATGATGGGCATCTTTGGTGGGAAAAACCACAGGGCCTCATCCCTCACAGCTTTCCCTATTCTCTTGGTCTCGAAGTGGTGCAGGTAAGAGTCTAACCCATTCCAACAATGGAGTCAAATAAGTCAAATAAATCACATCCTTGAAGAGATAAGGCTAAGAAGCAAAACTAAGCCCAAATAACTTGTAGTTTGTAGAAGAGATTAGGTTGGAGAATGAGAGCCAATCTCCCTGTCACCTACCCCAACATTCAGCTGCTAGGTTGATCCTCCTGCCCTCCAAAAATGAATTTCACTACCTGAGGAAGGACAGTGAGGTTTCCTGCTGCTTTTAATTTTCCTCTCTATATTTTTTTTTAGCAAAAGAAAAACGATTAATATTCAATCATTCCTGAACGTTAGATGCAGTTGCAAGAATAGTTTGCACTTAAAAGCCTCCAGATGTAGACTAAATTGATGACACTTAAAATGTGCCTATGAGCCATAGCAGAATGACCCCATTAAAGCAATGCCTTAGTAATGTTGTGCTAGTTAAGGTTATGTTGTCTGGTTGTGAATAACTGTGAATATATTCTCCAGGCTGGAACCAGTTGCAGAGAGGATTTAGTTCTGCAGTGAATCATGCAACTTTTTCGTTTATATTTTTTTCCTATTTTACATCGGATTTTTGTCTCATTCCTTTTAAGATACTACATAAAAAAAAATAAAATATCCCTCTGTTGGGATGCTACTAAGACCCATGCTATATCTCAAACCAGTGTTAGCCTACCTCAGGCAAGGCCTATACCACACTAATATCCAAATACACTGGATATTTGTGCTGCTTTCACTGCTTTATAAAGAGATCTGAAGTCTTAGGGAAATTAAATCACACGTATGGTTGTGTAGGAAACCCATGGCAGACTGGGGCACTGAACCAGAATCTCTGAAGGCTGAGCTGACTCCACAGGCTTTAAAGACTTTCAAACTACTTCTTGTGTGATTTCTCCCCTATGCAGGGTATTTTTTTTTTCTTCTACAAAGACCACTTTGGTTACAGTTTTATTCGACAGAGCTTTTGAGTGGTTTCTAGGAGGTATTATTTTAAAAACTGATTTTGATTTATATAAGGAAACATTAAACCCAAGCTCCGCATGTATAATAGGCTGCTGCTATCTCTGGCCAAATCGGACTTGTATGCACAAACGAGAAACTCATGAAGTGAGATATAACAAAAGGTAGAAAGATATAAGGCACAAAACATGGTTTAGATGAAGCAATGCAAGTGTTCTCATCAGCATGGATAATAGCAGATACAGGCTCCCATGAGAAAATCAGGAAAAGTCTTCGCCTGAGCTGCTGGAAAATTCAGCTGAATATGTTTTCCATGAATAACCAATGTCATGACTGAATATTTGCTGCATGCAGAACAACCCTATTGGGTACAGTTCCAGACAGATGACCTGCTGAGATTTAGAACCTGAATTTCGTTTTGTCTTGACATTGGCTATGTGAGTGAAATGAGGGTGCAAACTGCCACCATTCTGCTTGGGTAGTATTTTGCACCCATGACAAGATAGGTGTGAAATGCTCCACAAAGTTGCAAGAACAACACTCCAACCAACAAGCAAGTCCTTCTCTCCATCTGCCACCCTGCACAAAGCCTTTGCACTTCCCTTGCACCTCACAGTTCTCAGCAGCTCTGAGAAGGCCGTTCAGTTTGCATGAAACTCAGAGTAGATTGGATACGTATTCACGAGGCATCTGTCATCCAAAAGGCGGTTGACTGATATTGACCCTGCCATTGTGTCCTCACACAGTGACAACTGTTAAGGGAAAATGAGAACAAGATAGAGTGGGTAAGGCAGCAAATACAGCCAGCATGCCAGAGACCGATGGGGAAAGATGGTCCTTATTATATCATCATCAATGGGCAAATCCAAACCTTCGCCTATGTCTTTCCCTCTGCGTGTTGCCCCTGTACTGGCTGAATACCCTTGCCACAGGTAAGCTGCCAACACAGAGGGCTTGGGACCACTTGGAGTGGCTCAGCAGTGCAGCTTGTCTCTACTAAGTCTTTCCCACTCCACCCATGTAGAGAGATCAGTGAAAAAAAAGAAATAGTTATTAATGGTCCCTAGAATTGCAGCAGCAGAAATGACACGAGACAGCATTTTCTTTGGCTGCTTTAGTTCTATTTTAGCATGCTGCTGCATGTTTGCCTTTGAGGAGTATAAATGACCCTTTCAAATTCAGGATTTGAGGCTGATGATGACAACTGATAACACTAATTTTTTCATGTGTGAAGCACTTTCTATTCAGAGGGCTCTCAAATTGCTTTTCAAAACCATACAGCTTCCCTTCATCCACCACTAAAATGAACCTACCTCTGGGGTGGAACAAAAGACCCATCAACGCAAGGTAGTAGTACACAGCAATTTAGGGCAGGAAGTGAAGCATAATGTGTCCCACTGAAGGCATCAAGTCAAGTTAAGCTGGCAGAATACATTTCCTGAATTAGAGACTGGACAAAACATCATTGCCAGGACTTCCACGCTCCCACTCAGGAGGGCAAGTGCCATGTAATCATCACTCACTAGTAAAGGTCTGAACCCTAAGCTTTACATTTTGAACAGCAGCAGGGTGCTGTGTTAAAGTATGCATTCTGAATGGTCTCAAAAGGGAAAAAAAAAAATAAAAATAGTTGACTGCCATTTCTGAAGCCTTTTCTGCAAAAAAAAGAGCATGATGAGTTTTTTGATTATCCCCTTCTTGTAAAAAGGGAAGGCTCTATTGAACTTCAGCCTGGACTGTGCCACACTTTACAGGAAGCCCAACCCAGTTTGAAATGAATATGTAGTGGAGACCACAAGGTGGGAAATTCTTGAAGTAAGAATGAGGTTGTTCACAAAAGGAAGGAAAAAAAAAATAGGTGATTGTCGACCAGTGTCGTTGTTAGAAGGGAGGTGTAACCTGTTGCAACACAAGCCAGTTGTGGCTGGACTTGCAAAAGACATCCATAACTTCATTCTGTTTTGTTTGGAGGCTTACCTTCGGGAAATTTCTTTCATATTTACTTACATAATACTTATATAAATCCACAGAATGGGGGCTTATCCACCCAACTTCCATTTCACAACTACTTCAATTCCACATAACATAAAATGAAATCAAAATTTTCCCAAATACCAGGAACACAGATGCTTAGCATCAGGTCCAGCAGCCACCAAAGCATAACTGCTTTGGGAATTTCGGAAGTCCAGAGAAAATTTATCTGGTGAGAATCTCATTCGAATAGCTCTTGTTCTCAATTAGATATCAAGAGGAAGAGGTTTACAGTTTTTTAAACAAGTTTTCTTGCATTAAATTTTCTACGACATTTTGGTTCACCAAACTGAACCTTTGTGCCTCTACACCTCCATTAGCTGCAAGAAAATTGTAGTGAGTGAATAGAAAGGCAAAGCTGGTCCACCTTGCTGAGACCAACATCCATATCATCGAGGTGGGAACAGAGGAGAAATGCTCTGATATGACAGCAGGAACAAGACAAAAAATATTATTTGAGTGAGTATTTTGGAAAATAAGAGATGAATTGGTGGAATGAGCATAATGACAGAGCTACAAGGTTTGATTTAATAAGTACCAGTGTCAAAAGGGATGTGCTTATCATCAGTGGGGCTCTATGAGGGATGTGTTTATCATCAGCGATGCTCTCTGTAACAAGTACCTAAGGTCTCGAAGGACCTGATGATCTAGGACAGTTTCCCACAGTCCCATGTTCCTTGTGTGATCGCCTTTATTCGACAAACAAAATATTTTTAAGCATGCTTTACTGCCTTGACACCTCAGACATTTAACACCCACTCTCTTTGTATTTTATCTCTTGGTTTAGGTTTTATAACCCGTGCAGAATTCAATGATTTTTCAAGCAGAGATTAAAACTCTGCCATAAACTTGGAGGAGGAGGTGGTGGACAGCTTACTTTCACTCCCCTAGTTTTCTCCTTCTGCTGTCTTCCATCCATGTATTTCAAAGTTAGCCAACGCTTTCATTTATTTTCATTACGCTTATTTCTTTTAGTGGAGAGAAATATTAACTGTGGAGGTGTGATCCAGGCTTGCTCAGATGGATTGCAGGAGCCTTTGCACTCCCTCATTTCGTGCTTCAGTGCATTTCCTGCTGACAAGTGGGAGAAGGCAAAGGAGAGCCAGTGAAGCCAAGACATATTCTCCGAAACCTGGTGTCAACCCTCTGCTATACCTTCAACAGATATTGCAGCACCGGCTGGCAGAGAAACCAACACAGTTCAGGCCAGGCCAGTTAGCTATTTAAAGAAGTGGTTTTATTTATATACTTTTTACCCTTCTCTCCTCTCTTCCAAACTCCCCCCCTGTTTTTTAAGGCAGGAAATCACTAGTAGCTGTGAGCACGTAAAATTTGACAGCGGTTTACCAGATAATTTGTATTGTGCCCTTTGTCTTCATTGGTACTTTTATTCTTCAATAAATTCCTTCAACCATTAAACAATGTTACTCCCACAACAGCTTTGACAGAGATCAAAAGAGTGTGGCAGGTTTGCTCCAAGTTTCCACTGCCGCCCTCCAGGTATTGAAGGGCTAGAGGGAGACAAAAGACATTTCTCCTTTCTTTACTCTCTTCTAAAGGGTTTTATCCCAGATGAAAACATTTTAAAAAGTAATTAAGGTGGGTTTGGGGGGATGGGGTTATAGGTCTCAACCCAGTACTTAAGACATTGTGCTTTTGCTGTAATAGCGATGACTTCCATCGATAGTATTGCCTCATATTCTTAAAAAGAAACTGTAGTGCTAGAAAAAACAGAACAATCATGAAACAAAGTGCTGTCTACTCTCAGGAGATCTCTGGTGACACAAGTTGTGAGGAGATAGATACTCATCCATATGTGTATATACACACATATATGTACACATATGTATTCGTACAGGTCTGCAATCCTGAGTCAAGCCACCTGGAAAGAGAAGCTGAACTTCTTGCAACTTTGTGCATGAGATGAGCATTACTATATGCCTCACCTCAGTAACACAATGTTTCTTCAAGGAATCTGGAAATCACCAAAAGAGGTGGCTGGTTTGTCTACTTAGCACAACTGGAGTCCCAGATAGCTAAGATCGTCTGCAGTCTCGTCAGTTGTTGAAACGTGCTACAGCCACTACAATAGAGCTTAAAATCTTGTATTTGCAAGGACTGCAGGTGCACTAGGTTACACTGGGACCTACTTAAGTTTAAAAAAGAAAATAAAGCACGCAAATGAAAAAGCGTCAGAGAGATTATTTCATTCTCAACACTGAATTCAACCTTTTGAGAGAAGCAAACTCTCAGGAGGCTTCAGGGGAAAGGACACTCGGGTAAGGCCAAAGAAGCCCACAAGGGAAGCTGCCTATTTCATTTCTGGAATGTGGACCATGTGTGTCTATTTTTAATTTTGAACCGAGTTCCTCTACTTTCTGCCAGAATTCTTGAGCCCTGTGCTGGTGCAACAAGAGCAGTGGCCCGGCCATCCCCTAATAGCTATTACTTCTTAATAAAGAGCAGCACTTAGACAAGGGATGAAGTTACTGTCAGAGGGGTCATGATTAATAATGATTAATCTGATCCTTGCCAACATGAACTGGATCCACCTTTCACTAAATAATTACTCTGCAGCATGGATACCGTTTCCAGAGGAGGCATACATTTGTCATATTAAAACCAAAACTGAACACATGGAAGGATAGGAGGATCTGACTTCTGAATAACACTTGAGCTCACCACAACAGCCACCAGAAAAGTTATGCATAGTGAAAAGGGAAAAATATCAAAGGGTAAGATCAGTTAAACATTGATGACCCATCTATCTTTTGGATGAAGCAGCGGAAAACAAATAAAACTATACTCTGAGAAGGCATGTGCCAAGGATATGGAGTATTCCGCTACTTATGATTCTCAGCCTTATTGCATACCTCTAATAAGCACCTTATTTGTTCACCCACGCATTTTTCGCTATTTTTTAAATGAAATTTTTCTTTCCTTAGAAAGTACACAAATGAAATCACTCCCTGGGAACCATCTTTCCAGCTTTATGTTAATATACTACTTACCACAAGGAAATCCTAGCCCAGGATTGACATTCTTATGCAACAATGAACCTCAAACAATAAGCAACAGTACAATAATTTATGGGGAGGCACAAATTACTGGGAAACTAATAACCACTCTGAAGAACATATATGAACCTTACAATTATGGTAGGATGTTTGCGGTGCAGAGATTCTGTTCTAGGTCTTGGAGCACGGATGAATTTCATTCCCACAAAGCACGCAAACAACTGGCAATGATGCCAGTGGCAGCCAAGGACACAAGGCTTTTGCTGCCAAGAGGTGGCCCTATTTTGGGACTCCTCTGAGTCACCATGCTTCACTGACCCAAAGCTTCATCAAGACCATCCGTGGAGGATGGGATTCTAGTTCTTCAGTGACCTCAAGTGTACTTCCTTCAAGGTTTTCAAAGCTTTTGTGGGATTTATATTGCACTGCTTAGTCTTCTGTCTAGGGTTTTATTTGGATTGAGATGCCACTCAACACAGACCACCGGTCCCTCTCCTATTCTGGTGCAAATCCAACACAAAGGATGAGTTCTTTGTAACTGTTGTGAAATCCAAGCCCCATGTGGACTTCTGCCTTGACAGTGGGATCTACACATCGGTGACTTGCACCACGGAAAATATCAAGCAGAGAGCTGCCTCTGGGTGCCAGATTCAAGGAAGTGGAGCTCGGGTCTCAGAGGCTAAGGTGCGTTCTCTTCTACAGCCACACTGGAGAAATGCTATTGAATTAAATCCTCAACAATGGCATAAGGAGCTGGTTCATCTGGGGATTTTCACTAGTGGAACACTGTGTCTAGGACCTTTTGCAAGTTTCCAAATTGACATGAAAGAATGAAAAAAAGAAACCAAACTCTTCAAAGTATCACCTCTCACAAAAATTCAATCAAAATGCAGCTTCTGAATCCCGAACATTTAAAGAGTTAATGATTTAAAAACCACAAATCTATTTATCTGTACTTTCATGAAAATGAAAACAAAGTTACATTTTCATGCAAATTTACAGAGGCATCAGAGGAAAACACAAAGAAAGACCAAAAAAATAAAGAGAAAGAAAAAGCCAGCAACAACAATGATGAAGGTAAATCTTCAAAATCTGTGACAGGGCATGGGAGGAGGGGTAAGCTCAGCAAACAAGACTAAGTCCAATGCAGGGCTTTTCCCCTTCATAAAGTGAAACAAACTGTTCCTAAAATAATGCTTCCTTGGTTTTCTGACCACTAGTGTCCTAAAGGATTAGCCTACAATCGTTGGCAAGTGTTTGCCTTTCCCAGCTGATGTCACCATAGAAGTCTGTGTTTATCTACAAGGCCCAGAGGATAATTTATAAGCTGAGCTGAGGTCCTGCATTCACAGACAAATGTTCCACACTGCCACCCATCCTCCTGTACTAGTTTCCTTCCCAACAACCTCCTGTCCATTGAAATACTGATGAGACCTTCTAGCAGCACCGCAAATGAGCTTCACAGCCTCTGGGGCAAGCACTTGCCCTATAGTTTATGCTGATACAGTAGAAAAAGATTTACTGAGACCTGAATTACATTTCAGAAAGAATCTGAATGAAAAGAATAATTTGTCACTGTCGCAGAAGATGTAAAAGAGAATGGGAACTTTTTTTCCCTCCCAAAACTACTGCCTGCTATATAATTAAAGTATTGTCATTAATGAGTTTAGGTTTGGCACACACAGTTTGTTAAGAGATTTTTTTTTTTAAAACTCCCTTGCAATCAAGATGCTCCCATCTAATTCTTAGTCTCTACTACAAGTGGTCTGATGCTGTTCTAGTCTTGATTTAAATCAAGAGTGATGCAACCAAAGTACATCAACATACAAAAGACTAACATTGGTAAAGGTGTTTCATTTCTAAATTAATTTCCTCCCGATATGTTAGAACCTCAACAAGAGAAAATTAAGCTTGTATTTGAAAGAAAGGGAAGCTATTCTTTAAAGAAAAGAAATATGAATCTTTGTCTTGATGGTGAACTGACAGTATAGATCATGACAAAGAATTTGTTATTTTGAAAATAATAATTAAAGAAAAAAAACAAAACCAACATCTATGAAAGACTCAATCCTATAAAGCATTTATAAGTGTGACCGACATTCCTCACAACAGAGCCCACCACAGGATAGACAGATCTGTTCTCAGATCTCCTCTGACATGAACAAAGCAAGGTTCAGAGACACTGTTATTAATTAGGGTTGATGAACATGCACGTTGGAAATAAAGAAGTTTTTTTCCTCTGGAGAATTCATCTCTTTGGATTAGTAAATTATTGAGAGCTCCTGGAGCTTTGTGGATACTACGTGAATCTGTCTCAGATCTATATCTGGTCACAGGTTGTTCACAAGGTACGTTAGAGAGCAAAGTTATCAGGTATTTGAGAACAATTGCTTCAATCTGCGCCATTTAACACTGGATGACCCAGAATTTGGAAAATGTTCCTGCTCAAATAATTTTTTTTTTTTCATCCTTGGAGGAAAGATCTCTTTACTAAAATTCCTCTTTAGCTACAAAGCTGGAAGACCACAATAACTGGAAATTTGGACAGGGACGATCTTAGCTGATCTAAACAAGTGCAAAATGATAAGAGGTAGGAACAGATAACCAGATGGTTATCCACCTCACTTGCAATTATGGAACCCTACAAGTAGTCCAACTTACGTGAGTTTGACCATTTTAGAATAAGGGCCATTCATTCCAAGTAAGGAGTATTGAAACCTGGTTATTAGTTTTTGAACAAGTTTTAATATGTCTATCATGAGGAATCTCAATAAAGAATGTTCTTGTGATGATATCATGTCAGAATAAAAGCATGTAATGAATGTCTCATTTCTCTGTAAATATTGCCTATCCAGCCAGCTACAGTACAAGACCACAGGTTGCATGCATTTAGCCAGCAAGGACGTGCTATATTCTTTAAGAAAGACATTGCCCGGAGTGGATTTTTATAAAGAAACAGAATTCATGAATAAATAAACCAGATGGGAATAAGTGAGGCTAGGGCATTAACAGCTCCTAGTGCAATGAATCCCTGATCTAGCTTGAGGGTTATTCTACAAATAACAAATACAAAAACATTAACGTCGACATCATTGTCAATCATGCCAAGGACTATGTGTCCAGGAACCTTGATATGCAATGGTACAGTTCCAGATGTTAACACATTTTTTTTTAGTTCTGCCAGTTAAGGTACATTTTAACTGACCTGATCCAAGTCTTTCGCTTGAGCAGTTTTCCCTTTTCTGCAACCACAACTCATTAGCAGTTTTGCATCTCCAATGACTTTTCCCTATAAGAGATAAGACAAGGAAAATATGAGCACAATCTGAACAACGGAAGATCAAAAGTATTTGTACTTATGACAGAAGATGAGGAAGAAAGGGCATTCGGGAAGCCTGTGGACTCATCCTGCATTGCTAAGAGATAACCTTCCACAAAAGAATAGCTCCCAAGCTGCCAATGAGACTTCCCCAAAGGCAGATATCACAGCATCGATCATGTCACACAGACAGGGGCAGAAGGAAATCAAGGAATGTAGGAAGATGCAGTGGGAATATAGGCAAGCCAAGCTGAAAAAGAACAGGTTGTTTTAACCCAGTGTTTTGATACACATAAATGAACACGAACAAATCTATCATACTCAGAGAGTAGAATTACCAAACTGGAGTGACTTGCGGTAAAGCATCATAAATCATAATTTCTGTTCACCATTACCAGCTTAGTGCTTAGTTGCTCCTAGCGTCGCTAGATTTGGTGAAATGAAATCTACAGGCATCACTTGCCCTTGTGGTCTGTATAACCACTGGCAAGTCTTTGCCAGGACAGACCACTCTCACCTGACACTGCTGGCATAGAGCCCACAACATCGATACACGCCAGAGTCAACGAAGATTTTACAAAGAAACGGGGAACCTTCATCCTCACTTTGCCTACAACCATCAGTTTCGGAAACAAGATGAGCTCAAACACCTTTTCATTGACAACCCATTGGACTGACTGAGTGTGATCAAATAGCAAAGTCCCTTACATTGATGTCGTTCGTTTCTGGCATTTACGTTGCTTTAGTTTTTCACTGAAGAGGTTTTAGAGCTTATGAAACCTGGATGTCTTGATAAATCACCGTGACAGAAAGGGCTGGATTCTAGGTTTGGTCAAAACGCTTTTTGAGCTCAAATACTAACACAGCCATTTGAATCCTTACAAACCCATTGCAATGACTTGCTTTCCCAAAGACACACACAAAAATACATAGCATTTTTTTTCCAGACTTTTGCTCTCAGCAGCTGAAAAAATAAACACTCTCAGCATCTGCTGGACAAATGAGGGAGAATCTTCTGCTTTCATGCAGCCATAAGGGACACGAGATTTCAGCTGGATGAAATTATATGGAAAAGGAGACCTCAACATTAAAGCAGTTAATGAGTTTAGCCAAGTGGAAGCGCTCTGCCCTAAATGATGAGGAAGGGAAAGGGCATGATTAAAAGGAATTGCAGCCATTGCTCAATGTCAGGGCACAGCAGAGAGATGACCTTTGGTGGCAGGAATTACAAACAGGCAGATAAACTTCTGGTCACCTCGGGAGAGCCTGCAACCTGCCAGGTGTGGTGAGGTCTCTTACTTGGTGACCCCAGGATCTCACAAATCCCAGCAAGGTCAGATGAAGCGAAAAATTATCTTTTCTTCACATTCCAAAAGAGACGCTGGGAAAAAAAAAAAAAAAAAAAACACCACAAAAAAAACACCAAAAAAAAAAGGAAAAAAAGACACTGAAAAGTCTGTACCTACACCTGACACCTAACTAAAATGCCCAGTGTTTGAGTTCCTGATTACAACCTGTCAGACTTCAAGGTTTTCAGGAGCCTACTTCCAACTGATATCCTCTGCCTGTGACTCCTGTTTATCAAAAGTATTTTGCTCTTGCCCCATTATTAGTCCTTCAACAATTAGCCCATAGTCTCTTAAATTTGAAAAGCATTCCCCAGAAAGAAGTGATTCAACTAAAATTTAAAGCTGCCGTATTAAATTATTATGTTAGAGATAGGAAACTGAGGCCCAGGAAAAGAATTTTCTGTTTAACCAAAGAAGACTTCCTAGGCAGCCCCCAGTATATGAAACAAGTTAGAGACAAGAAAGAGCCTAAGGAAGACCCACACACTTCCTCACGGGAAGCTGATGGACAGCCAGGATACCTGAGGGTGCCTATAGCAGCAACACACACCTGTGTTTAGGAAACTAGATCCATACTTGCTGACGATCAGCTTGTCCCAGGATCCACTGCACTGTCATTATGCTGAAAAAGGTAGTCCAGGCATTTTACACCACAAACCAAGGAAAAACTCCCATTTTCAGATCCTTCTCTGGATTCTAGGATATGCTGTCAAGCAATCTGAGCTCATGTCAACCCAAGGACATTTTCTGTCCAGCTCGAAGTACCACAAGTTTAATTTAGCAGAGAAGAATTGCAATACATTAGCCATAATAAGCTGGAAAATCAAGTGCAGAGGGGGATTATGAACCCAAAACTTGATAGTTTTTTCTTTTTTCCCTAATGGTTTTCCCTTTTCTTTTTTCCCTTTTTTCCCAGAATGCAAGTGTTTTTTCCATCTCCAAAAAAAGCAACAAAACCAATGCACTGGATGAATAATCCCACCACCTTTTCCAACTGCAGACGCATCTCTCCTAAGGCACATTGCCTGAATTAGCTACTACCTTACCCTTTTCTTAGGGAGGCTTATTATGAGCAGATGCTTAATTTGGGGATAGGTGTCTAACATTAGGCAGCTAAGTTGAAAGGCAAAAAAAAAAAAGCATATGGACAACATTTGCAGCCAGTCGCAACTGCGTTCAAGAGCAGATGGAAGCCTTGTCATTCAGGGGTTTCCTCGCATACACCAAACAGTTCACTGGCGATAGGGAAAGGGGCTTCTGTTTGGATGCTTCTGTCTGGAACCAGATAAGAAGAAAGCATGCTTTTCCAAAAGCACACGGCTTGTGTTACATTAAACATGCATATGCAACTTCAGCTTTTATTCAGTGATCTGAAACAGAGCCATTCAGGGTGATAAGGGTCAGTGAGTTTCTGTTTGTTTATCTGTATGTTATTTTGCAGTTTCTAGTGCTCAAGGAGTTTGTTAAGAAATTAAAACACCTTACTGGGTCTATCCTGCTGTGGTTGTTGCCTCCTAATCTATTCCTCCTTCCTTCGCCCAGCAGCACCTGGTGTATAGAGGAGAGGGAGAGGGGAACATCACAAAAAGGGGACCCTCACTTCACTAAGTACTATAGATATTCAGTCCTATTTTACGGAGCATAATTTCCATATTTCATGGGTTTTTTTAGTAACAGAATTAGAGAGGATCACAGTGATCTTGAAAGCTCAGAGATGTATTTTGCTAAGTGAACCTGTGCTGCCTGCGCTTGATGTGATGCTCTGGTTTAGAAGCAGGAAAGCACAAGGATTTCCAATGGAGGAGCTCACTTTGCCTTTTGCTGGCTCTCACCCATTGTCAAACACCCCCCGTCCCAAGGTAAAGAGCAAGAAGGCTCCTTGGCGAACACCGAAGAGCAAAGAACATATGTCACATTATCCCAGCTATTATAGGAAGTCTTTCTGTCCTCACCCTCCTCCTTGCACCATGGACTCCAGCAGTTGGCCAAAGTTTGCAGAAAAGGAAAAAAAATAATAACACGCTTAATTATCTCAGCTGCACACATGACAGGAGCTGAGCAGCTGCCAGTTTTAACAGCCTGTGGTCGAGAAACACCAGGCTGCATCATCCAGAAGTCAAATGAGGGCTGGTCACAACTCACTTTATGACAGTGGCTCTGAGGGAAGGCGTGGGTGTGTACACAAATCACTGCCACCGGCAGCCCTTGAGCCTGCGGCAAGCACTGATGCTGCCATGTAGCCCAGAGTGGTTCTGCACAGAGCTTCCAGCTGCATTTAAAGGAGTCAGACACAAGGCAAATGGCACCAGCATGCCTCCATGGACCTGCCAGGCTCTGTGCTCTGGAGGAGCTGGCTAGGATTAACTGGAGGATCCCATCTTCATCCCGCCCTCCCACGTATGTGGCTGGAAATATCAGCTAGAGAGGTGGGCTCTGCCTTGCAGTACTGTGCCATGCACCCTGCAGCTGCTGGTGGGTCCAGATAGGCTCTGACCTACTTATTTCCCACCAGCCTTCCTCAGTTTTGAGCAACAGCCATCGAAAATACTGGCACTAGCCTCGTCCCCAAGAAGCTGCACAGCCCATCTCCACTTGACCCCTGGAAGGTCTCACTGGCCAAACCTGTCCCTGGCTTTCAGCTTTTTATGCTCTCTCCATCTCACCTGACTTGAGATACCCTCAAAAACGTCCCTCACCAACCGATGAAAGCATCAGGAACAGAAAGGATAACTGAGCCTCAGCCCTTGGCAATGTAAGGAAGAACACAGCTTCCAGTGTGGCCTTTCCGAGGCTTTTATCAGCATTTCATCTGCTGAAGGAGCTTGGCTTTTCACAGAGAAGTACTTTTCTGAAAAACCTTTGCGAAATTGAGATGAGCAGTGTTTCACAGCCTTTTCCCTTTTTTTTTCCTCTCCAGCATGACATCCACATAAACACAATAACGATGCCTGCTCGTGAATGACAAGTGTATAGAGAGGTGATGCCATCCTTCTCTGACTCCTTCTCCATCCATACAAATATCCCAAAATTTCCAGAACTGGAGAACACCTATGCAGCCACCCCCCAACACCCTGCACCAGGCAGGCTGTGCAATTCAGTCTGCTGTCCTGCCACTGAGATAAATAGTTATTTTTAAATAAAATCATTATTGTTTTTCGATATGGGCTCCTTAGTAAGAAGTCAAGAGGAACATCGTGATTTGAATACCTTTTTTTTTTTCCCCCTTGGGGCCATAGTTCATTTTCTCATCAAAAAGAAAGTGTGTACAGCACCGCAAAAGTGAACTCTAAATAAAATCCTCACAAGTGCATAAATGACATTGGGAAGAACAACATATTCAATGTCTATATATTTATGCTGTTCTGTCAGAGTGATCCATGCGTCTTGCAGAACCGGTGCCCAAGTGCCTACAGTGGTAGAGTGGGAGAGGAGAAGGGGGGAAATGAAGGGAAATGAAAACTGAATCCAAGGTGGAGGCAAGCGGCAGTACAACAGACAGCTGGTGTTTGGGTGGTGGTAAATCACCCTGAAATGAGCCTCTTCCCTCAGCTCAATGAGGCCTAAACAACAAAGGAAGGCACAGCTTGCAGCCGGACAGCCTGCTAGCCAACCACAGACACACATGACAGCTTCATTCAGGAGCCCAGAGTCAATACAAAAGCTTCGAAATCAATCCGACATCCTGCGACCTCAAACAATGCGCCAAATCTTCTCAGAATTGAAGCCCCAAATGAGGGAGAGCAGCATTCAAGGGAGATCAAACCACAGGGCTGGCATTGAAAGGGACTAAAAAGGAGAAGAATGTTCCCAGTTTATTAATGGCGAGGTCTGGCCGGCTGCATCCCAGCCACCATAGGTTACGTTCATTAAAGAGCAGCGCTTTGCACGTATTATGCAGAGCACCCGGAGAGTATGTGTGTGTGCGTGTGTGTGCGAGCGTGCCCCTCACTTGCTAGAGATCAGGATGTGTCTTTCTGCTTAGCACTGTTGTCTCCATCAGAAATTCCTCCTGTGTGAACTGCAAACGGGGTTTTTTCCCACTTGAGTGACTGTATGGGCACAGATGTGTGCACACCCTCACTCATACACACGCTCTCTCATCCCCGAGCTTGAAAAGCATAAAGGATCTTAGACAGGCTCTTTCCAAGGGAAAAAAAAAATACAAAAAACACCATTTCACATCCCCTTCCCTTCTGGCCATAATTTCAGCTCACACACACACAATATCTATTACAAAAGGCTCAAGCATTATGCGATTATCGCCACTGCTGATGGAGTTGATTGCTCCATAAACCCTTCCTCACTCCTACAAGCCATAAAGGATCTTATTGCACAATACAAAAAAAAAAAAAAAACAAAAAAAAAAAAAACACAAAAAGGAGTAAAAGAAAAAGAAGCGCTTTGGTCTCAGGAGTTGTCCTCTCTGGACGGGATCGTTCCCTCTGGGGTAGTTTCACCTGCAGCATCTCTCTTGTAGCACCATGCACAAATTGCACCCTTCCCCCTACAGCAACAAAAAGGCCAAGTAAATCCTGTTTATCAGCTTCCCTTTGAAGGCAGGTGGAGAAGTAGAACACAGAAATACACATACACCAAAAAAAAAGGGCAAATACCATTTGCAAAAGTACTGTTTGGATTCGCCTGTCCTAATGATCTTCTTTTCAGCTGTCACATCTTTGAAAGTCAGACCTTGCAAGATTTCCCCTCCTCAGCTGCACAGCCCAAGAAGGAGTGCTCACTTGAGGAGGTGAGACTTGAAATATGCTTGTTTTTTGTGCTAAAGTGAGAGTAGATGAAGAGAAAAGACTAAATTTTTCAGTGTCATTTATGGATTTTGATGTAAGTTCCCCATGCATTTTCACCGAAGATGTGTCAAAGTCCAATGAGCTTTGCTTTTAAAGTGCCATGCTGATACGTTCAGAACAGATGTGGCTGGGATAACTAGTAAACTCTGTCAAATTTGGAGAAACTCAGGAGTACAGAAACTGAAAACAACAGATGTTCCTATCAGAATGCAGCAATTTCAATACATTTTGTTCACAGAAGTTGGGGAAATTATCATTAAAGCAAAAAACTTTATGCTTTTTATGTTTTTCTCTGCCTTTACTTCACTAGTCTACATTATCGATGCCACAACTCTGAAGCCCTGAGAGACTACGAGCGTGATCCCTATCTGATCCTCTGAGAAGACAGCTCTATTTTTATGATCATTTTATCTAGATATCAGAGGGCAACTGGGCAAAGACAAGTAGAGCAGATTCAACAAGATTTTTCTCCAGCACAAGGTAGAACAGAAGATCAACTCCACATGTGAGACAAGATGAAGTGATATTCAAAACCCAGGCAAAAAGACAGGAGAATTCTCCGTCCTGTTTATCAACAGAAACTCAACATCTTCTCAATTACAATCTGCAGAAACAGGAAAACTGCATCCAGGCTGGGAGAGTGCCCAGAGATGTGGAAGATGAGTGGCAGGAAATGATGGAGAGGTGTAACAATGCAAATAAAATAGAATCTGCAAGGATGAGATGGAGAAAGATTCAAGGTTAAATTTGTTAGGAGGATAATAAGATTGAAGTCTTTCATTTTAAAATAAGTTTCTCTTTGCACTGAAATCACACTTTTTGTTTCAAATCTCTAGGGAGTCGAAACGTACATTTTTCAAATTCAGGAAAACTCTGCTATTATTCGGATGAGTCTGGTTGAGTTTTGAGGCTATTTTTGTTTGTTTGTTTGTTTGTTTTCCTATTTTAAACTCTGCTATTTGAATAACTTAACAATCTATCTTAAATATTTCACCAATAAATCACATATTTGTGTTTCTTTTTCATGTTAAAACTAATCAGTGGTGAAAAGCCTGAGCTGGAAGTTAAAATTCTGTTCCACCAAGCCAGTGATGCATAATCATTTCTCCACAGACTCACTGGTGAATAAAAACTTCCCTGCAGAATTAACATCATATAAAAAGTCCTTTGTTCAGGTGTAGAGCACAACTACAGTCTGGGATCATCTGCATCCTGCCAACAGGGCTCAAGGTTTCCAGAGCTAATTGGTTTGTGGAGTTTTCCCACCCTGACAAAAACAAGTTCTGAATCCCATCCACGGGTGCATTGAGCCAGAGCCCCGCTCTGCCAGTCAGGATGTCGATTGTATTTGTAGAGCTCTGAATGGTCCATACAGGTGATGATTGTATTAGGATTCCATACTTCCATTCTCCACCAAAGAGGAGTAAATAGGAAAAAAATTTGGATGTTTTTGCCCAAAACAAAAGGTTTTTTAAAATGCCTCTAGTGTGAAGGAGGTGAGAGCCCTTGTACCAAGGAACTCAAATCTCTTTAAGCATCAACAGGAATTATTTTTCTTCTTCTCAAGTTCCCGGATTAAGTAGGCATTTTTAACAAGATCTCAATGAAGTTCTGATGCAAAATCAATGCATTTATAAAAACTAAGAAACTGCCCCCAAGACACACTCAGTCTCCCAAAGTCCCTGTTCATCAGAATGAAACCAGCAAAGCCCACATATATATAGTTCAGTGACATTAACTCTAATTTTGTCCCTAAATCATGAGACACGTTGAAGGCAAGACCCACTTTGATCTCAGTAAGCAAAATGTAAAATGCATAAACTACGTGAACAGACAGTGAGAAGTTGATAGCTGATGTATTGAATCCAAAAAGCAAAAAAGAAATTTATTACTTCCAGAACGGAAGGAAGGGGGAAGAGCTGTAAACTACGTAGTTACTGAGCTGCCTTTCATTTTGTTTTGTGTAAACTTTTTACTTAGTGACATAACAAAACATAAGAAGTCTTCTTTTGTTTCAAAGAAGTTTACAGTGGATGATACTGCATTGATATCCGTATTAAGGTGTGAGCAAAACATACATAATCACGTGCACAGACAAAAAACATCTTGGGCAACTTGATTCTTCTTCTGCAGCTGGCCAAGTGTCTCTGCATCCCATCTCCTGACGCTGGCTGGAGTGTGCCTGGGGGAGAGTGGGCGACCTGGAAATCGGAGCCACCTCCTCCTCCTCCTTGTTTGAGGACATCTCCATCTTTCCTCCCTGTGTGCAGTTGACAAGACTTCCTACACTAACTGACACGGAAACAGCTAATTTACTGCTTTGTGTAAGGAATGCAGCCAGGGCTTTGGTCTCCTGCATCCCAGACACTCGGCTGGGCTGCTTCATCCCAGAAAGGATCTTCCCTTCCTCCTGCCCCTCTCATCCGACCCAAACCCCTCCTTTTCTTCTGCCTTTGTAGCTTATCTCCCTGCAAGCTACTTCCCAACAGGAGTCAAAATTAAACAGGCTGCCCATATGCCATGGCTCACTTGTTGTCTGTTCCCCTTACTGCCATCTGGCCTATCCGCTCAGCCAAAGGGTGGGGGAAATTAGGGGACAAAAAAAGAAAAAAGAAAAGGTGGGGGGAGAGAAGGAGAAGAAGGGTAAAGCCAGACACAATGAGGACAAGGAGGGAGGTGATGATGCTGTCTCTCACATCTGCTCCTTGGCCAGGCTCCCAGATAGATCAGTAATGGAGAGGAGCAGAACCAGTGACAATTAACCCAAACACAGTTCTGTTTATTTAACCTGTTCAGAGAGATCAGCTCATGTGTTGCTCCCCTGGCAAGAAGGCATGGCGCTCCAGCAAGAGCCTTCCCACTGAGAAATCTCCAGCCAGATCAGAGGCAAAGGGAGATCCTCATCTCCTGAAACAGGCTGAAAAAAAAACTGCTGGAGTCAGGTTTTCCTTAACTTTCCAAATCATCCTTAATTTTTATAGCAGAACAGGCTAAAGAGCAAAGAGAGATGTGACTGGGTGTGGAGGGAGTTACAGGTCTTCATGCACAGTAATTTCTAAAGTTTCTAAACCTGCAAATCCAGAGGAAAACAAAGCAAAGGAAAGAAAAAAAAATAAGCAATGCCTGAAAGAACAACGGAAAAAAAACCAGGAGATAAGAAGATTATGAATACCTTGTTATTTACATGCTGCTTCTATAAACATAGAAAACTTTTCAGTCCTGCAAGGTACTGAGTGCAGAGATTGGGTTTTTTTGAAAGAGAATAAGCAAAGGGAGCAGCTCAAGAAACTGCATGGCTCACCATCACTAAACTTTTGTGACAGGCTGGGAGAAAGTCTGAGAGTTGAACTGTGGGAACAACAGAAGTTTTGTTCGTTTTACAAGATGAAATGAAAACCTCAAGATTAGAAAAAAAATAGATTAACTTAAAAAATTTTCAGAAAAAAGACAACTACTACGCCTACTACTCAGTAGAGTAAAAAGCAGGCAAAAAATCTCCTTTTTCAACAGTTTGTGCTGCTTTTTCTTTCAGTTTGTAGTGAGGTGTTGCATACACATGCAAGGGACATGCAAGGGCTGGTGCATGTGGTGATAAGGAATTTTAATTGTGTTCCAGTCCTCTTACATAGTTTTGAGTGAATTTACCTCTGAGAAATTGGAGGAGAATTCAGCCTGTATTTGTTTGCAGGCAAACTGCAGGTAGTATAGAAGCATGTGTGTGAAAACACGTGCCTTGCATTGAGATAGGTATCAAAAGCCATACAGCTGATTCGTCTCAAGGCCAACACCGCTGAGCCAGGAAAGGACGATAACTGCCATCATAGCTCCGTGAGATCATGGTGGGGAAGACCCTGCAGGGAGAGGTGGCTGGGGAGGAGGAGCAGACCTCCTCTTTCCTAGGCAGCAGGGGTTTTTGTGTGGGCACATGGAAGACCCAGGCACTTCCCAGAAGGAAAGGTGGTGTTGCACAGACCATTAGGGAAAGAGGTCTTCAATTAGCCTAACATGTGCCTACCATTTGAGAACTTCACACAGAGGAGAAGACATGATCCTGCCTGAAGACAGCTCTTTCTGATTCACATTTGTATGTCTTTCCATTGCAGCCTGACTCTACAGCAGAGTGAAATAAACTCGGTTGAAAGTTTTCATGCATAATCATTTCTCTGCTTGCAACCGTTAAACAAAAAGAGCCTCATCTGCCTTAGGCTCCACATTTTTCTACATCTGCATCTGCGCATGTACATAGGTAACATGCATGGTGTGGTAACAGATATCTCAAGCAAAGGTTGCACGGATTTTTCCAGCAGCTGGGATTGTGGTCCTTATTAATAGAGAACAAACCCTTCCACACCCAAGCAGCCAACTTGCAGCCTTTGGAAAGGTAGAAATATTTTGTGAGCGCAAAATACTTTGTGACAGTGGAAACAGAAACCAGAAGTTCACTTAAAACTTAAATAAAGCCACATTTCTGACCTTCATGTTGCTGCAGTCACCCTGCAGCGGGCCCTCAACTTTGGGAACTGTTAAAAGCAGCAGCAGCAACAACAACAACCAAGAGAGAAGTCCTCTGTGAGGAGAAGAATTCCAACGTAGGTTTTGGCTGACATCACCAGCCCATCCGTGCTGCACCCTTGTGGTTTATGATCTCACCACAAAGCACCTCCATGGTGTCATTTCCTCCTACCTTACTGCAGCCCATCCATTATCCCCTACCTAATTGCTTCCACAGCATCGCTGCAAGAGAGATATTTCCTACAGCTGAACATTTGTGTTCCCAAGAGTTGGCACCTGCCAGGTCAAGTTCCTCAGTCTTTATATTTGATGTTGCTACAATGGGAAGAAGTTCCAGTGAACAGAAAAGCATATGGAGCCAGGAATCAATCAGATTCCCCCATTCAGATTTTCTCTTAAACAAAAGGAGGACTTGCCAAAGATCATCTTACTTGTTCTGTGGAATCCAAATGAAAGGAAAGGGGAATTGTGTCAAGCACAATCTGTCCAATGCAACATTAAATCTGAATTCCCCAGTTAGGTATAACAATGAACAACAATAAAGTCAGTGGGAAGGAGGTGCAGTATGGAAAACTGGGGAAGGGGGGGGTATATGTTTTTATTTTGAGATGTGTGAACTGGGAGCAACAAATGCTGAGCTAATGGCATCAAAACTGGCTCCTGAACACTGTGTTTCCTGGGGTCTCAGCTTGCCACAAAGCCAACCAATTTTTCTGCAGAAGAGAATGAGGATGCTTCCCATTTTGTAGCTCACAGTGAAAGCCCCAGGAGACGCCCTGACATGCTCACTCTCAGAATGGCTTCTGCAGCAGGTCAAGGACCGGCAAGTACCTTGTTTCACATCTCTGACTGGAGCTTTTAAGCACCAAACCGCTCCAGAAACACCCAATTTCACATTTCCTTTCTCTGTGCTGAGGTTCAGAAATACTTTTCATTCGCTTATTGGGCTAAAAGAAGAAGCTGTCCTCTCATGACTACAGTATTACTGTGACACTGAGGAATTTTGGAGTCCTGGACTTGCTTTCCTTCTCCAAGTTTTTTTGTATTTGGTAAGTCCCTTTAATTCTTTGTGATTCTTTCCCTCCTCCCTTGTTTCAGGTAAAGAATTTTTTTCATTATAGGACTTCCCCAATGAGCCCAAGAGAAGTTTTTCAAGCCAATTTTAGGATCATCTCCAATATAGCCTGCCCAATGTATTCAACTGTGGCTCCTTGATTTCTGCGGACAGAACCTTCAAAATCTCTTTAACAATAACGATAATAAAAATAAGGTCTTCAAAATCTCTCCATCCAATATTGGACTAATCTAGGCATACTGAATCTGTCAAGATCATTCAGCCCCCAACAGGATTTATTACAAAAAACACTAGTAGTGAAACTCAGGGACTGTGTTAGCCCATCATGGCCTCACAGATTAAAGGTATTTTGTTACCTTTAGAGAGGAGTTTCCCCAGTGTTGTATCATGCCTAACCATGCTGGCAGGAGGGAGAACACACTCAGTAACTATTGCTGAGGGATATTATCACTTGTTGGCCAAGTAAACCCAACCATACCATTAGTAGGTAGCGTCAAAGATATGAAAACAACCTGAAGACCTAAGTCCTTTCCCCCTGAGAGTCTTATATCTCATAGCCAGCAGAAGGCTGTTGGTGTGCAGCTGCGATGCTCATCTTTGCTACTGGTTCTCATTTTACCCCGTTAAGGCATTTAGGCCATTTCCCTTCCCCAACTGCCCATATCAGCTGTTTCAGCACTCAGTTTGGAAATTCCAACAAAACCAAGGCTTTGGTCACAGTGAGCTGCAAATCCACTTTTTAAGACTGGACCTAAGCCCACGTGCCAGCAGCAAGAGAAAGGAAAGAAAAACCCCGGGGTTTTTGTTTTGTTTTATACCATTGCAAGAGCCGAGTCTAAATTTACAAGAATCAGAGTGGTAACAGAAAAGGCAACAGCGAGCACAAGGATATAGCCATCAGCCTGCCAGGCAGCCTGATTTGTGGGGAGGGAGACAAAGCATCACCAAAAGCCTCTTAATTGCTAGTGGAGGCCAAGGCAATCCAGACGGAGAAGCAGGGCCGGGGGAAACCACAGTGGCTGTGGCTCCTGTCCATCAGAGCCAGCCTCCTCCCTGGCCTGCCTGGAGTTTCAAAGGCCTAAATCAAACCAGCAGGAGGAAATTGAGTAGTTATAAATCTTCAGTTTGGAAGTTTGGAGTCGGTTTAATAATGATGTCAGTTTCAAAAAAAAAAAAAAAAAAAAGAAAAAAAGCCAATGCGCTCCCTTATTTAGCCAAATGTGGCCAAAATCCCGTGCTTATTTTCATTTAAATTCCCCAAAAGCATTGTAGATTTTGCTTCAAATGTCCAAAGCCTGAAAAATGCTACAATTTCTTTTTTTTGATCAAAGAGTTATACTTTTGGGTAAGGAAAGTTCAAGTCTTCTTTTTGTTCAAAGTAAGAGGGAGATGTTTCCAACCCAGCTTATCAAACTTCACCAAGCTTTTCCTTTTCTTCCACTCCTGCCCAAGTTACTTCACCACCTTTTTCATGTTTGATGTTCGGTTTCATCTGTACTTGTGCAGATGTAACAAGAGAAGCAAAGGAGAAAGAAGGAAGTGTACCATTAATTCCTAAAATATTGCAAATGAGTAAAGTATCCTGTAGGAAACTGGAATGAACTGAGCTACTATTCTGGTCACAAAATGCTGGAGCAATGGGGCAAGCTACTGAATTAATAATATGATGATGTTGATAGCCCTTACTGTAAAATACCATTCATCCTTTCAGTCCCAGATGCTGGGAACTGCAATGCTTTTAACTATTATCACCCATTCCTCCCACCCACTCGTTTGCGAAGACAAAAATCAAGCTCTGGGCTGCTGAGTCAGATTACTAACACACAACCAAGACATTTACCCAGACTTGGTTTTTGGTCACTTCTTCGCTCTGTGTCATGGATCTGGTAGGAGGCTCTTTTAATCTCTTCCAGAAAAATGAGTTGCTGAGAACTGCAAACCACATGCAGGGTAGACAAAAAAAATAAATAAATCTGCTTTGTGTACAGGGCAAATTTCTAAACTTCATGCCAGAAACTTGTTCTCCTCAACATAAAATTAAGAGAAACTTTGTAAATGAACCTGGAGAAACATTTTGGCCTAGACAGCAAAGCATGAGGCTAGAAATTGTGAAATTTAGGCTTTTTCTAACGATGATGTCATGTACGAATAACCTGTGGCAACTTAAGTCACATCTGTGACCCTCAGCTTCCCCTGAAAAATTATTTCCAAAACAGTCTTGCTCTCCTCACAGAAAAAGTTGTACTACAAAGGCCAGTATTATGTGTATTATTTTAGAAGATAAAACCTTTGAGGTGACCAGACTCACCTGCCCCCTGAGGGAAGCTCTTCTCTTTCATTACAAGAAAAAGTATGATTTCCCACTCCAGAGTAAGCTCAGCCTTCATATCAGTACAGCTGAAGACACCACAGCAAAGCTCAGAGTTTCCACTTCTATTGGGTTTCTTCAAGCCTCCTTTTTAGTTTCATTTCATATTTCCTGTCTCACTCTCCCACCCCCTTTCACTGCTGGGGCTTCAAACAGAAACCAAAAGCATCACTGTCTCAAGGTATTTTTGTGTTTCTCTCATTTTGACTAGAAACCAGAGCAGGTCAAATAAAATGAAAGGATGCTTAGATAGCACTTTGGGGTTCAAAATGCTTTGTGGACTCTAGGAACTACCTTCTTTGTGTGAGGATGGTGTGTGCTGTCATACCCCCTGTTTGCAGAGAGGAAGATTAAAAGAGAGGAAGTTTAATGACTAGCTATTTTAATTTTAAGCACAAAACCCCTCATTTCCACTTCCTGGGCCTGTATACTGAATGTGCCTGGGTTTTGAGGTCCAAACCTCTTTGGAGTTTAAACCCCAAACCTTCATGCAAATGTGGTGCAGCACGTGTGCTGAAAATACTCATGATTAAACAAAACAAAACCTCTCTTCCTGAATACAGAAGAGAGAAACTTCCCTTTTGGAGGTGAACAGGGGTTCACAGCTGAGACCCGTGGTCTTTGCTGAAAGATACAGTTTGGTTTTGTCTCATATCACACAGTTTGGTTTTGTCTCAGATTAGCTGGCCTCTCGACATCTCCAAGCCAAATAAACAATGAGGAGTTTTTAACTGATTTTGATTGACTTCTTATCCTCTTACTCAGACTTTTTTGGTTTTTTTTTTCTGGCAGGGTTGCAAATGAAGGGTTATCTCTTTCGTGATTGCAACTAGAGCATTAAAGATCCCTGCCCCCTGCCCTGTGAGGAACACAGAAGATGAGTGAGCGTATCTTTGTCCTAACTTCAGCACCTGGGAATTATTCTCCTATATCCTGTGATTTTGACCTCCTTCCCTTTCATTGCCACTTGCACTCAGAAAGAAAAATCCAGTCCCAGGGGAATATACGGGATGTTTTACATCCCAGGACAACACTTTCAGCGCTTTGTTTTGGGGCTGAAAAAAGGAGGCAAGACAATCACCTGCTTGAGTGAGCTCTTTGGACGAGGCAAACAAGTGTCACTTTGTTTTCACTTGTGCAACCCAGGCAGGGACTGAGAGGGGTACTGGAAGGTCAAGACAGACACATTATTTAAAGGCAGGAGGATGGTTTGGTAGCTGAATGAACCAGGGCTCCAGTTTCAGCTGCTGCTGATATGGAACATTATGCAGAGGGAGGAATGTTAGTGCCTCAGTTTCCTCACTGTAAGACGGTGAACATGCTGCCTACTCCCATCACCATGGCTCCTAATAAATCACTCCCAAATGAAGGCACAAATTTGCAGCACCAAGCAACAAACAAACACACCGACCACTGCCTGGACATACAGCTGGAAAAGAGTCATCTCTTTTCTTATTCTCGGGCAGGAGTATTGCCCCAACCCAGTCACCCGCATTCCAGGGCAAGCTGTGAAGCAAGACCAGTAGAAGAGAACCTTGGAAGATCTCAGTATGCCCTACCTGAAGATGATCCACAAATCAAGGCAAATTCCTTTCCCTTTCCTCAACCACAAAGAAGTTTTGGACTTGCTGATGGACACTGAACCTTTAACCAAGCCTATAATAACTATTAAACGTACTCCTGAATACCTCCTGGGTATCTTTAAGGAGTACATAAGACTCTGAGGGCTCAAACACAACACAACTTTCTGGCCACAAACAGGATATACCCCTGCCAAAACTTTCCTCTGCTACGGCTATGGCATTCTCCAGAAAACATTTTATAAGCCAATCTCCAAGTTTTATGATGTGAGCATATAGGAGCAAATGTAAGCTCCTCTGACCCTTTTGCTGCTTGTTGGCTCGAGGAACTGCTTCTTTTTACATCTTTCTCCCCCTTCTCCTCAGGTCCTTAACTAAGCACAGATTTCTAAGAAGGAAATTATGCTAATTGAAACCTTCTCAGTACATTGTCGGCTTTAGTGGGAGTATTAGGGGAAGGAGAAGGCTTAGGGCAAAAGGGATGTGCAGAATTAAATCACCTCTTGGAGGAAGATATTAGGGTGTGAAAGGCGATCTAACTGCTTTTGGTCACATCAGGCTGGAATTTACTTGTCCAAAGAGCCATCCACCCATGTACAAGAGCAAGCAAGGGATGCTGGAGGTCTAGGTCAAAGCAGGACTTGGTGCAGCTGATCTGTAATGTACCAAACACAATTGCTCTCCCCTCGCTTTCACAATGACTGTAACAGCCCTGCCCAAGCATGCAGGCATCATGCATCAGTCAAGCTTGAAACGCAGCTGAGTATTATGCACGATACAAGTGGACGTACTCGAGGGCTGAGTAGTCATGTTTTATCGACACACCATCAGATCTCATCCACGTTGTATACTGAAATATCTCATTCACTTCTTGACCAGCAGATGATAGCAGGATCCTTGCAACACTCAGATTTTTCCTGATAGCTTCTCCATGCAAAAAGTTAGAGTTGCAACGCAAGACTTCTGTGGGCACAAAAGACATCAGGAACAGGTCGAACTCTGCTTGGGAGACATTTTGAGTTCAGAGGGGAAGTATTTTGATGCTGCACTCCCTTGGGAAAAATAACTGAGCAAAACGTAAGCACCAGGCTCCAGAGATTTTCTCAAGTGTAAGTGCAAAGTTTTTGGAAACAGGTTTGGCGGGAATGGTGTTTCCACTGAAGTCCTTCCCTCCTTCCCCTCCCCAGTTGGCTGACTTTCCCAGAGTCTCGATTTGCAGCCTGCCTGAATACCACTCAAAATATTTTCTCAATTAAAGGAGAAAACAGGAATTTGCCACTTGTCTGCCTCTATTCTGCTGCCTGTCAGCATTCAGCAAATATTTCAATCGTAGTCCTTTGCATGCTGCTAGCCCCGCTCATTTAACCTTTGGCCCTTCCCTAGGCTAATCCATCGGCCTTTACCTTCAAATCCTTACAGCTAAGGGCTGACTGAGGGCCCGGCTGCCAGGGACCATGAAAGGGGTGGGGGGAAATCTTGTGTCAGACTCCAATACTGCAGTTTTGGAGGGGAGAGAGAGGGTGCAAATCTCTGACCCGTGCTCCTTGAAGAATTTGATATACAAGCGGCTGAGATTTGTGCTTCTACCTCTGGAAGACAAAAAGGTGATGAGGAAGATTAACAGGTTTGTTGTTTTTGGGTTTTTTTACCAAAAGAGAGAAGTAAAGCCTCCATCATCTCAGCTCTCTTCCACACGACTGGTGGCTTCTTGAGACAGGTACTTAATTGCGGGCAGAGCTTTTGCTCTTTTTCTACCACCTTGGCCATTCTTGTCCCCACGTTGCATGTCGCCAAGATTAGTAGCTAACAGTTCTGCTGTCAAAAGCACATGTGATGAAAATAATGCCCAGAGCACAGCCTGTCAGCCTCAGAAGCGCCTGTTTGACTTTGATGGCAGAGGACCCCGAAAGCCTGTGCCTGCCCAGCCTCCCCCCGAGCTGGTCGCTCGGCTAAGCAACCACTGCGGCTCTCCTGGGGCCATGCCCAGCCGCCCGCTGTATGAGAAATCGCTGACCCTTCTGTCACGTGGACACTTTAATTGTTCACATCGGTATTTTGTTTCTCTCTGCTGTAGACAGTTTGCTGTCTGTTATCTGTCCTTCATATGTAATTAATTGTGCTGTCTCCCGGCTCATTAGAAACATGCCCCTCTCTTCCCCTTCCCCCCTCTTCCCCGGCCAAGTCACAGTGTGCATTATTTAAGTTAAATCATGTTTAAGTAACTACATAAATAGTAGGTCGAGTTTGCCTTTTGTCTAGGCTGAGACTGTTGCTTGGCTCCTTTCTCAGCGTGCCAGATAAGGAAAGCCCTTATCGCTGAGAGCTCTCAAAGGGAAATCCTCACTGGGCATAACAGCCATACCCGCCCCAGGCACAGGGGAAGGTCCTCTGAGCAGAAGGCTCGTCCACTAGGTAACAAGAATGAGCTGCCAAACTTTAATAAGGCAGGCATAAAAGTCAGGGCTGCAGAACAAAAATCCTGCCAAAAAGACGTTCGTCGTCTAGCAATAGGTAGCAGCAAGAGGAAGGTAACATTTGAGAGGGTTTTTTTTCCCCCCTCCATAGCTTATTCCAGCCAGTGATATGGACTTCAAGTGACAGCACTTCACACATCCTGAGTCTCCCGCTGTCATCTGAGCAGATGTGGCATCGAAACTCAGGTGCTCCAATGCAACTGGAAGACTTCTGAGCTTTCATTCAATTAAGAATGAAATGAGAGTTTCTGAAGTGGGTTCCCTCAGTGCACTGGTTAAAAAAAATAATTGAGGATGTGGGTATACAGTCTTACGCAATCCAAAACCCAACATGAATCATCACCTCAAACTCAAACAAAACCTGCACTGAACTTGCTTAAAGGGTTAGGGTAGTTAAACTAAACCCCGTAAAGTTCATTTTTTCACTTTTCTGAGCCAAAACTTAATGTTCTCCTAGGCCATTTTTCTTTGCTAAAATACCTTTAATATCAGCTGACGTAAAGATCTGATGATTTAAGTATCTGCTTCTAGCTGGGAATAACCACTAACAGAATGAGCATGCAAAAGCTTGTTTCCTCGAGATTTCCAGCTTAGTTTAAGAGATTCAATCACTTGGATGATCTTTGGGTGAATCACCTGAACTTTTGGATACCTACCCTGGCCAAGACCTTCCATCTTCTTTGTGTGTGTGCTGATAGACCTGGGCTAGCCAAGTGCTTTAACTGATTGGACTGGGCTCAGCTTTTCTGGATTGCCTACACAAAGGTTGTGAAGGGCTTTGGTGAAGAATTCCACATGCAAAGCACTACAGACATTTCCAGCGGTGTTATATGAAGCTAAAATACTGCTTGGGAAAACTGCCTATACCAAGAATGCAAGGCAATGAAGTTCTCTCTTCCCAGCACAATCTGGATGCAGATGATGGCAGAACAAAAGCCTTCAAGGCTGCCTGAGACCAATGAATCTCACCAGTGACATGGGAAGACCACCATGAAGAGCCAGGGCATAGTTCAGTTTTCCAGTCTATCTACAGCTAGCCCTCTCCACCACAAGGGCTTAAAAAAAGATGAAGGTCATGAGCACATGTCACACAAGTCACTGGAGTTGTTTTATCAGAAACTTTCAATCTAAACCCACTGCCTTGGCTTAATACAGCTGGTGATCTGCTGAGAAAATGTGCTGCTATTGAGCTGGACTCACCAAAATGACAGTCTGGCTTCCCATCCCTACCCAATCTGACTTCCTAACACTGCTTGCACCACTTCAGGAGGAGATAGTCCCCACTGCAAATTTTTCCAGATCTAGGCAGACAAAAGTAAAAAGTGTCCACAGCTTGGTTCATCGCAAACACACCCGGGTTTTGGGTCATGTTGTGCTATCAATAATATATGCTTCAAAAAAAAAAAGTTCTCAAGAAGGAAAGGGGAAAGGAAGGAAGAAAGAAAAACATACAGGAGTGGGGGAAGGGGGGAAAAAGGACAACAATCTGAGACTTTCAATGGGAATGTCCAAAAATAACACAAACAGGATCTCCCTGCCATCTGCTCTGCTCCTCTCTGAATGGCTTTCAAAGCAAAAAGCCTTGCCAAAACCTGACAAACAAAGCACCGAGCATCAGATTTAAGGGAATACCAATACTGTGTTCCCCCTTCTCTCCTTTTTTTGCTACAAATACACACACCTTCCACACCCCTCCAGTTGCCAAGTAAATGACACTGTGCAAAAAAATTTGCTTCAGTCACGAAGCTGAATAAACAAGGAATAATTTTGCAAGTGGTCCCATATGTCTCTGCTTCTCTGCTTACAATGGACACTAATAAGATTTGCCATAACTAATTCATTCTTTCATACCATTACCCTATTATCTACCTTTAAAAAAAAATAAAAAATTAAAGTCTGCCCATCCATGGGCATTTTTCCACAACTTTCACACAGTTGAAACACAAGGCTTTTAACAGGAAAGACCATAGCAGTGCAGACACTTTGTACTTAGTTTAGGCCTTTCAGTGATGCTTGAAGTTGAGTTTTGCTGAACTTGAAGGAACAGAAAAACATGCGTTACTTTTTTTTTTTGATTTTCCATTCACATTTAAAAAAAAAAAAGCAAGATGTCTAAAGGGAATCATGGGGAACGGGGACACATAAGAGAGCTGTGATCTAGGCACCAAAGGCAATGAGTTTGTGCACATAAAGTGGAAAGCCTCAACTCCAAAGGCAATGTGCTAGCACATATAAAGCAGAAAGTAAAATTCATTAGCTGTAAAGCCCAGCAACTCTCCTATGCTTCACTTCGGTCCGGCTAAGCCGAGCAGACACAAAGCAAACACCCAGCAGCAACACCCAGGAATCGATGCAGACTTCACTCAGCCTGTGCTCTTCTTTTAGTCTTTCACAACTAAAGACAGAGCAGGAATGTGGAGATGCCCGTGAAGGTCAGAAAAAGATTTTACCTTGCATTTTGTTTTTTTGCTAATGATTCACATCTCTCCTAAAGAAGCTGAGAAACAAAATTGAAATGTTTAAATCTGCACTTCTCTGTTGTGCTTTGTTCCCTCTGCTATTTAGATATTTTTGAGTGCCAGGAACACACCTTCACCAGCACTGATGAAGCTTTTTTTTTTTTTTGCTTTTTTTTTAATACATCTTATGCCTAAATTACTTGAACAAACAATAGAGTTTTCCCTCTCTCTCGCCCCTGCTACCAACCTCCCCCACTGCCGGATCTGCCCCTCCTCCTCTGGCACACAAATGGCCTCACACCAGACAGGACGGAGGGAGGGCTCCCAATTACGTCTCTTTATTAACAAGGGGCCATGGCAGGGAAGGAACTGGAGTGGGGTGGGGAAGAGACAGTGGCTGCTGGCTTCTTCCCACCACCCAAAACGGGGAGCAGAGGTCACGGGGTAATCTGCCAGGGAGAATCCCATGCACAAGAGCTTTGGGCCACCTGCCAGCCCATCCTGTGCCATGCGATGCCATGGTGGGTGGGCGCTGCTGGTCTGCCCCCACCACCACAGCTTGGAGAAGGTGGCAGGGAGGACCCACGGGGACCTTGGCTGTTTCTTACAGCCCACACATGGGGAAAGGTGGGTGGTAATAGGAGTCTGGTAGATGTACCAAGCCACAGAGTTGGGAGCAGGAATCCTTGTTGCGGCTGGAACAGCAGAAGGTAGGATGCCTCCTCTGGTGGCCTGGGGTCAGACACCTCAGTCTGCTTGGTTATCTACTTACAAACTGAGAAGGACCTTATGAAAGTATTTTGCTTTTTGGTAGTGTTCAGGGCACTGCTTTCAATTTTCTGTCCATACCATCCATCACTTAAGTCCTTTCTCTGTATCTCTCTGTGGTGATTCATTTTCTTGTTCCACTAGGAAAGATATGAAGGTATTTTCCTTCTCTCCTCTTTCAGCCTCAGGCCACTCTTTATATTCACTCTTCTACATTGTGGCATCACACTTGGTAAACTTTGAATGCTTCAGGCTTCTGATTTACCCATCAGATCCTCTCCAGCACTGCCTGCATGGGGGCCTCCATCTGGCAGAGCCCAAATCCTCCTCTCTCCTTACCTCACTGTTTAAATTCCTCTCTCACTGGGCTGACAGCTTTTCCTTAGGAACAAAGCACATCCCCTGTAAGCAAACATTTCTACCCATCTGTGTCCTGCAGCCACAACAAAAACAGCTTTCCTTACTTGCAATCCCCCCATAATTTTTTGCCAGACCTCACAACACATTTGACATCCTTTCTGACTCCTTCTCTACTCTCAGAAACTAGATTGCGTCTCTTTGTCCAGCCTTTGGTTTTATTTATTGATAGACCTTTATCCTACCTTTGCTCCATCTGGAGGCTGTTTGGGGTCAACCTCTAGCTGTGTTTTCACACAAGGGCCAAGGACTACGGGCAGGCAAAGATGCAGGCAAGCAGAAGCAAAGGAGACTAAGCGGAACATAAAGCATTTTGACTTTTTCTAACCAGGGATTAACACATGGGTTTTAAACAAGGGGACTCCCTTCCCAGCTGACAGCAGCAGCTGCAGCTTCTGACTTGCTTACAGAGTGGCAGGGAATCGAATCAAAGAGAAAAGAAGAAAGAGGACAACCCTTCCTTTGGGAGTAGGAAACACAATACGAGCTATTCTAAAACCCCTGCAAATACTGGCTTGGTTTTAGGTCAGGCTCTCCTTCCCCCTTCTGTCTCAATCTCCCCCCTCCCTGCCTTCTTGCAACAAAGGGAAATTGGTATTTTTCAAAATTCTTCTGAAAGCCAACCCGGCAGATGGTTCTTTCCATGCCGGGGAGGGAACAAAAAGAAAAAACCTGCCAGGATACACATCACCAAGATGTGACAAAGATGGGCATGGTGGCTGGCCTCTGACCCAGGGATTTCACAGAGGCCTATTAAACCATGTGGCCAAGATGGGCTGAGTCAACTCATATCTCCAGCACACAGCTGTTGTACCTCACAGGCTCATGTTATGTTTTATTAGCTTACGTCAGGCAAGATAGACTGAAAAATGACGGGATTTCTCTATCTATGCAATCTACATTTTCATCACCTTAGGAAAATCCTCGATGCCAAAATCTTAACAGGCGGAAGTGAAGTTCAGTGGCCAAATTCACAATGTAATAAAAATAGGCTTGCTTAGACAGTAACTAGCAGCTGCTCTACTTTACCAAAGTCTTGTGTACACATACGTAATATGAACTCTTGCAGATACAGAAAGCCAAGAGCAGTCACTGTCAGCCCTTTCTATCACACAAATGCTTCAGGTTAAGGTTCTGACTGCAGCACAAGCTGCCCTTGCTTATTTTTAAATCATCCTTTTCCCTCTAGATGACATCAACAGTCAAATTCCCACATTTTTCAAGGGTGTCCTGATTAGACCCAAGGGCTCCGTGTACCGAGAACCCACATTGCCTGTAAGGATGAAGCACGACTTGGTTATGTGCCACATCTGTCAATCACAGCAAAAAGAACAGCAAAGAATCGGCTGCCCTTCTGCAGAACTGCCCCACGCTTCACAGTTTCCCATGAAGCACACTGGCAGTTGCTACCCCCAAGCAACTAACAACAGCTCCTGCCCATGCCTCAAGTCAATGACCTAAGGAGAGATCAATCCCTCCCCATCACACTTGTCCCAATTCCTCTTGCGATCACTGTGCTAAAGTCAAAGAAGGAAACAGGCTTCCCTTCCAACCCCTCCTTTAAATGAGGAACATAATTGTAAGTAATGCAATGGAATTAAGACAAGAGAGAGAAGGCTGGAGGGAATTCGTCCTAATGATTACATAAATTATTGAAGAAAAGTATCCCATGGAAAGTGAGAGGCTGTCTTCGGGAAGAGCATTCAGCTGAGCTCTGGTGAACACAGCATCAGAAAATAACAAGACAAATTAATTATCCCCAACTAATGTGCACATACATGGGGTATAAGAAGTGAAACGCTGTCAGTCCAGTACCATCAGTCCCTAGCGGGGACGCAACAAAACGAATGTTTTCTGTCTCCCCACTAACATACTTTAGGCAGGATGCTAATATAGAGTCTGTACCTGCAGCTGAAAATACTGTGGTGGGAGGTAAAAATGAGGGCTGATTAAGCCCCTGTTGGCACTATTTCTCCCCAATGGGGAAAAAAAAAAAAAAGCTGCCTTAGGTCTATTTTTCTTAGACTGAAGGATGAGTTCTGGACAAGTTACCCACCTGGAAATACAGGAGGTAAAATTTTGGTGAAGCTACCGCAGCCAGCACAATACTTTAACATACACTGGGGTGTGTGGGAGAGTACTGAAAAACATGCCCATTTAGAAATTACAGTGTAGGCTCTACCTTGAAGGTATGAGGAAACTATTTCCTATATATCCTCCTGGGAAACACTTGTCAAGTGTGTTGCAGAAGTGCCTTTCCACAGAAGCACGAGGTGGGGAACCAGTAACATTGTCCCACAATGAGGCAAGGGTATGATTGGTGGTGACACATTCAAATGTCCACTGCTCAGCTCTCTCCTCCTCAGACAAAGCCTTCAGCGAGGAGAGTAAGGCCGTAGCCTCTGGCTCATTTGCTTGTGCCACCACATTCCTCCTGAGAGCGTTGGGCAAGGCAAAATTACCCGAAACCCCCCTCTGGGCTGATTCTCATCTTTCAGCCATGAGGATAGAAAGCAGCTCACACCAAGCTAAGACGCTGTGAAGTGCTGAAATTCCTCAATGAACCACCCAGGTTTATAATGGCAGAGTTGTTGTAACAGCAATGTCAATAAAAGATACCATCTCTTTCTACAAATCTTGCCACCCAGATCAGAGAGTAAGCCATGAGAAGCTTATGAGAAGATAATGAGTCCTCCAGTAAATATTTTTCATTTGACTCTTACCGTGTTTTAGGGTTTACAGACCAGAAGCAACTGTTAAGGGCATTTAGATCGACTAATCACACACCAGCCTCAGAACTCTACCCCTGTCATTCCTGCATCAAGCTCTAACTCTTTTTCCAGACAGATTTCATTTTTAAGCTACCAGTGACAAAGCAGAGAGTTAATAATTTTTAAACGAATTCACCAGTTTCAATGGTAAGAAGAAGAGGGCTGGTTTCCAGAAGGGCTGTACACCCAGTGTTTGAAGATCAAGCCACCACCTAGGAGTCTCAGTTGTGTCATGGTTAAGCAATCACCGTGCAATGAAAAATGCCCACATGCTACCCTGACCTGCAACAGATTCCTTGAGTGAGTCACTTAATCTCAGTACTCTGTTTCACACACTGTATTAAGAGTCAAGACAGTTTCATTTCTCCTCCTTTTATTTCTACAGAGCTTGTGATCTTCTTGCAGGAGGAAAGGCTCTCATCATACCTTCATACAGAACCCACCACAATAGACAGCAACGTGCAATCAGAAAATGAGACACATCTTAAAACAATCCTGGTAGAGACACACTTACTTCTGCAAACACAGCTGCACTGGACTGTCCATTTTGAACCACCACATCCGTATCTTCAGCAATGCTATCTTCTGCAGTGGCCATAGTCTAAGCCACATCTCAAATACAAAACCTCATTTCCTAAGTAAGACACCTTAGCCCTTTCACTGGTAGCCCAAAACTCCAAAGGGAAAAAAAAAAACCAAAAAAAAGAGAGATAATAGTGAAATATTTTGCTTGATACCACCCTGGAAAAGCAGAATGTCTTCCAGGCTGACCATACTGCTTGGAAGCAGTGTCCTGCTACTTGTGCACACACTGTAGCTTGAGAATTCCTCTCCCAATAGCAACCACCTGCAGCCTGGAGTCCAAACATAATCATGATGCAGAAATAGCATTTCGTGTCCTGAAATGAAGGGATCAAGTGCCACCGATCTACTCCACAGTAGAGGTCATGGCAAGAAATGGAAAATAATGCTCTTACAAAAACAGAAGTTAACTGGACTTATCCTCAAGGGTCAAGTATCAAATGGAATCATTTTATGGTTCAAGAGCTGGAAAAGTCTCAGTGTTAAAAACCAAAACAATGCATGTTTACTCTGGATATTTTTAGTCTAGTTTCCTAAGGAAACAAGGCTAATGTGATCACATTATATCTGTGTATGCAAAAGCACATACCAACTCCTTGCTCGCCTGCCTGTCCCTCTCCTCAACATTTTTTGTATATTTTCACCAATTTTGATCAAATTTCATGGAGGAATATAAATCTTTTAGATTACATATTTAAAAATGTTTTCTTCAACCGGTTCACTGGTAAGAGAAAGGGACTTCTGAGGTGCTCCCAAAGAGCTTTCAGCCATTGAGTTCACTCATCATTAGAAAACAGAGAAGCCACATAAGAGAAAGCGGTCAGAAAACAACTTTCACAAGTTTCAGTGTTCATTGAAAAGTGAAAAAAAAAAAAAAAAAAAGAGAAGCTAAGGGCACCAAATGAAGCCTCCCTTCCCATTCAAATGAACTCAAGACAAGTCCATCATACACTCCCACTGACTATGCAGAGGAACGTAGGCAGTGATAATCCTGGCTGGGAATGAAGCATGTGAAGGATCAGACCTGATCTGAAGGGGCTAGCTGGGTACGTTTGTATGTGAAAAAGAGATTGAAGATGAAAAAGCTGGAGCTAAATCAGAAGGTGTCTGCAGTCAAGCATGCCTGGAAGGAGAGGAGAGGGAGTGCTACATGCAGAAATTGATGCTAGAGGAACATGAGCACGTGCACAAAGGATAGACTCCCCTGTGCATCGCAAAACTTCTGCAAACGAAGACACAGCCTGTGCAGAGGTTTGCAGCTCTCAGTGCAAATGCCAGCGTGTCACGTCTCCAGCACATCTCTGTTAGCCTGGAGGCCACAGTGCTTTCGAAACACAACAAGCATGCACTGACTTGGCCAAGCCTTTATGGGGCTGCTGGGAGCAGCACCCGTCCTGTCTTGCGGTTCAGTCATAGGGATTACAGGACCTCCAGCTGGATCCTCAGCCTCCCTGCACTGATCTGAGTTGCTTCCCCACTAAAAGCCCTGCAGCACTCCCTCAACCCTAAAACTGGCACTGGAGACATCTTGTCACAGTTTGAAAAGAAAGGCACAGCCCAAGCAAACAAGGAAATGTCACAGAAGGCCATCGAAACTTGGCTGTGGGAGTGACTGATGCAAAACAAAACCTGTCCTCAACACGGATGGCCTCCACAAGTCCTGGTCATATGGCAGCTAATCAAATACAGCGATTCTTCCTCACTTGGCACAACGTGTTAGGCAGTAAAAGCCTGCTTAGATTTCCCCAGCCCACCCCTTCACTGCCAGATGTTTGCTTCTTTAAGAAATACTTGACTACATGCAAAAAGAAAGAGTCACGCTTCTCTGGGAACAGACAGTCAGTGAGGGATGCTAATCAGCTGGTTCAGACAGAGCACTGAGATGAAAAAGAAACTCTGCCTTATTCCTGTCACAAGATATCCATGACACGATGCAGGGCGGACAATGTTCCAGTAGGCTTTGGAAAAGGAAGAGTAACACCTGGAATTCAGTCCTTCAGGAGGGTTTAGGACCAGGGACCTAAGAAGATTGAGCTTCCAATCTGGGCGCCACAGGTGCCTTCAAGGACCAAGACAAACCTGGACCAGAGCAATTCTCAGCTCATAGTGAAACAGGTCTCCCAAGATCTGATTTTTTTCCAAAGAAATTAATTTCTACTCTCTTTGTGGGTTTTGTGGTACAAGGGCACCGAACTGCAGCTGTTTCATCTTTGTCTTCCACCAGCTGATAAGAAGAAAAGTTAGCCAAAAAGAAACCCAGAATCAATAACAAAGAGATGAACTTGTGTACGTTTGCACCCATATAATTGTGTAGAAAGATTGTAAAAATGCTAAGGAGCCTTACACCTCTTCGGCAGATCCAAGTTAGTCTCTCAGCTGCTGAAAAGCCAGTTTCACCCTACATGCAACTAGAAGACACCTCACCGTGCCAGCATTTCCAGGGCTTTACCGATATTCCTTCACCTGGACAGAGGATGAGGTCTATACTGATGACATGAGCCTCAGGCACCTGCCACCAGCATCGTTTAGAACAGCTTCAAGGCAAGAGAGGAGACCAAATCAGGACAAAAACAGGCTGAAGGGGCTATGAGGGCTTGGTCCTTCAGAGAGAAGAAAAACAAAGCAGCTGTAAATCAAAGGCTGCCACTTCAAGCAGGTACCACCACAAATGCTTAAGTGCCCTCTCCTCCTTGCTAAGCCACACGCAGCACAGGGAGCAAGCACTTACAGCAAGTCACTGAGCCACGTTTGTGATTGCAAAAGGAAGAGCTGAGTCAGAGGACATCTCACACGGGGATGCCCTTAGCAAAGAGGAATAAGCACGCACTATGAGCAATTGGATGATCATGCAACACAAATCACTGGGGAGAGGAGTCCGGCACAAGAGTAATCCGACAAGAGCTGTGGATGCACATGAGAACCTGAAGGGAAAGTGCAATGTGCAGTCAGAGATGAAAAGAAGGGGGAAGGGGGGAGGGGGTAAAGGGGGGAAGCATTCATGATCTTCTCGAAGAAGGAGATGTGTGAAAGGAAAAGGGCATGAACGAGAGTCCTCAAGGAAAGGCGAACCGCAGGAGAAAGTTGCCTGTGTGGGGCAGAGGGAAGAAAGATGAATTGAATTTCAAGGTTAAAACTTTTAGAACCTCTTCCTGCAGAGAAACAGCAAACAGCTACAGGAACTGAAAGGGAAAAAATGTGTGCAAGAAAATCCAAGGACAGAGTTTCCTCTGACTGCACACAAGGAAGCTTTACTTCCAATTGACTCACTGTTGCTTATCTCTCAGCAATAAAATGCATCCACCCATCGTAAGCTCTCAAAAAAACTCCAGTGTAATAATAATTACAAAAAAAAAAAAAGAGTTCACATCCCCCAAAGCAGGACACTGTGCATATGATGTGAGCTACAAAGCAGCATTGTCAGGCTATGCTTAAAGAAAGAAGTGGAGGGAATGAAGTGTTTGCAGACACAAGGAAATAGACAGGGTAGAAAATGCATGGAAAGGGGTGGGAAATATAAATAAAGCAAAACCAGGGAAATACTCCTCATCTGGGGCTTGTTAAATGCTGTATGACAGGCAGGGAATGCTGATGGGTTGCTTTGTTACATTTAGTGCCATGCTTTCATTCCTGTTCCAGGCCGACAGCATGTTTCCTTATCCAAAGGAGAAGGTACCATTAGTGATGCTGAGGATGCTAGACTCGAGCAGCCCTGCTGCAGGTGGGAGAGCAGCAGCTGTTGGCCTTGCCAACATGCCTGCAGGACATTCTTTGGACTCCTGGCCTTTTTCTTCCCTCCCTTTCTGATCACGCTAAATGAAATTAAGCCATCTGCGAGGTTAGAAGAGATGAGGGTTCAGCCCCCTCCACCCCCAGGCACCGAAGGGTTGAAGTAAGAGCAAACACTTACAGAATCTTCGTGCACTTTCCAATTGCTGCACAGAGAGCCCAAGTTAAAATTCACCTTCTGAGCAGCCCTGGGAAAGGGGTTAGGAAACTACCTTCACTCTTATTTTCAAGAAGTGGAAGCTGATGTAAAACTTGGCATGGTCATGACTTAGAAAAAACCCCCAAAGTTGCCCGGTTGCAGCCAAGCATTGAAGCTGGTAGAATAGAGGTTCCCAGTGCTGATGCTCTCTTACTACCTGCCTCTCTCCTGGCTCCAGGGCATCAGCAACCACACCCAGTGAGATCCTCTCCTGGATTCCCTCCCCTCCCATTAATGATCACATAACATCCCAAAGGTGATTGCTCACATGGAAAAGCAACATGAAGGAAGTATTTAATGTATGTTGCTGTCTTTTAATCTAGCGTAGCAGCTGGAATCAATAGCAAAAAGAAAAAAAAAAAAGTCAGTCCTCGGCTCATGAGTAGCACAGCTCTCCACAGAGTCTCCTTCTAATCACTGCTGCTACCCGGACCACAGCTTTAGAAATCAAGCACTAACCCCTATTGCCTAATTAGCAGAGCAATGGAAAGCTTAGGAAAAGGCATATCTTCTTCCTTCCTAAGTGGCCACAGAATAAATGCTATATCCCAGGTTCACAGCCCCTTTTTACATTGCTGGCATTACCAGTCCTTTGTGTACCCACATGCTGTTACTTAAATTGCTTCCATGTTTTCATTACTTGCCCTCTGTGCTGTGTGTATTGAAACTACTGCAAGAATGCTGAAGTGGTATTTCAAAGAACTGGGGACTACTGAAGATGTGGCTGAAATTATTATGCAACAAAACTAAGTGATTTTTCAAGTCCTGATAGAGTTTACTCCTTCTCAGGTGGAAAGATAAATTCAAGTCCGTGAGGTGCAAGACAACCCATTCCACCCACGGGAGACAAAAGCATGGCATTTGCAGCTTGGGTTATGCTCAGCTTCCATCCCTACGTATGGGCCTGTGGGTCCCAAATATATGCCCTGCATCAACAAACAAGGTGGTAAACTCAAATGATGCTGTTTCCATCCATGAGGGGTATGTGTACCAAAGTCTCCTGGCAAAAATCTGTGGAAGATAGTGGAGTGATGCCAACTGAAGATCTGCCCCATAGGTTTAAATGTGTTGCTCCCTGCGGCTGCTGCCGGTAGCTTCTCTCCCGGAGTTCGGGCAGATGAATGCAAGGAGCAATCAAATAGCCTAACTTTGAAATATCAAACCTGCCAGAACCTTTTAAATGTGACAATCACTTTTTTTTTTTGACCCCTACCTCAGCTCTCGGCGGTTCTGCAAGTAGATGCAGAAACCTGTGTGTTTCTCTCTCCCAGAGAAACCCACGGGCAAACTAGATAGCATCAGCTCCGTTCAAGCTTCAGAACGTTGTTTCCTCCTCTCTTCCCCCAGAAAAACTTCTGTAACTGCCCTAAGACACAAGCATAGGCCGTGAAAACAATCTTGCTGTCAGCGCTGCAACGCTTCTCCCACTGATTTCTGACCCCCTTCTCCTGCAGAGCCTTTCATCACCCCTTGATATGAAGCGTTCGAGACGTTTGCAGCCAAGGCCTGATCCTGCAGCCCACAAGTTAAAGAGGCAATTGTGTGCAAAATCCCTCCGGCTTCAGGGACGCAGGGTATTTATCATTCTGCTGATGCAGTCTGCGGGTCTCCAGGCATCAAGCCCCTTGAGATCACGGCACCAGGGTCCTCCAGATCCCTGCTGGAGACTCCTCTGCCGTGGCCCCAGCTCAGCAGCTGCCATGCGGCAGCCGTTGGGTGTTATGCTAATGGATGCGCCGGTGCAGCAGCCTTCTCTCCATCTGCTGCTCAGAGCATCCACCTGCTGGGTTTTTTTTTTTTTGTTGTTTTGTTTTAATGGCCAGATTAGACCAGTCCTGTCCCAAAGCACTTCCAGTCTATGCATGGGGTGTGAACGCAGCACCAGCCAGCTCGGACCTCACAGCACAAGTGCAAGCTGGATGCAGCTACATCCAGGCCATGATCCACCTCCTTCAGTCTCCTTATCTTGCTGCAATTAAAGTCTCACCCTGAGCATAGACACATTACAAAATGCTTTTTGTTGTTGTAGTTGGGCTTTTTTTGTGCCTAGTTTCCTTATAGTTAGCTTTATTTATTTAACCTTTTTGGATGGCCACATGGAGGAAAGAACGTACATTTCGTACCCATGTGTCTGGGTGATAAACAAAAATGAAAGTTCCAATTTCTAAGCAGTCATATTGTCTACAGTCCACGTATGGTAGGCAGCGGTTTCCAAGTGTTTTTTTTTCTCCCCGCATGACTATAGAGGGATTGTTTATGACACCTTTGCTGTCACTGAGCATGGTCTCACATAACTGCTAGTTCCTCTGAGCCATCTGCAAGTATTCAGGGAAGAAGCAGAGTGGAAATAAGGCACTGCTCAGTACTAAGAAGACAGCCCATCCTTCTCAATAGGCGAGGAAAACCTCTTCTCAGTGTATTACCAGGCCAAACCTCTACTGTGCTAAATGACCTATTTTTGTCATGCACTTAGAGTATGCCATTTAGCACGTTTCTAAGGCGAAAGTCCCCTTGATTTTGATTGTTTAGTTGGTTGTTTTTTGGTTTTTTTTTAAGTTCAGTTTGTAAAAGTAGTATTCTCAGAGTGAGCAATGTTAATCTCCCTGGGCTCCACCTTGAGTCAATGGGAAACGTTGATGCTTCAAAAAGTGATTTAGAGATATCAGACTTTTGGTTCAAGTCAGTCTGCCAAGAAGACTGTCTCCAGGGAGAGCCTTTGGCAATTACCCGCCTCAAGGTTTAAAGTAGCCCTTTGAGCATTCATCAAGTGTATAGAGTGTGGGAGAAGCAGGGACCTCCTGCACAGCAAGGGGTTGAGGCTACAGTAGCAGGAAAGCCACATCATCACACCAAGCTCTAATTAGTGGGTGCCTACATCCTAGATAAATTTTACAGGTTTTGGAGATATTCATCTGTCTTTCATCAAATCTAGGTTCCTGTTCAAACTCATCATAATGTCCATATGTTACTAGAGGAGGCAGAGTTGAAGTATTTGTACTGTGATAAAGCCTCAACCTGACCAAATCTCCTTTGTCAAACACTTAAGACAGAAAACACCACTACACTCAAAATAACATGAGTAGTCCCCAGGTGTCCCTCCTCCCACCAGTACTGCTTAAAACACTTGAAATAAAATTGTTTTGAAGATGAAGTGTAAGGCACATTACTGAAAAATCAAGCCAACAGCAAAAAAAAAAGGGGCTCCTGAAAACAACTCATACAAAGAAAGAATTTTCTCTTTCCCCCTCCCTCTTCCTCTCCTTCACTAAATAATAATTAAAAAAAAAAAAAGAGATCAAATTTTATCCAAACTCAAAGGTACCGAAATTTTCTCTACTGAAGGATATTTCAAGAAAATTATACTCATCTGGAAGAAAATGAGACTTGCAATGGAAGTATTTTCTGAAGCATTACTACAGTGTTGCTAGCACAATGCTGTAATCAAGAATAATGGAGCCCTTTGCTCGGTATATAGGAATGGATTCAATTGTTCACTGTGCACATACCTGTATTTTAAAAATTTAGTCAAAAGCTTTAACTGCCAAAAGGCTCGAGCATTAGTGCTCAGACACAAAGCAGTTTAGAAGTGGTCTCCTTCATTAATCACTCATGTAATGACTAATCTTAACTCTCAATTACCCACAAAAATACAAGAGGCCGAGCTGAACTTTCCAACTTGGTTAGTTCAAGATCAATCCCAAACCATACGTGGCAGTGCAGGATGACACCCACTCTGTATTACATCCTCTACGGCCAAGTGGGGCTTTGCAAAACTTGGAAAAATTATGCCTCAGATGCAAACTGTTCAAACAAGTTTAATCCTACCCTTTCCCTATGCCTTCAGGAGAAAGGGGAAACACGGAAAGAATAGGTCTTACCTTCTTTTTGGAGTGTGATCTGTCCTCCTCTTTAGCCGTTTTGCTATTTTTCCCAGCCCTGGAAAGCTTCTGCTCCCCAGACTGCTTGATGGTGATTTTGATCTCGGGAGGGCAAATATAGTTCTCCAAGTTCTTTGGGGGCTTCTTAGCTCTCTTGGTGGTCTGAATCTTTAGTTTTAAACTCCCCTCCGTGAAGTTAGCCTCCTTGATGGAAAACTCTTGCTCTTCCAGGCCATCTCCTGCCACCCATTTCTCACTGTCTGCATTGGAAGTGGAATCCACATCTCTCCCAGAACCCAACTCATCCTCTTCCTCAGGTTCCAGCCTCTCACCACTCACCGGAATTCCTTTCCCCGAGCCTGACGCAGGCAGCATTGTCTCCCCTGCACAGCCAGAGGCGGGTGGAGGTTTTGCAGAGGTGACAGTGGCTGGCAGAAATTCTGCCTCACCCCCTCTTTGTCGGGAGCTGCCCAAAGTCTCTCTGGGCTCCATAGCAGTATTGCAGCTCCCTGGGATTTACTCAGAGGGAATGGGAGTGTGGAACTCGATGAAGAGAGCAAGAGCAAGTACGATCCCCAGGAACGAATGGTAACTGTCCACTGAATTCAACGTCCTGATTGCCCAGAGGCTGCAAAGAGCTCAGAAGAGACCAAAACTGCCACTGTCAAAAGAAAGGAGAAGAAAAAAAGGAAGTTAGTACAAATACACATATCGAATATCAGTGTGGAGATGACTGAAACGGGGCACATTTGGGCTTCCCCTGCAGTATCTCAAGGCAAAATGGGAATGAAGGCTGGCCAGCATTCCTGAGGGCTGGATCTGGTATAACAAAGCGAGGAACTACAGCCATGTGTATTGCCAGACTGATGAAAATGGATATATAAAAAACCCAATAAAAAGAACGTATAAATACAAACACTTTCAACTCTGGAGTTGGGGGAAAAAAATGAGGGGGTAACCAGCCCTCCACATCCATGGACGTACTCATTATTGCGAAGTGCTTACTGGCACAGGGGGTTTTAAAGAGGAAAAAAAGATAGAGGCAGATGCTTGCCTCAGGATAAACAGTAACCCAGCGATCAAAGGACAGAAAACACGTAGTTGCCCTGTGAATGAGGCAGAAGTTTCAGACCCCATGTTGCCCCACTCTCCAAGCAAGAGAGAGATTCCCTTGTCTGCTAGCTATTCTGACTGTGCTTTGGACAAATTATTCAGTACATGTTGGGCCAAGCACACACCTCCTCCAACCCAAGATGCTCCCTGGGATGCCGAAAGCGCAGGATAATCCACTTGGGTCTTTTGCAAGACCACATGAAGGACCTGAGTGTTGAAGTTGATGGAGGAAAAAAAATGTCAATGTTTTCCAGAGTTCCCCAATGTTTTCCTTGGGTATCAGGTCCACCCTGCAGCAAAGGCTTCAGCTGATAGAAGCAATGACTGTGCTCTCATCCTTTCAAATATGGGCTTTCATATTTGAACAGAGCACTTCACAGACTGAGCGCTTCAAGATGGTGGTACCCACAGTCAGTACCTTAGGAAGTCTTGGTTAAAGTTAGTAGGAGAAGCTGCGAGTGGTCAGCTGGGGCAAAAGATATACCACTCGATATATCTCGACTAAGCATTTGACTGAAAAAAAAAAAAAATTAAAAAAGAGACCCCAAACAGAAAAAAAAAACCATGTAGGGTGTTTTAAAAGGTGTTGATATTCTTTTATACATCTCTCCTGAAACTTCCCATACTGACATCCCCCTGCCATGGTAAACCAGCTTAGGCTAAACAATTAATAGAAGAGCATCTCAGAGAGAAGCAAAGATATCTTCTGCTACTTTAGCAGAAACAGCTCCCTGGTGGGTCAGAGGAGTATCACTCCTGATATACAGAGAAGGAAACAAGAAGGGCACTGCCAAGAGTAGGAGCCGGGGGTGCAGACCTACTCTTTCAGCAGCAGCGCCTTGCTAGATTAGCTCTGCTGCACTGCCAAACTCCACCCATGGCAGGCAAGATCTGAGTACAGCCAGGGATTTCCCAGGCCATTCTTAGCAGCAATAAACTATGAAGGAGTAACAAAGAAGATGGTAGTACCCATCAACAAATCATAATAGCATTGTCAGCATAAACTCTTCTACTTTAAAGCACAGCTCATCAAGAAAAATCACATGCCTTTGTTTTTGCTTTATAAAAATACCATGCATGAGCTTAAAATTCAGAAAGAAAAAAAGAATTAAAACCAAGCACCTTTTATTAGTTATAGAACCACATTTCCACTGGAGTTTGGCCATGGGTCACTTAGCTGACCCGGCACATATGGCTACTAATGGAAAATCCTAAGCATCCTAGAGCTCCAGGAAATCACTGGGTGACCTCCATCCAGGTCCCAGGCAATGCAAATGCCAAAAGGTGACAGCCCAAGAACTTAAAAACAAAACAAAACAAAACAAAACAAAAAAAGCTAACATGAAGCATGAACTGCAACTGCCATCTGGCCTTAGTGGTGATTTTTTTAGCTTAGAGTAGATAGAAGTACATCGTAAAAACCCTTATGCTTAAGTTGCACATCTTCTGGCAAGAGCAAAGAGATCCAGTTCCAAGAGCTGTTGCCGCTGATCCCATTTAAGGTGCTCTTGAAGAACTAACAGACCAAGGTCTCCTGTACACCTGCTTTGACTCACCCTGCAGTCAGCAATTCTCTCCATTTCACCACCTGTGAAACAAGGATAACGCTTACCTCATTCAAACCCATTGTAGTGTGGATTAGTTAAAACCCTTACATAGTTTTGAACCCAAGTGTTTACCATGTGGTAGTCATTAATTACTAATGCAATTAGTACATTAAAGCCACCCAGTTGCAAGGAGCTGCTCCACCTAATTGATCAACCTTGCCCTTTGTCTTTCCTTTGTGCCTATGGAGGTGATGGGAGTCAGAGCTACCTTCCTCATCTGACTAGTCCAATCAAAATAAGGCTATCCTATTTATATTTGATTTCTTATTGTTAATCTCCTTGGAGAGGGACGCAATGTACACATACTCCTGGGCTGCAACACAAACACAAGGTGGTAAAAGCTTGGTGGTGCAGCATTCCAGGGAGTTATTGCTCTGGTATGCATGCATGTACAATGGGCACTCTGTGCTGGCCTCCGCCTACAGGCTTTTAACCTCTCTTGCTGCTGGTAAAAAAGAGCAAGCTTCTGGCAGACAGCACCGAGCTCAGCAGGCAAGGCAGTAGGATGAGCCTGCAGCCACCAGGGGTGCAGGGAAGGGACCACAGCCAGCAGCATAACACACCAATCCCCTTGGGACCTTTTACTGAACGGCAGCTGAAGTAAACTCGTATCTCTGAGCTGGGAAGGGTCTTTAAGAGTTTGAATCACTGGATAATGTTTTATGGAGGGTGAATAAAAAGTCAGCTGTCTGCTCCAAAATCTGGTTGTGGGTCTTAGACCCAGGTTCTGAGGCATGATGCCTAAACACCCATCCCTGCTGGGCACTGTGCCTCCAGGTCACTACAAACAAGCAACAGATGAATAAAGTCATAGCGTTACACTAATGCCAGGTGAGTTCACGCTAAATCCACCTTAAAATCCCACTTAAAAATATTAGCCTTCTGTTCTGGTGAAAGCCTGCAGATGATGATATCACCAGACCCGCAGGTAGCAACAAATAACTCTGCACTCAAACGCCAAGCAGAATTAACTGGGTCATTGTTTTAGGTATCTCCTTACTCTCCTCCAGGGTTAATAGTTAAATGACTTGGATGCAGGGACATTATACTCGTCTTTCTTGTTTGGGCAGGCTACCTGTGCTTTGGCTAATTAGGAAACCTCACTTGAGGCTTCTAAACGTGTAACCTTTTTTGGAAACATCTCCATCTTCCCTCTCCAGGCTGCCTTTGAGCAGAAGCACCGAAGGGACAACGATGAACACATCCTCCAGCAGATCCTCTGTTTTAGCTGGCAATGTGCAGATCCAGAAATCTGGTGGATTTTTCCAAGATTCCTAGATCTTGTTTTAAACACAGAAATGGAGGCTGTCTGTATTTTTAAGTGCTCACCCAAACTTCTCTTCCAGACCTTTGAGGCTCACTAGCATCAGGTCTCATTCAACAAGCAGCTACAGGGGTGTTTTACCATCTGAATTAAGCTCCCAAAGGGAAATATTACTACTAGCAGGCTTCCTGCAGTCGATTTAAATTTGAGGAGGGTAATTCACAGGTGAATGACAACAGATTTCACAGAAGTTGGCGTTAGCTCTTAATTCAGGAGAGATTCATTATTCCTCTGATAAGTACTGGGAAAAAAAAATCAAATGCCTGCCTGCTCAGCCTTGTTATGGCTGCTCACATGTCTTTTATCAGCTCCTCTGAGCACCTCACACTCAATTCCGGAGACCAAGGCCTGAAGTACAAGACCTCCCTTTGGATCGTACTAAATGCATCCCGTTAAGGGCTCTAAGTATGCTCCTTTCTCCAGCCTCAGGCAGCTACTCAAGTAGTCAGATGCCACAGCTATAAAGTGATTAAAGTGAAAATTTGCAGATAAACGCAAAGGTGAGATCCCAAAACAAAGGGGAGAAATCCACCTGTTTAGGATTCTCCATGAAGTGAAAGTGGACATAATGCTTGGCATGGCTTTCGCCCTAAGCTTAGGAACAGCCACATTAGTAGCAGGCAAACCTTGACTAAACCAACCCGAGCAAACCAGGTTCAGCTGCCAACTGTATGCACTGCAGCTTTGATTTGTTCAAGCACCAGGAGCACCAGAAGAGAGCTCGTGGCAATATTAAGCGGTACTGCCCAATTCCCACAGTGCAGTATTCCCAGCCATGGCTGTAACTACTGAGACTGCTTTTGTTTTATCCACAGAATCCAGAATACCTTAAGATGAAGTAGAAAAAAAAGGTAATCTATTGAGCAGCTTCAAGTAAGGGCAAACTGAGGCACGAGTCTGAGAGTGTCATAGTGAGCATGAAGTGGAGCCAACATCTTCTTGAACCTCACCATCTACCATCTTGCCTTTGCATCTCACATTCTGTTGTATGACATACCCTAATCCCTGCAAAACATCAGAAATCCTGGAAGCCTTTTTTACACTCCATCTTTTTAAAACCATTCACCACAAAGCACTGGAGACTACACAGCAATACTTATTGATGAGGTATCACCTTTCACTCCAGAGTCCTGGGTTGGTTCCTTGATTATATATGCCACCACTGAAATGCATCTGCCTCTGAGGCAGAGGCTGAGGGACAACCCACATTATTCCCAAGGGAAAGTTTTGGTCAGAAACCTGCTTTTACGAGAAGTGTCAGTGAAACTTCATGATCTATCACGGGACACAAAAACTCAACGGCCTGGCATGCAGCAAGCTGCACTGAACTTGGTTAACCCATATTACACACAAAAAAATTCAAACAAAAAAAACCCCGAACAAACCAACCAAATGCAACCCAACCCAACCTATTTCTTCATTATTCCTTAACAAAAAAAGCCCTAGGAATTTCAAGTATGGTTGCAGTCCTGATCCATGCAATGCCAGATCACCAGCAGCACCACTTTTATGCAGATGGAGAACGGGCATCTGATCACACTTCTATTGAATGGATCAGAACACACAAGCCTTTCTTCATAACAACTTAAGAGCAGTTCCACAGGACGGTTAAAACTTGTGAGCCATAAAGACAGTGTGATACAAACAAGATAAATAGTATGACACAGTACCAAGTCTGCTGGGATAAAATGAAGTCACTGCTTTTTTTTTTTTTTTTAGCAAATTTGAACCATGAGGCTGAGTTTATACTTTTTTTCATCTCCCTTGTGTCAACCAAGGCAGAAATGAGGCAGAAGAACTTCTCCTTCAAGCAAAGCAAATGAATGTCACCTCTTAATAAAGAACCAGACATGGCCTGGTGACGTCCAAATCCTGCCCTAGGTGACCCTGTGCTGAGCAGCATGATGGACAATCTCCAGAGATCTTTCTAACCCCAGACATTTTGTTGGCTTTTAGTCTCTATGTCCAGTACAGGGAAAACTGGTCACTCTGCTGCATGACATTTTAAGTACACTGCTGAAATTCCCACCTATAAAATATACCCAGATACAAGCACATATAAAATGAATCTGAGTATACAACAGATACCGTATGAGATCCTCAGCTGAAAAGAACAGTCATGAGTGAGATGACCATTGTGAATACCTGTAATCCACACATTATCTATTAACTAACTAATTAGCTAACCATGGCTTGTGATTCTTTGATAGGGTGAGTTAGAAGCACTAGGAGTTACGCAGAAGAGAGGTGGTTCCTCTCTGTATGGTCCTCTTGTCCCGAACACTTCTTTTGTTCCAGTCCTTCCATCTCTGTGCTGATTTTGCATGGATTGTGTAAGGACTTTCTCTGAAGGGAAGGGATACAAGCTCTGCTGGGTGATCCACATGAAGACAAGGATCAAAGATTAATGGCAGTCACCAGAACAACAGCAGAATGTACTCTTCACTCATTTCCACTGCATTGCCCTGAATCTGAGTGCTACCAAGCCTCTGCATCCCCATCGTCATGGCTGAGTAATACTGAAAGGTGACTCTGCCTTGGCATACCCAAACCCGGCAAAGCCAGCCAGGAAAAGCCACACTGGAGGGCAAAAGGCAAGATAACCTGAAGATGTCTCGCAGCCAGATGAGACTGCAAGCATTCCCCCAAGATAAAGAGACAGAAATAAATGAGAACACAAGCATATCCATAATTATAGAGACATGTAAGTGTGCACAATACACACGTGTGTATCCATCTTGTGAAGACAGACACATTAAGAGTAGATTATGGAATTATATTTGACTCCATAATTAGGTTTGAGACTCCATAATTAGATCAGATAGTCACCTTTCTATGTAAGTAACTAACTATCATACAGCGCTGAAGGGAGGGCCAACTGAATGATTAAACAACTGACACAGCCATAAATCACAAGGCCCATCAAAGCAATACTGCCCAAGGTACAGCTGTGGCAACAGCCAGCACAGCAAAGCACCCATCTGTGGTAGGAGGAGAGATGCCCATTATGTTGCCCAAGGACTTTTACAAGCTTCTGCCTGAAAACTGTGCCGAGGTGTTGTAAATCTGCTCGCTCACAACCCAAAGCTCTATCTGGGTGTCAGGGAGCCGAGTATGATCTTCAGAGGTGTAAACACCTCCTGGTGCCGACTTCTGGTCTTTAAAGGATGAGGTTCACTCCACTTCTGCCCTCTGAGACAAACGCAGCTGCAGGACTGTTCTAAGTTGGGCTCGGTTCAGTGGATTTACATCTCTGATTCAAAGAATAGTGTTTGAGCCTAATGACATCATGTGTGTGATTTTTACCCATCACTTTTGTGAAGACTAGGCCCCCAGGACACTAGAAAACAGAAAGAGATGTCAGCTGTGTTCCAGCTCATTATAATACAAAGAGCAGAGCCAGGATATTTGCCTATGTCAAGTCAACATCATATTGCTAAGCTCCATTGCCAAGCATCATCACTCTTGGCGTGATATACAGTGAAAGGTGACTTTTGAGATGATCCAAGAGAGTACTCTGAACACTCTGTTGGGTGCAGCAGTATGCACCACTGCAAGGGTAAAAGATATTCCATTAACAACAGCCATAAAGCTTTGAGGAAAATTGTCAATATGTATGAGAAGGAGACTTCAAACGCTTACCCCGTTCTAGCTAGCTCTTTCCAAGTGCGCTATCCTGGAAGTAGCCACTCCAGGCTACAAAAGGGAAGTTTTATAGGTATTTAGGGAAAGGTTATTGGCACAGAGACCAGCCACAGAGAGCAAAAGCCACCACAATTCCATCATCTGTGTTACCAAACTTTCCTAGATCGACTTTGCTCTTGGAGAGCTGCCATCAGTCACACCAGCCTCCTTCTAACACTGCCATGTGTAGGGCAAAAATGCCTCCTTCTCCCCCTGATCAAATATTTCCCCCTGCGCCCTGAAATATGTGGAAAATGATGTATCCACATAAATCATTAATGAGAGGTGGTTTGGTTTTTTTTATTTACTGCTGCTGCCACGGGACTCCTTCACCCATTTCCCTCCCCCCTTCCATTACTTCATTTTTGCTTGCCTAAGTGCCAAATACACCAGATTTTTGGGAAAAAAAAAACCCAACAACAACAAACAACCAACAAATAAATATATAAAATAAAGGAACACATCTGATAGGGAACACACTAGATCTGGGCTCAGCGTCCATTCCTCAGAGCCATAAGTGATGGCACAATGAGGAATAAAAAGGATTCGGTCCAGGATCTATCTCATGCCTAGTCTAGAGGCCATAGAATCATCCCACATTACACAATCCTGCATGCTTCAAATGGGATTAGGAATAAAAAAGGTTGGATTTTGTCCATGCAGGGCTGCACTGTGTGTTTCCATGCTGAGTAAGCAATAGTGTCTTGCTTGGTGTTGTATAAAGTACCAAGCATCGCCAGCATCCAGGAAGCACTGTGGGAAAACACGGCATACAAAGGGCAAGCAAGGAAAAAAAGCAATAATTTGGACTTTTTAGAGAAAGACATTGAGACTACTTTGCCTTCTAGAATGCATCAGTCCTTCAGCTTTGAGGATAAGCTGTCTGGGTCAGCAAAACAAGAAATTCCCTTAAAGTTTCATGGACTGTAGAACAAAACGTAGGAGGAAAAACAGGTGGATGCGGCTGTATATGCACAGGGCAAAGAGCAGCCCACTATGACAGGGTAGTGACGTGAAGAGGTACAAACTTTAGTTGCAAGCATGCCGGTGGGAAGACTTGAGGCCAGGCATAAAAGCAAGGTAATTGACAGCAGCTATGTGCAAACGAAAGGATTAGCTTCACCTCTAACAATGGTTGAAGAGGAAGCAGTTACAGAAGTGCAGGGAAAAGTTGAGTCAGATGGAAGATAAGAGCCTGCTGAGTGCCTGCGCAACCGAAAGGTCTCTCCTGCTGAACTGTTCCACTGTGCTCTTTGTGCGGTATTGCACATATTGGAGACTTTCTGAGGTAGTGAACACGATTGGGAGCACCAGATTCACAATTCAAATCTGTTCACTCAGGAACAGGACTCTGGGTTGTTATTGCCTTGCAATGCCGCTGATTTCAAGAAAATGTTAAAAGTTGGGGTGGGGTCAGAATTTGGCGGAATCCAAGGTCAGGTCAGTCATGGGTGCCTCTCTCTTCATTGATGATCTATGGATCTCTGTCTCCTGAGTCCTTCACCTAGGTCTCAATCAAGCCAAGTCTGGTCTGCAGGCTCTGATGGGTCAAGAGATCCATGAACAGAGTCACACCACACCACTGGTCCCCATCTGAAGATGGAAGCAGGTTTGAATAAGCCCCTAGTTCCTACCTAGGCCCACACTGCATCTTATTGTTATTTTAATTGTTCCTCACACTACTTTTTTTCAGAGGTTTTCCCTTTAAGGGCCCTGGGAGGTCTGTCCACTGAGCTAAGCCAGAAGAATGTTCTGCCCTAAAAGCTGCACTTAAAAAACAGTGTGTTTCCAAAGCAAATGTGTCTTCAGCTCTAATAAAAGAGTGGAGAAACGGACTTATTTTTCTATGACTACCTCCTATGACACAGAACTATAATCTAATGTAGCCAACACCGAATGCCACTTATGTCAGTTGTCCACCATGATTTGTAGGGGCAGCACCTTTCTGTGTAAGTCACAAGACTAAACCATCTCCATTGACTTTGGGATGCTTACAATGACACTTTAAATTTGTCATGGCACCAGAAACCATGACCTCCATTTTTTTGCCTCATTCACATGCCAAAAGAAGACAGAGGCCTTCAGCAAGTCCTCTGTTTATATCCATTTATCGGCTCAAAGTCCAGCAGGTTAGAGTGCTGCCCGGTTTAAAAGCCTGTGGTTAGAATAATTTAAACGGGAAAAGTGTTTCCTCTTCTTCTACCATTCTCATTTTTTTCTGAATAAATAGAAAAAAAAAAAGTGGAACAACTGACAGCTGGAGAGAATTTACTTAACCTTTCAGGAAGAGAATTGTTATCAAGCAAATAGAAAGCATGACATTTTTCAACCCATTAGTTGAAGGTTTATGGAAGTTACAAGCAAGTGAATATATGGGTTAATATTTTAAACTGGTTTGCAATCTTAGGAACAATGAACATGTATAATAACACTTTGCCCAGATGCCTGCTATAGTACTTAACATGTACACAGTCCTGTTGGAACACTTACTAAACTCCCCCAGTTAAGCTTCATGTCTCTGATCCCTTCTGAAAAAGAACTGAAGAACTCAGCAAAGAATTATTCCCCTGTGCAGAATTCTATTGAATCCCCATTACAGAGCTCCATAGGAAGGCTTTAGAGAGAGAAGGGGAAAAAAAAAGGAAAAAAAAAAGAAAGAAAGAGAAAAGAATTACAGGAAGGATTTCCTTGTCTAGCAAACTAATATGATTTCAGAGGAATTTTGCTGGAAGCCCCATTGCATTCTCCAAAGCTGAAAAATTAGCAAGTGTCAAGGAGAGATAGGTATGGATCACAGGACCGCTCCAGAATACACCAAGTTTGGAAACATATAGGGAAGTCAGGCCACTGTCCAAGTCTTAGAAATCACATCAGTAGGATATTCAGGATATGTGGCTTCACATGGAGGATAGGCATGCTTGTAACGCCTTGCAGTTTGACCTCTGGTTTGAGTATCATCATTCTCTCCTGGCCATTTCAAACCCAACTTCTCCATCTTCTAAAACACCGGGACAGAAACAGAATGATTCATTGTATACATATATATCTCTAAGTTTTAAAGGTTAAGTAAAACAAAAATTTCAAAGTAACATGAAACCTCAGGCTTCTGATCTTTAACCCACCTCTAATTTTGAGGTATTTAAGTGAGTCCTAGGTTACCCCATGCTTGCCTTCCACACATTCTTCTGAATAGCTTTCCAAAGCACGGTTACAGGAGATACCATATTACAGTAGAAGAAACTTTGCTCTCATCGCTGCCAAATTCATAGAGACCTACACTGCTCAGAACTGCACAACAATCCTTACAGAAACAGAAATTCACTCCTTCAGGGGTAGTGAGAAGCTAAATAAGTCACCTGGCAACAGCATTTAGCCACAACCCCAGCACGCCACTCTTCCAGGCGTTCGCATCCCAATCTATCTCACACTGCAGAACCAAGCCGTGGGCCACACTGTGCTCTGATAGTCACCAGGATATGCCAGAGTCTTGCCACCACCTCCTACTCGCAATTTTGCATAGGAATTGGTGTCCTCTTGCATAGCTTTTCCACACATTGAGTTTGCTTTTGAAGAAGTCTGTCAACCCCTACAAGAGGAAGTTAATTCAGACCCATCCTCATCACCTGCACAATCCCTTTTTTTCCTGCAAGCCCCCTGTGTCTGATGGACACATACACAAGCCTCATCGCCATCCCCACTCATGAGCAAGAGTAAACCTAACCCTGATTTTGATCTGTGAGCAATAGGTATTTCCAGAGTACTTCTCTGTTTTGTCGCCTGTTCTTCAGCCCCATCACTTTCCTTTTCATACCCAAAGCCAACAGGGTCATCATCAATGGAGCATGGATTTGGTGGGCAGACAGCTGGTGCAGTATCATAGAGACACAGAGGCCTTCGACTCTGCAAATATCACCAGATAAACTTGAAAGTAAACTAGAGCCGTAAAGATCATAATCAAGCCTGGACCAAATCTTCCCAAACTTCGAGGTGTTTGAGGTCCACAGTTTCAGATTGGCCTTATAGAGAGGTGAATAACCTAAGAACCCTTTGAAAATTTCTATTTCATAAAAGACAACAAAAGCCTAAATGAAATAATATCAGAAGATTGCTTTTCATATCCAGCCACCCCACAGCTTACAGTAAAAGCTCATCATTGTGTTTGGGCAATTTGTGCTGCAAAGTAAATCCAACTCCAAAAGAGCAAAATAGCCCCTAACTCTTCTCCCTCTCAAGAGCTGATAAACAGAAATTATCACCCCCTACTTCTTTCAGACATTTCCTCAGCTCTGAAAGACAAGCTGCATTATTCTCTGACTGCTTTTATCCTATTTAAGAAATGATTTTTCCTTCTTTTTTTCTTTTACCCCTGCCTGTTTATCACCTGTCGCTTTGCTCTCCCAGTTAAACGTGAATGGCAGAATCCAGGTGCCTGATGGGGAACTGCACTTGTTCCTAGCAACCAGGTAGTCTCTAAGCAGGTCCAAATACTCAACAAACTTACGAAGACAAATCAAGAGAAACCTTCACATAGGGATAAGTTAAAAAAAACCCATCTCTAAGGGTTTGAGTGCACCTCAGAAGCAACTATGCTAACAACGTGTGCTCGCAACCTGATTTCATGCCCGCATCAGAATACAAAGCAGTCCCAACCTCAAAAGTTTGGAAAGCGTTTTCAGTTCTGACAGTCCCCCTAGGCTAAAACCTGGAGTTGAGGGGTTTTAAAGCCCATCTTTAATCAAGATGACAATTTCCTAACAGGATGAGTCATTTTATTTCCTCAACAATAATAGCGGGAAAGGGAACTCTTTTCTTTTTTATCAAGTTGGAAAGAGAGAAAGTAACAAGAACAGAACCTATAATAGCAGTTAAACCAGTCCCAGTAGAAACCGCAAGCCCTGCAGCAAAACGCTAGGAACCTTCTCTGCTGAAGTTCTCCCACAGACTTTCTTCCTAGGCTTTGGATTGGCTCTAAACATTGGATCATTGCTGCTCTAAAAGTGCCTGGACTTCCCAACAACAAGGTTAGATTTTGCCATGGGATTCATCTGGCCTTCTTTCTTCTATTTTGTGCACAGATCTCATGCCCTTCTCTCATCATCAAATGCATGCTTAATGACAGCACTTAACACTCTCAAAACTCTGCATGCCTGCATGTTATGGTAGGCAAAAAAGATATGCTGAGCTTTCTGAATATTGCTTAAATTCTATTCGATTTGCCTTACCATAGGCTGTGTCTCATGGAGCGCATTTTGGCAGTTATTAATGCCGCCTTTCAGCATCGTTGCAGACCCACAGATCACGGATAAACCAGAGATGGGTAGTTAACAGGGAGCAAGAAGGAATGCCTAGGCATACGGTTAAACAAATCAGTCATCAATTCACTGGGAAAGCTTTCATTTCCATCACAGCGATCTGTTGGATCCCAGAACTGTTTTTACGTGGTTCATTAGACAATAGCCTTTCCTGCTACTAGTTGGGTCAAGAGTCAAAATTGCTGTGTAATTGCAAGTCTCCATGCACAAGGCCAGAGTTTTTCAGTCCTGGAGGGTGTTGTCCAAAGGGGAAAGAAAACAGAAGGGAAAGATTATGTGTGAGCAATTGAGCCCTACTGAGAGGGCAAAAAAAGTCACTGAAACTGGGATTAGCCAAATCTTGTAATGGAAAACAAGAGTCCTGTTGGTAAGCTGGCACTTACACCCAAGCGATGTGTGTCCTGGGGAAAAGGAGCTCAAAGGATGGTTCAAAACAGACCAGAAGAGAAGATTAAGCAGCATCCGAGCCAAAAAGTGATGGCTGGACCCTTCAAAGCATTTAACTTCTTGAGTTAATTAAGCACGTGGCAATAGCAGTTATTAAAAGAAAAGAACAGTTCCCAGCTTAATCAAAGTATATTATTGGAAATGATACTGAGGAACCTCTGTAGAGAAATCCTGTAAATATCAACTCAAGATAAATAGCTCTGTTATGATTATTATTAATAATAAATCATGGCCACTGTTTCTTTTGTTTGCCAACAGGCAGCATAGTTTATGGCTCTGCTCAAACCTAGCACACCATTTTATTACGTTTCAGAGAGTGCATCCTCCTAAAATGATAATGTGTTAATAATCTATGCTGGGCTTTTTGGCAGGAACCAAGGAGCTCAAACAACTTGAAATAACATCAGCAAAAAATTATTTATTCCCCATCCCTAGCTGCAGAGAAAACAGAGGTTTTCTTGGCTCAGTTACTTCTCAATAGATTTCTGGTTTCAATTAAAACTTTGAGTCTGAGAAGTTTAAAAAAAAAAAAAAAAAAGCCAAAGCAAATAGGAGTTGGAAGAGAAGTCTCCATTCACTGAGTGTTTCTGCTTTCTTTTTTTTTTTTTTTTTACCCCCTGCTTCTACATAACCCTTCCAAACCAAGAGCAGAGATTAAAGTACAACTATATTGTTTGGAGGGTGTTTTTTTTTTTTTTTTGTTTTGTTTTGTTTTTTTCTCCTTTTGGTTAAAAATCAAACAGAGATGAAAAAAAAGTTTCTCCTTTGGGTGGAAGTAGGTTCGGACTGAGAGCAGTAGTCTCAGTGAGAGCTGAGGAGGCACAGGAAGGTGTGCCTGAAGTAGCCACTCGCACGTTTTCCCTGATAGGCATTTTTTTTCTCACATCCACGACAAGAGGTTCTAGGCACTTGTTTCCTCAGGTCTGCCCTACCGCTGCCTAATGTTAGGTGGGAAATTATATCACCGCTGCAGCCTGCACCGAGTTAGTCGTGGCTGCAGAGGGGCTGTCGGAGCAGTAATCGTTCCCCTTTGGGCCCGTGATATTCCACGCGGTGTTCAGATTTGCCATCAGCCCTTTACCCCCGAAACCCTCCCCGTCAATACCACACGGATCGCATTCCTTCCCCTGACAGCAGAGGACTATCGGGCTCAGCGCTGCGCATCCTTTGCATGCGGACTGACCGACATCGAAGGCAACACAGAGGGACACCCCCCCACCCCCCCCCCCTCCCCAAACCCCGGCAGAGCCCCTGCAGACCCTCGGCTAATGAAACACCTCCGTTAGAGGGGGAGAAGCCCTGCCTGGCTCCCACCACCCACCTCTCGGCTGCATTTGCTTGTGTCGGACTCCTCCCAGCGCCCAGCCCGGCTGCAGAGCCATCTCCCCACGCACCCCCCGGGCTCACACTCCTCCTCTTTCTCCGCAGGGAAGTCCCCCGCATCTCCCCTCGCAAGACCGCCGCGGGGAGGGGGTCCTGCCCTCCGGGGGGGTGCTGGTTCCAGCCCTGCCTCCCCAACCCCGAAGGCTCCTCGGGTCCCTCTCCCGGCGGCGAGATGCCCTTCGAGCATCAGGCGTCAGGCTGGAGATTATCAGTGCCGTTTATTTGAAGCGGAAACGAATCGGAAATCCTTCTCTCAACTGCCTTTTTAGACACACGAATACACGCAGGCAGGGGCAGGGGAGCGCCGGTTCCCGGTGGGATGCGCGCACGCACCGGGAAAGAAAGGCTCCGGGGGGGGGGACGGGGGGGACCCGATCTCCCCCATCGGGAAAGACCCAGGGGCGAGGAAGGGGGTGTGAGTGTGTGTGAGTGTGCAAGGAGGTGCGAGAGCAGGGCTGGAGTTGACAATAGCCGCCCGAGGCTGCAGCCTGCGCTCTGCTCACCCCACACACACACACAAACATCCCCCTCTCCCGTAAGAGCGCAGAGATTCGAACCGCCTATAGCCCGAACTCCCTTTTACACCCGGGTGGGGATGGAGAGGGGCCATCGGGGTCCCGGGGGCGGCAATCACCGGCTTATTAATAATCATTAATAACGCGCCTGGCTTTGCCACTGAACGGGGGGGAGCGGGGAGGGTGGCACTGGGGTGTCCCGCATCGCTAATTACTCCCCACCTTCCTCCACCGCCCCAACACTTCTTTTCCTCCTGCAAATCGCCTCTTTTCGGGGCTGCGTGTCCTTTTCAATGTCAAAAGAGGAGCGGGGGGGGGCAAAAAAATAGAGCCGCACACACACACACACATACACACACCCCTTCCCCTTCTACCTCCTTCTTCGCCCCCATCTCTCAGCGCCCCCCAAGAACCGCTGAGACACACACACACACGGATATACACACACACACAGACACACTCACACACACACAGAGACACACAAAAAATCCCCATAAGGTTACAATGTTGCTCTCTAGCTCCACTTAACCTGCAATTTACGAAGCGGGAGGGGGGGTGTCTCTCTTACACCCCCCCCCCCCCCCCAATCTCCTTTCCACACTCACCGCACATGCCACCTACCCCCCCCCCCGGGCACCAACATGCGGGGTGACCAAAAAGGGATGGGGGGGGGGGGGGGGGGAAGGCAAGGAGAGGGGTAAATACGTTATGCAAACTCCTAAAAATTATTTGCAAACCCTTTCCCAGCAGCACGGTTTTGCACACACACGTGCCCCCCCCCCCCATCTCGCCCCCCACACACACCCCACATACACACACCCCCCCCCCCCCAACCACAAAGCACGGGGTGGGAAGGGGTCGGAGGGGGAGAGGACGACTCGCATGCATTGCACTGCAGAGAAATATTTGCCCCCCACCCCCCAATAAATAAAGCCCTTTCCGCGCCAATGCAAAGTCACAACAGGAAAATAAATAAATAAATAAATAAATATTATTAAAAAAAGACTGCATTAACTTTTGCATGCAAAGGTGAAGGGGGGGGTGGGGGGGAGAAGAAAAAAAGAGAGAAGGGTAAGACCCTCCCGCAATCCCGATCATCAAGACAGACCTTTCCTCGATGGCTCAGGATTTTTTTTTGTTGCCTTATTTTTTTTTTTTTCTCCCTTTTTTTTTTTTTTTTTTACTAACCCATATCCCCAAAACGGCAGCGGGGTCTTCTTCGAAGCTTCCTCTTCTTCTTCTTCTTCTTCTTCTTTCTTTCTTTCTTCTTCTTCCTCCTCCTCCTCCTCTTCCCTCGGATTCCACCCCGTTCTTCTCTTTTAGATCCCGGTTCCAATCCCTCGCCACAGCCCCCAAAGGTGCTTTTGCTTGTGTTGCGGCAAACCCATGGCGGTGTTCATCTGTCAGATTAGGGGAGCGCACGACCGCGCAGCACACGCAGAGCCGAGAGGGAGGAGGGCGGGGGGAGGAGGGAAGGCACCCGGGGAGAGGGAGATGGACGGACAGACAGACGGACCGACGGTTCGACAGATAGATGATAGATAGATAAATAGAGCGAGATAGAGCGAGAAAGGGGGGAAAATGGCGTCTTGAAAGCCGGAATCCCGGAGTAAATCAAATTAACACGCAACACCCAGAGCAGTCCCGGCTAATTTTAGCAGGATCCAAAATAAAAATGAAAAGGAAAAAGAAAAAAAAAAAAGAAAAAGGGGGGGTGAGGGGGTGGGAAGGAGGAGAAGAAGGAGAGGGGGTGAAAGAAAGGGGGGGGGGAAGGAGAAAGGGAAAAAAAAAGGGGGGGGGGCGAAAGAAAAAAAAAAATCAATGCACTGGATAAAATCCTGGATTTGAAATCGATGGAGCTTGTCTCTGTCTCTCTGTCTCGCTCGCTTTTTCTTTTTCCTTTCTTTTCTTTTTTTTTTTTTTCCTTTGGAGGGGGCTTTTTTTTTTTTTTTTTTTTTTTTTTCTTTCTGTTTGTTGTCGGTTGTTTGGGAGCCTTTTGGAGGGGGGCGAGGAGGGGAAGCTTTTTTCGGTTTTGCTTTTCCCGGCGAGTTTTTTTTTAGTTTGGTTTTTTTTTTTGTAAAAAAAAAATAAATAAAAATTAAAAAAAAAAAAAAAAGAAAGAAAGAGCAAAACCCCGCGAGGAGAAAAGGGCTGGTTTGGCGGCGAGGAAGCTGTTCCCTTTATTCCGTCTGTCTGCTGGTGCCGGAGCTCCGGCGGGATGCGGGGCTGCAGCCGCCCGCTCCCCCCGCGGGAGGGAGGGCGAGGGGGGGGGAACACCCCCTTCTCTACCGGGCACAGGGTCGATGCTCACCCACTCACCCCTCCTCACCTCCAGGGGTTGCTTATTTTTTATTTTTTTTTTATTTATTTTATATGGATTTTCCTTTCTCTGTCTTTTTATTTTGTATTTTTGGTCTGGTTCTTCCCCCTCCCCTCTCTGAGCAGCGATCTGTGTTTAAGCAGAGCTAAAGGAGGGGGGGTGATGGCTCCGTCTCTCTCTTTTCATCTGTTTCTGTGTGTGTGTGTGTCGGGAAGGGGGGGAATAAATGGTAATGATCAGGCACACACACACACACACACACACAGACACACACACTCGGTGTGGCTGCAATGTTCAGCCCTGGGTTAATATACTCAACAGTGCCACTACCTGACACAACAGCAGCAGTGATGGGGGCAGGGGAGAAGCGGCAGAGAAGGTGAGGCTCAGGTTAGTGCTGTTTATCCCACTCCAATTCCTCCTTCTCCCACCCGCCCCCCCCCCCCATCATTTTCACAGAACGTCCCCTGCGGGCCTTGAGTGGGAGATTTTTGGGGGTGACGCTGTTGAGACCTGAGATGAGCAACTGCTTTGTGAGATTGGGGGAGATGAGGTTGTAGAGAGGTGGGTGTGGGTCTGTTCTTCCCAATAACAAATGATAGGAGGAGAGGAAATGGCCCCAAGTTGTACCAGGGGACGTTTAGACTACATACTAGGAATATCACTTCACTGGAAGCGTCGTCGAGCACTGGCAGAGGCTGCCCAGGAAAGTGATGGAGTCACCATCCCTGGAGGGATTCAAAGGACGTGTGGATGTGGTGCTCAGAGACATGGTTTAGTGGTGGACTTGGCGATGTTGAGTTTACGATTGGACTTGATGATGTTAAAGGTCTTTTCCAACCTAAACAGCTCTGTGATTCTTTGATTCTGAGACAAGCAAAGACTCCCAACATCTTTTTAAAGGTTTAAAGCTTCCCTCTCCCCCACTTTCAGTGTGAATCGTAATGGTGCCAGTTTGGCAGACTGTTACTCATAAGCGTAAATTATTGGCTTGTCTGAGTAATCACACGAGTGATGAGGAGGAACCCCCAGGAAAGGGAAGGTTTATAGGATGAAGTTGTAGAAGTGTACTTCGCAAGTGAAGGTACCATTGAGAGGGAGTAGGGAGTACCTCCCTGAGGTCTGACCCCTTGCAGCAACCGCGCCACCGGGATCCTAATCCCAGAGCGTTCCAGGAGGCTCAAAGTACGTGTGGTTTCTCCCCTTTGTTCTGAAACAAATGGTAACTTCAGGTTATCATTCGAATGACCTGAAATCAGGGTTCAAGCAGTGCAAGGACTACCTGGGTTAACTCTCACCAGCCATGGAGGCTTATTTGTACACCACTATCCCTTCAATGTGTAGCAACAGGTCAGTTACTTAGATCCGAGTCTAGTGTTGGCTGGGTAGGAGAGCTTCTTGTGGCCCACCAAATGACTCGCTACTCCTCAGCAGACTCATCTACATGGGTGAGTTTGTCCCCAGCCCCACTGTGCTTCCACATGCTTTCTGGGAAGAGCTCCTGGATAAAAGTCACACTGAGCCATGAGTTTGCTTCGCATCTCTCTGTAGGGTTGAGCTCTGCCTACAAATCCTGAACCAATGATTTTGGGCAAAGGTGAGAGCTTGTGCTTCTCTCACGGTCATTTCCTCCTGCTTCTCTCCACCAACAGAGAAAAAGAAAAAATAAACAGATCAATAAAACACACAAAAATATGATGACCAACAGATCAAACCCACCTCCATCCCAAACAAATATGCAACTCCAAAACTTTTGAATCAGAAATGTCACACTGAAAATGTTGGCATTTCTGATCGAAGCCAAACAATTGTCATTTTGAATCGCACTTTGACATTGAGGGGAGGCTTGTTTGTTTAGTTTAGATCACCCAACTGGAGTTACGTTTTGTCATTTTGTATCTGAATGAAATAAAAAGAAATAGTTTCAACATTTCTTGGCAGAGCTGCCAGTGACATTTTCCTGTGAAGAATTTTGGTTTTGAAATATTTTTGTAGGTAAACGCTGTGAATTGGACAGTCTCGTTGACCATCATCTTCCTCTTTGGAATAAGCCAGCTCATGGTTATGGAATACTTGTCTTGACTGGATTGATTAACACAGAAAAAACAAATTATGGTCCAGAACACCAAAAAAAGTAAAAAAGAAGAAAAAGAAAAAAAATCACTTTATGACTTTGATTCTCCTCTGCTAGAAAATAGTATTTTGTTTGTATCTAATAATCTTGGGATAAAAAGCATCTTGTTACCTTTCAATCCTTTTATCTAGTTTTTCTTTTCTTCTGGAGAGCATACGTATACATATACATATACATATACATATACATATACATATACATATACATATACATATACATATGTATTTAAGCAACCCCACTTAAATAATTTCAAGCTAAGAATTCAGTTTGGGAGGCAGTTGAGATAACGACTTATTTAATGCTCGCTTACTTTGGAAACATGGAGGAGTATGACTTTTTTTTCCTAAAAAAAGAGCTTCATAACTACTAAAGGAAGTTCCTCATTGACCCGAAGTTATTTTTAGGCCCATCTGAGGTATAACTGGGGGAAAAAAAAAAATCACACCTGGCTATCTGTAGAACTCAAATTCTGAAAAGGCATGTCAGAATAAATCTTATAAGCAGAAAAAGACCCATTCCTTTGAATGGTCACCTTGCAGGATGTGTGCGCATAAATCATGGTGGATCAGGGTTGACATCAAAGGTTTTCTTACCTACGTTTTTGCCTTCTAGATCTAGAACACCTTTCTTTTTTTAAAAAAAACCTCCTCGCTCTGACTCTGCTGTGCATCAGGGAATTCATATCATTTAAGTGGATAATCTAAAAAAGGCAATTTTCTTCTCTTTGTTCTTTTCACTTAAAAAAACACCATGGCATTCATAAAGTTTGTTTGGTCCCTGCAGCAGACCTGAGACGAGTTTCTGATTTGTGCCTGACAGTCCGTACGTAACCTTGACTGCATGAGACAGGCAGATGTTCTTTAATGAAGGCCATGAGCCTGTTATTTTTATATAAATAGCGTATTGAGTTAACTATGTATATAAGTCTTTCGAGGTTCAAGGTATGAATTAGTGTTATGCAGAATTATTGGGTGATTTGTAAGTTAATGTGAAAGCAAAAAATGTGTCTTGTAAGGCCTCTGGTAAAACACTGGTAACACTTTATACAACTCAAAAATGCAACCAAATCATAAAAATAACCATTTACAGTTGCTTAATTGCTTAAATCGGACCAGTTGCCTTATCTGTGTTAGCTTCTCAGCTGTCCAAGACACTTCCGAGATTTACGTAGAAGATATCTATCTACCTGTCTGTCTTTCGAACTGTCTATTTACTACAAACACACACACAAATGTCCAGATATGCAATAGTTAGCAATTCATTGTATCCTACTAAAGAATGAAAGATGAGTGATTATGGTTCAAGACAGATGTCAACAGAGGGAAATGTGAATGTATTTCAAATCTCCTATTTTTTTTTTCTCCTAAGAATTGGAAATCCAACTGTTTTCACAGTTGACCCTGAAATAGAAATAACAGTGATTTTAAAAATTATCCTTTTATTTTGTAAGTCCCTCAGACACATGGTATTAAGTTTCAACATTGTTGTGTGAACACTGACAGGCAAGGATCGAAACCCAGGGCCAAGGAACTGGAAACCAAGCACAAAACTAATTTTAGAATCCATAACTCCCCCCTTTCCATTGATTTTCCATGGGTTTAGTGTATTTATACTCCCAGCATTCCCAAATCATTTCTCTTGTACGTTGTTTTGATAAATGAACGTTACTATCCCTATCTAAGCATCTTCTTGATGCTGACAAAAGGCTGTGCCATGCTCACTACCATCCAAAAACAGAAGAAAAAGATTTTATCTCTAATTTCTCAACCATGACAATTAGAAAAAGAATTGGTAGCTTACTGACATCATAATATTGTGTGGGAGATGATCACATGGGAGACTCAGCTTTAAGGCCAGACTTTCTTATCTATCAGATCTTTCTGCAGTCTTCTTCCTGCTACAGAGCTCGTGACTAAACATTTCTCTATAATCAAGTAGCAGACAAAAGTTGTAGAGCTAAATGATGCAGCACTTGCTGACACGCCAGCAGAAGACTAGGACTTGCCCTTTGCTCAGGCTGCTCAGACACGCGAATCCTTTTGAAAACCTTTGAATATTTGCCTCCTGTAGCTCTTTCAACATCCATCAGTTTGTTTCTGCTCTTACAGTTGTGGTTATATTTCATAGCCTTTCCTGAGCAAACAAGCAACTCTGATCTTATAATCGCACAAAATTCTTTCCATCATAAATAACTTCAAAGGAATTAATTACTTAGAAGCATCAAAACCTATCTTGGATTCTCATATGCATTGTTGATCTACGATGCTGTGGATTTCAATCACGGTTTTCATACTGATTACAATTTTGCATATACGTATGTATATATAGCCTTGAATATATGCAGTTATCTATATTTAAAGCTTCAGAAAATAATATACAAGCAATAACATGAATTAGAAGCACAACACATTAGCAGAAATGTGGTATAAGTCAATGAAGTGCAGGACCAGCAGAAGGTAATTTAAACCTGCATAATTTAGGATGGGGAGTAAACGGAAGTATTGGATCTGCTTGAGAATTCCAGGTATAAAGAATTGTTTAATCTAGCTAGGAAAGTCATCAAAGGAATTGATAAGTAGAAGTTAAATTCAGAGAAAAGATCACATTGCAATGAAGACATACATGGCTCATAGTGATCAATCATTCCAGAAACTTAATAGGAGGATTGTTAAAAATCACCATCTCATGACATTTTCAGGTTGGAGACTGGATGACTTCCTAGAAAGTATCCTTTAGCCAAGCAAAAGTAATTGGGTTCAGGACAAGAGCAGACATGAAACGAGTTAAGAACTGCCTAACTGACAGGTCTCTGAGAGTAATTGTCAATGCAGAATTATTGTTGAAGAGGAGTGTTACTAGACTTTCCCCTCATGCTATTCATCAGTGATCTGGAAGTAAATATACAACTACCCCTGATGACATTTGTGGATGGCATTATGGCTGGCGAAATAGTAAGGAACAAAAGTCCAGGGCAGGCTGATGTAAAAAACTGCAACGCCTGGCTTGGACAAACAAAATGCATTTTAATGCAATAAGATGCTAGTTTTACTTCTTGCAAACACAAACAAAATCAGTATAATGTGAGGGACTGCAGCCTGGACAAACACTGCAGTGTGGACTTTGAGTCGGACCCTAAAATCTAAAAGCACTGATGTGATCCTTGGCTCTGCACCCAGTTGACTTGTGGTGTAGGGCACTAATAAAGTTGAACTCGAGAGGCTGTTTATGAGTCTGACAGCCACATTTTAAAACATATAGTGGCAAAATTGGAGAGGGTACAGAAAAGAGCCACAAAAAAAATGATTGAGAGCTGGAGAAAATGATTTGCAGGGCAAGTATTGAAGAATTATGTTAAGCTATGAGAAATAAGATTTGATTTCAGGGGGAAAATGCCTTGTAGGCTAGAAAATTATGTGGTGCCAAGGGACTGGATTTAGGTTTGTAATTTCTCAAAGGACCAAGGCTGGGACCATTCCTCCTTTCAACATTTCCTACATGACAGTTTCAGTTAACCTTGCCCATTGCAATTCCAACTGATTTCTAATTCTATCCACATACTGTAATGGGAAGACCTCACTTAAAGCTTTGGGGTCCAGTCTGAGGCTTGGTCTTGTGTTGCCCTCATGCAGTTCTGGGTTTGTCCTCCTTCTAGAAACAATGTTTAACTGAAAAAAAAAAAATAAAAATAGAACTATTCTTTAGCCTAAGCCCAGCTGAAACACTGATGACCCCGTCAGGCTGGAGATAGACTGGATGGGCCATTCTGTCTTGGTAATCTTTGAAAATGAATTTGCAGAAGAATCATGTAAATATTTCTTGAACTTTGACTGACAGCAAAGTATACCCAGTGCCGTTTTGATGAAAGGTTCAGTATAGTACCAAGCAAAATCTTACTACTCCCTGTTGAAACTATCAGCCATCCAATGATTGAAGAAACACTATCAAGGTGAGGACAAATCATGAGTTTTCCTAAGAAACTCTTGAATCACTGAAACTGGCGTTTCTTTTTGCTTTGACTGGGTTTGACTCAGAAGATTTCTCCACCCCGAAATGGACTACTCAGCGTAGGAAAGGTCAGAGCCTTGCCTTCATGGTAAGATCTCACTGGTGATGTGTGACTTACATTTCCACTCTGTCTAAATCAGAGCAGATACCTGAACCTCATATTCCAGATGCTTCAAATATGACACAGTTGGCTGTTCTTGGATGGATCTGTCATTCTACTTTCTTTGACTGCTCGGATAGGCACAAGTAACATTAATTGGATCAGAAGTACTAGATTTCTTTTGCCCACATAGGTTCTCAATCCTATGGAGAAGAAAATTTAAATTTCTCTTGAAAAAAACAGAGAATGGACTTGTATTTATTAACATTTGAAGTATGCTCAACAAATGCCTCAACAAAACAAAACCCCAAGCCCATGTCAAAAATCTTCAGAGAATATGGAAGCAACTTCTTCGTTTGCTCCTTATGATTCCGTTGGGCCAGTCACACAGTAGGAAACAGAGACCATGAGATAACGTCAGCAGTCAGAGGGTACATTTTGCAGGTGAGAAGAAACTGGACTCAGAAATTATTTGGAGGAAAAAAAAATGAGCATGCTCACATTCTGTTAGCAATGTGTAAAATCCCTCAGATGGCAATGGATAATATCCATATGGATATCCATCCATGGATAATATCCATATGGAGAATATCCAGTTCTCAGTATCTAAGCATCTTCTTCATGTAAAGCATAAGTCATCTTAGCTGTTCCTTTCCCCCCAGGGCTTTGCAAAACGTGACACATGGATGCTTTATATGTTTTAATTATTTACCATTGTTGTGGGACACCTGAAACTTTTGAAGATGGAAACATGAGGAACAAGGTGTATTGCATTTCAGTGTGAAGCTCTATCTGAATAACAGTTTGCAAACATACATAATACTTTGGGATGTTTGGCATCGTGTGTATGACTGAAACTCTGCCAGCCCGTGCACAGTGAGAATGGGAGTCTGCAAGGTCGAGGTGCAATATTCAGCATGAATCTCTGCTGGTATTAAGCCCCTGTCATCTATGTTAGGTGTCATCGAAGGTGTAGCACCTTTCCCAAGCAGAAGCTGATGGTATCCTGCTGGAACAACGTGCTTGTGGGACACATGACCACGGCAAGCAGTAGCACATCCAGTAGAAAGTGGATTATATTTATCAGTGCCAGGTCTACAGCAGAGCCTCGGGATACCTAATTCTGCCTTTTCTCCCTTTTTCCCTGCCTATTTTGATCCCCCGACACCCCTGTGCTGATAGCAAGCCTTGTCATCAGGCAATGCACGGATACTGGGAGTCACAGGGAACGGCGATCCTTGCCCAGAGAAAACCAGCCAAGAAACACTCGCCCTGCAAAACTGATGGCTGATTGATTCCCTGAGCTCCAGGGAACACGCAGCACAACTTTTTAATTCACACCTCGATCGTTTATCAACGCTTTCTTATAGCAGAGTTTCTTTATCCACGGAAAAACTTAAAACTCCGTGCGCACAGGAGACTGACGCGGGTGGGTTTTGCCGCACAGCTGTAGTACTCTTACCTCTTGCACTACAGCATCTTGGTTTCTTTTTTTCACCCACCGACCTCTGGAATGGTTGCAGTTTATGTGGGATTGGGAAAAGAGCCATGAAGCACTGCCCCCTGCCGGCTCCGACCTCCGGAGCAGGGACTGGGGGAGCCTTTTCTTTGCCTGCAACGCTCAGATTTGCATCTCGATATCCACATTTTTGGAAAAAAAAAAAAAATAAAAAAGAGGGAAGGGAAAGTCAGAAAGAAACCACCAGCACCAAAAGCATTGCTTGTGCCCGTAGAATTTGATACGCAAATATAGTTTTATGGTTCATTTCCTCCCCCCCTTTTTTATTATGCTTTAAAATATTAAGTGACGAAGCGTTTCTTGCCCCAGCTGCGCAACTCTGTGGTCATGCAGCAGCACGTGTGATCAAGAGAGACTTGAGCAGTCTCATTGTTCATTGGGAGTGAAATGCAGACTAACAGTGTGGGTGGTAAAAAGTCACTGACAATACAGTATTGTTTGAGAACCGGATGCATCTACCTTAGGTGTTAATTTGGTCCTTGACTATAGTGGGATCTGAGCAGCTCATAGTCTCATAGAAAAACATTTACGTTCTCAAAAACATTACACAATCTGCAGGACCTGAAGGGGCTGCAGGGCTCCTATTTTACAGGGAAGGACATGAGGTGTAAAAAAATTAAAGTTATTTACATTGGGTTGCAATGGGACCCTTGAGGAGGAGGGCTTGAATTCATATTTCTCACACCCCAAACTCTCCTTGCTCAGCTTGCAGATGAATTTTCCTCACTGAAGTTTGCACCAACTCTGTCCAGCTATACCGAGAGGAGCTTAGGTAGCAGGATACATTTTTAACATTTTTCACTTTGATGAAACTCTGCATCTCAGATAAATTATATAATATAGAGCAAAAAACTTCTAGCGAGAGCAAGCTAAAAATATAAGACTTTTTTTTTCTCTCCATCACAGCTCCTGTTCCCAAATTACACTTGCCTTGCTCAGAGTCTTAGAAAGCTGACACAGAACAAATTGTCCTATGTAAATTACAAGTTTCCCTTCTGATTGACAGCAATCCACAAAGATGGACTAATTCCAGAGGAAGTCAAGCAAAGACTGTGTCATAACTATTAACCCAATTTTAAAGATGTTCCAAATTGCTGCTGAGTTGCCAGCACGTTCTTCGTATAACTGCACATGTAAATCCAAAGTGCAGGAGCCAGACAGAGTACACGTGAGTGGGATTTAGTGGGCTACAGGTTGTATATGTGCAGTTTTGCTCCTCTAGACTGCTGCAGCCTGTAATGGGGAGGGATGACCACATACTCCTCACTCCTTCCTGGAGACTTTGACCTCAAAGACATGCAATGGGCAGTCAAGCATATGACCGGTTACATTATTTCTGCTTGTTTCGGTTGCTGTGGTCCTGAAACCAAAACAAGTCATTAAGGGAGCAAGGAAAATTAATTTTTTAAATTTGTGTAAGGGAAAGAGAGGAGGAATACGGGCTGCTGTAAGATTGGTATTGTCACACCGCTGATTTAATTATGCCACTCCTTACCTCAGAGCCGTGACTGAGTTTATCGAGGTCTTCCTTTGCAAGTGATAATAAACCTAATAGCTGCCCGCAGCTTAATATTTTTTCTTACACTACATATGTTCACTTTTGGTCTTTGGATTATTTTTTTTTTCAGTCTCCATCTGTTCTTTTGCCTTTGAGGTACTTTTGTTACCATGGAAATGGCAACATCATCTGGATGGGTGGAGCTTCATGCAGTGTAAAGTTGGTTTTCCTATATAAAGTGGTTAGCAAGGTATGGGAATGGCTGACAAATATACAGCGTTTTATGTGATAGCTCTTCACATTTCAGGTGTGCAACAGAGAAATACCTGTACGTACCCATGAGTGCACAAGGCGTAATGTGCCTGTTCCAGGAGGGGGCACAAGTTTCCTTTTCGCTCTGCCAGATGAAATCTTTCATTTGAGTCTTTTACATCTGGTTTCTGACAACCTCAAACTGCAAGTCAGTTGTGAAGACCCTATTGTAAGATACTTTCCGAGTCCTGTGATTTTCACTCCTGTGATGTGCAAGGCAAGTTGGGGAGCTTGTTCCCTGGAGATGTGTGACTTCCGTCATCATTGCCATGAAGAAGAATAGGAGGAGTTAAAGTAGTGGGAGGTTGTTATGTGGGCTTTGTTGTCTCTTTATGTCTGTAGTATTGCCTCCCTGGGCTCCTAGAGATGTCTTGTGCCTTCAACAGCTTCACCTGACAAATGATCCATGAGCAATACAGTCCACAGATCACTCAAAACAATTGTACACAAATGTCACACCTCTCAACAAACATGACAAATCCAGGGCAAACCCCCTTGCTTATATCAAATCAGACCTTATTTCAGCAGTGTTACTGTGGATTTTAACACAGTCCCAGAAGTTATCATCTGCTTTTAGCCACTGTAGCAACTGGCAATATTGATTTTACAGCCTCGTGGAAATGAAGGTGAATAATGATTTTTGGCAAAGAATATTAAGAGAAGGGCCAGATACATCAAGAAGATGAGAGCTTGGCTTATGAAACTTAATGTTAAAGCCTGTATGATCTCAAAAATGCTTTTAAGTTAGTTCATATAGTCAGTGGATGTCTCTTAAAGAGCTTTAAGAGCTCAAGCCAGGGGATACGTCACAGAAAAGGTTTTAATACAGTTCCCACAGAGACCATAGGAACAGCAGAGTGCTAATTCATCAAAGCATATGTAAGCACGGGTTCATGATGGAGAGACTCTTGAACACAGGCACACCTGGCTGGCTGAGACAGCACTCAGTCCTTTCAAAGTTTGGTGGAGAGAGGGTGAGGATCCCACAAAACAATGGAGACTTCTGCATGAAGTCCATGGGCATGACATGAGTCAGCGCTTAGATTTTGCCAAAGAGGGGGGTCTGAGGTCAAATCCTTGAATCTTTTGTCCTGAGTTAACTTCATGACATAGCTAGAGTGATAGTATTTATTTATTTCTGTTACAGATATTTTTAGGTGCTCTAACTCCAGCTGTAACTATTTCTCACTGTAACAGTCCTTTCAAGAAACAGCCACCCCAGCAACACTGGAAATCTTTCCTGTGGAAGAAAAAACCCCAAACCAACAAAAGAACGGAACAAACCCAGCAGCCAGCAGTAGAAATGCTTCTTAAAGGCACATTCCATCAATAAATAGACTTGTGATTCTCAGAAAGCTAAGTAACTGGAGTGGGTCTGAGTTTTTTTCAGCAATTCATGAAAATCTATCTGTTGGTCCAGCATGGATGGCAACTCCAGGGCGAGGGACCTCTCAGCAGTCTCCTTTGATTTCTTTTCTGTGCCTTGGATGCAGAAAGCTAGAGCATTCACATGTCAGGCAGCATTCTGGCTAAAGCACAAGCAATTGCACCAGTGAACTCCAGAGCGAAGAGCATGACCTGCTATAATCGGTGCCAAGAGCTTTTAGCTGGGCAGTGACAGACTTGCAGTCGGTGTGAAGTGAGCACAGAAGGAGTGCTCAACAGACAGACTCATCAGGAGCAAGAGAGGGCCTGGGGGTAGAAAAAAGGCTAGTTTCAGTCCTTTTGGAGATGGGGATGTCTGAAGCGACATGTCCACAAAGGCTGCCGGCAGCTGGGGTTGCCTCCAGCGTTGCGGAGTCACGCTATTGGCGCGACAAACTGCTTAATAAGCTGGCAGCTGCTCCCAGCATCAGTTCATCTCCAGAGCAGTTCCCATTTGAGAGCTGTGTGGATCACGTTGGAGCACAGAAAAATAGGACTCAGAGGGACGAGGAGGGGTCATCGCTGTCACCTCCACCACCCACTGACAGAACATGTGCAGCAAGCACCGTATTTGAGAGGGAAGCTTTGAAACCTCTTGGTCAGACACAGGGAGGAGCAAAGAAAAGAAAACAAAACAGAAACCCTTTTCAGCTATAATATAGCCAGCTAAGAGCAAGTGAGAGTTGAGCAGTGGATGGCCTCTTGGTATCTCAGTGGTGCATTTCAGTTCTTTTCGCTGCTTGGTGTTGTTTCTGCACAAACATAAAGCTGAATTTGCAAGGGTTGTGTCAAAGGTCCTCAACCATCTTTCCTAGGAGTGACTTTTCCCAAAGTCTTTTCAGCAGGTCACAGGATCTGCTGTCAGGTCCTTTTTCAGGATGGTTGACCACCCTAAGTGACCTGTGGCAACGATCCTCAGAAGGCCACAAGAATGTGTGATCTTCTAATGGAAAGGAGGAGATATTGCTCAGCCAGGACTTACATAATACAGTGCAATGTACACAAGATCCAGATCCAAGGAGAAACCAGATATGAGAAGAGATGGACCGGTCCTAGATGTACAACTGTGATTTTCTTACATTAAAGATGAGGTAGTTACAACTTAAATTCCAATTGTCTTCTTTCCTTGAACTGATTCACAGTGGAAATCCAGCGTAACTGAACTTAGTCCAGGTGTAGAGTCCAAAACCAAGGGTCTTTGTACTGATCTGCTCTCGAGTCGAAGACACAGTGGGGTAAGCAGATCCTTGATTTCATAGTAGTCTTTCACTTCACACTTCATAAGAGGCATGTTAAAGCTCAGGTGCAGCAGGGAGAAAAGTAGAACTAGATTTTTTTTTCTGATCTAGATCTCTATAGGAATATGCAAGGCTAAAAGTTAAAACCTGGGAGTTTGTCATTAATGTATCTGTTTTTAATGAACTATTTGTGTTCTGTGTTGGGATTACAGCTTTTTGAGCAATCAACTACTTGGTCTGCTAGCCAAACCCCTGAATGTTTTTCTTTGAGGTTATTCAGTTATTAACTTTTTTCTTCCTCTTTTTTTTTTTTTTTTTTTTCCCCACTAAAATAGTAAACACAGGTTGGGGGGAGAAGGCAGGAAAAAATAGGTTAAATTTAGTGTGTTTCTTTTTGTTATTACTTCTTAATTTTAGGTAAACAGGGGAATTAGTGAATGTGAATATAAGAGATTTTGACTTGAAGAAATAAGCCTTTTGTGACCAAAACAATCAAGTATTTAAATAAAGGAAATTTGGACTCACGCATACTTTCAATATATGTATATAACATTTGCGGGATTGTTTTTTGTGAATTACAAACAGGATTGCAAAATGTCACCAGGATCTAATTAGGATGAAGACGTTAAACTGGCATTGAAAAACAGAGCGTGAGGGCCAGGTATGTGGGCTTCATGTACTCAGGGTTTCTTCACCACTGCAGGAAGTGGGGAGAAGTGGTTTGCACCAGCTGCACCCTGTACATTGTTTTCTCATTTGTCACCAAATGCCAGGAGTTACAGTAATCCATCCTGGAAGTGACAAACTTATGATACCATGCGGCCTGATACTGTGGGAGGAAGGGTGGAATTTCCTATGAGTGCAGATACCTCAAGAAAAAGGACCTCTTTTGAGCCTGGAGTTTCTTTTGGCTGTCTCAGGTTAGCCATCGATGGACCACGTTTTCAAGGCTTTGCACCATTTCATTACCCTTCATCAGTTGTTTTTATCATTTTTATTACAAGTATTTCTCTGTTGGTTGCAGAGGGACCATTGTGGATTTGGACTGCAGTGGGAATCATTCCCACATAGGAAAATCTAGGAGTTTTTTTATCCTTAATTTAACAATTAGGTATTCACTGCAGCTGTTACTCGTACCCTTGTTTCTCACAATCCTCTGTCTGTTAGGATATACACTGACCTTTAGCCACTGAAAAAATAATCCCGTAACAGGATTTACAATGAAAATGTGTACTCATCTGATGAAAGCCGTTGGAATCGCAGCCATCCTCTTAAGGGCAGGATTAGGGTTACAAAGGCAGAAGGAACGTTATTATTTCCTGAACTGGTGCGTGTTGGACAGTTCAGCCTCCAAGTTATCTCACATCCTATATGATTTATCCTTAATTGTGAATCAAACTTAAAAACTTGTTTGCTGAAGTAAACAGATGTTCATAGTCCAGAGATGTTGAGTTATTTCTATATCTTGTGCCAATGTCTCCTCTCCTTCCTCATCTTCCTTTCCAACATCATCACATCTGGAGCAGAAGCAGAGCCGTACTCATCACCTCTGAGATCCTGATTGTGAACACAGTTATGAAAACAAAAGTAGTTGTGGATTTGTTACTTTGCACCCGTACATACTTGTATGCAATTAGACTGATCTTTGGGTTTTTAGTGATGCGCTATCTTTAAATTCACATCTGGGGAAAACCCTGATGAAGTTGGGTTTGACCCCTCTGTGTTTCTTGTGAGATTAAGAGTCTTGATTGCTTGTTACACTTGTTACACCGCATCTGTGCAACTTATGATGCAGCTGAGCCTGTATCCTCTCCAGAGGTTTGGCTGATGTGCTTTGGGCATCATTTTTCTACCCATGGATAAGGCCAAGACTCTTTCGATGGAAATAGAAAGTGTTTACTTCATAAAACAGAGAAGTGTTTCACCTAGACTATTGCCAACCCATTGCTCTGATGCATCACCCTTTTCAGGATAGACACTGCTGCTGGTCACAGCAGTGTTTACCCCAGCCTTTAACTTCATGAGAAGCAGAAAAGCACAGGGCAAGCTGCAAAGATTTACAAAGCTTGACCTCTATGTCACTCTGGGGACTGGTTCCCCATAAGAACTGCATCCTTGGTTTGCATTCTGGATACTGTTCCTGGCTTATCTTTCCTCCAGGTGCCTTGCATCTAATATCTACTGTTCCCTAATTTGCTCTTCCTCTTCTTTTAAACTTATTCCTGCTCTCACAGGAGCATCTGTGCTATATAAAAACACAACAAAAGCACTTAATCTACTCTGACATTTTTGGTCTGGAACTTTGGTTGGTTTTTTTGAGTGAAGTACCTTATTTCCTACACCCATCAGTAGCTTTATACTCAGCAGAGCTGGTAAGAAAACACATATCCTGTCCAGGAAAAAAAAATGTTTGGGTATTTTTTTTCAAATTTGTTCTGATTCAAAATTGAGCTTACAGAAAAAAATCTTTTCATAATTTCCCATGGAAAGAAAATTCTGGTTAAACCCCCCAACCACTACATATTAAAAAAAAACCCAAAAAATGAAAGGATTTGCATACACAGAGTTCAGACTGTACACTTACTGTAGTAGAAGTAGTGTGACAGGAATCCCATCACTGTTACCCAGACATGGATTTCTAATACCTTTTTGATATTGAGAGTGTGGGGTATCTCCAGGGGCCTCAAAGATGTGGCACATGACTTCTGTCCTTCTGGAACAGCCCATAAAAACCTGGTGGGATACTCCAGGACATCTCTGATGACAAAATAGAAACACATATAATGGGAAAGAAACTGAGCTGTTAAATTGTGCACACCTTATTCTGAGGGACTGTGATCTCAGTCTTATCTCTGCCTCTTTGTCGGACTTCTGTTTAATGAATCTTACTCGGTGTTGGCACTGTGCTGATTTCAGCATGTGTGTCCATGTCCAAGACAATATCCACTAACTCTCCTGCATGTCAGCCCTTCCAAACCAGGTTGTAGAACTGTGAAGCTTGCCTGAGTGCTCAGTGCAAATCTTGGAGTGCATATTTCAGCCTGGAGAAGAGAAGGCTCCAGAGAGACCTCATAGTGACCTTCCAGTACCTGCAGGGAACCTACGAGAAAGCTGGAGAGGGACTGTTCACAACGGCTTGTAGTGATAGGATGAGGGGCAGTGGCTACAAACTGGAGAGGGGCAGATTTAGACTAGACATAAGGAAGGATTTCTTCACTATGAGAGTGGTGAGGCCCTGGCACAGGTTGCCCAGGGAAGCTGTGGCTGCCCCATCCTTGGAGGCGTTCAAGGCCAGGTTGGATGGGCTTTGGGCAGCCTGAGCCAGTGGTATATGTCCATGCTCATGGTAGGGGAGTTGGAACTAGGTCGTCTTTAAGGTCCCTTCCAACCCAAACTGTTCTATGATTCGACACTGGACTTTGACTTAAATTTGACATATTTATCCCGGTAACACCGCTAATACTGACAGCTCTTGTGTTATGCCAGAAAAGTTCAATTTACACTATTTTCCTCAAAACTTTGCAAAGCCTGAGGCAGACAGCCATCCTCAGTGCTGGATATACACATCCTGGTATTAGCCCAAATAGTTAGGGAAAAAAAGAGGTACATAAATAAAAGGAACAGAGTAGACTAAAGTAAACGCAGTTACAGATACTGGACTCACTTCTATTCAGAGTCCACCTCATCACTAGTACTGTCCTTCCCCTTTTTGACCTAGATCAAGGCTGTGACCTTGAGTAATCAAGCTCTCTTTACACGTAGGGCTGATTACAGTCAGAGGAATAGTGGATGAAATATGATAACCTTCTCATCTTTATCACAGTTGAAAACAGGCAGAATAGTCATTTAGGGTGGCTGAAGTACGTAAAGTTGGGAGTCACGAATCAGAAAGTTTAGATTGAATATCAAGATAGAATTATCCACAATACACTTTTAGGCAAGGGGATTTATTAAGTCTCAATTAGTGGCAGTATGATCTAACAGAACCACAACACTGACAGTGTTATGGTCCCTTTCCCTATTAAATCATCTTTCAGATAAACCAATGGAAGATTGAACTGGACAAACTACCAGTAACTGTGCTATAAGTGCTAATGCCTTGATGTAGCCAGGATGGAATAAACAGGTAATTTCCATGTTACTAATGAGAAGATGTTGTACCAGCTAATGATATCCTCCAAGCTGTGTCTGTGCAAAGATGCTTGATGGCGTTTTCAAAACTGCCTAAGTGACTTAGGAGCCTTAATCCTTTTCTTGAAAAACAGTATGGTAATTTAGGCATCTAAAACCTATTTTATCACCTAGTAAGAATGAGATTTATGGAGCTCCCTCTCTTGAGGGTGGTTGGGTTTGAAATGCCCCTTTAGTCACATAGACTCATACTGAACCTGGAGTACTGCAGGCAGTCATTGTCTTTCTCTGTCTGTTCTCTGCAGTGAAAGACTTGGCACAGGATAAATTAGGCCTATATACATTTTTTTTTGGCACGTATCAGGGGTTTACCTGCAATTTGTGGTGCAAGCAAACTCTAAACCATGATGAAACCATGGTGAAGTCTCCAAAAGCAGCATTTTGTGCAGCATTTCTTTCTTAATGTGTGTTCTGATAACATAGGTATTGCCGGAATCAATGTATGTCATCACCAGATATAATATATCTTCAATGCAGAAACAAGTTAGTGGCAGTTGAACATCCAACTCTGAATCTTCATGTCACTGCCACAAGCCTGAATGCTATAGAAATCCAGGGCATCAAGGGTATTATTGCAATTTGCATAAGTAGAAAATACAGTGATTAAAAGTTATCAAAGAAAGCTATCGCTCAGTTGTCAACTCCACAAACAGATTCCAGTGATGTCTTTCCAGCTCCTTCATAATAATCTCTGTAAGTTCTCTCTAAAAGCTGCATTGAAGTAACCTGTCATTTACGCTGTCTTTCACCAATTCAGCTCAAAGAGATGTGCCAGCTGTGATCACTTGGAGTCAGAGCTGCTGTGTTGCAAAGCATCACTACAGCTGCAGGCAAAATATACAATTCAGAGATCTGCCAAACCAAAATGTCATGGAAAAATCAGAGCTGTACCACCCATAGCACCCTACCATCGTGGCAAAAGAGCCGTCCTGGAAGATTCAGACTCTGGCACGCTTTCCTTGTGACAAACAGGATCACTGTGGGAATGCATTCCTTGTCTGGGTGGTGTCTTCTCTTTTCCTGGTTTCAGCTGGCCTCTGGTGTGCAAGCAGAGTGAGTAAAAGGCTGTGGAAAACATCACAGGTCACATCCCCGGGTGAATCTGGAACATCTGATGTTTTGTTGATGACGGGTAAGTCTTCATCTCATTGTTTTGCCTTTATGTGCTGCTGAGTGCCACAAGGAGGTGTTACAAAGCTCCCTCAGGCAAGATGATGTCATTTCCAGCCTACATATGATTCAGAAGGACAGAAAATTTCATTATCAGTCAAACATGACCTTTCAAGGTAGAAAATGAGGTTGAAACACAGTATCTTCTTCCCATGGCTATGTTTTTCTACCCTAGAAAGCATGTCCCAGTACAAATGCTCTCAGGTGGATTGACTTCTGTCTTTCACACTCAAGTTTACTCTCTTACTATTTTTTCTCCTTTCTTTCCTAATCTCTGAGTGCAAGTATTTAACATGGATTAGTTTAGCACAACTGTAAATTGCTCCAATTTTACTGAAATTTCCAGGGCTGACACCAATCTTGCATCTCTTTTTCTGCCAAGTAAAACCACCTCTCCTGCTGACACTCAGGAGAAGGGGCAGCCAGAATGGGTCTGTGAGCTGTGAGTCCTGCTGTTGTGCTTCACTCAGACTTTTTTCCCCACTCTCCATTTCACTACTCTTCATCTGTGAGTCCTGCTGTTGTGCTTCACTCAGACTTTTTTCCCCACTCTCCATTTCACTACTCTTCATCTAATGACCCATATCTCTGGGTATAAAACATATACACCTCTGTGACAAGGTTGTCTCAAACATTTGGGCTTCTTGGAAGCCTCAGCCTATCAACAGCTAGTGGGGCTAAGTGGGTTAATTACATTTTCTTCTATGGAGCCAATTAGAAGTTGATAACAGTATCACAATTATCTCATTAAACTTTTGCTCACTGTTCTTTAGAATTACTTTCAGTCCTCTACAGACACTAAAAAGCATGAGGCTATGAGACAAACAATGCCAAAAGCTTCCTTGATGCTGTCATTGCCAAGAGCCTGGGTGACAAATGGTTCAGGTATTCTTCAGCTGGGAAATTTGGATTAGTCTGGAACCACACAGGTATAGGAAAAAAGATACGGAGCACGCCAAATAAAAAAAACAAACCCAAAACTCAAGGACTGTTCTCCAGTGTCATGCTTCCTGGATGGTGGTCTAGGTTATGTTTCAAACCACAATTATCACAGCACATCAAAGTGAACCTTCATCCTTGGGACAGTCTGATTAGACTAAGGATCTGCCTCAGTATAGTTAGCATCCTAAACTCGATTTAATTTGTTATATTGCTTATCTCTAGGCCTATTACATCCACAACCATTTAAGATTTAGTTTACTAACTGAATTGTGAGTGAAAAATGACAAAGGAAAGAATCACATAAAAAGGAAATTCCAAGCTACTAAAGCATGCTTTTGGGAATGAGAGGTACGTGAGATCTCTGGCCGTAAGTTAATCTGAGTGTTTTTCTCCATCTAACCGTGATGGGACTTAACTCTCTTGAAGCTAGGAAAAACATGTGGTTAGACTTGCATCCAGATCTTGGAGCCTGAGGGACCTGTCTGGGCTCTATGATGGCAGTACCTGTGCACCTAAGCTCTTATATTTAAACAGATGCAAGTAACTGTATTATTTCCAGATGAAACATGGAGGCACAGAGAGTCAGGCAAACTCTGTTGGATTTAATCATATCCAGCAGCAAAGCTGTGACAGAGCAGAAAGTAAGGCTCAGTCCTACCTGGCCCACAGAGACCTTCTACTTATCTGTAATTCAACTTTTCCCTCTCAGTCCAGGATTTTGAATGCCAAGCAATGCATGCAAAGAACTTCCTCTCTTTCCAACGAAAGGAACACTGCAGCCCCAACATCTTTCAGAACAAAGCTAAAGCTCCATGGTTCACTGAGCCCAGTTTTTCAGTGCCTTCTGTTCTGGGTTGAAGCTTCAAGACTGAACAAGCTTCACAATTTCTCCGTGCCGCATGCAAAGCTGTGTCACGTGGAACCGCACACCAGCCCAGTGTGAGACCCTGATGGGCTCCCCAGTGAATCTGGCCCCGAGCCCCCGACTGCGTTTGTAGCTGAGCCCAAATGAACCTGGCTTCTGATCGCTTTCTCAACTGCTTCCCACGCCTCCCATATTTGCTTTGGCAGCAGGTACCTTCAGTGCCCAATTCTTGTAAGACCTAAAGGTGGTCCCAAACCACATCACTTAGTTTTGGATCAAGATTTGTATTTCCAAGCGTGTCTGAGCTCAGGATTTCTATTATTTGGCCTGTCATAGACATGAAGTCACTCCAGAAATGCGCATCTGGAAAACATACAATTTCCAATCATTCAATAGATGTTTTGGTTTCATGGCTATATCCATTGCTGCATCTAGCGCAAACACTGGTGTTTCAATATTTCACTAATGCCTGGAGTATTACCTGAGTGCTAATAGGAATAAGGCCCCTTTTTGCTCTGAGTTAAGACATGTTGTTCAATCCCCCCAAAATTAAAAAAAAAGGATCCTATGTTAGAGGCAGGTTTACTACCATTTTCAGAGTTATGAGGCAATCTGTTAGAAACTGTAACAGCAAGATCTGTAAATCCAATGTTTCATTAAGAAGGTGGAATATGTTAATAGAATAGAGGATATTGTATGTTGGAAATGCTATGAATCATGTTATTTTATTCCTGAGTCCATGCTTATGTGAAATTGGGCTAACTTTCCTCTCTGTCAAATATAATATATATGGTTCTGGCAACATTTTTTTAGTTTCACTTGCTAGAGCTGTGGGACTCTAGACTCAATAGCCTCTTTCCAATTCAAAGAATAAAAGCTCCCAGGAAAGCTAGCCAGAAGCCCCTGTTTTTACAATAGATTACTTGGCTTGTTGCAATCCATTCAGCCAAACATTTTTTTTTTTACAGAGTTTGAGAGCACTGGGTGAATACCAACTACAGGAATTGTGATTAGCTTCTTCCCTTGGAAGTCTCTTTCTAGGAACTTCTATTTGATTTGATCTTGACTCAGGTAAACAAAAGGAACAAAGTGGAAATGGCCTTTGACACGCTAATTAATTACTTGCTTCTGTTAACTATTCTTCCATCAATGTTATTAAGTGGTAGAATCCAAGGATAAATAAGCAACTGTGTAAAGAGGCTTAAGTGCCATCTGTCCTTACCTGTTAAGGTCCTTGTGCCCTTAGGAGTTTATCCCTTGGTTTTATTGTCTTCCCCCATGCTCCGGCCTCCTCCCCTCTTTTTTGGGTTTTATTTTTTTTTTGTTTTTTTTTTTTTTTTAAATCTTAGGAAGAGATTTGCATGCAATGTGATTAAAATACACAGCTGGCCAATTCAGCCCTAGCTCCATGGATATTCGAAGGCGCTCAGTGAATATAAGCAAGTGTGGTTACAGATGTCCTGTTTATCTCTCAGTGATCAGAGTAAGGAAGACAGCAATTGCTGCCACATGCAGAGCAATGGTGATTAACAACGGTTAATGTGTGTGTTGAATATTAGCAAGTATTTAGTCATATGGCCCTGATGAGGACTTACAATGAATGATAAAGACTCCTTCCAAGAGTAAGCCTGGAAGATCACTATCTGATAGTAATTTTTTTCCTAAGATCAGTTAGAAGTATGGCTTCAAGTCTTACCCGTTACCCCCTTCTTATGACACAGATTTCATCCTATCCAAGCAATCGGATGAGTTTTCCACCTAGACGTTGTTTAAGTGGAAGGAAACAACACAGGAAGATAGGTTTCATCAATCCAACTATTGGATGCGGGTGAATCGCTCCTGCAGATGATTTAAAGGGTGGAGAATCTAGCCGCTGATGTTTAAAAATGCTTGTGCAAAATGACCGTACCCACATTCACACGTCTAATTGCATCTTACTTCCTTAATAGGACACTTTATTAATATGTGCTTTTTCTGTGCCTGGTTGTGTGCAAGACTGCACAACATAAATCTCAGAGTTCAGCAAGACCACCGGGACTTGTTCATATTTTGTGATGCTCACAATTTCGTCTTCACAAAAAAGCAAAGTTGAGTAAGATTCTGACATCTGTCTACTGATGGAGGCAGTCGTGGCACTCAGTTTTCAGGAATATGGACCTTTATCTTTGGAGAATAAACTTGGACCCACGTATTGTGAAGTCCAATGTAGTCATCAATGTTCTCAATGATTTTTATAGCCTTTAGGCTGGATTTATTGTTGAAAAGATCAATACTGTTTAGTCAAAATCCTTGCAAAAACACAGTCATTGCTTCTTTGCCATAAAATATCCGTGAATGCGGGTAGGCTGTTTGGAATCTGCTTGCTCACATGTCAGAAGCAAGAAGTAGTAGGATTCGGGGAATTTCATGGACTGGTGATAAGACCCTTGAATAAAAATGTCTGAGTCAGTGGAGTTGTACTACCGTAACTGAGGTTGCAGCCAGGCTACCAAGGCAGGGAGCTTCTTTCTACCTTGATGCATCAGAGAGCAGAACCTGGCCCAGAGCCTGTAATCAGTTTGAACAATCTGTCAGGTGCTTTGGGATTTGGAGGTGAAAGGTGGTATGTAAATGTCACTCATCATTTTCTGGAGCACTACATCCAGGCTGAGAAGCACAGCCTGCCAGAGACACTTCAACAGGGTGTTAGGAGTGATCTTCTTGTGAAACATATTGCACTAGATATATGTATGTTTGTTGAGCAGAATCGTATAATTCTGGTTACTATAAATCACCTGACACATTTTCCTTTATCTTCCTATTTAATCCAATTTTCTCCCAAGATTTCTTTAATATTTAAATAAATCAAACCAAAGAGCCATGTACTAAGATTTTTATTTATACAAAAGAGGTGTGATCCCAGGTCTTTAAAGCTTTTTAATAGAAAATAACAGAGCAGAGTGAACCATTTAAGATGGAGGGTTTATTTGGTTGTAGGTTGTTCTTTTTTGTTCATGAAATGTTTATGAGCCAATCACAATGTTCTCACTTGCATTCATTACTGAAAACAACCTGGGAAGTACAGAATAGCTCACGTAGGGCCTGGAAAGGACGTTCGTAGCTGAGAATTCAAAACACACGTTGCATCTATTGCTTACACTAGTGACCTGATTGTCTTGCTGCTTCCTGATTACATTACTTAATTAATTAATCAACAGAGTGTGAATTTTGAGTATTGCACCCACACGTGTGGCTTAATCATTGCTCTTGGGAGTATTCAGTGCCTCAGAAGATTTGAAGTTGAGCCCAGATAAACAAGTAGGTTCCAAGAGAGAGGATGGATCTCCTATATGGATGTGATATTTTCCTTCAGAGAGTATTTGTGAATTTATTTTCCAGATTTGCTTTTCAACAGACTAAAGCTTCCTAAATCTAGGTAGAAAAACAAACAAGGGACTATCCTCCTATTTGGGTCTTTTCTGTAATACCTGCAGAATATTTTTTATGCCTTATGGCACCAGTGAAGGGACTCTCCTTCTCTGGGGGGAAAATTGGTAGAAGAGAGAGGTGTTGGGTGGCTGTGCAGAAAGAGGGGAGGAAGCCTCAAGAGGGGTAAGAAGGAACCTTCAGGAAAGAAGGAAATTTCAGAAGAAAGACACAGGGAGACTGGCGGAAAGCAAATGTAGATCAGGTGAGGCTGCTCTCTCAGGCTCTCTGCGCATGCTGTGCTTGACAGTTCCTCTCAAAGGGCAATTCAGAGCCTGTTGATGGTTTCTTTAGGAGGGGTCTAGGAAAACCAGGTTCCAGAGAGCCTTCGTGGAGACTTTTCTCGCCTCTTGCCTGCTTTTCTGTTCTATTCAGTTCTTGATTTCCGTTTTCCACTTTTCCCTTTCAGTTTCTACTTTATCACAGCAAAATCAAGTCAGGAGCTGCTTGTGTTTTTCACTTCAGTTTTGAAAGTGGAACATGCAAAACCCTTTCACCTGCTACAAAAAACTCCAGTTTTTCCTTAGCTAGTAGCAAGTTCTTAGTATTATGTAATTTCATTATCTTCAAAGTGAAAGGCTCTATTTCTCCTCTATAGATTTATAGGTTTGCACATGTAAACAGCATCTAGTACCTAAGAATCACAGTGGTACAGCTTTTGGCATAATCATCAGGGGATAGATCAATCTGTGAGCATCACTCTAGATTGTGTACACTTGTTATCTTATGCATGTTTGCACGCTGGTGGAACATGGGTACCTTCTAAAACCAAAGCAAAGAAGAAAACAACCATACGAGGAAGCTGACAAGATAGAAATAGGGAGCTTCAGAAAACAGCAGCTATTTCTGGAATGGTCTTTTTTGGAGAAGAGTTGTTTTGATTTGATCTATTAAATAGGAAGGTCAAGAAAGGCAAGAGAAAAATTAAGTTTTTGTGTAAGACAGTTGTGTTGTTGGAACTGTAATACTAAAAAGTTATTACTAAAAAAACCTTCTCCATTTTTACATGTATCATTGTTTTTAGAAAACTAGTTTTCCGGTTGAGAGCTGAAAATAAGATATCATTCTTGGGCACCAATAACTTTACACTCCACACCCAAAGCTCTTGGAATAAAGATTCAACTTTTCAACTTTGTGAACACGGCTGAGAAGGTTTTAAGTTTTTTTTAAAAGAAAAATAGCTAAGAATAATTTAAATATTTTATTTAAATATAATATTCAGGTTAAAATAAGGGCATATCCTTTAAAAATATGCTCTGGACATGAAAGAATCATTTAAAACATAGGTGAAGATATGAGGCATCTCTCCAACCACTTTGAGGATTTATCATACGCTGGCGAGTTTTAAGATTGAACCTGGCAGTAAAGACCTCCATGCAATGATGATGATATTTATGAGATATACTTGTTGCTTCAGCTCCTTTGAAAGAGTAAGGAAAAAGGCACTGGGTTTTCTTGGGGCACCTGCTTGTAGAAATCTCAACAGAGAACTTAACACTAAGCCTGAATATTTTTTTTCCTCATCAGCAGGCTTAAGTCTCTCTAGAAGATGTTGAGAACAGCGATCGTGTTTTGGGGGAAAAAAAAGTCAGTAGTAGCTTTTGATAAGTACCATGTAAAATACTCAAGTAGTATATCTAAAGGAAATTGGTCATAAATTTTTAAGTATTTTTGAAGTTTGGATGAAGCCATATGTTAGCAAAGAGAGTCCAAAATAAAGCCTGACTTTGGAAATGTCTTCAAAGTTGCCTTTTCACACAAATATGAACTCATAAATTAACCATGGATTTAGCTGAATATCCCGCCTACATCAGTATGATTTTATGTCACAACTAAGTGGTGTAAATTTGTATTATTCATATTAGAAGAATGAAGCTAAATGCCAGCTTTAAGTGAAAAGTATTCACCAATAAATCTGAATACAAAATACATAGAGTGCCGTGTTCTGCTTCAAAAATGCTTTATCCCATAGAGGTAAAATCATAAGTTTCATATGCACGCTTACATGAGCTTGTAAAAACTACATGAACTTGCAGGAATTCAGCCCAGTTTCTATCCGCTACCTTTCCAGTGTCATTCTCAATGCCCATCACTGGCATGTTGCTTGAAACACTCTATTCTCTGAACCTCCTGTCTCATCAGAATCAAGGGAGAGTGGCAGAGTGAATACTTCAAAGGGACCATGATACCGGCAGGCCAAAGCAATATCCCTTCTACCTCCCTCTATTGTTTACTATAGTTAAATTTGTGCCCACTTGGGTTCCCGGCTCTGCCCCTTCCACCATGGAAGAGGCTATTGGGAGCCTTACGGCAGCGTTTTTGCCCCTGCTGCTGCCTCCAAAGAAACCAACCCTGAAGGACAACATAATAAAGCTCCTATGATTGCAGCCATATGATTATCTTTTGCTAATTTCACCCACTTCCCTTGGAGTGCAGAACTCGTAACTATTACATGACTTTCATTTTTACATATGTAAGGAAAAAGCCTTGATTCCCACAAGCTGTCAGTTAATGTTACAATGCTTTAACTGAGAGGCTGCAAGCATCACCCACTCCTTAGAATGCTAATGATCTGCATCAGATGTGTGATCACAGAAGACCATGAACTGGGCTGTTTTGTAGCCCCGTTGTATTTTTAGCTTATAGCAACGATCTTGTGCTGTGTACTTCTGGTTTTTCACTTTGTTTGGGGGTTTTGTTTGGGTTTTGGGTTCTTCCTCCCTCCACTCCCTTTTGGTTTTAAGTCTCCTGTGTGTTTGTAGACTAGGAAAAATAGGCGGGGATGTGGAATATCATCTCTAAATGTATCTGAGTCATAAATAGAAAGAAAGGAAGGAATAAAACATAATGGGAAAACCAGAATGGGATATACTTCACAGGTAGAGATATGAAACATCAGCTCTAGTCTTCTGTTTGCATGTCTAGCTGCATGAAGTGCTCAGAACAGTATCAGAAAAATCTGTCTTTCTGTGTCATTGAGAGGCAAAAAAGCTGGACTCCTCTTGGAATTCCCAAATTCTGTTCCTGTGACTCAAGTTCATCATGCAGCACACAAGATCATGTCTACTCTTTGGGAAGTTTACTTTGGTGATGATGCTGAGGTTACAGAACAGAAGAAGATATGTTCTCCCAATTCCTTTTTCTCTGGACTTTCCTTCCTTATCAATGTCTCTGTAAATATGAGATATCTCATAGTTTTATTGGTAAGGGCTGTGTGCTAAGCAGCAAAGACCCATAGAGACTTGCAAGTAGTAGATGAAGATAAGTTTCAGTACAAGCCTCAGTACATCCACTACTCAGACTAGGGTCAGTCTTTGCATGCCTATTTAGGGAAGATGAAAAATCAAGTGAAAAGTCAAGCAAAAAGTTGACTTGCTTGTTCGGTAAAAGGTAATAATAACTGAATAAATAATCACGCTCCAAGATGCTGCTAGGGGATTTTCAATGGCTCTTGACTGTACAATCCTTCAGATGAGTTATACTAACTAAGTACAACACACATTTGGGTTGCTGTACCTATCAGATCTTCTGTTTATTAGGGAGCATTAAGTTGCTGTTGACACTAATTTTACATCCAAAAACCCAATGTAAAAATAATACTCTGTGCATAGTGGTAGTATTATTTTGAGATCTATATATTTCCCTCTTTCCAGTGACTGACTTAACTGGTCCAATAACCTCTATCCTATTCTCTTTATATTAATGATTTTTTTTAAAATATATTTATTATATTTTTTCTTCATGGCTATGTGCCTTCAAAGAAAAGGAGACCAGAAGTTTCAGAGCCTTTCCAGTTCTGTACTTTAGTTTGAGGTTCAGGGCAGACTGTCCCCTTGATGAAATGTATTCAAGAAGACTTTCTCAAAAAACCTGTTAGGGTAGTGTTGAACAGTGTTGTGATCTTGATGGTTTGAGATGTGAGCCTCACTAAGGTTTCAGCTGTGGCTTTGAAGGTTTCAGAATGACACCTGCGTAGGGAATTGGAATCCCTTCTTTTGGGCTTTGGTCTTGGATTAGAAAATTGTGTTCAGGCTGCCTCTTCTTCCTGGGGCAAGTAATTGAACATCCAGTGTATTTCACCTTTATTGGTTAGGAAAAGAGGTGATAAAAGAATGTAGTCTATTCCTTAGCATTTTATGGTGTCGTTTCAATGAAGTTAGATGTTAACTACTTGCATAAAACAGTTTTTAACAGAACACACTTTTGCCATATGGGAGAAGATATGCCGCTTGCTGCTATTTTATTTTCCTGCATTTCCCTCATGATCCATCTATATTGCAGCCATAACCCAATTCCCAATCACCACAAGGTTGCCATCTTATCCTGCTGCAGGATGGTTAATGGTTGTCAGGCTAAAAGGGTCTAACCAGTGTCTGAAATAAGATAGGATGGCAGTGGGTACCTTACTGGACTTGCAGCTCAAAGATTTAGCAAGATCAGAAGGAATTGGTTAGTGCTTCATCAGTCCTTCCGATTCAATCACGTTGAACCATGTTTTCTCGCTGAAGTTAGTTGTATATTAATCCAGATTTTAGGTTCACATCTCTCAGCATTCAGCTGTGTGAGCAATCATATTCAAGTGAATGCAGTTCTTTGTGGCACTAAATGCTGCAGATCAAGGGCCCAGCAATAATAATTGTTCTAATCAGCTTTTTTCCCCTTCACAGGAGGCAAAGTTGAGTTGTTAGCACTACCTATAAAAAACCCTGACCAGCTCCAGACTTTGACAAATGTGACAGAATGTAGATTCACGTGATTTTTCCCTCTGGGCAACAGAACCAACTGAGACCATGCAGGTCTACTCCTTGAATACACTCATCAGTCCGGGATATGGGAGGAGATCAGGTATTTAATACTGTATTTTCGACCTGGTTTTGTCTGCACCTCGCTATGCCATCCAGACTATGGTTGCAAAGACTCAGTCCAGGGTTTGACTATTGGTAGTTATGAACGTGCACTACTTCCTATAGTTAAATCTGCAGGAATATATCCTGAATGCTTAGGTGTGTGAGGACTAAAAGGATTTTACTTTTACTAGGTTTTCATTGCCCAGGGCAACACAGTTGCCTAGAAATAGTTAATGGTGCTCCTTGAAAAGTCAGCCCTCCTTTTAAGGGTCATTGTTATCTCCGTTTTAAGGCTGAACTGAGATTTAAATTTAACTTCACGTTATTGAGATGCAAATCACCCTGGTCTCATAAGTGTTATATGTCTAAACCATATTTTTCATCATGAAACTCTCTTTTTTTTAAAAGTGTTTGCCTTTAAGTACATTTTTGCATTGAACTAAATATATGTTTAATCTTTTTCTCCTCCAAAGGCAAGGTCTTTCAACTCATGCCAGTGTTATTATTTCTCAAAACGAGTTTCATCTTGATCCATAAACATTTTATGCCAAGAATAATGCTGTTTTAAAGACAATAGTGCCTATTTCTGCCTGCAGCCATCGGAAACCCCATTAAGGAGGCAGTAGGAATTAAAGACACTTAATCATATTTCCCCCTTTTTAACTGTGATTTTTTTACACTCTGAAGCAGTTTTTCTATCCTTGCTGAGTCCTATTGAATGCCATAAATCTTAATTAAAGATGTAATTTTTTTTCTTTATGAAATCTGAGCTGGAAAGAGCATTTCTTATTTTTAAGACCAGCACTGTGTGCAGGCTCATAAAACAAACAAGTCTTTTACACTCACAGGGTTTCAAAACCAGTTATTGCTCCCATCATGTTGAATTGGTTCCATAATTATTATTATTGTTGGGTTTCTTGTTTTTATGATTATTATTAATGCCTAATCTTTGCATTTTCTATGCACAAGACATCATGGGGAAAATAATATCTTACACAACGTGCATATCTGTATAGAAAATGGAGAAGGGCTTATAGAAATATACCCATTAGCACAGGGATTTGTTTTTAATATATTCATTATAAAATGTGGTGATTTTTGTTGGATTTTTTTTTTGGTGTAGGAGGTGTTTCAGTTTGGTAGAATTAAATAACACACTTGGTGTTTTGTAAACTTGTGTTAGTTTATTGAAGACAAGAGAACTACGTTGGGTTTCACTGGGAGAAGTGTCATCTCTTATTATGTAATTTTCACACAGTTCCACATACTTTTCCTGTTGAGAGTAAGGAGAAAAGTAAAGTTTCACTGTCTTATCTGTATTAGTGGGGAGAAAGAGGTGCTTCACACCTCTCAAGATGAGACTCTACTATCTTCTTGTAGTTAAAATGGAAAGCACCGCAGAAAGGTTTTGATCTGGAGCCCATTAAATTAAATGGGAAGATTTGTATAGTTTCTTGGTAATGAGTCATATTTTCTCTGTAATGGAACCCGCTGGACTATATCATTTGACAGCCTTGTTCTGAATGCTAAGGCATTTTAAGAGCCTCCTCCAAAGTCAAGGAAAATCAACATGGATTTTCCCAATAATTTCACCACCTTTTTTGGTTGAGCTTCTTATTGACTAATTGGGCAGATACCATTGCAGTGAACTTCCCTTGGGTTGTAGGAAGCACTGGCTACTAGGTTATGATGGCTTTCCAAGCACTTCTCACCACAACAATAGACCGACGCCATCAAAAGGGAAGCCATTAAAAATAACAAATTACTAAGAACTCCTGGTGCAAAGGAAGTAGCAGTACAGGCATATCCATAACTGTGGTCCATCTACTCACAGCTTTCAGCCTGGCAGATGCTTAGGGAGACCATTAACTTTCCATTCCAGATCTCATGGTAAGATTAGTTTATGTATTTACATATCAACACTCTCACGGTCCTGCTGGCTAGTAATGATACATCCATTTAAATTTGGCTCTTGTACGCGGAGTTTTTCCAGTTAATGCTGCATTTTGGAAAATAGTATAAAAGAAAGTAAGTATTGCACGCTGAAGAATAAGCTGTTTCTTAAAGTTGTGAGCTACCACATGAATATGTGCACACGAATATCAAGCACGCGAATAATGTTCCTCCTGTGAATAATGCTGCTTAGTCAATGATGAAACATTCATGTGACTAAAACTACCTATGGCTAAGTCCTTGTGAGGGTGCAACCTCATGTTCTGACCTTCTGCTGCAAGGTCATTGTGTTTCCACAGCTGCCAGGTCAACCAATGAGACACCAGTGGCCTTTATTAGATACTCACAGTTACTGTTCCTTAACATAACATGACCTTCCTCAATGAAGCCTGAATCAAAAGGTCATTGATTTACTAGCTGTGAAGTGATGTTTCCTCACTGGCATCTAATAATTTATTTAAAACATGGTTTTGCCAGGAAAATAGCTCATTATTTTAGATCCACATCTCTGCTTTCAGAGGCATTTTGGAAGACAGGAAAAATGCAAAGACATTACGTTTCCCATCACTGACTAAGCAAGAATACCAGTTGCAGACTTTATTTTGTGTAAGTTTCGTTCTTGTAGCTATAGTATCTCTCTTCTACATGGGTACTGAATTTGGGATAAAAGCAGGAAACTCTGTATCACAAATCAGTTGCTGTATTTGGTAGTTCCCACTTCATACATGGTAATTATGTTGTACAGCTATTCTGAAGCTTCCAAGTGAAAGACCATAATTTTCATGCTTGCTCTGTTTTATAAAATGTAAAACGACTACAGTCGGGGAAAAAAAAACAATTGGTAGCCTTTTTTTTTTTTTTTTTCCCAAGGTGGTGTAATTCTGGGGCCAGAGGTGGTAAAAGATGAAACTTTATTTTGAGGATACTTTTACAAGTAGTAGTAGTAGAAGAAAAGACCAGAAGCATTTGGGAGTCATGGATGGTGGGGAGAAAAGGTGGTTCTAGGTGGAATCATGTAATTAGGGAAGCTGGTTTGAGGACAGGATAGATGAATTCTTCCCAAACTTTAAAAATAGCAATCCATGTACTTACAGACTGGGAAGCATAAGACACGCAGCTTTATTTACTAAAAGGCTGTGATCCTGCAAGCTCTTGGGTGTACAAGTAATTTAATGCAGGTGAACAGGGAACTGACATAGGTCATTTGGGGTTATTTTAGGTTAATTTAATTTTTCAGTTTATGATGTATCTCGTTGAGAGCTGATTAACTATGTTGCTGATTGACCGTTATACTACTTTTTAAAAAAAACAGTGATGATAAGAACCCCTCCAAACAAAAATAGTAACAAAATCTCCTTCTACTGCCTTTGAAAAAGGCTAGTGAAATTTGTTCATGCTTTTCACTCATCAGCTATTTTCTTGTTTTATCAACTATAAACATAGACATACCTACATAAATATACATATACATAAACACACGCACGTATGCATATATAAAGATATTTATTTTTTTGTTCAAGTCCTCAAGGTACGTGGTAGGTACTGAGACAGAGTATTGTTAAAGTGATGTTTTCAGGGAAGCTTAAAGCTGTTTTTTCTCACAGACTGAACGGGTGTAAATTTGACTTCTGGATTGGTTTAGATGTTTACCTTATTCCAAGCCACCGATGCAGTAATGCCATTGACACCAGATGGCTGTCAATGTCAGCAAAATGCTCAAATGTTTGTGATGAGTGTCTGCAGCTGATGAGGGTAGAATCATAGAATCATAGGATAGTTCAGGTTGGAAGAGACCTAGAAGATCATCTAGTTCCAACCCCCGTGCCATGGGCAGGGACATCCCACTAGATGCCCATCCAACCTGGCCTTGAACACCTCCAGGGATAGGGTATCCACAGCCTCCCTGGGCAACCTCTGCCAGTGTCTCACCACTCTCACAGTGAAGAAATTCTTCCTTATGTCCAGTCTAAATGTGCCTCTCTCCAGTTTATATCCATTCCCTCTGGTCCTATCCCCACAAGCCTTTACGAATAGCCCTTCTCCTGCTTTCTGGTACGGGTCCATCAGGTACTTGAAGGTCTCTATAAGATCTCCTCTGAGCCTTCTCTTCTCCAGGCTGAACAACCGCACCTCTCTCAGCCTGTCCTCATAGGGAAGGTGCTCCAGCCCTCCCATCACCTTTGTAGCCCTAAAGGGTAGTTCTACTCCTGCTAGTCTGCGACAAAATTAGTGCGGTGGTGTTTTATTTTCACTTCTGGTTTTATGTTTTTTTCTTATTTTGTATTTTCTTTTCGGTCGTCTTCCAGTGGTGAATCTGGTGCTACAAACTAAACATGAAGAGGATATCACTGTTTTCGATGGAGGTTAGAATAAGCCTCGAAATTGAGGTACATGATCAAGTCCAGGCAGAGTACTTTACCTTATTGCCTTGCACTTATTCTATGACTTAATAGGAATTTTATGTTTAGGATTCAAGTTATTTACTAAATTCACTGGCACTGTAAAAAAAATACTGTCATTCAAGGACTACTTCATGATTTGGAACACTGTCAAGGCTTTCCTAAGTACTGGAGTTAGTTATTAAAATGTAAAATCTCCTCTTTGCTGTGACCTCAGAAATCGAGATGAATATACAATGTTGAACCTGGATGTATTGTGGCTTGAATTATAAAAATCTTTACAGATGATGGGATTCAGAACTGCTCCGATTGCTTAGGTTTATGGCTTAGGTCCATCCTTATATTATCATTATGTTAACTTTAAAAGAGACTTCCCAGGAACTTAATAGACAAATCATGGCAAATAATTATCAGTTCCTACCTCGGTCTTATTTTTTCAGTGGGTTTAAACAATGCGGTACTTTAATTACATGATTATTTAAAGAGTAACATCTTTGTCAAAGTTAATGTTTTAATAAATGAACAAGAATTTTCTGATAATTAAAAAAACCATTGAATAAAATTATGCACTTATACTGAGAAATGACTAGTCTGCCTTCAGTAGAAACAAGACAGATTTTCACAAGCCTGTGAGCTCTTTGTCTGCTCTTCAGAACATAAGAAGCTCTGCACCATTATCTCCTGTTGAAGGCAGCGAAGGGAATTGTTGGCTCCAGTGAGTATGGGATCATGGTGCACAGGCAGGGAGGTGAGCAGTCCCCAGCTGCACAAACACCCAGCCAGGTCTGCACATGTACCAGAAATGAACCTGATCTGAGTCAAGTCCAGGAAAGAGCTGTGCCTCTGAAACTCTAGACTGCTAAAAAATATAAAAAGAGATTAAAAAAGAAAAAGAGAAGACCATATACACCTACAAGATTCTGTCTAAATTAATAGGACTACATTGTGTAGAAAAAGCCTCCATTCCAATAAAAATACAGACGTTCGTCTTTCTCAACTCCACCTTTTTCATGAGTATGTTCCTGTCACTTAGTTTTTCAGCTCCCAGTCAATTCTATGCTTAACCAAATAATATCTCCTGGGAAATACAATTTCATAATAAGTGAAAAAAATACTCCAAGGGCTTGCTGAAAGTCCAGGAATTTTCAACAGGTGAAGGTGAAAAACATCAACTGAAGTTGTTGCCATTAGGTAATATTTCTCACTTCAAGAAGATAAAAGTATTTTTCTCTGACTTTTTTTTTCCTTAAAACACTCATTTTTTTGGTAGTGGAATGTAACACAGATAGTAGGTCATAGAGCATACATTCATATGTTTTATTCTTACCTTCTATATGTAAAAGCCAAATACAGTATTTTTCTTCATAAAAAAAAGAATTGTATTGTAACTAAAATATTTTGGAAACCTTGTTCATGTAAGTTTTTACAGTTTAACATGATTCAGACAAGAAGAAATAAAAAAAGATTTAAAGTGTTAGGGCTAGATACAGATTATTTGAATCTCCAAATGTTTTTTCTTCCATCACTTTTTACCTTCTTGCCGATGTCGATGATGGCTCTGCAGCAGCCTGGCACGGGAGAAGGGACCCAAACAGAGGGCAGGAAGCTGTTGTTCTCCTAGTTCTGCTACAGCCAGACTTTGCACCACGAGAACCAGCTCTTCTGCAAGAACCAGTTTATTATCCAATGCATGACCTAGCTGGAGGGTTTGAACCAGGCTGTAGCCTCTGGCAATGAAAAAGACAAAAGTGGAGCTCAAGCAGTGTGGAAAACTGCTGCCTGTCATCAACAAATATGATCTGTCTCCAGAGCAGTGTGATACCACACACCACGCCTTTGGGGACTGCAGATGTGACAGGAAATGTTGGGTTGGGGTTTTTTTCAAGCTGCAGGAACTAAAGTATTTATCTGTTTTGTGTTATTGTCAAGCCGTGTGGATCCTCTGGTTAGTTGGGATGCAGTGCAGTTGGGTGAATTGGACTCATCCAATTAGGGTTGTGTGCAAGACAGTTATGAGTAAAGTAAGCGAATGTGACTGAAGAAGTGTGACTTGTGGTGGTCTGGCTCGGGGTTGATGTGTTGGCCCTGTGCAAGAGATATCAGCTTTTGGGAATGAAGCTTCAGGCACTGACCCGGGGGAGGTGCAGAACCCGGAAAAATTTAATATATATTTTCTCAAGCTAGGCTCACTGCATAAATCACAGAGAACTCAGGTGTTAGCCTACCAGCTGTAACCGTTCTTGTCATCCAGTATTGCACGTTGTATTTTGAAGGCAATAAGGCCTTACGCTCATGACAGGAAATTATTGCAGATGTAATTATATGTACAGTATGGTTAAATTCCAGTGCAATATGTATTACCACCCATCAGTTACAATAATCACTGTACAGATACAATCTGTTTCCTGATAAAATGCAGAGGTTTGTAACACACTATACATTGCATTTACAGAGAAAGCCCTAACTGTGACTCAAAGCCCTTTATCCACTTTAATCGTAGCTGTGTGGTACCTGGGGGATAATTATTCCTATATTATATGTTCTGAAATGACAGAAGCTTTTCAGGCAGCTGAATTGGTAAAATGAGAACTAATGATGTGAATGGGGGATGAGGTTGTCCACTCCTCTTACTGGTTGAAAGGTCATCTGTGAATTGCATCACAAAATAATTCAGGTTGAAAGGGACTACTGAGGATCATCTAACCCAGGTGTCCTCTTATGTGGGGTTAGCCCATCCCAGAGAGTGGACTTGCCTTCAGGAATTTTCCACCATCCGATTTCTCCCGGCCATTGAAGTGTCTCTGAATAAGACCTTTGTCCTACAGCTTATTGATTTGTTATAATCCATGAGGTTGTTTGGGGGACACCCCATCCCCTTGTCCAGGCTGTTAACAAAGAGCTTGAAGAGCATTTTGTTTTTCCCTGAAATGGTCCCTAAAGTGTACCACTGACAGCTGGCCACAGGTTGTCCTTTGTACCACTGACCACCATCCTGCAAGCCTTGAGATCCAGGTAATCTTCCACATTCAGAATATTTATTTAAGCAGAGAATGTTTATCCAAACACAGAATGTTTATTCAGTTTCTATCTTTGTAATACATATATTCTGGGAGTCTGTGTGAAAATCTTTGCCCAAGACAAGGTGTTTAAAGCCCACTGCCCCCAAAGTAATGACACAAATCTCAGACACAAAATATCACACTAATTTTTCAGAGTGGGAAGTTAAGGCACAGATAACTGAATTTCTCACTGAATTCTAAAATCACAATGAAGGATATTAAGAAGGTAGATACCGTTTCCTCTAGGGCTTTGAAAGGTTTGTTTCTTTCAAAGGGTTAAGGACCGCAGATAACACCAAGCTGAGTGGTGCAGCCGTCACACAAGAAGGATGGGATATCATCCAGAGGGACCTGAACATGCTGGAGAATTGGGCCTATATGAACATCATGAGGTTCAATAAGGCCAAGTGTAAGGTTCTACACCTGGGCCAGGGCAATTTGCAATTTCAATATAGGGTGCGGGGTAATGTGGTTAAGAGCGGCCCTGCAGGGAAGGACTTGGGGGTGGTCAATGATAAGAAGCTCGACATGAGCCAGCAATGTGCGCTCGCAGTCCAGAAGGCCAACCACATCTTCAGTTGCGTCAAAAGAAGCTTGGCCATCAGGTTTAGGGGGTGATTCCCCCTCTACTCTGCTCTTGTGAGACTCCTCCTGAAGTATTGTGTCCCATTCTGGAATTCTCAATATAAGAAGGATATGAAACTGTTGGAACGGACCCACAGGAGGCTCCAAAGATGATCAGAGGGCTGGAGCACCTCCCATACAAAGACAGGCTGAGAGAGTTGGGCCTGTTCAGCCTGGAGAAGAGTTGGGCCTGTTGGGCCTGTTCAGGGATACCTTATAGGAACCTTCCAGTGATCTTCCAGTAACTGCAGAGAACCTACAAGAAAGATGGGGAGGGACTTTTTACAAAGGAATGCAGTGACAGGATGAGGGGTAATGTCTGTATATTGGAGAGGAGAACATTTAGGTTAGACATCAGGAAGAAATTCTTCACTATGAGGGTAGTAAAGCACTGGAACAGGGTATCCAGGGAAGTTGTGGCTGCCCCATCCCTGGAGGTGTTCAAGGCCAGGTTGGATGGGCCTTGGGCAGCCTGATCCTGTGGGATGTCCCTGCCCATGGCAGGGGGGTTGGAACTAGATGATTTTTAAGGTCCCTTTCAACCCAAACCATTCTATGATTCTATGATTATTTTCTGCATAATGGTGAGAGTATATACAATGCAGTTAGATCCCAACAGCATACCACTCATCTACGTATATGTGCGAGGCACAATTTTAATTACCTTGAGTTTTCGGTCTTTATGGACGTTTTTTCCATTATTTGAAAACTGGCTTTGGTACGCCAGCCCAATCCATTGGCAGAGGTCAAGGATCCTAACCAAAAATGTTGCTCTAATTTAACTAAATTAAGGGCATAGCATATTTTTTAGATAAACAAAGGGAAGTCAGCCTTCAGATCGTCTTTCTTCTTTCAGCTGCTGCCCCTCGCCTGGTGTGTAAATTAAGAGCTCTTGTGCTAACCATCGATTTTCCTCCCTAGTACTAGGATCCCAAGGGGACACATCTTGCTGGGTTTATTCTTGAGGAAGCCCATTCCAATGCTGCACAAAGCTGACATTGTCAGGAAGATTTAGCTTCCGATGATAAAACATCTTTCATTGTGAATTCTTCTCATCATAAGAAGCTTACAAATCCTAAATCACAGTGGGGCCACCCCTTCTTTTGCTCTCAGTGCACTGCCATAACTCTTCCACCTTAACTATCAGAGGAATGCTGTCTATGTGTCTTATCATGCCTGGGTCAAAGGTGAATATCTGAGCTTCTAGGTCATGATAATATGAAGTGCTGTGGAATATGGTAATAACAATCCTTCAGGAATCTCAAAGGCTGTTCTGTAAATGCATAAGCAAGCCCATGTAACTCTGCTTTTTGTCTTCCACTGCAGACCTGATGTTACCTTCAAAGTGGAGGTTAAAGAAACTCCTGAAAGCAGCTTTGGGGTGGTGAAGGTAAAAGGCCGGGTTTTAGCCATTGATAACATTGAGGAACAACTGGGAGAAGAGTTTACATAACTGTCTCTGGTCTGAAGTTGAGCTCACAAGCCTTGCAGTCTTGATGCATGTCACTAGTGTAAATAGGCACTGATTACTCTTGGAATCATTCAGTAACCTTTCAGCATTCGTCCTCCTTAAAATAAAGAGTTCTTTGTTAATCGGAGGAAACAAAATAATAATAATAATTAAAAGAGTCTCATCTGTGAGCGAAAAGCTTCCTCTAATTATCAATTATTTTTCCTTGAGATAACTTTTTTTTCCTTCCTGCTGGGCTTTTGTCTTCCAGTTCTGTCCCTAAAAGTTTTCTTTAAAAAAAGGAAAAGGGGAAGTGGCACGTGAATAGGTTAAGTAACCACCGCTGTCCCCCACAGAGAACTGTGTCTTTGGGGAGTGCTTTCGGCCTTTCTGGAGCCTGGGCAAATCTTGGGTGAGAGGTGGTCAAGGTAAGTGACTAAAAGAAATAGAGGAACTTCCATGGGCTTTTGTCAGGCGACAGGGAAAGGCTGGAGGAACTGTCGAGCAAAATGCTCTTTATTCTGTGGAGCATGAGGAGCAGTGTGTGTGCATGGTAATTGGAGGAGGAAGGCCAGCCGTTGCCGGTGTGTTCTGAACCCTTAATAATCATAATGGAAATACGAAAGACCACAAGATGGAGCATCATTTCCTATCACTGGATGCGCAGAGGGAGCATGGAGGCTTGCTTGCCTCTTACTGCAGACAAAAGGAGGCACAAAGGAGGCTTTTCCTCTGTGTATTACGATAATGGGCAGAATCTAAAGATGTCCTGTTGCTGTAGACTACTCCTCTGAAGTACATGCAGGTCACTCCTTAAGAAACCTGTTGCATTTCCCTAATCCTAAGAGGAATCAAAATAAAGACATGCTTTGTGTAACGTAACAAATGTGCTGTGGTAGTACTGTGACATTAAATTTGGCGTTCACTCAGCAGCAGATAGCAGTCCTATCATCACGCTGTGCTCAAAGCCCTTTCGGTGTCTCCCGTTCTCCTTGGCCTTCACGCTCTTTTTCTCCCACCGAACGCTCCTCCTGACATGCTTAATATCCAGAAACTTGTTCTCTAATTTCCGTGGTTATGATCTGCAACCTGCCCAGTGGTGCCAGGAAGTGAATCACAGACTTTTCACATGTATAGGTATCAAACTAGTTCCAGCCAAAACAGAGAGATGTGTTTGCGGCTGATTCAGTGGTTTGGTGATGACAAGCCTCATCGAGCATAGATGGTCCACTACTGAGTGTGTAACAAAGTCAGGAATTCACCATATGAGAAGAGAAAAAGGCTTTCTCTTTTTGCTTTTCTCCTTTGTGCTTAACTTATATGATCACACACACAAAGGAAAAAAAAAATAAAAGAAAGGGGAGGTTGTCCCCGGACAATTTTAAGGTCTGTTTTCAATGAAACTGTTTTTTTTTCCCCACCAAGGTCAGTGTTCGTCTTGCCCCGGCCCTGGTCCCTCCTCCCCTTTTCTGAGCTCTAGCATCCAGTTATTTTTTTAAGGCTTGTGACAAGAGACTTTTCAGATTTTTGTTGTCTTAAAGTGCAATTGTATATATAAGAAATATGAGGACTAGAGGAAAATAAAGGTCTCATGCCTGAGTGCTCTTGTAGCATTTTCAACTCAATAGTAATTCTAACAGTTACAACAACAATAATATTAAATAATTTTGTGATAACAAAGAATAATAGCAAAATGTAAGAGATTTATTACCCTATATAGAAAAAAAATAGGTTCTGCATTAATTGAATAGTGAAGAAAATGTGAAAATTAATCCAAGTTTTCATTTACAGTTCTGACAGAACCAGAAAATAACAGATTTTAAGACCAGAAACAGACCTTAAACTACCCGCTTTTTCAATCTCTGTAACAAAGAATGAAAATATCACCTAACTTTTTCAAAGGCTGAGAAATAATAATTTAATTTCTCCTTTGTCCTTGTTACATTTTAAAAAATAGATGGGAAAAGCAAAAGCATGAAAAAGTTGATGCAAATTTTCCCCAGAGCTGGAATTTACAGGTGGAAAACTTGGATTATTTGGATCATATTCATATGCACTTAACCACTAGGATCTGTTCTTTATCACACAGCTCCAAAACGTATTAGCTGAGAAGATCTATTACAAGTAATTGGCAGGAGGTCACTCACAGGCCCTTGGCCTAATCCAAGCAAGTTGAGCGCTTGTGGAAAGGGGCTCCCATTTGCTTCTGTACTTCACATCAAAGGAAAAAACAGAGTCCTACGTCTTGTTCAGATGTATTTACCAGTTTTGCAGAGCCAAAACGTTGTGGATACGTAGTACAAACACTGTAGCTGAACGACCCCAAACCAATTTGTGTAAAGAACGAGTCAGATGCTTGTATAGATGGTAACGTAACTGTGAGTGTCCTCCACGTAATGTATGTGTAATTGTGAGATTTCTATATATGAAGATTGTTTTTTCCTTGTGCTAGTAATACTGAAACAATTGTATGAGAGGGATAATGATATGTGTTCATATGATATGTGACTCACTGTCACTCTGGTCTGGATGGTATCACTGAAATCTTGGGGGATGTTCTGAAAAAACAAGTTCCCTAGATATCGAAGCGGTAACTGCAGAGACTGTGGATATTTTTCATTTTTAATTAGCCTGTTCAGCTGATTTAAGTAACATACTGCTGCATTTAGTTTGCAATCATGAGTTATGGATAAAATTATCTTGTAAAGAAAACAAACATCCCTTTTCAAATTCAAGAGTAATAACGTGCTCTAGGAAGCTGTCTTTCATGCTTTAGAGGAAAAACAAAGGTATTTTTGAAGTCCTTAACCTAATTAATAAAGCTAATAACAATTACTTGTGATGATTGTAATCCTTTTCTAGAAGATGTCTTTTAGAAAAAGCAAAAAGCTCAAAAGCACACATTCAATGAGAGATTGGGATCAGAGGACAACAGTTTGGAGGAACTTCTGGAAGTCAAATCTTCAGCTCAAAGGACGACCTAATCAGATCAGATAGCTCAAATCTCTGTTTGGGTGATGAAAAAATTAGTAGGGCTTTTTCTCTTGGTGTACATTAATTTGCACACCATTCCAGAGGTGGAATGTAACACCACTAGGTTTTACTGAAGTCTATTACATTCCATTCCTGAAATTGCCTCCTTTATAGTCAGCAGAGTAGAGGCATAAGTCAACTAATCCTGAAATAGATATCTGCATAGACAGAACTGCCTAAAGTTATGCTGGTTGGATCTCCACCGAGAAGAATGTGAGAGCACTTTAAAAGTAGATGTGTGAAATTAACTGGTTAATTCCATTTCCAGTGGCTGCATTTGATCAGATATATTCCGACCTATACATCTGGAACCTTGCTGAAGTCTGCGCAAGATCTTCTTATAGGCTGACTTGAGAACTGACTCAGACAAAATGTCTTTCAAATATCCAAGTTTGAAATTTACAACCAAGACATCTTAGTAAAAATGCTTAATAGCCCTAATTAAGGAAACAGTATTTGAGCTGCATATCTTGTTCAGGCATACTTTGTAATGTTTTTGTTAAAGAAGTGAACCTGTCAGAGATTGAACTAATTCCCAAGAAAATGATAGGAAGTCCTTATAAAAAACCCAGAAAGCGGCTGAGGTGGCAAACGGCCCACTGTAAATTCTCAGAGTTGTCATGTTTTTTCAGTTTCCATTCCTAACAGATTATACTTGCTTCCACTGACTGGAACATTTAGACATAATTCAGTTAAGTATAGAAGGAACTATTTTCCCATTCTTGTTGAAATCATAGAATCACTGAACAGTCTGGAATCTTTAAATGTCCCACCTAGTCCAAACCCTCTGAAGCTAGCAGAGGGGTGTCTCCAACTAAATCAGGTTGCTCAGAGCCCTGTTCAGTCTGACTTTGACAGTTTCCAGAGATAAGACTTCTACCACCTCTCTGGGCAACCTGTACCAGTGTTTCACCACCCATATTCTAAGAGATATCTTCCTTTTATGTAGTCTGAATCTTCCCTCTAGTAGTTTAAAACTATTATACCTTGTCCCACCACTGTAGGCCCTGCTAAAAAGTTAGTCCCCATAATTCTTATAAGCTCCCTTTAAATACTAAAAGGCTGCAATAAGGTGTCTCTGGAGTCTTTTCTTCTCCAGGCTGGACAAGAACAACTCTCTCAGTGTCTTCCCACATAAGACAAGATTTTCCATCCCTCCGATCTTTTCATGACTCTCTCCTGGACCCACTCTGACAACACTATGTCTTTCCTGTGCTGAGGGCTCCAGAACTGAACACAATGCTCCACATGTTGTCGAATCATGTCCAGTTTTTCATCCACCAATATGCCTGAGTCCATCAAATCCATCTCTCCAATTCGGAGAGAAGGACGATGGGGGGACAGTGTCAAAACCCTCACAGAAGTCTAGATACATGACATCCATAGCTCTTCTTTTGTCCATTAATACAGACACTCCATTATAGAAGACAGGTTGGTTGGTTGTCTTTCATGAAGAAATTATGGCTGTCTCAAAGAGTTTTCCTGTCCTCCACGTCTCTTAGCATAGCTTCTAGGAGGATCTGTTCCACGATCTTCCCAGCCACACAGGTGAGGCTGACAGGTCAGTAATTCCAAAGGTTCTCCTTCCTACCCTTTTTGAAAATGGGTGCAATGTTTCCCTTTTTCCAGTCACTGAGGACTTCACCTGACTGTAGTTTTTAAATACCGACTTTTTAAATATCATGCAAAAATAGCTTGGCAACTACATCAGCCAATTCCCTCAGGACTCTGGGCGTGTTTTGTCAGGTCTCATGGACTTACATAGTTCACATTCCTCAGGTGGTCTTGATCTTCTCTTACAGTGAGAGGGACTCTGCTCACCCAGTCCCTGACTCGAGATTCATTCACTTGAGAAGTGTGGGAAGAGGGGTTGTCAGTGAAGACTAAGGTGAAAGTGTTGTTGAATACCACAGCCTACTCCTTGCCTGTTGGGACTAGTTTGCCCATCTTCCTCATTAGGATCGTACACTTTATTTGACCTTCCTTTTCTGGCTTACATACCTGTAGAAGCCCTTGTCATTATTCTTTACATCCCTTGAAAAATTAAGCTCTAGATGCTCCTTGGCCTTCCTGACCCCATCCCTACACAACCGGGCAACATCTCCATACTCTTCCCAGGATTCTTGTCCCTGCTTACACTGCCTGTTCATTCCTTCCTTTTCTCAAGAAATATAAAGAACTCTCAAGAACACAGGGATTACTTCTCACAGAGTCTTGTCTTCAAAAGTGACCAAGATGACATATACTTCAGAGAAACGGAGAAAAAGATAACCTGAGTGAAGTAGTTCCAGAAGCAGTAGCCTTAAAAAGTACTTCTTGCTCAACTCCAAATACTTAAGATATTAATTTAAGCCAGGAATCTGGAAGGATTCCTTTGGTATGGTAATACGAAGAACTGCACAACATTCCCTTCTGAATATGTTGGTTTTGAATGTGGAAAAAGGAATTCCAGGTTAAAACAAAGGGAGATAAAGAAACATCTTAATAAAGCTGAAACACTGAGGTTCTGGCTCTCAAATCTGCCCACAAATTAGGTTTATTTTAAATAGAGTATCATAAGATGCTGCCAAATTTCACTTCCTGGTGAAAAAAAAGTAAAGCTGAAGCTGAAACACCCCTTTAAAATAAAAGTTTGGACTATATTTTTATTTTAGAAAAGCTAATTTTCTCAGCAGTTTCTTCCTCCTGTGCTCAGTCATCTTTATATATGACTGCAACATTACCCATGAAAACAAAACCCCCACAAGCACAAGACTGTTTTTTTAAGGGAAAATGTTTAAGATGTTGAGCTATTTCTTAAGAATCTGAATGACTTTTGTGTAAACAGGTAGGCATCTGTTATACTGGAATTTCACTGTGCAGCTTAATTAGGTCTTTATGCTACTTAATGTTATGATAAATGACTTACTAGAAGTTATTAATTTAATTATAAAAGTCTCATTATTTGTTAGTAATAGGGCATATGGGAAGAGAGAAAGGAATAGGACTTTATTATTAACAAATTTCGGGGAACAGTGAGTAAATTGGATAAACAGAGGAAATGTACATCTGGCTGCTTCCATTTGTTGTATAAATCATTTGATAGTTTATACTTGTTGCAGAACTCTTGTAGACACTCATGCATGTCCAAATACTTTAAATTACTAGTACTGTTGGCTGATGGTTAAAATAAATCTTTCCATAGCCAACTTCAGAAAATCAAAGCTTCCTCAAATGGAGTTCTTGGCTCCTCAGTGTTCCTCTGTCAGTTTTTAGCCACACTTTAAGCCTACTGTGTGAATGGTCATTTCACTCTGGCATACTTTTAATAGTGGAGATTGCAAGTGATTTGTTTGTTAGTGGGCTGGTTAAATGTTATTTGTCATGGTGACAGAAGGAAAGGAATCCTTTCTGCTCACCTCGTTCTGTGTCACGTATTTAGGGAGAGAAGGCTTAAACTTTCTACCTTTCCATCAATGGCTGGACTTCAAAAATGTCATGTCTACGCAGGAGCACGGACTGAGACCAGGGTTGCAGTTTCTCTCACCTGCCTTGAAGTGTCTATGGTGCATGTGTGTCTGTGAGTTAGGTTTCTAGGTTCCCTTTACCTCATCACTATCTGGGCACAACGTGAAATGGACTGTGAAATTCATCTCGTAAGGAATTATACTTAAATGTGACCAGAAGAATTCATCCCTGAATGTTATTGACAGCCTTTATATTTCATTTACCTGTAGTGGGAAACCGGATAGCTTACACAGATATAAGCAGGTAACTTATACAAATAGATACTGATACCACGGATATCTTCAGTCAAGAGGGAGGAATCTCACCATTGCTTTTATTTTCTGTTGTTTTCCTGTGGCGATCAAACAGATCTTTGCAATATAAATGTGGGTTCATTGAGGATGCATGGGAAATTGATTTACAATTTGTTGGTGAAGAAGGTTTGAATTCCTGTGTCAAGTTCACCCCCTGAAAGGAAGAGACGATGCAATGGAGGAAAATATCCTTGTTGGATAGCTCTGCAACTCACATGTTTAAAAGGTTAATAAGATCCCTTTTAATCTTCTGTCCATTTTTTTCAGATGACTTATTTATTGCCATCATCTCATCTTTTATGGGTGGTTTTTCATTCAAAGCTATGCTTAAGGATGATGCTCCAAAAACATTACCTTGTTGCTCTGCCAAGGCAGAAGCAGTCTGGGCCACTTACAGAAACACAGCATGTCTATGGGGTCAACAAGTGGTTTAGAATTTCCACCTGGATTTCAAGTCAGGCATGCAAAGGAAAGCGGTGGAGGCAGACTCCCTCAGAAGCCTGATGGTACTCCCAGTTTTAATGAAATATGTGAGTTAGATCTCGGGTATACCACAATTTATTTGCATCGCTAAGTACGAATAAAAAATACAGAATATCTGAGACCTTCTCAGACTTCTGCGGAAGTTCACAAAAGGTTTCAAAAAGGCCTTGAAAATTGTTCTTAATGAACAACAATCATAAGCACTTAATGAAAAGGATCATCACGGAAATTTGTGTTTGTCTGAGAGAGAGAAAAAAACAGTGTTTTGTTGCTCTTTCAACAATGGGATGAAAAGGAGAATTCTGGATCCTATTAGATGTTTCCTCCAACCACAACATTATAATGAACTTGGGAAAAAAGCTAGCAAGATCAATAACAGCTTGAAAGCACTGAAATTTGAAAACTTCCTTTGGCTTATACTTTGTCTAATTATGTATCATGTCATTTAAGAAAGGGAGTAATGCTGTGCTCAGCTGTGGAAATATTTTTGGTCATTGAGAAGTATTTTGGCTACCTCTCCTCCCCACAATCAGAAAGTGTCATGTCCCAAACTGAACCACTCTATTTGTTGATAAATTCCAAATACATGCGTGTGGCTGAAAAAGGTGTGCACTGTAAAAGCACAAAGATAAATTACTGCTTAGAATAAAGATCTTTGAGCCAGTGTTGAACGTCATTGACAATATCATCGCATGTTTAAAAGAGGTAAAAAAAGTGAATAAAACGCTAGAAATTCCTAGGGAAAAAAGAAAAAAATACTAGTTATTATATAGGTCTATGGATAGTCTATATTTGAAATAAATCTCAGAAAGCATATTGAGAATACTACAAAAGGTACAGTGGGGCAGATTGACTTCCTACTGAAGAGATTATAGACTGTGGCTTTAACAGCTTCAAAATAAGAAAACAGTGGATATTGTGTTGTGTCTGATGTCCACAAAATCATGGTTGCTCTAAGGGAAAAGTACATAGTAAATAATAATCACTATATTCACAGCTAAAAAATAACTATTAGAAGGCATTGAATGAAATGGTCATGCAGTAGGATTAAAGCAAATGTGATGATGAATTACTTTGTAATAAAATGCGTGGTTAAACAATTAACTCATTATCGGAACATATTGTGGAGGTCAGATATTAATCATTGAGAACAAAGCTGCTGCTTGGAAACTTCGTAAGATGGCGGGAAAGCGAATTCATACCAAGAAGAGAGTGTTATTTTACTATCTCATTTCTCAGATATAAATTATTTTCCTAGGCATCTGCTATTAATGCCAGTACAGATAAGATAATGGGCTGGATAAACCTTTGGTTTTACATCTTCTTCTTACATTACATGTTATATTTTTGTGTCTTGACTGGCAGATCTAGACCTCCACCCTGAATAAAAAGGGCAAAAAATGTGGATATCCCGGACATGACTATGTGCACATACCAAGCCATGAGAACTTGTGTTATGTAGTAAGGTGATGTGGTAGGATTTACTTGTAAGATGGTTGCAAAGCAATGAGTGTAATACAGTGATAAAAGTGACCAAAATGTATTTGAGTGAGGAAGAGAGTCAGTAGGAACACCTTAGGCAAATAAAAGGGAAATTAATATTTCTCTCAGAAGTTATTTTCATTACTTCTATGTGTTTTAGTGTCCTCAGACAATGTTTTTTTCCTTCCCTGAAATAATTAATCCAGCTTAGAAGGCACACCACTTCTCTGGAAATATTTTCAGTAAATGTATCCACCCTCTTTTTGTGGATATCAATCCCAAAGCATTTGTTGGTATTTTTCTTGAGTACCCAAAGGACCTAACTAGGGATTTTAGGGAACCTGATCTTCCCTGACAAGTCAAGATATAATAAGAGTAGTTGAACAATTAAATATCTGTTGAACTATATAAATATAGTTGAACAATTATATATGTGTTGAACAATTAAAATCAGGAAGAGGCTTTTCCTCTTGACTTCCCAGCTCTCTTCTGGGTTTCAATAATAATGTGTCGTTATCCGCAAAGACTGTAAAAAGGGGAACTGTATTTGACATCCCATTAGCCTTTCATCCAATACAAATTCCTTCATTTTCATCTAGCCTCCTGGATGTATAAGGCACATGCTAGTGAATGGTGCAGACTGTTCTTATAAAAGCAGAGATGAGTCCCAGAAAAGGTAAAATTACAGTAAATTCAAGATGATTTTATAGCCTGGATTGGAGTGGGGTGTCCTTGTTACCCATGCCAAGGGAGGTGATTCAAGTCCGAAGTGATGTAAAGGAGGGCTTCAATCTCCCTGAGTGTCTTTTACAGCTTGTACAGGTCTTTGGAATTGAGACTGTCCCCTTAGTTGCTTAGCCAGCACTTAGTCCTTTAGTTACTTTTGCTTCAAGTCATAGAATCATAGAGTCATAGAATCACTAGCTTGGTAAAGACCTCTCAGATCGAGTCCAACCATTCCTATCCTACCTTAGAAGACTACTGGTAATAATGTAATAGTCATTATGCTGAACTTAGTAGAGAATTAGAGCTTAGATTTCCTTGTGACCCTAATTCCAAGCTCCTGTGCAAATGACTTGTATGGTTTAAGTTATAAGTCATCAAGTTATTTTTAAAAAAAAATTCAATTCACTGAACCAGAGAGTTGCTGTGTTTTATACATGGATTTGCAGAGACATATAATCATGTTTCCTTTCTGGAAAACATTGGAAAAAATAGTTTTCTGCACAGAGCTGGAAGGTATAACGTCTTTTATCTATGTTCACATTTTTTTTCAAATAAAATATATAAGCACCTCATAAGGTGATCCCTCCACTTTTTCAAGGGGGCTTATGACCTTGCTGCAGATTCTTCTGTCTGGTTTAGGTGACATCAGGGTAGAGAGAACCACGAGGGAGTTTCACTGGACAAATATTCACTACTCGTGTGCCAGCTGCCACAGAGACAACTTCATTGACCATACAGAATTAACATTATAGATTGTTACACCCAGGAGACTCCTTGGGGAATATACATCTGCCTCAGGAGGAACTCCTCCACCCTTTCTTAATTCACAGGTGTTTGTACTCACTCTGAGCTGCTGCTAAGACTGTAATTGAATGAGAGCACAAAAGTTATTTAGTTCCCCTCAAAATTGGATCATATGACAAAATGTGTATGGAAATAGATCTATAAACAATATGCAATTCTAAGCAGCCAGCCGTAAAAAGTAATTAAAGAGGTAGTCTAAATCACAACAAGGTGCACAGAATTTTAAATAGCCTGTCTATGTGTATTTCTGTACTTTAGCTAAGTCATTTGCAATCGCCTGTTGCTTCTTTTAGCTACATATTAAAACTTGCCTCTTCTACAGAGTAAGCATTCATATGAACAGAAAGATAAAATCTGTTCCCTTAAAATTTGTCACATTGTACTGGGAAGAGATTGCAAATAACTGAGCTGCAACTTGGCTTTCTATGCTAGCAAATCTATCACCACATGCTGGATCTTCAGGATCCACAGGGATGGAGGATAATAATATGCAGTTCTGAAAGAGCAACCTCTGAAATTGCCTCTAAGTACTCCAAGCTCTGCCTCCCATACATCTCCTGTCCACACAGGTGTCACACAGATAACCTGTGGGCTTAGTAATGATGACAGCCAGTGGTGTATTAAACTTCTTGATGTGCGTGGGCACTGCTCGCTGGGGATTTTCTGTTAGCAATGGAAGTGAGTCTTACCTTGAGAATTGCCACAGGGTCATGTTGAGATGGTAGCCAGACTATCAACTGGTGAACTTTCAAGCAATAAAATTCCTTTTCATTTAACAAGGCCATGCTGTCCCACAGCGTCTTATGAGTCGTTAACTCATGGGCTGGATTCCGCTTACTGAGAGTAAAAAAGCAGTTAAGCCTGTGAGTAACAGTAGCCTCTGTGAGCATCCATAGCTCCTAAAGGGTCCGAGAAGACAAGGTTCTGCCAGTTCACCTCCTTCACGTGCTTTCTCTTGCTTTGCTTTTTGTTTACGTTTTTGGTTAAGCTGTCCTCCCACTTTCAGTTTCACAATATTTTCTTTTAACTCCCTCTATGTCTTTTATCCGCACATAGGCACCCTTTTAACCTAGTAATGTACACTCTTCTCTGGCCAATTTGGGGTTAATCTGCCGTGTTTTGGTGAGACAGTAATTGCCACAAAGCCTTCCACAATCTTTGCAGACGTGGAACTGATATTTATGCTGAGTCTCTGCTGGTTGCAATCCACGGCAATGCACCTGGATGCAATTGCGCTTGGATAGCTAAACCTGACTGATGCGTTTCACTTAGTGGGGACTCCACTGGTTTCATTGTAAAGATTAGAGAGTGATTCAGCATTCATGAGAAAATGTGGCAACAAAAGGTTAGCTGAACAGTGGTAGGAGTGGAGCCATATTGGGAGCAATTGAAGGAGGAAATGGTCTGGATTTATTGTCTGCATTAAAGATATTGTGGGTCCCATGGATACCAGGAGTGTCACGGAGACACAGCTAATAGGATTTTTATTGGATTATTGTTGGGCTGCTGCACCTGCTTCTGAAGGGGACAGTGCAGTAGGTTCTCTGGCAAAATCCTTGAACAAGAAATCAGAAAAGAGCTACAGGAGCTAGAAGCTCTAGTATTAATTTTTAAGGAAATGTTTACAAGCCATTTCAAGCAACCTACCAGCCAGCGAGTACCTCTTCTGTCCCTTTACACAATGGTCATGCGCAGAAAATATATTGCTGAAATGAATAAAGACACCAAAGACTTAATTTACAATTCTCTACCCTCTGCCCTCCAGATATAACTTAAATTTTATTTGAATTAACTGTAAGGAAGCTTTTTCTTTTTGTGTGTTTTTTGTTTTTGTTTTTTTTTTTAAATTGAAATTTTGGATGCCTCCACGCTTCTGTTTTTTTCATGGTTACATTTAGGAATCCATTTTGTCTCTCATTTCCCCTGTCTTTGGTGTATTAAATAACGATACTTTCCTCCTCTACAGCCTGCTTCAAAGCTCCTCTACCTGCATCTGTAAGTATTACAAGATTTTGATAAAAGCTCAAGGCGAGTGCCCTTTATGGTCATTTCAACACCTGCAGGTGTCACACACTATTTGTGTCTATGTCGCACATTCAGCAAACAATTTTCCGGCTCCCTCTTTTCCTTTTTACTTATCCAGAGCAATCAGACCACATTTCATACCATAGAGAACTGAGTTGAGGGGGGAAAAGGGGAGTTTCCATCACTGGTTCATTTTCATTTTCACCCCTGGTTTCTAATGAAGCTGAACATTAGAGGAACTTGGAAGCCATCTAAATTCAGAACACAAGCTAAATACCTCTAGACTAGATTTAAGGGTGTCTTATTAGATTTCAAGTAGGTTTGAATGAATAATTTCTAATAAGTGATCTCATGAATTGTATCTCATTTTGGGTTTTTTTTCAGGAGTTACTCAGAGAGGGAATAAAATTATTCTATCCAGGACCTAATCCAAACCTCTCTGCAGTTAATGGAAGGAAATCAATGCATTCTGGATTACGACATAAAACATATTTTATTGAATAATTTTGATCATGTGATTTATTCACAAGAATCCATTCCTAAGATCATCCAGTCTCAGAGAAGTTGTGCTTTAATGTATGTCTCTAGTACTGGTGGTATTTCTGTCCCTGCAGATCAGAATGTGGTGACTCTTTTGACCACATTTCCTTTACAAAGTCAGCACTTCTTGGAATTTTCTGCTAGAGTCTCGTGAATATTTTACAGCTTTTACTTTAAAGGTATTATCTTAGACAGTTTTTTGACAGTTAACACTTTGAGGTAGAAACCCAAGACTGTGAGTAGCTGAGGTCAGCAGCTTTATCCTCCAAATGATTAATGCCCTCTTATTTTCAGTTAATATTATCATTAAGGATTACTGTGAGTGGCTTCCATCTTTGGTTTTCTCCCTCTTTCTCTCTTTACTTTTTTCACTCAGTGAAGTTATTTACTTGCCTATATACTAGTCTCTTCTCCCAATAACTCATCTAATGTTAAGGATGTTTGTAGCTACTTCAGGTGGTACTTTATCACTTGTGAATTTCTTAATCTTATTTTCTCATTGAATTATTTACTTTCTCAGTTTTCTCTTTTTTTTTTAGCCTTTTTTTCTGTGTCATGCTTTCTAGTAACCAGTTCTCCAGTTCCTATATTTTTGATCCCTTATATCCATTCATTTCATGCATTATTAGACAATGGGCAACATAACACGGTAATTTAAAACATGTTTTGTGTTGAAGTAGACATCACATCAATTACAGACTTCACTTCAAAGGTTGTACATGTCTTTGTGATTAGGTCCTCATCTCCAAGAAGTATATCACTAAGAATAAATATTATGTTAGAGATATAATATAAGAATTTGAATTGATGGTGAAAAAAATATAAAAATAATTTGCTTAGACAAGAAATTTCTTCCAAAATCCTTCTTGCATTTTAAGTTTGTTTTCTCATTAACAACTGCTGCTAATTCAGGATAGATCAAGTTACTATTAAAATATATACTGACACACTGCTAGAATTTTCCTTAAAGTGATCTTGGCCATTGGCAAATAACTGTCTCAACCACTTCCTTCTGAAGAATTTGGGAATTGAAATATTATGGGAAAATTCTTTATTCTTCTAGTGATCTCTCTAATTTGGAGGGCAAAAGACCTTAATGATAGGTATGTGAGCTTCTCACAACATCCTTCCTCCTTGCAAAATTATTTTCCTGAGTGCGCTTAACTTTCTAGCATGGGTAAATCTTAAAGTACTTATTCTTTTGTCATCATTTCTTCTGCAGGTACCTTCATGAAAACACATGTCTTTCTCCACATCTTCCACAAAGCACTTAACAACTTTTCTGTTCTTTGTAACGACTAATACTACAGCAATGATAATAAAATCTAAAAATATGTCACCTACTTTATAACTTGGTTTGCCTTAATCCTGATGAGTTAAGCTACACTCATTTTAAGATAAATTTCAGAAACATCCTTTTGTACCTAAAGAATGACAATGGGCAAAATTTAACAGAAAGACTTTAGTTGGGAAAGTGCCTACATTAAAATATTGCTAAAAAACATAAACTACCATTTCATTTGCACACTTGCTTGGATGACATTTTCAGCTATCCGCAGTGTAGCTGTGTATTTAGGCTTTGACAATAACAAATTTTAATAATTAATAAAAATGAGGGAAGACAATTCATGTCACCCTAACGTAGGTTGAATAATTATCTTCTGCAGTTGCTTTATGCTTATAAGGGTAACCTAGTATTACTAGCCCTGGGATCTAAATCTGAGAGTTTAAAGCTAAGTGAGTCAAATCCTAAGCGTAACAGTTATCTATCTCAGTTTTTCCACTTGGAAAATGCAGAGAATTTGAAATGCATACTCATTATCTCATGAAGATGCACATAATATTTAAGAAGTAAACTTGAAGATGTGATGGAAGAAGACAGTTTAGAGCTAACTAACCAAGCAAGAAATCTGCTCCCAGCTCACTAAAGGAAAAGAGAAGGTTCACTAGACAAAAAGAAGAGAGTAAGGTAAAGATTTATCCTGCAAGTGACCTATCTGTTTGGGCTATGAGGTGAGTAAGATATGGATTGTATCTTTTAATGTGTCATCTGACTCATGCAAGGCAGAACAAACTCAGATGTTGGCAGCAGTTAAATTGGAGATGTTAAAATATATCTGTAATCACTCACTCAGACAGTTCTGGGACAAACTCAATGAGCTCCTTTACTCCCGAGGATGTTTTTGCTCACATTGGCACTGCTGTGGATATATTTCTAATTCACTCCATCACTTAGTGTACGTACACCCTCTGTGCCTCTAGGCACTCTCTCAAGGTAGGTAGTACTAGAAAAAGCTGCAAAGGGGAGGAGAGGACTGTCATAGAATCACAGAATCGTAGAATGGGTTGGGTTGGGTTGGGTTGGAAGGGACCTTAAGAATCATCCAGTTCTAACCCCTCTACCATGGCCAGGGACGCCTCCCACTGGACTAGATCTGTCAAGGCCCCATCCAACCTGGTTTTGAACACTTCCAGGGAGAGGGCATCCACAACTTTCATAGGCAAACTGAGTATATATCATGATAGCAGAAACTAGGCTCAAAAGATTTGAAGAGAAAAGAGGAGTTGCTCATACACTGTGCAGTGACCTAACTCTTATTGTGTGTGAAGTCAGCGCCTGTAAAATCTGCCAGTTTAGTACCTCTAGAGAATAGTTAGTTTTATTTATTTGATATTCTGGAACCTCCTACAAAAAGAGCGTTAATATCGTGCCAATGGACCAGCTCTGATAATGGAGACAAAATCACAGATAAAAGAATGCATTGTTAGAGACACCCGTTGTGTAGAATGCATCACATTGTATTGATATAACTGTGATTAAAAAGAAAAGTTTATTTTTGGTAAAAACTTTCCCCCAGATCTCTGTTTTCTTAGCCAAGGTTCGGAGTTTTAACCATTCCTGTAATTCTGAATATAAAAGATAAGGCTGCTACTAGAAAGCATTGACTCATAATACTCACTAATATTACTCTCGAGAGAATCATAGGGTCATTAACAAAACGCAGTCATCGCATATATGGTCCTGTATGGCATCAGCCCAGTCTTTGAAAAAGAGTGTTCCTCCCACAGGGGTTGTGAACTCGTTCAGTTTTCTGCCAGTTTCCAGGAACAAACCCATGACTTCAAAGGATTCGTCTTGACAATTGGCTGCCGATTCCAGTACTGCTGTTCTTAGGTAAGAATGGTCAAATGTCTCACTGCTTTCAGATATGATGCAGGATATGCTTCCAGAAGCAACACTAATGCCTCATAAGAGACAGAAATGCAAGGAAAAAGATCCCTATACATACATGACCTTGTTTTATTTCACCCAGTCATTTGATATCTAAAAATGACACAGGGATAGAGCAGTTTATCATTCCAGTGAGATGACTGTGAGACTTCGGATGTATTTTTCTAGTCATGACAAAGGGATCCTAGATGTTAAACTCTGAATTAGACAATTAGATACTGAATGCAAAGCTGGGTGAGATGAGCCTCAGCCTCTAAGAAATACTTCATGCAGCTTCTAGGGTGGAAGGAGAAGTTGGTCTCACACATGTCTACATCTTATTTACCTATTTGCTTTGCAAAACACTGGGATTTTGCTGTTTAGCTACTATACAGAACAACAAGACAGAGGCTATTGATGACCAGCATAAAAAATTATGTATAACATATAACGGATTCAAAAGTCTAAATTTGTAAAAAAAAATGTAGTCTGCCCAAGCAGGTGAACCTTTACCATCCTTTTGGTGACCATTGTGGCATTTTCTTATTTTAAGACAATAATCATGAACTGCTAATGAAAGACACAAGATCGTGAACTGCTGCAGTTAACAGCCACCTCAGTTTCATCTGGGCCAGTGAAGCAAACGCGTTATAGATATGAGATGGATTTTAACTGGTAGCTTAAGAAAAGAACATTTCTTCTTATCTTTTTTTTATCAGATGCGAAGGTTCAGTTGACAACATAAGACTTTTCTTACAAAATGAAAATCATATTAAGAAATCTTGTGCTAAGTTTAGATTTCCTGAAAAATTCCAAAATGTTCATGAACACTTCAAAAAATATAGGCAAATTATTTACAAGAGTTTGGACCAAATTTCAAGGCAGATTGTGTCATCTCTTTGGAGAATAAAGGCCACAGATCCTTATAATTTGGGCTGACATAGACATACATGTTGCAAAAAAAGTTTCTTTTTACCCCATTGTTTTGTTGTATGAGAAATTCATAACTATGGTTTTAATTACTTCAGTTATAGTATTGTTAGAATGGTTCACATCTGATTTTTAGATGGCATGTCTGACTCACATATAGTATGAAATAGATTCAATTGAAATAATGTAAAAAGACATACGGAAATGACATTATGAGGATTAAAGCACAAACTGGTTTATGTGTACGGTCTGAGTAAACCTCTGAACTCTCAATCAGATAAAACTGTTCAGCATTTTCTCTGAGATTTATTTATTCTTTGCCTATGATTAAAAAAATCCATATAAATATGCATGTTATTAAAATGTTATCATGGATCCAATGTATGGTCTTAAATATGAGAATCTCTCAGTATACTCAGTAATAGTTTATCAAATTATTGTTAAAGTACAATAAAAAAAAATCAGCCATCTAATTTTGTTCTGTATAGTAAAAAATCCACTATTTGTTTATTGCAGAAGAAAAAGGAATTGCTTTTTTCAAGGAAACAGGCCTGATTATGAATTTTTTTGTCTTTCTGAAATTGACCCTCAAATTCTCTGAATTCATAAAAAAACAGTTACATATTTTTTTCCAATGAATACCTAAAATCTTGGTCTTCAAATAAGAACATTCTTGTTAAAAATTTTTGCTTCAATTGCAGAGCAATACCTGTCATATAGGTTATGTTTATCAATATTAGTAAAACTGTATAATTGGCTGAATACTTCATGAGATCACTTTTTGAGCTAGTCCCTTGAATTTTGTTGATGGATGTGCTTATGAAAAAGCATACAAGAAATTCTCCAATGAAGTCTTATGTAGATGAAATGGTTGAAATGAGCAAAACAGTTGTCTGGATTCTTTGCTTAAAGTCAGTGAGAACATGAACCAAATTTCAGGTTTAGAAATGTCTGATTAACTCATCCTTCCTCCTCACCTCACCACTACTTTTCACTTTGCTTCGCTTCGCTTCACCTCACTTCACTCTGCTTCTTAGTTTTGATAAAGAGTAAAAATATGGGCACCAGTACGCTTCATAAAAGCCTTTCAAAGTGTGTATTTTCTTAGAAAACATAGGATTTTCAGTCCTATGAAAAATCAAAAACTTATCTAGATAATAATTTTCCTTCATATCATTGTTTTGCCAGACACATTTGTTCTCCTATGCTCTGCTTTTGTTTTCAGGGAACTATCCACAAGGTTATTTTCTTTCCCCAAATACTGATTTCTGCTCAGACGATCTTTCTTTCTAACTCCAATTAGAAGCACTGTATATGAGCTTAGTGTGTTTATAAGCGCATGTGCGTTTACATGCACTCATTGCAAAATGTGCTTTGACAGCCCCCTGCTAAGGCTTTTCCCAGATTAAGGAATCATAAGCAGCTTTGGACTGCTTGACCCTGCTGGTTCATCATTTATGATGTTCAAAACAGGTTCATGGCCAATTTGAGTTTATCTAAACACTTAAGAAGAAACTCTTCAATTAAAGATCATACTAAGTGACACTGACAGTAACTCTCTTACCAATTTGGTGTGGTTAAATCATTATCAGATGCGAGGAAGAATGCTCTTCTCTTCACAAAACAAATCAGAGAGCATTGTATCCAGAGCAGTTCTTTCATAGAGCTCATTTTTTATAACCTTGAAAGGAAAAAGTGGGTTTAAAATCAAATGTTCCAATAGGATTTCACTGCAGAGTTTCGCTTGGGATGTAATTTCGAAATGCCTCAGTTTCAATGCAAGGAAAAATATATTTCTATATAAAAAGGAATGTGTTTTATTCATTATCAATCACTCAGAATACTTTATCATTTTAGTAAAAGATGCTGTATAATCTTTGTGTCACATCAAACACCAAAGCAATAAATTCGCTGGGGGATATTTACAAGGGTATCCAGGCTGAATTGAGATGTCTTCTAGTCCTTTTTCTAAATAGTCACATTTACTGCCTGCTGTACAAAGGGGAAGCCACCAATTGATTTCTAATTCTGCAAACCCCAGGGTGTAAATGTGATTAGCGGTAATTGGAGAAGTTCAGCAACTGTTAATTTCTCTTCTCTTTGTTGTTTTTCCTATTTAAAATATTAACGAAATGCGTATGTAGGCCAAAACTGACTCCGATGCAGCTGAACAAAGGATACATATTTAATCAGAGCTGTGGGACCCTTATGCGGTTGTCTGAAACAAATGTGACATGTGCTTCCTCTCAAAAAAAGTCAGGCAGCTAATAAACAGCATCAGTATTTTGTTGTAATGTTCATTGTCTACATGATGTCGAGTTTAATGGCATTACACTATGTAAAAAAGCCAGAAGTACATTGCTAAATTTGTCTTTCCCAGTTGGCTGTCCCTGAGGAGATTATAATGCAAGCGATGGCTTTGTTTATTGCATGCATAAGTGTGCACATGTTACTAAGTTTTAAGTTGTAAAGGAAGGTGGTGAGAAGAGGCATTAACCCCTGCATGGCTGAGTGTCTCCTTAGAAATAAACGATTTTACTGGAGCATCAAATAATTATGAAAAAATAGATCTTGCTTTCCAACTGTGTAGTATCTAAATTGTTTTTTTTCCTAGACAAGAATCTCCTTCATCCATAGGGATAAATGTTACCTAATACTTCTTAGAAAGGGAATAACTTGTTTTTCAGCCCTAGAAAGGAACCTATATTTATTTTTAGTCCCTAGAATTAAACATTTTCCTTTAGTAACCTAGAACCAAGAAGGTCATGTGCATAACAGTGTGTAATGATACTCAAAATGGTTTGAAAACCAGGGAGCCAGCTGGAAGCCTTGGTTGACTTGGCATGGATACCTCAGTCTTAGATGTTTAAAGCTAAGTTAGATGAATGTTCTCTAACCATTTTGAAGCAAGAATATTATCTGGAAATGCCTGAAAAATAGTTCAGTGACTTAACACAGATGTTGGTTGACAAAGACAAAACAATGCTCTGTGGGAATAGTTCTTCACAGAAATGCCCTGAGGACATTTTTCCACTGGATAACCATGGGGCTTACCATTTGGAAAGCTAAAGACCACAGTAGTGGCAGATGTTTAATTCCGCATTTGAGAGGCTAGAAGATGGCCCCGGGTGGGAATATCCATGGCTGGAGTTTGTACATTTATAATAACCACCCTGAAACATCACAGGTATCCAAACACATCCCTTAGAAAGATGTGAACACTTTGGAAAGAGGAGCCTTGTCAGAGTCGTCTGTCCCTGATCTACTGAGCTCACTCTGGAGTCACCATTATCTCACCATGCTCTCTACCAGACGGAGAGCCCCAGAACTTCAATTTGCCTGTCTGATAAATTACAGAGTCTGATAAAATACAAAGTAGATCAGCAGTGAACTAAATCCCTTTGTAATAGTTCCAAAGATCACTCCTCAACAGGTTTTACTCCTTTATAACAGAAGGGAACCAGAGGTCTTTGTATAATTCATCACTTACATTATCTGATGCTTTAAGAGATTCTGGGTTTTCAAATGCAGAAATATTGATCTCACAGGGAAAATTCCAGTTTGGGAATATCTTTCCCTCTTGGACTGACCCAATAACAAACTCCTTTGTAGACAGAGTAAAACCCTACGTCTTCAAGTCTGTACAATGCTTGTTACAGCTCTGTTGAGATCTAAGGGAGCTTCAATACAGAGTGTAGGGAGTGGCCATAACAATGTGAAGATTCAGCTGACACATAAAAGGGCACAGAAAAGAGATGGAATAGATATCTCCAGTATACATTTCTACCACTTCTTGGTAATATATAAATTTAATTTGTCATTTATTCCATATTTCTTTCACTGGAAAACACAACTTTGACTTCTTTTGCAAAGGAAGGTCAAGAAATATATTTTCTTTTTGCTCGCTTGACTGTAATCAAAGCCATAAGGATCTCGAGTGTTACAAGGAAAATGTATCTTCAGTTTTTCAGTATTTTGAGTAGTGTTTGGCATTGCTGGTCTGTTTCCTTTTTGCAATACAACTCTGACATTAAAATAGGCAGCTATTGCTGAAACATTTCTAATATATTATGAGACATTAATACAGTATTAATATTACATAAAATAATATAGTATATAGTGCCATCATTATGTATGCAATGTGCATTTATGTAGATTATTAGTTTTAAAACATTAATTATTTATACATAGACATATACAAGCACACATGCATGCATACACATTTGCAACATTTTCCACAGAACAAATACTGAGCTTGGGAACTAAATGACTACAGGTGGGTTTTCTTTCTATTTTCTAGTAAAACCCAATACTTTCTGCTATTTATTTAAATATTAATATTTCTAAGACACATTTTTAAGTGAAATAGAGAAATTTTTTTTACTTCTGTTTTCTCTGGATTGCATCCCAGATACAGAGAAACACCATCAGACTGAAAGTCAGAAACTAGAAACGTGGTCCCTTGTTATTTTGTTATCTGTTATGAAGTAAGATGGAGTTCACTGAGAGATTTCTTTCCTCTTCTGGATGCTGTTAAAAACAGTTTTCTGATGGGGTGTTTTCCTCTAATGAAGTGAAACACAACCCTATTCTGCATGTGGCACACCTAAACTTGGGCTTCAAGGGAGTATTTCAGGCATTGCTGGGTGCTTCTTTCCCTGATGTACATCTTTTCTTAGGTCACCAAATGCTTGCACCATGCACCAATCCACCTGTGGCCTGAGCTACCCTTCAGAAATACTTGTTTCTCAGTCTTGACAACTAGAATGGATGCATTCAATTGGCAGAGACATAAATATACTCTGAACCTCTCTCTGAACAAATCCACTGCAGATTTCCTCCCATAAATACCTTCTGGAAGAACTGATACAATTCACCTCATTAAAGAATATCTCCAAAGTCGCTCCAGGACCTCCCTACATGCAACAAAAAGAGACAAACATCTCCAGAGTATGAGACAAATTATAGGGCTCCTAATGTCTTTCTAACTCCTCCTTGATTCACGAGGGATGCCTAAGAAAAGGAGGGCTGGACTCAGTTGTCTTAGCTTCAGATACTTAGGTCATTTGCAGCTTGTCCGTCCTAAGTTGCACCAATATTTGGAAGATTGTTTGTCATTATTTTTCTCATGGAATAGATACAAAATTTTGATCACATGAAGGACACCGCATGCTCCATTGACTGAAAGAACTACATCTCTAGGGCAAAAGACTTGGATGAGAGCATTGTAGACACCTGAGGTGGGAAAGAGGAAACTGGCAAAAAGCTCAGAGATCCCAAACACAATTTTTTACAAAGTGGAACACATTGTGATGAATTTTGTTTAAACTCCATTTCCTTAAACAAAATTTAAAATTAAAAAAAAAGAAGGAAAGCAAACTCATTCAGTTTTCATATTTATCCTCATTTCCTAATTTAGTAGAAGAAAAAAAAAAAGGGAAAGACGTAGTAAAATTGAAGTTTTTCACAGACGAGCTTGAAAAAAACATTAAGCTCCTTCTTTGATCATGAGAAAAGTGTAGTTCTTCGTTGGATCCTGTAGCAATGAAATAAATGAAGTTTAATGAGGTGAAATTATAATAAATCCCACTCTGTAGAATAGTATCCAGATGGAAAATACATAGACATGCTGCATGAAATGTTGGCCTTGTTACATTTCCAAGAAAAACCCATTGCTAAATAGTTTCTGGAGTGAGAGGTTTGAATTTTTCTGCTGTCTCCTTTTATGTATCCCTCTCTCCTTTTTTTGATCTCTGACCTTAGCCATTATATCCCTCCACTCAGTTCTCTGCCTCCTTCTATTATGTCTCCTTTTAGAGAGTGCTCTTACTAAGCCATTTTATCATGCTAACCTTCAGCTTGTTTTGAGACCTCTCACAGAAACTCATTTTTCTTCGCATTGAAAAGGCAGTTCTAAAGAAAAAGCATGCAAGAAGTGCAAGAAAATGTAGTTAATATAGATGCTGAGAGGTATTCATATCTGAGTGAATCATTGATATGATTCCCAACAAAAGAAGTCAAGAGCCAATTTCTGGCCCATGTGTTATAGTGACACTGAGTGGCTTACATTCACGTTGCTTCTAAGAGACCTTTGTCTTGCGGAAGTATCTTGGAGAGAGTCCAATGTTGTTGTCCAAAGCTGAGCCAAAGGAGAGCTATCGGTTAGATGGCTTTAGCTCTTATGCATTCTTTTTTATTTATTTCATGGCAAATGTGAACCCTGTGTCTCCTTCTCAAGCCAGCTGTAAAGCTATGAAAAATACTATGGATTTTCAAATGTAGTTTATAGACAGAAGAACAAAACTTGGCTATAATGATGTCCATTGATCACCGTAAGTCCAAAAACCCCCTTTCCCCTGTGTCACTGTTATGTTGTTATTTCTGCTTTTAGGATGCTGTTTAGATACTGCTGAAATAGGTAGTCTACATCTTTGTATGCAAATAATTTTAGAAAAGTTTGCACTTCTGCAAACATTTGGCTCATATTTTTGGTCTGAGTGTCCTCAAAATGCTGGGCTTCAAAGCTAGTTGAAAAAAATTGTTCAGACACAAAGAACATCTTGGTGGAAAAGCAATGTTGCGCCTTTTATAAAAAATTAGTGAGATGAGAGGGAACTTTTACTTTAGAGCTCTTCAGCTTTTGTTACAAGTAGTCTGTGTCTTTATTTCTCAATTTGCTTATTTTCTCTCTTCTTACAGCCTGCTCCGCCCACATTTTCTCCTTAGAACAACCATAAAATTGCATTTACAGCTAATTTGCTATGCTCAGACACACAATTTAGATGCTTTAAGTGAAGCTGCCTCTTTCTAAAAAGAAAGTCTCTTTCTGTTTCTTTTTTTTTTACATGGCACACATCTCACCCTGCCCCTCCAGAACAGCAGGTATGATAAATGGGTCAAAAATATTCACATCAAAAACACGCGATATGAGTTGTTATTTTGATTTCTGTTGAAACCTCCTGCTCTCTTTAACAGATGTTTCCATGAAGTAGCAAAAAACTTTTTCTTCTTTCTTTTTTTTTTTTTTTTTTTCCCCTGACAGTAGAAACAGGCATTTTTGTTCCTAGTGAGAAGGAGAATCTTTCCTTCCTCTATTACTCTGTCTGGGGAGGTGCTTTTATGCAGGTGTATATTTCTTTACTAGAACTGTCTTCAAGAACCACGCTTTCTGTCCAAACATATCTTAGAGTCAAGATGCGCCAGGTATAAATTTTCGATTCATGCAAACCCTACGTGCACTTGCATATGTCTAGTTTGAACGGAGTGTTCCCCAACAAAAGAGACGAGATTACCACAGGATAAAAAGTCAATATTTTGTAGGCCAGAATCTGCAAGTTTCGTAGATTAGTTTGGGTTGGAAGGGACCTTAAAGGTCATCAGTTCCAAACCCCCTGCAGTGGGCAGGGACACCCCACTACACCAGGCTGCCCAGGACCCCATCCAACCTGGCCTTGATATTTTGACGGCTTTTAAGTCACAGAGTCCTAAAGGTGTCTAGACAACGAAATGCTGTTGAAGCAACTGTCTTTTAAGTACCTGCAAAAGAATAGTTCTAGTGATTATTGACCTAAAAGTTCAAAAGCACAACATTTATCCAAGGTCCTGTGCCCTGTGGGACATTCAGCCATGACTTATAAGCTATAGATTGTGCTGTCAGGTACTGTAGAAAGAGATGTCTATGAAAGCTGCTGTGCCCACCAGCAAGGAACTGCCTGAAACAGACACAGTGAATGCCCAGGAGAGAAGTTAGGACAGGTGATCAACTAAGTATGTAAATATGTATCTGAAAGCAAAGTCTATTTTTAGTCAGCGTTTCCTTACGTGACTCTTGGCTGAAGGCTGAGTACCAGCCTGGCCACCTGGACATAGGTGCCCTTAAATCCGTTATATTGAACATGGCAGAGAATGCTTGTTTAGCAACTGAAGCTTATTCAGTCCCTAACCGCACCTGACCTGAAGAAAGGACTTGAATCCTGATGGTCTTCAAATCAGTGAAGTGCTCTGCCTACAAATGTACTGCTAGTTTGGGACATATCCACCTTTCTTCTCCACATCCCTTATATTCACCCCAGTCTGCAGAAGAGTATGTCCAAAAGTGCATCTTGTAAAGATTTTCATGGCATTAAGATGAAAGGAGGACATTGTAAACATCTAGGTAAACCAGAATATTTTAGCCAGTGTTAGCCTGTGTTAAAACCAATACCCTGCAGCAATCATGCTTAAAAGGAAAGATGGACTGGATTTAAAGTCTTCCATACAGTAAATCCACCACATCCATTGGCAAAGCCTTTCCAGTGATTAATTGCCCTCACTGTTTAAAAAATTACATCTTGCTTCCTGTTTGGTTTTCCAGTGCTACTTTGATTGTTTCAGTCACAAGTTTCTTAACTTCTAGGTTCTGGCCACAACAGGAAACAGAAGTGCCAAAATACCATGAAAAAAAATTTTTTTGTCTTGTTTTTCCTCCCTCAGAAGGAGAAGGAAACAATGAAACTAGTGAAAAAGAAACTAGAGATTTGCTCAGTCTGGACAGAGCTTCACTTCTAATCACAGTTTGCAGAGGCATTATTTAAGCTAATCTCTGGTTACCAAATCTGTCTCAAGTAGTCTTTCTCCAAAGTTTCTGAATCTAAGATATCCACTAGGGAAAACAGCTCATCCTTGCTGAATCACTGAGACAGGGTTTAAAACAGCAGTAACAACTGTACAAAGGCTTATGTGCTTTTCCACTGCTTCTGAAAAATTTGGCAAGTCTCACGAGGCTGGGGTTAATCAGAATTCCAGAACTTTTTTTGGCTTCCATCTAACTGATGCACCTTGTTGCCTAACAGCATTTAACTATTAATTCATCTACTTTCTTCCTATCTAATTTGAGGGAAGATTTCACTGCTCTAGGCATATTTTTCTGTGGTTTCTGACTTTCTGCGTGTGTGTTTCTCTGCAGCAGCTGTCAGGAAAACATGCAGCAAGGGCACTTAGTGCACCCAGGGAGAGTGAAGCATCTGTTTACATCTCTTCCTGAGCCAGGGTCAGAGCGGAGGTACTGATTGTTAGTTTTATTCTGGCTTCTTAACATCAGGATCTGAGCTTAGCTTCTCCTCCAGGAAGTGTTTTAGTGTCAGCTTGGATTCAAGGGTAAGATTCTGGTCATATGTAACATCATCCACAACATTTGAATTTTTAGTAAGATGAAATTTCTTGAGGTTTCTTAAGACTCTCTTTCCTCATTCCTTTCCTTTTAATATGCTACTTTAATAGCAGGACAAAAGCTTTTCATGCATTTTAGTTTACACATGGTTCTACCATTAAGCACCTGGATCTGAAGTAATTTCTTCCCTGAGGATTTAAATAAATGCATTACCCCTATTTCAGGATCCAGGTTACTATGAGTTAGCCAGGTGCTACGAGAATATTAGCTCAGAGGACCCTGTAGCTGTTTGTACTACAAATGCAGCTCTCTTGCTGGTCATAATAAAATAAATCAGCTTGTATTTCTTTAATGACAAAGCCTCCCTGTGTATTAATTTAGTTCCACATCACAATACATCTTGTCAGAGCAGCCCAACAAATGTGAAAACATACACTAAGAGCATTGTCAGTGAAAATAATTTATGCCAGGAGGTTGACTGTGTTTTACTCTCTGTTGCATGGTTCTACTTCTGTTTAGAAGGAAAGCACAGAAAGGTTCCCTGGAAATGAATACAATTATAAAACCATTTTTTTAAAAAATCAGTTCTGAAATAAACACAAATTTCCAGTATCATTTTAAAAATATAACCTGTTACTCTTATTACATGCTGTGATATTAATGTATGGACCTTGATTCCCAGGCCAAACACCTGTTTGCGTCTTTGCCTAAATTCATTGTATCACAGAGATGAGATGTGAACTGTGAGGTTCTGTGTTCCTTAAAGTAATCTGAAAAGGCTGTTTTTTAGTGATCCGCAAATGTTATGAGAGTCTAGCAGACAAAGAAAGGCATGGCAAATGGGATACAAAATTATGGCAATATCAAATTGGAAGTAAAGTGGAAATACAAAATGCAATTTGGACTGAAAGGTGATGTTCGGTTTGGAATGGAGTTTAGTTTGAACTATTGAAACAGTGTAATTTGCCAAGAATTAATTCGGGTCCTGTCATTTCACTCTCTGAAATCAAAACTAGTTCTTTTATATAATATATGCCATACTGACAAGTTACTGATTTTTTTTGTTTGTTTCATAGGTAGGAATAATTTATCTTGTTTAATCCAGGAATCTCTGGGTAATATTTAGTAGCTGGATAAGTTTATGCTACAGATGAATATTGATTATTATAATAGCCATTTCTGACCTGAAAATCTATACATTTCATAAGCTATTATTTTAGTTCACTTTAAATAGGAAGTGCTGCAACATATTGCTTGAAAAAGCTTGTGCATATAGGAAAATGTGTAGCAAGTAAACTATGCTGCTGCAGAAAACACTTTTAACATCTCCTTCCTCTGGATGGGCATGAATCATCAGGAATCGTTTGCAAATCTTTGGGATGTGCAGAGTGATGCCTTTGTGCAAGAGAAAGCAAACAAAAGTCCAGAGTGCTAGTGCTTGTCAGCTTGATGCTTATGAATACAACTATTTGTTATTGGCTGCTCAAAGAGTGGAAGAAAAGGAAATGGAGATGGGATATACCCTGTGTTTGTTCACTCCCAGAGAAGGATTTTCATGAAGGAAACAGAGTCTACAGGATTCAGATCATCATATGCAGCAGCTCAGATGCTGGCAAAGCCACACAGCAGAGTTAGTATTATTTCCATCACATCGTCACCTGGATTTTTATATTTGAAAGCTGTGGCACAAAAAATGTCTTTAAAAAGCTATTGCAGAGACCTGTTAAAACGTGGCAATGATAGGAGCTGTTTTCCTAGCTTAGTGCAAGTGACTGTAATTCCATTTCTCCTTTTTCCAATGAGTGTGTTGTCTGTAGGTGCAGACTTTATTGCATCTTGTTTACCATGCCCTCTCTGTTTGTGCAATGAGAGGCAGTGCAATGGGGTGCCCAGCATTGCTTCAAGAGAGTAACACCTACCCCTCCTTTAGGAACATTACACTATCACTAATGAACTACTTACAGATGTAATTTAGTAGTGGACAGATATGATTGGATTCGATGATCTCAAAGGTCGTTTCCAATCTAGTGATTCTATGATTCTATGAATGTTTCTATTCTGAGGATTTGGTTTGGAAAAGGAAAAGAAAAGACTCGTGAGCATTCCAATAAGAATTATGACTTCAAATATGAGCTCCAGAACAGACCATTGAGTGAAAGGTGGTGCCATCCCAATAACAGATTAGCTACCCAGGCACCTTTTCCATCACTAAATTTCTCAGAGGGCAAGGTTCGTGTAATGTGGCTTGATGGATCCATCCAGTGCTGTCCACGTAGCCCATTTCACCAGCTGTCAGGGTCACAGCAATCAAAATATTAGTCCCACATGGTGTTCAGTTTTAAATTCGAACTGCTTAAAGTTGTACGTGGGCTGAAATGCTTCAAAGGAGCGTGGCTTAGACATGCACGCCCACACCAAGAAATCCTGCCCATGGTTTCTTGCATTGGTAACTGGTGGTGTCTTGATGTTTAGAGGTGACTTCACGTTGGAGGCTGAGATGAAATCTCAGTTGCTAACATATATTGATTAGGCTTTAAAAACAGTAATAAAACAAGCACCACAAATATATAGCTAGAGGCAAATATTCCAAAGAGAAGAGAGACCCTTTCATCCCCCTTCCCAGCCTTCAGGCCCTCGAAAAGCCTATGATTTCCCAGCCGTCCAGACTCTGTCAGCAATTCCATCACTGCACTCTGAATGTCAGAGCTCACTTGTGGGAAATTTTCAGGCCATGCTTGTTTGGTTTTCCTCTTCCTGTTTGACTTGTATCTTTAAATAATGTGGTTACTTCACAACAACTTCTTTTTGACTGGGGCACAGGGCATATTTTTCTAGCAGATAAAAAAACTTCCCACAATTTGCCTTGTGTTATTTCCCTTTTTGAAGGGAAAGCTGATAAATTCAGGGTAATATGTAATAGATGCTTTCCTGTTTTTACTTATTGCTCTGTCAGGCTTGTCAGCTAGAAATTTATTAGCTCGTTTTGTGGCTTTAATGTTTAAAAAAGAGAGAGTAAGAAGTACGTTTACCCTAAAGTGTGAATAACAGTGCTTATATTGTATCTTATTCCATGGACTGGCATTCGAGAGAGATGGTAGGTCATTTCCACTCCAGTAAGTCTTTACCTACATACCTAAGTTCATTTTTAATGTTTATTTTCTCATTTCTCCTCGGTGTTATTCTCACCTTCTGAGTAACTGGAAACCAAAAGAGGGAGGGTAATAGATGTCAGTCTTAATTTCATCCACCTAAAAGTGAGTTGACCTGCTCTAATAAATGCCATCAATGGAGCGAAGAGGTTTACCACATTCATTTCTGGATAAGGTAGCTTACCCTCTAGATCTTCTTGTATCTGCATTGCATATAGGGAAAGCTGAACTGATTAAATAACCACAACTGAAATAGAATTTTCAAGGAGGTGAAATTCTTACTTCATGAAGTGGCCATGGAGGGAAGAGTTGTCTCAGGAAAGTCCAGGAACTAAGGCTACGTCTGCCAGGTTAACCCAGTAGTGGTCCTGACATTCACACACCCTTCCTCCTTCTCCTCCTGCTTATTTTACTGTTCGTAACAGTGTATGATAGATATATTAACTTCACCTGATGGAGACTGACCCCATCTGAGACATCAGCACAATGGCCCCTCTGCCATCTAACTAAGGCTGCATTTACCCAAAGTGAACAACTCGGATCTAGTGAGACGCTGGTGTTTGATTGTTTTGTTTGTTTATTTGTCTGGAACCAAAATACTTTTTATAGAGGAAGGATGAGACTGAGTATTTCCTGAGTTGGAGATCGATGTGATAATGGACTGGGGACGAGGATAGGAACAAGCTTTTGTGGCACACAAGGAGAGTGCCACACAAAATGATGAGGGGAGAGTAAAAGGACTACAGATCTCTTCACTCTGTGGCAAATCAGCTTCTGAATACTCTCAAGATGTAAAGAGGAGTTAGAGAGCTGACTGAAGGTGGCACGGAATCTGTCTGGTTGAGCTGAGTCATTAACAATCTTGCAGGAGTCAGAAGCAGTCGAGTTGAAATTTCCTCTTTTACTCAAACATGGGGAAAAATATTAGTATCCCCTTGCACTTCACAGCAGTCATCAAAATTCTTCCTTATCTTAGCCATTTCAGACTGCTGCACGCAGGAGGCAGAAGGAAGCACTGGTCCTGCAGAGCATCTGTGCAGGTGGCACTGATATGTTGTCAGAGTCATACCTGCTGGAGCAGTGTCAGTGAGAACATGAACCTAGGCAGGAAAACGGTGTTGTGAGCTGGGTGAGGAGTGAGGAGGCAACGTGTTGGGCACTTTCTGTGGTTCTGTTTTCTGTGCTATGCAAATAACACCCACCTAGCGCTTCAAAGCTTGCACATTGCACGGGAATCAACTTTCTTTTACTGATTTTGCAGCCCAGTATTGTGCCTTACTAATGTAAATTATCCATGACATGTCTCCTTCCAGCCCATAGATCAATAGAACAGAGTCACACACCGTAAACTGTGCTGCACACAAGAATTTTGTGGCACTTCTGGGACAAGAGAGGACAAAGGGAAAACAAAATCATAATGGCTACTCTGAGTCAAGCCAAAGATCTCTTGTTGTTGATCTCCTTACTTCAAAACTAGGTGATAGCAAATGGAAAGGAAAAAGTGTAAAAAGCAGAGTAAGCCTGGGGTATCTCCAAAATGATCTTTCCTTGGTGCAACCAAGATCTTATATTTAATCAGACAAATCAGTATCAGCCTCCAAGAGCTGTGGTAGGAACTGGGCAAAAAGAACACTGTTCTGAATTGAAAATTTGTATCTATTGCCCACAACACAAACACCTGCCTGTCCACAGCATTACAGCCTTTTGGAAAAGAAGGTCTTTTCCTTCCACATCTTCTCCATGTGAGTGCATCCATACCGAAGACTATTTTATTCAGCCATTACAGCTGTTCCGACAATTTAGGCCACTTCACTTCTACTTTGTTGGCTACAGAACCTGAAAATATTAGCCCCTTGAAAACCAAAAAAAAGTTGTCCAAACATTTGCCCTCTTTCCAAGAACTTCTTGGAAATTCATATGATGTCATTAGGTTAACCATTTTCCAAAGTCATTGGCTAATGTCGTCCTTAAAGGACTGCCCAGGCAGTAGTTTCTGTCTGACTTTCTCAAGCAGAAAAATCCAGCTCTGAAAAAGAAATAATCTATAGGCTATTTTATAATCCGAATAGATATTTGTAGGAAAAATGACTATCCCTTTTTCCTGGAAGGGTATAAGGAAAAGGAAGCACAATTTTGCAGTGCTAGAGAAGGAGAGACCTCTGCAGTGTTGCTAGAACTAACTTCAAAGTACATTTGAATTTACTTTCCATCCCTAAACCCAGACACAAGTTCTATACATTCTGTCATTATACACGTAAAATGAAAATACTTTCCAGTCCAAAGCAGGAAAGGACTTTGCTCCTTGTTCAGTAATTTGGAGGTTCAGCTATGGAAACATCATGCATTCTTCAGTTTGAGAAGAACCAAGTTCCTCATGGTCCCTGGTGCTATTAAATTCAGGTTAAAAGGATGAGGCTTGTAGAAATAGTGAAGTCATACAACTGAACGAGATAGTACCATAATCCAGTTCTATCACATGTCATGTTTTCCAAATTACAGCTCTTCACAGTTGTAGATCACAGGCTGAATTATTCTATTTAGCTAACAGAAAATAACTTCTACCAATTTTCCACCAGCAGTTCCTAAATCACCATAAACATAGAGCTTACCTAGAAATTTGTGAATATACAGTTTTTCAATTTAGTGGCCAATAGAAAAACAGCCAAACAAAACATTCTCTTTTGGTCTATATTATATGTTTCACATGACCCAAACTATATAATTTTCTTTTCTTTCTCATCTGTTTACTGATAATATGCCATTTTTCAATAAAAGTATAAAAACATTTTGCTTAGCAACAATTAAATGCTTTATACTGAAGTTAACCACTTTCTACACTGAACTACTAATTCCAAAACCACAGAAGAATCGATCAAGATGGACTCAGAGTCTTCATGGAGATGGGATACATGGATACAGGTCAATGACAAAAATAAACAGGTAAGGTTCTGACTTGTTACAAATAAAACTTTTCTCAGCAGAAGGACAGTGAAGCACTGGAAAAAGTTCCCCAAAGGGTTTATGCAATCTCAGTCCTTGGAAATTTTGAAGATCAAACCGGACAAAGCCCTGAGGAGCTGGGCTGAATCAAATGTTGTCCTTACTATGAGAAGCAGGTTGGGCTAGAGGACTCCTGAGGTTCTTTACAATGTAAAACACTCTATGACTTTATGAATTTGGCAGATACAAATAGCTTTGATTAACCAATACTTGTCTTGCTGGGGAAATAAACCTACTCAACCCAGGATATCTCATTTAAAGCCACACACCTACGACTTTAACCTGGAATATAACAAGGAACTTTAAAACAAATCTGCTGGTTGGCAGCAGCACAGCAGGAGATAGAATGTCAGAATTGTTAGGACTGAATTTGTTACTCTATTTTCCCTTTTTTCCTTAATTTCCAGAATTGACTTCTTAAGGAGTCTTCAGTGACATTTAGGTGAGAAGTGGTCACAGATGCTATGGGCTCATGTTCTCCTTTCAGGAACAGGTTGTTATTTTTAGGTGGTTGCATTGGAACATCCTAGAGATTAAACAGTGAATAGCCTTTTCTTGGATGTGGCTAAAGCTGGCTGAATCAACAAAACGTACATGCTTTTTCTTTGCTTTTTTTTTAATAAGAAAATTATACTCAATTTTTTGTCCTCAACAACAATTTTTCTTGTACTCATTGCAATTACAATTGTAATTGTTCTGAAGAACCTTTTCTGAAGCATTATTCTTCCTTTACCGATTACTACAAACATAACCTGGTGAACATTGTTTTGTTTTACTGCACAGAAATAGAGATGCCTAAATGTAATTTCGTAATAATCACTGTCTTCAAAGCAGTTTTAGTTAGTTTGAGTTTGAAAATTAAACTACACAGCTAATATTTGATGGAGAATATTCCCCAGCTAAATCATGTAAAAATAGGGGCCACAATTTCTCACTCATATGACTCTTCAGTGTCACCAGCAGGTTCTGGGCTGATCTTGTCACAGAATGAGGTAAACTATGTCCTGATGGCTTTCTTCTCCTTGCAATCATTTAAAAAATTATAACACATTCAAGAAAAAAAAAAACCTAAATAATTATTTGCATGCTATTGACGAACAGCAATTAGTCTGTTGGTAAAATCTGGAACAAATACACCAAGTGCTGCAAGCTAGATGTCTACTCACAGTTTGACTCTGTTCCCCACAAGACAGATCCTTTCTCAGAGATCCCCAGGCCTTATTCAGTGATCCCAAGACAACACTGACTGGACTAGCAGCTCTGGCCATGGTTGTGCTATGATATTTTATGAATAACTAAGATGAGACTTTGCCCAATGATGCATGAACATAGCTGGAGGGTCTTCAGGGCTCTTGTGGCACTTTGTGACACTACATGGATGGTAGATGCTGTGGCTCTGATCAGAGCTGATTTGGGAACATGTTGCATCATGACAAGCTGATGTCCCCTTATTAAACTCTAAGCATCGTAGAGTGAGCAGGAAACTTTTATCCATCCCCCTTGTGTTTTGTGTACCGAGTTGTCCCTCATCATGTGCTTAGTCTACAACGGTTCACTAGGGAGGGATGTGTGGTTGTCACCTATCTACTCGTATTGGAACAGGCATTACTGAATATTTTGGTGCAAATAAAGCACCATAAGAACTTAATGAAGTCCAGGCTGGAGTCTCTTGGCCAAGGAGCTGGGGAAAACACATAGCCAGAGAGATGTTATAGGAGTAGGGAATTACTTTGCATTATTCTGGTGCTTTTTTTGATACTTCCTGCAGTGTGATATGACTGGATGAGTCATCACAGCAACAAGGACTAAATTTAGGACATCTTTGAAATAATGACCCTGCACTGTCTATGCTAAATGGCCTCTGTTTCTAACTAGAAGACTGCTGATTCCAATTGTGAAAAGAAAGAGACATTAAGTGTTGACCTAATACAAGGGTCATCGGGTTGAAATCGCAATGGTTAGGAGATAACCATCTACCAGTGTTGTTTGGCAGTGTATAAAGCAGGAGTTATGATTTTCTTCTGTCTTCTGAGACAAATGTAGTAACAGTCACACTTCCTAATGCATTCCCATAACTATAAGCTAAATGTTATGGACAATAATTGTGGTGATAGGGTCAGTTACAGTTCTCATCACTACATTTTCATTAACTAGCACGCATTCATTAATGATGCAAGCCATTAGCATGGCGTATACCAGCTATTGGAGATCTCAGGGGGGTGATGTACATATAAATCATTTTTACATTCTCCATCTTCATCCTCGTGCACCCACTTTTGTGATGAGGGAGCCCAAAGTTATATCATGGGGGCTTATACCTGACAACCAAATATCTTTTGAGCTGGAAAGACCAGAAAAAGCTGTCAAGGAAAGCTGGTGTTTGGCAAATGATGTCAGCCACTAAGAATCTTACAAGGCGTATGATCAGAGTTCCCTGACTATGCGCCAGTGACTCCTGAAAAAGACCAGCTGTCAGCCATGAAAAGCAGAATGGCTTCTGGAATAGTGTCTGAGAGCTAAAGACTGCAGCAGTCCAGGGAGATACAGACCTTGGAGCCTTGTATTTACTCAAGCACCTGCAGAATATCATCAAAGAGAAAGGAAAAAAAAAAAATGAGGAAAGGGGGGAAATAAAAAAGAAAGAATATTAGAAAAGGTTGTTAGTACTTGCCTGGGGCTTGGGGAGCGTGAAATATCTTCCAGAATGGATCACTCTGATAATGAAACTTTAGAACCTGATTAAAGCTCACAGCAGTGGGGAGAGGCAGCTCTATCAGATCACAGCTGCGGCCGAGCCTGGGAAGAAAGAGAGCTCTGCCTTAAAATCCACCCAGGGAGAACGCAATGCAGGGAACATCTGGCACACCAGAGGGATTAAAAAGATTGGCTAGAGTGGTAAGCAGGGGAATGCACCTGGCAAAACCCAAGTGTGGATTGGGTCAAATTATCATGCAGCATATATCGAAATATAAGGAATGTCCAGCACCTTTTAGACTGGGGTCACACAGAGCAGTAGAAGAAGGAAAAGCGTTTTCATGTACATGTCTGGGAGAGAAGGGAGAAATCTGAAACCAGTTGACGTTTTTGTAAAAAGTAGTTCACAGGAAATATTAAGCAAGAAATCCACAGAGTAAAATTCTAATGATGTTAAAGCACTTTCAGGAAAGTAGGAAGAACAAAACTTGGAAAGTGAAGATAGCCTGCATTTCCTGAGGAAAACAAAAGCTTATTCCCCTTTGGAAAGAGAATGTTGCAGGATAAAATAATTCCTGAGAGAAAAGGCTCTTGATCTTTTCTTCCTTTCCTTTTTTTTTTTTTTTTTTTGGTTTGTTTTCTTTTGTGCCAGAACCCCTGCAAGAATCCTGCCCTCCTAAGGAAGGACACAAAGCAGAACTGCAGGTAATATGGAGCGCTTGTGGGGATTTATAAGGCACAATTCAAAGGAAAGAATTTTCAGACAACTGCAGATCTAGAGACAGATGTCATTCTGTCCTTCTTGAATCCAACATTTTCATATTGATTAGGGTCTCCAGGCATAAAGGCAATTCTGAATAAAGTATAAGCAGAGTGCAGTGACCATGAGTATCTATTCTGAAAAATAATATATCTAAGTTTTTATGTTTATGTACCAGTTTGGCTCAGACTGTTTAGAATGACAGTGGACATATCTAGTACCTTCCCGTACCTGCAGGGAACCTAAAAGAAAGCTGAGGAGGCGCGTTTTACAAGGGCTTGGAGTGATAGGATGAGGGCGGATGGCTTTAAATTGGAGGGGCAAAGATTTTGACTAGACTTTAGGAAAAAATTTTTCACAGCGATGGTGGTGAGGCCCTGGCCCAGGTTGCCCAGGGAAGCTGTGGCTGCCCCATCCCTGGAGGTGTTCAAGGCCAGGTTGGATGGGGCTTGGAGCAGCCTGATCCAGTGGGATGTCCCTGCCCATGGCAAGGGGGTTGGAACTGGATGATTTTTAAGGTCCCTTCCAACCCAAACCATTCTTTGATTCTATGATTCTGTGATTAGGTCCCATAAAATTCCTAGTCTGGATAACCAAGGATAGCTTCCTATGTTTGAAGGCCCAGGATTTAGCTTATTTTGTGGTAAGAAAAGGAAGTTAAATCCTGAACTGAGAGATTCAGGGAAATCTCAGGATTGTTTTTAATGTCTTATTTTTGGGGGAATAATTAGAAAGCTGGAGAACCCCCAAAGGCAGCTGTCAGAGAATTTAGTTCATTTGGAGCAAAGCTCAATTAGTCCAGAGAGGAATTGTCTTAGAAGTTTGGAAAAAAACCCTCTTTTCCTCTTCTGTGCCATAGAAAATGCTCCAATGCTGGCCAGTGGCAGGGGCAAACTTTGGGGAAAGGCAATTTCACTTCAAAAAAAAACTTCCCCCAGACTGCTGTAGACACTTGGACTCTGGGGCCCCCATTTTCCTTCCTCCAGACTACCTAGGAACATTATACAACTGAAAAGTAATCTAAACAATTGGAGGGAGATTTGGCTGAGAATGCTGAGAGCTAGCAAGGACCTGCTCCCTCCCTAATTGCAGTGGTTTGTGATCATTGAAACTAGTCTCTCTAGGAAAAAAAAAAAAAAAGATAAAAATTGGAAGAGCATGAATCATACATTCCAAGCAGTAAAAACATAAAATTATACAAGTTAGACTGTATGATTTTCCTGTCCCTCCCCCACTTCGCCTCCATACCCTGACTTAAAATAGAAAGAAGAAAGCTGCAGAGAAGTGAGGCCAGGGATTAAGTGTGTCAAGAAGGGAATCAGAAGAGTTGCTCTGAGCTCTACGGGCAATGCAGTGAGCAGCAAAAGAAATAACTGTAGCAACATGGGTGGTGGGGGACACAACAGATAACAAAGGTCACAATGGATTTCTCTAAATGTATTTAGAATCTCTCATTCAGTTCTGTGTATCAGTCCTTGAAGAGATATTAAGATCTCATGCATGCATTGGGAAAGAAAATCCTCCACCTTACACTCTAAACAGGCAAAACAATGCAACGTAGAGAGGAAAAAGCCAAACAGTTAAGGTGTTTGTGGCCTATCACAGTTCAAGGGCCTGAACAGCCTGGAGTCCTAGAAGGGATAACAGTTCAGTTTTGAGAATACAATGCCTAGTTATATCATAGATTGTTGTATTGACCAGTCCAGTCCCCAAACACAAGTGCTCTAACTTCTCAGAGGTACATATCACAGAGGAAAAGTGCAAAAATGTATGCATTTTCACATCTTCCATCCTACATCTGTGTTATTCTAATTTCTGTATCAGTCAGTCAGTGTTAAAATTGAATTAAACCCTAAAAGTAACAGCAATCAGAGGGATGTATTTTAGCTTTGTTTTAACTATTTGTCATCTTGGATTTTAGAGAAAATTTTTGCTTCAGCTGATGACATTCAGGTCTGAAAGTCTTTGAAAGAAAACCATGAACAGCCAGTGCAAGAAAGCAAGCAGTGTTTTGCTTTCAATATTTTCTTTTTCCTGTGCAGAAAAAATCTGCATACCAAAAGCAGTGAAATCTTATTTCCTGTTGGCAAAACCATGACAGCTTCACTGAAATCAATGGAGATTACTCTTGCTGTGGATCTAGATCAATGAACAGAAACATACAAAACCTGACACTAGCTAGGAAAGTGGGCAAAGTAGTGGGGCATTGTCTCCAAGCTCTTTTCCCAGTGTCTTCTCTGTTTTAGAGGTAAGTAACATGAGTTTCCGCTAGAGGGAAAACAAGAGGTTTGACCAAGCAACTCCCATAAAGAACACTGAGATACTGCCAAAGAGGGAGAGAATACGTGGAGTAGTTTTCAAAACGTTAATGATGGTTCTTTAGAAACAAATTTATTGCAAAAGACAGATTTTAGATATTCTGTGTTGTATTGCTGCTTGCAGAACTCAGCTTAAATCACCTTGTTCTTTAACAGAGAGTTTTCATTCTGTTAGAGGGTTGATGATGTTCCTATCAGCTCTTCACTTCATTAAATCAAAATGCCTGTGGAAGCTGGTTTTGATTAAACTTCTAGGTCAGAAATGCCAATTATGGAGCCTGATGAAGGGGAAAATTTTAGCATCAGAGCAGTCTAATAAAGGAGAATGCATTTGAGTCCAAAGGCTTTCTGCGAGCCCAAGTATCAGTCTTCTGCACGATCTTGAGACAGCCCCCTCACCTTTCTATGCCTTATTTATGTTCTTTCACCTTCTGTAACTGTTCTCCTTTCCAAAGAAATTAAAAGTCTAACAGACAGAAAAACCAAAGCAGTCCTTCATGTTCCTGCTTAAGAATTTTGAGATTTTAGATTAAAAAAAAAAAAAAAGAGAGATTCAGAATGAAATTTATAGCCTAAAACCTAATATTAGGGTAGCTGACCTACCCTAAATATTTTACATTAGTGCTCCAAATTATGCTTTGCCTGAGGAATTTTGTTCAAAGAACTATACTTTTCTTATTTCTCAAAGGCAGAACAAAATGTTTTAAGAGAAATTTGGGTTAAATGTAAACAAGAGATATCTATACCCAGAACAACAGCCAGCTTCTGAAACTTTAGGACAAACTCAAGGTTCATCTTTCTGTCCTGGGTGCAAGAAATCATAGAAGTTCAGTGGTGCACCCCAAACTATGATGACAGCCTACCAGGTCAACTGCTTGAAACACCTGGGCTTTGGCTCTGACTTGAGTCACAGCACAAACAATAACTGACCCCAATTTTGACTGAAAACTGGTAAGAAATGGTGGTCTATGTTCTGTAATGATGAAAGGCTTTTAATTGTTTTCTTGTGGGGACTTGAGAACTTCTGGGAAGGTGAGTCCTCATGTGTAAGGAAACATCCTTGAGGAAAACTAGGAATGATTGCAAAAGGCAGAAATATTTTTGTCCCTATGGCAAGGGTCTCATTTTGGCAACTCCTGAGCGAGCCTTTTCCTGTCAGGTCCCATCTCCGTCTTACAATGATCATAATCAAGACAACAGTGAGGTTTGTGAAACAAGGTAAGGATGGACAGCAGTAAATTGTGTCGATCAGAGCATGGGAAAAAGAGAGGGTAAAATCTTGTGTGCAATACTTAGAGGCTCAGTGGGATGAGGAAGGACGGAAGGCAACAAAATAGCAAAGAAAAAGAACGTACAAGAATAAATATTGGTAATGTGACTGAAGCTTAAAACAACACTTCATTCCTCCCTCGTTCATTCTACTGTGGCTGCTGAAACTACCAGCCTCACTTTATTTACTGTCAGCAGTAACTGCTGATGGAAGAATGTGGCAAAGCTCCCAGTCACATTTTTGTTGAGCAGAGTACACCACTGTGACACAGCTTGGACAAACCTCTCAGCAGCGATGTAACGTGCAGACCTGTGGAGCAGTTCTGTTCTTGCAGCATTGCTTTGCTTTACCAATCTACATCACTTTTAGGAAAACTAAAAAATTAGCCAGAATTGGAAAGACTGATTTCTAGTGCAGACAAAACTTCAAAACATCAGTAATTCTTGCCTTTTAAACCCAAATCTGTTATGCTTCTTTGATCAGAGGCTAGTCAGAATAGTTCTGTGTATCTGTATATCTTCTTCTGACAAACAATTTCCTGTGCCAATATTATAATCCTCTGATATGCACATTAAATCTAAATTAGTGTATTAAATGTGTTAAACTGCATGCAACTGTCAGCTAATCTGACATTTACCTCACGTACCTGATATACTACCACCCACATCTTCGGCAGAATCTCAGTAGTGTTACAGTTTTAGCGTGGGGAATAAATGCTATGTATATATATAACTGGATTTGAGGTGAATATACCGCAGATGCAGTCATTATATTCAGGATGATCAGATGAGATTAGTTGGGATTCTGATGTGGATCAAAACTTTCTGCCTGTGTCTAAGACTACATACTCCAATCTCAGAGCACAAATTGCTTGATAGGAAAGTTCATAGCTATGGAAAACTCTACTAATTGGAGATCTGACGTAACAGCAAGGAACCTAAAGAGCCTCTTTCAAATGCAGCAAAGAGATATCATTACATGCAAATATACTGAAAAAGTTGCATAGCTTAATTAATGGATATTTGAATACAGCCGTCATTTTGAGTGCCAGGAAATTGTTCAAAGTAGCACTAAACTAAAGCGACAATCAACAGCCAAATAAAAACTAATATCTATAACTGGATTGTTTTGATCTAAACTGTACCAAATCTTAGTTTGACAAACCTGTAAGGAAGGGTTAGGCAGGTAGAACATGGACATGGTGCTACATATTGGAACCAATCTTTAGCTGGTGAGAAGCATGTGGCCTGAGGGCAAGAGCAGACATCTCATGATGTAGCCATTATCCTGTATCATTACTTTGAGCAGCTCACCGTGCGTTTTTATCCCCGCCTCCCACACTATAGTGAGGACTATTATGCTATCATTTTTTGCAGATCACTTTGAAAAACAATATGCTGTAAAAAAATGAGATTAAAATTACATAGATGATATGAACACCAACTGAATATACGTCTCTGTAGACTTAAGGACAACACCTCTTCAGGGTTTCTCTATCCACTCTGAGATGTCTGTGTCAAGAGGAAATTCCGTGCTACTTCACTAACAAAAGTAAATCTGTCCTACCACTTATGAGCAACACAGTGTTTTCAGAGAGGTACAATTTTTTAGAGATACTATTCTGCCACTCATGAGAGACCAGGAATGGCAACCAGGAGCTACCCTTATTGGGAAAAAGAAGAGAAGGTATGATACTTACAGCAAGGTTGCCAGAGCTACTTTTACAAGCTAACATTGCAATGAAGTACACCTCTTGCACACAATAGACAAAACCTTTCTGCTATTTTCGATCTAAACTAAGAAGTTTCAGGGAATGCCACCTTAGCAACTTTCCAGAGTAAGAGGAGAAAATGACTGAATTTCACAGGTCAGATGGAAAGGAAGATAACTTTGCTCAGAAAAGCCATTACCTCCCAAATTTTGCAAGTCTCAGCATCAGAGAAATTACTCATGGATATAAGAGTGTGAATGTCCCTTAGCTAACACTGTCTATGTAACACTGATTTACCATTATTCATATGTTAGGAGAGCATGGCAGACATGAAACTTTTGTCCACATTCCTATGGAAATTTCCACTATTCTTTCTTTCAATCAAAAAATGTAATTTATCGTAGTCTAACTGGAAAAGTCATCTGAGTTTTCCAGACTTTTTCCTCTAGTAGCAAAGGGATCCGAATCACAACTGCTGAATAAGTAGCAGGAAGGCATATTCACTGGGATGGTGCCAGTGGATAGTCTCAGCCTGTCTCTGTTACCAACCAAGGCACAGTCAAATTCTGAGAATTCCTTTCCCTAGGAGAAAAAATGAACATTAGGAGAACAGAGTAGTGCTGAAAAGACTTTGAAGAAGTGGCACGGCTCTTCTCTCACTATCTTTCTCTTTCAGCTCCAAAAAGGACTTTGGTAACACATTCCTCCTCAGCTTTTTCAAAGGAACTCCCTTCCAGTTTGAAAACTGCTGCTACAGTAAGGATAAAACCGCAGTCTAGCTGACACATTCTTTGAGTGATTTATGGACAGTCCAATTTACCATGGCTCAGCTCTTCCCACGGCCTCCATCTGTATTTGAGGAATTCCTCTGAGGATACTGGAAGTTGCAGAGGTCACTGTCACATCACTGAAGTCTCCTGTTGGGTTTGGGTATTGGTAAGGCTCAGATAAGGAAGTGATCAAAACCAATACCTCCGCTTGTGAAAAGTCGCCTTTCGATTTCATAGCATTCATACCAATATTTGAGAGCGTTCCTCCATGAATATCACTTTTCAATAGCCCACCTAATCGCTGCTTGATGGAGGCGAGGAGTAGAGTTGTGCAAATTTCATGCTATTCCTCACCCCAAAGCAGTTAAGAGCATTTTACTCAGCCATGATACCATCAGGCATTTTTTTGCAAAGAAAGAGTTTGCTTAACCCGCTCTGGACGGTGTAACTGAAAAAATTCGAGACAACAAAAGAGCCTAAACTCAATTTCTCCATGCAGTGATCTAAAAGGTTCTAAATTGTTTTCCAAATGACAACAATGCACAATATTCCATTAATCACAGCTGACATGTTCTCTAGAACAGCCCCTGACTGATCCTGATGCTGTCAAACTTTCTTTTTCTTTTGGCGTCCCTCTGATGGGCATCTCTCTTTAGTGCTCTTGTGACCTCTCTGCTGTATTGATCCACACAAATCACAGGGAAGTGAGCAGTTTCATGAAGGGGCAAAGTTGATGAGAGCAGGTCAAATGGTTACCAGGACCTCCACACAACACTACATTAATGATTGATTAGTGAAACTGTGGAGGAAGAGCCCAGGACATAAAAATTAGGAAATTATGAGGTCTCAACAGAAAGGATCTTACAGTATCTTTTATGGCTCCCATCAAAGTCCCTTATCTTTTTGGACTGCTTAGTAAGGTGGAAGGACTTTGTGTTGCACACATTTTTAACAACAGGTTTACGGAAAGCTCTGGTGGTTGCATGCAATGAGTTTGCTCGTGCCCACTCTGCTGAGGCAGATCTTGACATCAGAAATTGCCTCTCCTTCAACAAAGCCTTCACATGTTGGGTGACCCCAAGAGGTTACAGTTTCTACCGTCGAGGAAGCTGAACGTCTGTAGTTCTGGGGGCAGGAATGTGAGTGGCTGCACACCTCCTGGGTTTCTCACAACATGCTGCAGCGGAGTCTCTAGATGGGGAAATGCCAGTACAAAACTTCCTAAGAACCAGACACACGCAAACACAAAGTGAAATAATAAAATCTTCAGACAAACTGATAACGTCCACCACAAGCACTGCATCGGAATGTGGGAGTGCATTAGCAGGGCGAGACAGGAAGAGGGCTGACTGCAGCTGAATGCACGAAATCCCCAAGCAAAAGGAAATACTCCACAGAGTCAGCTGTCACAGTATAGAAAGTCTTACTTTATTCAATATTCTTTCTTTTCTCCTCATGCATCACTCCAGAAGACGTGCTGTTAGGTGGGATATATTAACCAGGGGGAACAGACTAGTTGAGAAATAATTTGCAGGCTGGATATCTGGACACTCAATTTTTAATCATTCTTTCACTTCAAACCCCTGTGCTTTTAATATGGAGAACACATATGTGAGCACGCGTTTGAGCGTATGCCTTTTCTGAAAAGCAAAGTACATTAGAGGTATATTTTATTAGAAATGGCTGGGACTATTAATTTCTGTGATAAATCTGTTCCAGATTTTGAGCTTTTTAAATTCTCTTACAGATCTATCAATTTTGTTTTGTAATGTGCATAACTGTGGATTCAGTGCAAAGATATATTCACAGCACAGAGAACAGAAATTTTAGTCCTTCAAAATGGGAAGAACACATTTTCTTGAATCCATATGTAACCCTGCTTAGTGTCTAACGCTGATCAATACCTTTTACAGTGCAGTAATGGTCCATGTTTATATATCAAACAACCTAGCTGTACTGTATTTTGTATTGAGATAGCTGGTTCTGAAATCCATATATATTCTTCTTATTGCACAATCTCAATAAATGAACCAAAATATTATTTCATAGGAAATCCTGAAAATTCTGAGGAAAACAATAATCAAGACTGCTGAAAAGAAAAGTTTTATTCATGTCATATCTTCTACCCCAGTGGTGCTTCTTCCTGTCAGATGAAAATACTTATTTTAAATTTCCAATCAAAACCACAATAAAATAAATTTTATCTTCTAATTCTTCTCCTTGCTAAGAATTTTATTGAAATCATCAGAGTCTTGCAAAATGGTTGCATTTACTCAGAAAATGATTTTCATTAGGAAGTAGGCTTTTCAGAACAGGTCTCAAGGTTGATTTTTGGGAGGTAATTTCTTGTCTATAGTGCTCTTAGGGTGGTAAAGCTAAAGTTTAGCATTCTCACTGTGATGATAGGAGAGCCCATCCTTCCTTTTTATTCCTACAACAGTACTTCAAGCTAAGATTGCTTCTACTTCCTTTCTTGTTTAGATATAAAACCTGTTATTATCACTCTCCCACTACAGGGAACATGTAGTGAAATCATTATTCAACATATTAGGTGTAGACACAGAGACTTCTCTGTTTTGGATCTTTTGAATGCTCAGTGGAGCAATACAATATGAGATGACATTTTCAACTCAACCCAATGCTCTAGGACAGAACAAGTCCAGAGCGAGAGGAACACAATCGTTCACTTGAGACTTATAGGCTGAGTTTTCAAGAGTAGTAGAGAGGAATGTAAAATTTTGAGGCACTCTTAAGCCTGGAAGCAAATCTACCCTCAGGTCTGTTCTAGCAATCCTAATTATGTTCTACTATTAAGTAATGCAATCGTAAGTTGTTTCATAGATAAAAGAGTCCTATTTTCATTCATTTAATCTTCTGATTTACCAATCCTATTGGCAATGAAAGAATTCCTCATATTTCAGAACCTGAGTAACACATGGTGCAAAGAAAATTCAAGTGTGCCCTTTTGGGGCAGCAGTAGAAGCGACAGGCAACTTCAGTGATCTGCAAGACCAGGTACACATCTGAATATCTCAGGTGTAACGCTTGGCTGGATTGCTTCCAGTTCTGTTTTAGCATCGGGATCCTCTCACTCAAGTACTTGCATTTCACTGCCATTTTAAGGCAACAAAGGCCTTTAAATGTTTTTCTGCTTAACTGCACTGAGGAGCCTGTTTCGGCAGTAATCATTTCAATGCACCATGCAAGACTCCTGCAACTGAAGCTTTAGATTTTCTTTTCAAGTGATATGTAAACATCTACACGTTGCAGCTCTATACTCATAGAAAACGCACTACAACATGTCATGTTCAGATAGGCTTGTTAACTATTTTTTTCCTTAACTTGTAAATGTACCGGCTCATATTAAGAACAAATTTAATTTTTAATTAGTAGCAGAATAAACAAACTTTTTATTGCCTTCCCCCGCCTTGTTGACCTGTGCAGTGCACTCATCATTTCAGCTATTTGCAATCAGTCTTTCCCTTTTCCCCTTTTGATGAGAATTAATTTATGTTCAAAATTAAGAGACAAAGAGTGAGGTCTATATTATTTTTAGCATTATAGAAAGCAAGACTTTGAAATATACTGGGTTGTGACAACATATTACAATGAAAACATACTATCCCAAAAACTTTCCAGCTTAGAATTTTCAAGTTTTGGAATGAAAAAGTGGTCAAGTTGCTTAGAAATGAATAAGACAGTAATCACTGAACCTGAAGGAGTCTGCTTCTATTGTTAGCCCTGAAAGAGGGCTTGTGTGCCTGCTAACTGGCTCATTTTTTCCTGGCTATAATATTACTCCAAGGAAAATATTTCTTCCTGCCTATCTTGCCTCCCTTATGCTGCACACTGACATTAGTCAGATTTCTACTGAAAGTCTAAATAATCTGAAATTAAAAAGTGCTTCTAAACCCTTTGAAATCATTACATGTCAATATGCACGATTTCTATCATTTACCATTTATATTTCTAAAAGATTTCCAATTTAGATTTTGATTATTCTATCCCAGAGAAACACCTTTTGGAAAAGTTAGATTAAAATATTTCAACCAACTTGGATTACAACAAAACCCCAACATTAACAAATAAATGAACACAAAATAGATTACTTTTTAATCAACCAGGAAATGTCCATACTTTATTATGCCATAACTTCACAGAAGAATATCTGACCACCCAAGGTCAGAATAGATCAGAAGAAGATCTGACCACCCAAGAAGCGATTTCTTACAAAGATAAGACAAAAATGCCAGACTTGTAGAGGGTGAGGTACTAGGTAAGTAGAGAAGCAGACAAACCCTGTTTTCAAATATAAAGGACTCCATCCTGTGTGGTGTGAGGATCATATCGGTTTGGCATTCTCAATGAAAAATATTATGTGTACTCTTTATTGACGCTGTCTTCATTCTAAATATCATCACAGCACAGTTTGTAGAGTCATTCCACTGAGGAAGAAGGTGATGGACAAAAGGACTGAAACATTAGAAGAAGACCAAATATATATAAGAAAAGAAAGTGATTTCTTTTTAGTTCTCATCAGGAAGGCTGTTATTCTGGCACTGGTGCTTAGAATCCATCACAATGTGTGCAGAGTGAGACCACAAAGGAGGCAAAGGCTTAAGTGTCTGAAAGCCTTGCCTGCCTTCTGATGTTTTCCTGTTGTGTTTCTCCGCCATTGTCCCTTTCTTCCTCATTCATTTGCAGTTTTCATTAATTTCCTCTTTCCTCTCGGCTCTTTTCCAGCTTTTTGAACCTCTGCAAGGCCAATAGAGAACAATCCTATTAAAACTACCTGCAACCTATGTTTCTGGCTTTCTCCTCAGACTCACACCTATCTTTTGTCTGTCCTCACCCATAGGCATCCCTGAGTCTCATGAAGTAGGAGCTGTGACAGAATCTGCCATTTTCTCATCAGGAGAAGTTTCAGAATAACTTTATTCCTAACCACTAACTATGTTGGGCAGTAGTAGGAGCTCTCTTATCCATCTTTTATATATCTTTCACGACAAGATGAGGTGATGCCAAAATTGCAGGGAGTGAGCATCCAAACTCATTTTAGCTGCTATCCTAACTGTAACATGATCCGAGTCTGGTCCCAGCTCTGACCTTCTCATCTTGTGTGTTGTCCTTGAAAATGCTCTTCAGAAGCTAGGGCTTTTCTCCTTTTTATATGCTCGGTAGATCCCACGTTAGAATTACAAATGCAGTGTGCTTTCAGATCTATTATATGGAAATTTCCATAAAAAGTGACTTTAAATCTACTGAAATTCAAAGATTAAGACTTTTATTGGTAATGCAGATCAGGAGAACAAGAGGCAACAGGCTTAAGCTGAAGAAAGAGAGATTCAGGTTGAATATCTTATGAACTTATGCACCTTTTCTTCCATATGTAGCTATTTACCTGCTATGGAACTTCTGAATATGTCATTTGACTTTTACTTCCCTAAGTCTTTCTGTACATAAAATAAAAATAATTATGGATTTAATTTCCTTTGGAGGGCTTCAGAGATCTGTGAGTAAAGTAAATCATGTTATACAACTCCATGCAATGAAAGCAAGAGACAAGGCAGAAAATCACAGCTGTACTTTCTATGGAAGTGTCAAAGCATGTCATTGGTTTTAAACCTCTTTTTCTTCTGTTTCTGCTTCCCATCAGGAAAATTTCTCCTTTTGGTCTGTCAGAGTTATGTGATGATTTACAGTTTGTTAGGAAAGCTTTGTCTGAACCTTTGCAAGGCTTACATTACATGGTCTTGTGCCTCTCAAAATACTAGCTTGTGTAAACATTGAAGTAAAGCTAAAGTTAAAACATACTGAATTTGAAATTAGGTATGAGACACACATACCCATTTGTACATAGCATCATAGTATTACAGTATAGTAAGGGTTGGAAGTGACCTTAAAAATCATCCAATCCAATCCCCTGCCATGGGCAGGGACATCCCACCTGTTCAGGCTGTCCAAGGCTCCATCCACCCTGGCCTTGAACACCTCCAGTGATGGGGCAGCCATGGCCTCCCTGGGCAACCTGTGCCAGTGTCTCACAACTCTCACGGTGAAGAAATTCTTCCTAATGTCCAGTCTAAATCTGCCCCTCTCCAGTTTATACCCATTTCCTCTGGTCCTATCCCCACAAGCCTTTATGAATAGCTCTTCTTCTGCTTTCCTGTAGCCCCCTGCAGGTACTGGAAAGTCATTATAAGATCTCCTCGGACCCTTCTCTTCTCCAGGCTGAACAACCCAAACTCTCTCAGACTGTTCTTGTAGGGAAGGTTCTCCAGCCCTCCGATCATTTTGTAGCTCTCCTCTGGACCCATTCCAACAGCTCCACGTACCTCTTACATTGAGGATTCCAGAACTGGACACAGTATTCCAGATGAGGTCTCACCAGAGAGGAATAGAAGGGCAGAATCACTTCCCTTGCCCTGCTGGCCACTCTTCTTTTGATGCAGCCCAGGACATGGTTGGCCTTCTGGGCTGCAAGCGCACATTGCTGGTGCATGTCGAGCTTCTCATTGACCAGCACCCCCAAGTCCTTCTCTGCAGGGCTGCTCTCAATCACATCATCCACCATCGTGTACTGAAAACAATGACTGCCCCGACCCAGATGCAAGATTTCATACTTGGCCTTGTTGAACCACGTAAGGTTCTCACAGCCCCACTTCTCCAGACTGTCCAGGTCCCTCTGGATGTGCATATGGAGCAAAGTTATCAGTCAAGACTGAGGCAAAAATGTTGTTGCGTACCTCAGCCTTTTCCTCATCTGTAGATACGTGATCCCCATTTCCAGTCATCAGTGGGGGTACGTTCTCTTTGATCTTCCTCTTTTGATTGATGTACCTGTAAAAGCCCTTCTGGTTGGTTTTTACTTCCCTTGCCAAGTTCAGCTCCAGCTGCTCCTTGGCCTTCCTGACCTCATCCTTACACAACCGGGCAGCCTCTCTATACACATCCCAGGTTCCCTGTCCCTGCCTGCACTGCCTGGGCAGTTCCTTCTTCTTTTTCATTTTAACCAGCAGGTCTCAACTCAGTCATGCCGGTCTCTTCCTTTTCCTGCCTGATTTTCTACATACGGGGACTGAGCACTCTTGCGCCCTGTGGAAAGCTTCCTTAAATATTTTCCGGCTCTGTTCTGCTCCTTTGTCTCAGAGGATCATGTCCCAGAGAGTCCTACCGAGTAGTTCCTTGAAGAGCTAGAAGTCAGTTTTCCTGAAATTTAGTGTCCTGACTATACTCCTCACCTGTCCCATATCCCTCTGGACCTTGAACTCCATCGGTGCATGATCACTGCAGCCCAGGCTGCCACTGATCCTAACGTCACTGATGAGTTTGCTTGTATTGGTGACCATAAGGTCCAGTATTGCTTTTCCTTGGGTGGAGGTCTTTATCAGCTGGACTAAGAAATTATCTTCAATGCACTCCAGGAGTCTCCTGGATTGCGCACAGCTTGTTGTGCTACTTTTCCAGCATATATCTGGGTAGTTGGAGTCCCCGAGTAAGATGAGAGCTGTGAGCACGAAGCCTCCTGAAAGAAGGCTTCATCAGTTGTGTCTCCTTGATCAGGTGGCCTGTAGTATACACCAACCACAAGGTTCCTGTTGGTTCTTCTGTCTTTAATTTTCACCCACAAGCTTTCAACCTGTTTATGGCTACTCTTCAACGACAGCTCTTCACATTCTATCCCTTTCCTGAGATACAGGGCAATGCCTCCTCCCTTTCTTCCTGGTCTGTTTCTCCTGAACAGCTTTTAGCTGTCAATAGCCACATTCCAGTCACGGGACTCATCCCACTGTATTTCCGTGATGGCAACCAGATCATAGCTTTCAATTAACACAGTAGTTTCCAGCTCCTTCTGCTCGTTACCCAAGCTTCGTGCATTAGTGTAAAGGCAGTTCAGCTGGGCTGCCCATTGCATCAGCTTCCCAGTGGACCTTCTTTTACTTATGAGGTGTTTTGGAGAAGTCTCTTCCCTAACATCTGACTCCGGACACCCGTCCTTCCACCTTTAGTTAAGGGCTACCTTGGTGTTATCCCCCTCCCCTTTCGTATCTATTTTAAAGCCCTATCTACAAACCCCACAAGTTCCCCAGCAAAGATCCTCCTCCCACTCTGAGAAAGGTGGCTCCCTTTGGAAGCCCGTAACCCCGGTGCCATGTAAGCCATTCCGTTATCAAAAACCCCAAAGTTATTGTTGTAATACCTGCCACGGAGCCATGTATTAAGAGACTGGACCCATCTGAGCTGTTCCATGTCACCACCTGTTACTGGGAGGAGGGAAGAAAGATCACCTGGGCCCCTGATTCCCTCAGTAGCCATCCCAAGGCCTTAAAATCACTTTTAATCTCCCTTGGGCTTCTTACAGTTGCTTCATCAACTCCCACATGGAGCAATAGTAATGGATAATAGTCAGTTGTTCTCAAGAGGTTGGGGAGTTTCTTGGTTCCTTCCCTTACCCGGGCTCCTGGGAGGCAGCAGACTTCCATGTGAGTGGGGTCTGCTCGACACATCAGACCCTCTGTCCCCTTCAATTGAGTCTCCTACAACTGTGCCTCTCCTGTCAGTCCTTGTGGCAGTCGTTGCAATGGAGCTTTTACATTGTTTTGGTCTCTGACCCAGCCCTGATATGGGTGCACCTTCCTCCATGTTTTACTCTGGTCTATCTTCCAGGTTGAGAGCCTCAAATCTGTTGTGGAGCAACATCTGAGGTGGTGTGGGCAAGGAAGGGGTTAGTTTTCTGCCCTGTCAGTGAGCATATCTCACTACAGACTGAAAGGACAGGTCTCTATATTTGAATGGCTTCAAATGTAGAAAAATATCTTAACAAAATAAAATAAATTAGTTTCTTCAATGTATGAAGAATTATGTAATTTTATAGCATGTATTGCACATGACTGAGGGGTTTAACAGTCAGTTTCTCTCTTAAAATTGTATGATTTTTGCCCATTATGAGGCAAAAGTTTGGAACTGCTGTTTTTTCCCAAACTCAGAATGTTACCAATTTTGCCTTAGTGAAATATCCGGACTGGGAGAGCAAAAGGCTATGAAATATCAGCATACCTGTCCTCAGGATGATACCAGTAGTAAAAAATTGGAAGTAGATGGTATTTTCATCTTCTTGTCTTTGTAAAAGAGAGAGGAGGCTGACCCCAGCCCACCAGCAAAGGGAAAGTTCCTAGGGAAGCCCTAGCTGCTGAGGGCAAGTTGTTTATTTTGTACTAAGGAATCATTAGGTAAGGAAGGTGAAATAAGAAACAGAGAGCTGGAAATACTACCGGTAGCACAGACAACAATTTCTGCTTTAGATGTGTTTTTAAATAAGATTTGCTTTTTGTTACGAGTAGGTCAAAGAATTTCAAATGTTTTCAAGTAAGGAAGATGCAGAGGAGACACAAAGTGGAAGCTTTTAAGCTGTGGGTGGTGAAACGCTGGCATATATTTTCTGTACCCCTTAAATCTTCATGGCTGACGATCCTGAAGAGCAGCTAAACAAGAATAAATCGTGACTTGCTCATCAGCAGGGCAATAGTCTGCAGGAAGAATCTTGGTTTCTTTTAGTTCTGTGTATGATTGTGCTGTAGCACACATTTGGGAAAACAGATGAGTTTTACATTTTACCTTCTTAGGGAATCTTGCTGGCTAGAATGTTTTTAGATAGCCATTTGGTAGGACTTCTGCCATGAGCTTATAAACCAATGCATAAAAATCTGTTATGCTTATTAAGCAAGTCCTTTAATGCACATATATTGTTAAATTATACTCTGTTATAAACCAGTTTTCTTTAAAAAATATATATTTATATTACCTGTGACAAATACTAGTATTTAGAGTAAAATATGTAAATGCTGCTGAAGATGGTATGGTAGAAGGCATGGCTGAACACACTAATGTATTTTGTGAGTCAAGATAAACCTTGCACTGGGCAGTGGAGTGTGGAGAGGAGAGGAATTTCCAGGGCTTTACACTCTCTGTTGCCTTCTAGATTCTCAACTGTTTACAGCCAAGGTTAATGGAAGGATTTGGGATCTGCAGAACACTACCTTACATAGTATCAATTGTCTAAGGTATATTTGAGACTCAGATCTGTCAAAGGTCCCTGAATTTGTGTTCTTAATCTTCAGAATATTGGCTAAAGCCATGCTACTGACTTTAAGCTCTTCTGCATGTCTTCCGTGTACTGCAAAAATTTGGAGGGTTCAGTAGCCAATCCTCTCATATCTATGCAAATCAACCCCCTATCCTATGATTTGCAGAGAAGAATCAATCTTCAGACTAACACATTTTCCCCTAGCACAATTATACAGCTTTGCTCATCTTCAAAACATAAAAATTTGGGTTTTTCTGATTACATGGGAAAGTTTCTTGAAGTTATTTAAACTTGGTACAACAATATGACAATTCCATGCCTCTCTGCCATCAAAACAGGAATGAAGATGTTAGTTTGGGGAGCAATCAGGCAATCTAAATTATTCATACCTGAAAGCTTGAAGCTAGAACAGTTTTTCATATTCATTTGTGTCTGGATCACAACAGGCTCATCCCATGTCGGTCTAATGAAGCTCCTGCTGAAAATCTCAGCTGGAAATTCAGGGAATCAAGTCTATCCATCATCTCAAAGTCATGATTATTTCATAAGCAACACTCAGTGTTCAGTCAAGTCTTTAACTCATCATTACAGTAGCTTAACCATACAGGCATATTTTAGAAGAACTCATGCTGAACATTACTTGATGAAGCAAAATTCCATTAGCAGAATAAACAGAACAAAAGTCTGTGTCCTGACACCACAACAAAGTATACTTAGACATTAACAAAGAACACAGGTGCAGATCTCTCATCACATACTGGAGCACATCCAAAGCCTCTAGGAAGAATATTAATAACTCCTCCTGCATTTCTGTTGGAGGAATAGCTCAATTAGTTTCAGTCTGCTGTCTTTCCCTTATCTATTATACATTTGAGTGGTTATACTTTGTTTCTGAAAGTGCACGTAGAAAGATATGCATTAAGAAATTAACAGCACACAGGGGAGCATACGGACACCCTGTATCACACTTCTTGAGCTGACAAATGCCTCCATCCTCTTGTGTGTGTGTGTACATTATTTACTCTTTTGCACTTCCCCTCATTGCTTTGCACTTTGAGAAGTGCCAGGTGAAAAGTGTTTGGAAATCAGAGTGCTCCGGGTAAACCAACACAGTTAGCTTTATGTGGCATATGCCACAGGTGGAATGAAACGAAAACACAACACAAAGAAGGATGAAAAGAGTTAAAGGGAGGGGAGACCTGAAATGGAGAGATGGAGAGATGGAATGCTAGTGAGGAACATAACCAAGACATGATACTGCAGCTGCAGCAAACAAAACAGAAATGGGAAGGGAGAAACAGTTATATGTGGCAGAAAACACAGAGAAAGGTCAGTTTTTGATATATGACCTAAAAAATTGTATATATTGTAATATATCTGTGAGCCTATAAAATAACTGGTTGTCTGTTAGCCTTTTGCCTTTTGATTTCCATTTCTACTGAGTCACGAAGGAGAAGATTAACGACATAGAATCATGATTTGTGGTATATGCACGTTCCCAAACATCTTCTAGAGTTCAGTGAACAGGTCAATTAATAACACCTATCACCCCTTAAAAGTGGCTTAATCATCTATGGGGGATAATACCGTACATATTTCAAACTGTAATTACCTAATGTGATGCTCTAACAAGGTTCATTTTCTATCATGCCATCTACCATAAATGTTTCCCATGTGATATATATAACATGATTTGACTTTTGAAAATCTTATGGATTACCACTATCTCCTAGGATACATATTAAAAAAGAGACTAGAACACATGTAAAAAATATCAAAAGAATGTCATTTAAGCTGGCCAGATTCATTCAGTTAATAAATGATGGCTTAAGTAAAAAAAAAATCATCATAGCTGTCAGAAAAGGTTTATTGAGTTCTACATTAATACAGCATAGAATTTTTTAGGCAGAAAAAATGTATATTCCATTCAGCTTGGAAAAAAAAAATTCTTCACGACTTTGTGGTTTGCAGAAATAACACTAAAGAACTTTTTCTCCAAAACATGAGACTATTCAACTGAGGCTACAGATAAAATTGCCACCATCTGTTATCAGCATAGAGCATATAACACAACCAAGGAATTCTGTTTCTAGGCAGACGGAACACTACCGTGTACTGCAAGAACATAATCACTATTCTCACTCAGAATGAATATTCTAAATATCCTAAATATTCTGTTTGAGGTAGCTCTGGTATGAGGCTAGGGATGTGCCTTGAGTCATCTCTTATTCTTGCTCAGAGAACACACTGCTAGGGAGTAAAACAGGCTGAAATGCAGCTGAGACTGCTTGCATAGGGGATTGAGCCTTATTTGTGCTTTATTCTATCAACTTCTTAGTCAGAGCACTCAACTGACTATGTGAATTTATGATTTATGATTCACTGTGGCTTGGCTTTATGTTTGTGTTTCTCGTCAGAACAGAACTGAAGGAAGAATATCACCATCACTATCGGAGTACTCTTTACCCTGGATCTCCTTTGTTAGAGACAGATGCAAGTCTCTCAATTCATAATTTAGAGCTCTTCTAGCTAAATCATTCTTTTTTTTTTTTCCTAGCAAGTGTATTTTTTCCATTTTAAAGTGCTTTATGAATTGCAATAGTCCAAAAGTCTTGTAGCACTAACATTCCAATGTGTTTCTTTATCCCATGACTCTTGCATGTGAAACACTAACTGTATTGGAACATGACCCAGAAACTTCTTTTTTTTTCTCTGATGGGAGAATGCTGTAACTTTTAGGCTCCTCTAGGCCAAGAATTTCTTTTCTAATGTGTGGAAAACGTTTCTGCTTAGAACAATTAAGCAGCTACCAGGAACATATATCTCCAAGAACAAGTAGACACGGACAGAAGCTGAGACTGAGTCTAGGACTCCTCCTTCTCACTTTGAGAGTCTCTTAACACATGAGCTGTTCTGTTTCTTTCTCCCTGACATGCTTTGAAAGAGAGATGGGTATCTTGTTCAATTGTTTGAAGGAAAGATCAGAGCTGTCTACTTGCAGAAGAAAGCTCTGAACTCGGGCTTCCCTGCGAGCAGAAGTGTCTCCTTCAAATACAGAGGAAAGCTTTTGAGAGGGAGAATTTGAGACTTCTTACTTGCCCAGTATATAGAAACACCATTGGGAAACTCTTGGCTACTTTTTCCTCAGCTAACTGGGTGATTTAAAGCTCCTTCTAAAGTGTCATAACTCTCCTTCCTCACCTTCTTCATTGTACGTTGAGCACTGGGACAGTATTATATGGTATAAATGCCACTGTGGAAAATTAAATCAGACACTGTGATATTTGAGGTGGTGTGAGGGGATACGGGGAGGAGGACAGGAAACAATGGAAAGGGAACTTGACTTTCATCTTTATCATCTAATACTTCCTAGTGTCCCAGAGGTGTAATGGAGGGGAACAGTCAGAAAAGAATGTCCTGTATTACTCTAATAGAAACTACATATATACCCACAATTTCTGGGGAAGATTTACCTTAAAAACACTTATGAAACAAACTGTGCAAAGAGGTCGGAGGAGGGTCACAACTTCTGTGTGGCTGCTAAGGAAAGGTTACAGAAAAATCTAGTTCCCTTGAACCTATTTATATCCACCAAACCATGGAAACACCTGAGGTAGATATTTTAAGACATCTGAAATGATTCTGGACAAATGAGGCAAATGCGTTGAGCTTCAGGTCTCCACTGTTGGTAATGGCACCCATCGCTTACTTTACGTCTGATACGTAAACCTGACATGTGATATGGACATGGGTCCAAACTCGACTGACTTGCCCAAGTCAACAAAGAAAATATATAACACAAAAGGAGCTAAGCTCTGTTGATTCATCAGACTGTGTAGAGTGTTAGAAAGGAAGGCTCCTCCTTTGCCAGCACCATTTACCATTAAGCAAAAATGATTTGTGCTTAAATTAATGTATCATATGGTTTTACTGGTTGATGATAAAATTGTAATGAAGAAGGTAGTTCATGGAGGTGTTAGTATTACAACAGTGAAGTATGGTAGATGACATCACTAAAATTCAAGGAAGATTACTTGGTGGGTGCCGGTCTCTTCTCCCAAGTAGCAAATAATAGGATAGAGGAAACGGCCTCCTGTTCTGCCAGGGGAAGTTTAGAGTGGGTATCAGAAAATATTTCTTTACTGAAAGAATGGTGAAACATTGGAACAGGCTGCTCAGGGAAGTGGTTCTTGGAGGTGTTCAAAAAACATGTAGACCTGGTGCTTCAGAACATGGTTTGGCAGGCATGATGGTGTTGTGTTGATGGTTGGATTTAATGATTATAGAGGTGTTTTCCAGCTTTAGCAATTCTATGATTGTTTTGTAGTAATTCAAAATACAAAATCTAAATAACGTAGCAATTTATTTTATTAGTCTGCTGTGCAAGTAGATTCTTATTTTTGAAAAAAAAACATAATGCCTCATCTGACAACAGTACGGCAATAGAATATCACCTTTGGTGTGTATCTTGCTGAGGATTATTATTCAAGAAAATATTTATGCTGTGAGTTCTGAAAATGAAACATAATTATTCACATAATGAACTTGAATATTTTTGCACTAAATCAGTGTCTAAAACCCTTTGGATTAAACACAACAGTAAAATAAGAAAGAGATTGTCTACAATACGGTGGTTTCCATAAATAATTGAGCTCCCGCTTAGTAGAAGTGGCGATAATTATTTGAAAAAGCTGGTGTAGGAATCAAAATAAGCCATATCGAGAAGCAGGGCATCTTAACCTGACAGAATCACACTTAACACTGAGCGTTTTGGTGTTATCTTTCGTGTAACAATCAAATGAATTACACACCTGCACTACCAGACTGGTAACATTTTAACTTGAGGCCAACGTTAAGTGCAGAGCAAACACCCACCCTGCAAGCGATCCTAAGAGGTAAACAGACTGGATCAAGTAGGCTGAATCCAAGCTGCCGAACAGCTTGCTTTGACATGCAGGGTCCTTCACTGTGAAAGGAAGATTCCTATTGAAATTGTTGACAGCTTTCAAGTATCTCTAGCGCCTCTCTGCCTAGGGAGGGGACTTAACCTTTGCATTTCTGTGACACCTCGAGAAGAAAGGGTCTGAAACTGGAAGGAGAGATCAGAGCAGAGAATAAGCCACTTATGTCAGTAAAAATGGCTGAGTACAAGGGAGGGAAAAATTGTGCTCTTTGGGGGAAAACAAAACAAAACAAAAAGAACTTGAGCATATGGCTCCAAATCTGTGAGTATGCACATATTCCTATCTCTGCACTAGCACATGGTCTTATTAGCACCCAAGGATGCTGCTGGTACAGAGCACCTTTGCAGATCTGGGTTCAGTTTGTAATGTTATGATATGCCTTAGGCCAAGGCCCATGAGCCATCTGGATGAGTTAATAAAATGTGTTTCTATTTTCCTTTTATTTTCTTTACAGAGATATAAACTGTCCCAGTTTTTGTTTGTAGTGCCTTTACTATCTGGTCCAGGGTGGAAAACTAAATCTTTATGATTTAAAATATCTATTCATTTTACTTGACTTCATAATTTTCTTCGTCCATTCATTCTTCCTCCAAGGAATAAACTCCCAGTATTCTTCCTAGGATTTCTTTACTGCTTTGATATGAAAATATGATGTTTTTCTATTGGTAGGAGTCAAATACGAAAAAAAAAGGTTTAAATTGTAAATATAGTTGACATTGTGTGTGTGTGTATATATATCCAAATCCCCTACGATGGGGAGGGACATCTCACTAGAACAGGCTGCTCAAGGCCCCTTCCAACCTGGCCTTGCACACCCCCAGGGATGGGGCTGCCACAGCCTCCCTGGGTAACCTGTTCTAGAGCTTCTCCACCCTCATCATGAAGAATTTCTTCCTAAAGTCTAACCTAAATCTTCCCCTTTCCAATTTAAACCTTTCCCCCTTGACCTATGGCTACAGGCCCTTGTAAAAACTCCCTCCTCAACTTTCTTGTATGCTCCCTTCAGGTAATGGAAGGTTGCTTGAAGGTCTCCCCAAAGCCTTCTCTTCTCCAAGATGAACAAGCCTGTCTCGCAACCTGTCTTCATAACAGAGGTGCTCCAGCACACTGATCGTCCTTGTAGCTCTCCTCTGCACCTGCTCCAACAGTTCCATATCCTTCTTATTTTGAGGATAGCAGATCTGGACACAATACTCCAGATGGGGTCTCATGAGAACAGAGTAGAGGGGGAGAATCCCCTCCCTCGTCCTGCTGGCCGCATTTCTTTTGATGCAGTCCAGCACATGGTTGGTTTCTGGTCTGTGAGAGCACGCTGCCTGCTCATTTTGAGCTTCTCATCCACCAGCACCTCAAGTCAGTCTCTGCAGGGCTGTTCTTGGTCACATCATTCCCCATCCTATATAGAAACCGCAGATTACACAACTCAGGTTTAGGACTTTGCACTTGGCTTTGTTAAATCTTCTGAGGTTCATCCTGGCCTACTTCTTCAGCTTTTCCGGATCCCTGTGTATAACATTTCATTCTTCTAGTGTGGCTTGGTGTTGTCTACAAACTTTCAATGCTGTTGGAGAAGTAAGCAAATGATGGTGTTAGATAATTATAGAATCATAGAACGATTTGGACCTAAAAGATCACATCAAACTCATGTCTCACTGTTTTTTACATAAACACTAGGGGCTAGGTTCCTACAGACTATTGCTCGCTCCATGTCACCCGTAACAGGAGGGATATCTTGATCCCAGATCTGATTCTTTGGTGTCATAGGAAAACAAGTCCTACCAAAGCAGTGCTTAACAACTGTGGGTTCACAAAAATGACACAGCTGGGGAATTAAAGAGCCAGTAGGAAGAATGAAAAGATCATATAACTGGTGAATCACACAACCTCCTAAATTAGTAGTCATGGAGGTCAGAACATGTGTAATATGCATAACTGAAGGGGGATTCAGGGCTACCCTTCTGCTGTACTTGCATAATGTAGGGTTGTAAATATTTGATGAAGGAACAGAAGAGGAACAGTGACTCTGGTCAGCTCTCCTCCACATTCCCAAGACCTATCCCCATCCTAAATTTACACAGAAGATGAATGCAAACTGAGTTCAGGTGATATATGATATATGTCCCTACTAGATTTTACTAACCACAAATTAGTGCCTAACACGTTCCAAAGCTGATGGTGATGTAGGACAAACTGTCCATCACAGGACTTGTCTCCCTGTCTGCAGGTGGTACAAGGCAAATCGCTCGAGGGAGGTTCCTGATCGAAAGCAGGTAAAGTCCATATTGGCCTCATGAATGGCCTCTGAAAACTATGAGAAAGTTTGTTGACTTGTAGAAAAGAAACAGCGATAACCTATGGGGTCAAATAAGTCGTTAGGCAAGAAGAGGAGTGAAAATTAGGCCACATCCATGGCTAGCACTGCCTCTTGACAACCAGAAAAAAATAATTCCATTTTATACCCACAATTAGATTATTTATGTGACATCTACCACACATTTCCACGTGTTTGCACAGACTTATTTATCTTTTCCTTGTAATTAGAGACTCACTTTACTCCTCTGTTCCTCACTGTTTAATGTGACACCATATTGATTAAATTTCCAGAACATACCACTCCAGACATATTTATATGACTGTTTCAAATGATTTACAATAACTAATGTAACAGGAATATCATTTTGGAAATATAATAGCAGTCAATAGCAGTAAAGGTTCTGCTAATGGTCAGAACTCCTTGTACCATGGGAATAAGTTGCACTAACAACATATCACCTGAAAATCCTATCTTTAACTTGATGTAAACTGGCATAGAACCAAATTTCAGTGCTCAGTGGAGCTCTGAAGAGCTATCTCAGCTGGGAGTCTTATCTGTTCTATTTACCCTGATAATAAAGCTGGATAAAGCACAGGCAAGATCCTTGCAAAAGAGCGAATTAGTCTGAAGCCTGTCATGGTACAGGAAATCAAAGTTCCTGCTTTCCATCTTTCTGGAGAATTCCCCTCCACTGCAGAGGCAGTTTGGATCTACAAGTACTGATTCATATCTCTGAAACTTTGACCTTCCAACAGGAGAGGAGGTTGATTTGATTTAAATCCAGTGTAAAAACACATTTTGTAAAAAGCTTTGAAATTTTCTAAGGCGGCTAATACCTCTATTAATATTAAGTTGTCCTTATTCTTCAGTTACCTAGACATAGAAACAAAACATAAGATTTTAGCTTTGCAAAGGACTTATCAGAAGAGAAACGTACAGATTTGGGATTATCTAAGGCTGATGGGGGATTTTATATCAGAATATGGAATGACATAAATCTCCAGTGGTTTTCCCAAGAAATGAATTCCCCTTGTAGGGATACTAGTATTACTCAGAACGAATAATTACAAAATTTAATTGTTAAGGTCTTACCTATGAAACCAGCACTACAAGAAGCATGTTTTTACTACCAGTGGACCAGCTTATTGGTAAATATCAAAACAGCAACATTTCTTTGCATAAAACTGCAATTTCTAGTTTGCAAAATTCACAAGAATGGACGGAATCTAAATGAAGTCTATAGTCTGTCAGAAAAGAAAGTGATCAAAGCTTTGCTTTATAGGCTGATGTTTTTATTAATAAATGAAAGAAGTTCCAAACTACCCTTTAGCACTGATAGAACAAAGCTGATTTATCTCCAGATCTATTTGTAGGTCTTTTTGCAGCCTCTCATACATACTGTAAAAGTTGTCGAAAGGACAGGTTTACAAGCTGAGGACAGTCTCTGCTTTGTGTTAGGGCTTTAGGTTACCTACAAGATTTTTGAACAAGTGAAAAAGCCTCTCAAAACAGTGGTCTGAATTGTCTGTAGGATTTCAAAGGGGTGAGAGGCAGATTGTTTACTTCATAAAGGGAACATGTAAATGCTATGGACAGATTTAACAAAAATCTCAATTTTCTGAAGAAGAACTGCATCAAGTGTAAGATCTTCAGATCTATATAAAGCAATAACATTCGGAAACCTGACCTTTCATAAAAGTTGTTCTTTTCTTATCATAAACTCTTTAATTCAGAACTGATTAACCTAGTTGATTATAGACATCAAGAACTATAAAATCTGATTTGAAATTTGAAATGCATTTTTTGCTGTTAATGGGTTAAAGGATTGGATGCATTTAGCAGACTTTAACTAGAGGTTGAAGACAAAAAAGTTATCTGAGTGGGTTAAATGTATTTGAAGAATTCCTTGAAATGGTCCAAAATTTGGAAGTGCCAATTTCTCATAAGAATTTAAGAACTGAAGAAAATGTTGAGATTTGTAATGTATTCAGGATAGTTAAATAAACTGTCTAACTATTCAGAGTTTGTGAAATCCCTAATCCCTAATTTATGATTAGATTTTAGATCAGATGCCCAAAAGGAAGAAAATATATTTTCTGTTTCTGATTTAAATATTTTAAAAAACCCTATTTCAATAGATCTCTAACATAGCCAGAACAAATACAAGTTTTTTTGAGGAAAACACAGACTCATAGATATACATACAAGCAAATGAAATGCAAATTATTCACAGATAAATCTTCAAAAATGCAAATAAAATTCAAGCAATGTGCAATACTGAATACAGAATGGAAGCAAATATATCAAAGCAGTTTCTTGTTTTTAGACAGAGCTTCATTTATTTGTAAAGCAAATCCATAGCAGAAAAGTACCAAAAAACTTAGTGTGCACACACACTGACACACACATGTATATGGAAAAATGTGGATTTCAGAAGAAATATACATGAAGCATTTGAGATCAGTAGCAACCCCAGAAGATGTTACACCATATCCATTCTTCAAGACAACTACATCCAGTGACCAAAAGAGTCTCTTAACCACTAGTGAATATCTTGTGACTTTTAGATTGTAAATTGACGCACAAATAATAATGGGATAAAATTAATTCTATTTTTTAATATTTACAGAATGACAAAAGCAAGGTGATATTGAACACAAATGCAGAAAGCAGCATATAAAAAAATATAATTAATGCATAAGCACATGATATGATGAACTTCCATGTAGAACAAAACTATAATCAAATATATATGATGATACATAGAGAGAAATGTAAGCTAAAATCAAAGCTAAAGGATATACAGATGAAACAAGTCAATAAGACAAACTCTTATCAATATTATGAAAAAACCTAGGTGAGAAAAAATAGATTTCTGACACTGAAAGATTAAATGTATTTGCAAAACTGCATCTATGGTCCATAGTTGGCATATATTAGTTTGTATATGCTGAAAAAAATTACATACATAGTCTGGATTTTATTTTTCATAAAATATTTAATATTTTTATACTACCCAGAAATAATGCAGTGTTAGAGAATACAGCTGAACATGTAATCTTGGATATTAGATCTATATTTGCTACCAAGTATGGTAACGATAGATAACAGACTACAATTTCCTTGCTATGAGTTTAAAAGTTTCTCAAGATGGTATATTATTAAACTGTACTCGGAGTCTTAGCCACAATCTAAACGTAACTTGAAAAATATTTTTAAAAGATGTTAAAAGGATGCTTCAAAAGGTTTAGGAGTGAAGTTCTGATTTGTATATAGCATGAGATATACATGCTATAAATTAATACCATTAATTTATGAGTCAGCATCTCAGAAACATCTGTGACATAAAGTATTGTTTAAGAGAAAGGCTTCTTTGTCATGAGATCACTTATGTTAAAAATAAGGAAGAGGTACATGCTTGTAAAAATCTAACAGATAGAGGATCATATGAATAAAAACTGCAGGACTGCAGATTTGATTTGATGAAGAGAAGAAAACAATAGATTATAAAATAAACATAGCATATTATCAATTTCTGGGAAAAGGAAATGGAAAGAATTTCCAAAATACGACACAGAAGAGAAGGCAGAGGATCAGACAGTTTCAAGGGAAAAGACAACGCAGAGTATTGAAATGGCTAAAATCATGAGATGTTACTCTAGGAGAGGAAGACCGCTAGCTCAGGGAATGGATGAGAAATACGTGTTTGTATTACCGATAGGTATTTCTTCATTAGAGAATAGCAATAAGAAATGAAAGGGCAACTTGAAGAGGGTTAGGTTACAATATACCAGCCCCTGGAATTCGTGGGTCTATATGCAGGTTAACTGTTAAAGTGAGTTGTCATTAGAAACTTTGAAACATACAGGTATGACAGAAACACAATCATATATAGGGACCCTTTCATCTCACAAGTTTTTTGTTGTCATTCTCCCTTATGAAAAACACAAGTACCTTTAATATCATCTCTATGGAAAATTCCCATATACTTTTAATAAATAATAAATTCTGTTGAACCCTTGATTTTACATGTAAAATTACAGTGAGTATTTGTGTATTTCTTCATCCATATCCACAAATTTTATACCCACACAAGCAGTGTACTCTTATATTGGTTGCTTGGAGATATTAGGAAATAGAAGGAAATTGATCAAGCCCAACAAATGTTAATAAATATTAGTACACAGAATAAATTTATTTTTCAGTGAAAATGGAAATTTAATCCTGAATCATAGAATCATAGAATCACCAGGTTGGAAAGGACCCACTAGATCATCAAGTCCAACCATTTAGCTCAAAAAAAATCATAGTTGTAGGGATTGTTAGGAGGGATTCTACAGTGAGTCAGACTGGATTAATTATTTAAGAATAAAAACATACAAAATTTAAAAAAAAAACTTGAGAGAAAAGTTACAGATTTAAAATCTGGTTCAACACTCTTGTTAAGGAAGGGAAGAATTGCCTGAAAATTATACAATTTTATTAACAAATATCTCATGCCATATACAGAAACAGAGTTTTTTTCTACATTGGAGTGCCTGATAACCTACAAAAGAAAAATATTCTTGAAAATTTTCCAAATAATGAATAGAAAGTGAGGTAGCAGGATTTTTTGCATTTCAAGTAGTCTTACAATTTCCAGTAGGAATACATTTCCATTTAGACAATTTAACTAAAGCAAGACTTCCCAGTCCCTCCCTGCCAAATAAAAGGATAAGCTCATTCAACAGCTACTGAGATATTTGGAATCTTCTTACTAATCTCAGCATGTTTTCCATTAGACCTCTAAAAGTTCAGTATAAATTCTTAGACCAATAAGTATAGTTTGCATATATAAAGAAATTAAACATTATTAGGACAGTTTAGCTTAGTAAGAAAGGGCCACAAAGGAGCACATTATCAAATCAATGGCATAGGGGAAGTTAATCACTTCCTTTAATTGTTTTCCTAATGCAAGAGAAGAGAAAACTGCTGAGACTGGCTTTTGTCAAACACAATACACAGTTAACTTGCACCTTACACAATTAAGTTCTTGCAGATGTAAACAGAAATATTACTATTTCTTATAGAGTGCTTTTCATCAGGATATCTCAAAAGTACTTAAAAATGATGTAACATCATCCGTTAGAAATACAGGCATGGAGAAGTGAAGTGAGTCACAACACACAGAAGCCCTGGATGAAAATCAAGATATCCTTTTATTCCAGTTTATGTTCAATCCTGTAGGCTGCATTGCTTCTTAGAGCCAACGTGTGCCATTTCTTAAGAAATCAGGAGGAAAAAGTAATGGGAAGTAAGTATGCCTACAATAAATGAACTAAGCAGACCCTGTAGCTGTTTGCAAAGCAACCATTAAAAGGCTGTTTCCAAATCTAAAAGGCCAGTTCCTAGTAAGGAACGTTGGAAAACCTAACGTTGCAGCAAAGCATAAGCTTTCCTATGGAGAATAAATCTCTTCTGGGGAGTGCAGGTGACCAGAACATTAGTTCAGTTTCATAGAATCACCAGGTTGGAAAGGACCTACTGGATCATCGAGTCCAACCATTCCTAACACTCCCTTAAACCATGTCCCTAAGCACTTCATCCACCCGTTCCTTAAACACCTCCAGGGAAGGTGACTCGACCCCCTCCCTGGGCAGCCTCTGCCAGTGCCTAATGACTCCTTCTGTGGAGAATTTTTTTCTGATATCCAGCCTGAACCTCCCCTGGCGGAGCTTCAGGCCATTCCCTCTTGTCCTGTCCCCTGTCACTTGGGAGAAGAGGCCAACTCCCTCCTCTCCACAACCTCCTTTCAGGCAGTTGTAGAGAGTAATAAGGTCTCCCCTCAGCCTCCTCTTCTCCAGGATAAACAACCCCAGCTCTCTCAGCCACTCCCATAAGACTTGTTCTCCAGCCCCTCACCAGCTTTGTTGCCCTTCTCTGGACACACTCCAGAGCCTCAACATCCTTCTTGTGGTGAGGGGTCCAGAACTGAATACAGGACTCAAGGTGCGGTCTCCCCAGTGCTGAGTACAGAGGGAGAATAACCTCCCTGGAACTGCTGGTCACGCCTTTTCTGATCCAAACCAAGATGCCATTGGCCTTCTCGGCCACCTGGGCACACTGCTGGCTTATATTCAGTCACTGTCAACAATTACCCACAGGTCCTTCTCCTCCGTGCAGCTCTCCAGCTTCTCTTCCCCCAGTCTGTAGCACTGCATTGGATTGTTGTGACCCAAGTGCGGGACCTGGCATTTGGCCTTGTTAAACCTCATCCCATTGGTCTCGGCCCAGCAGTCCAGCCTGTTCAAATCCCTCTGCAGAGCCTCCCTACCCTCCAGCAGATCCACACTTCCACCCAGCTTAGTGTCATCTGCAAACTTGCTGAGGGTGCACTCGATGCCTTCATCCAGGTCATTGATAAAGACATTGAACAGAGCTGGACCCAGTACCGAGCCCTGAGGAACTCCACTTGTGACTGGCCTCCAGCTGGAGTTAACTCCATTGACCACCACTCTCTGGGCCCGGCCATCCAACCAGTTTTCAACCCAGGAGAGTGTGCGCCTGTCCAGGCCAGAGGCTGACAGTTTCTGAAGCAGAATATATCAGGGCATTACATTAAAGGTTATACTTGAAAGGGTTTTAGACAGTTTGATGCCCACTTTAACCCCTGGGCTTAGTCAGAGGGGAATACAGGAACATCTGAGAATTTAATGTTTAATTAATGTCCCTGATTTAGGAGTCTCTCATACCCCATCAGAAGAAACTAACAGATACAGGGATGTAGATGGAAGTTAACTTGAATATGTCTTTGTGTCTTTATTGATCTTTCCCAAAAAGACTAATGTACAGATCTTTTCTTCAGGGAGAGGCTAATATCAATCCTGAGTAGCTCAACCAAAATGTTGTTACCTGGTGCTTCGTAGCTGTCAGGCTCAGGTTCAAGCTGAGTATAAAACTGTGCATAGAAGTGATCTAATTATGCATGCAAATACCTTGTTAGTGCTTCAGCTGATTATTTGCCTGTGTAATTCCTGCAGTAAAGAAGAACATATTATACCCAAACATTTTTATATGTGCAGTTCTAAAAGGCTGAAGCTCATCAAGCAAACAATTTCTTCTCCAAGGACGATAAAACTGAAGAACAGCAGAAGTAGCAGCTGTGTGATCATCCAGTGGGGGCCAGAGCCACCTGCTCTGCAAGGCCAGAGGCCTTGCAATTAAGGCAAAATCTGCTCAGAGGGCAGGGAAAGTTTCTTCTTGATTCTCAGTAGTTAAAAGTTGGTGCACACGAAGGAGCATGAGAGGTTCGACCCTTCCAGAACTCTGAATATTTTATCTAAATACATGCCAGAATCTCTGCAAACCTCTGAAAATCTTGGCTTTAATAAAAGACTAGGGAATTATTGCCACCAATTTCAGAGCACTGTATGGAAATACACTTTCTTTAATGTATTTCAGATTCTAAGTCCACTTTCAGTGGATATTCCCTTAATCTCACATCAAGGAAGAAAGGAGAGTGGATATGCAGGCAAAGACCTGATTTGGCTCTATCTATATTTTGTGCAGAATGTTCAAAGATGCAGCCTTGACTCTAATTCAGCTTCGACATTTTAATTATCAGTTCATATCCCTGATTCATGACCGAGGGATATCTTTATAACCTAGAAAAGAAGTGGATGGAGATAAATGTAGGGTACAGAGACCCAGTTCCAACTTGGTTTTCTACAGATTGTTTTAAAGAATAGTGCAAGGTTTAAATTCCTTTAATTATTTCTCAGACTTATTTTCACTGAAGTTCAGAGATGGAGGCTATTTTGTATTCATTGTCTTCATAAATGGGGAAATAATCAACAATAAAACCACAAACAATAAAATGCTTCTTTGTCGCAGTGGTTGCATTGTTTATCACAGCTGGTTTTTTCAACTTGTACACAGCAGGTATCAATAATTCACGTCTGAGTGAAAGCACTTCTGTAAAAGTTTACGTACCTCATACCATTAGCAATAGATCACTTTTAAGCATCTTTAGAGTCTCCCTTTCTATTTCATGATCTTGGTAGTTATCTTCATTTCAATAAAAAAGATTTATTTTTCAGAAAGGCAACAGATCTTAGGCAGCTCAAAAGGCACAGCTCATGAAGGAGGATGTAATTCAATTGTAAATGACTTGCCAGTATTTGTAAATAGATCTCATGTATAAACCAAAAGCCAAAGCTAACATTTTCAAGAGCTTCGAGGTGTTCTAGGGGCCTAATTCCCATTTCATGGAATTAGAGTTAGTGCTATACAAGCCTCGTATTTCAGCCCCTGGTAAGCTGGAGAAAAGTTCAAAACCTAGAATTAGATCTGTGTGGCTACCATACACGCCGGCTTACTGGAAGAATGGGTTCAATACCAGAGTATAAATCAAAATGAACAGCATCCTGCCACCTGATCCTAACCACGCAGAGTATTTACATCATGGCCATGACTTGTCTATATGATGCCAGGCAGACTTTGGTCCTTCAGTTCAGTAACTGCGTGTAGGGGAAGGAGAGCAGCCTTTACTTGGTGCCAGGGCTTTGTCAGGAGCAAGTTGCTGGTGTCTGTCTCAGTCTTGCATGCGAGTATCTCCCTCTGCTCTGGGTTCAAGGCTCAGGCTCATTCCTGAAGATGGGTTCTTATGTCTCTTCCAAAGACCTAAGACCTGAGCCTTGGTGCAAACAGCTCTTCTCTAGACTAATGTCAAAGATCCCCGGGAGAAGGAATCACAGTTTTGCATCTGTGAGTTGGAGGAAAGCCAGGCTGTCAGCTGTTTTAAGCCCAGGAGCCTTAAAAAAATGGCTATGGTGCTGGCTAGCGGGGGGACAATCACCAACCCCTTGCTGATACTGCACAACAAGGAAGGATGATGGGAACCACTGAGCCAGAGGGAGATGAGGAAATCAGGAGTAAGTGAGTGCACTGAGGAAAGTTTCCTAATCTCACCCATCCACATCAAACTTGTTCGTGGAAGTGAGAATATGTGCAGAAGAAAATGCAGAAAGATAGAGAAATTGCACCCCCAAAAGGAGCCCAGTGCTCAGGAGAAGACGGATTTCTGCCTGGAAGTGAAAGCAAGGGTAGATGTATCTCTTACAGAATATACCAGAGAACTAGAAATTGCTGCTGGCATCTCTCTTCTAGGAAAGGGTGGGGAGTATCATCTATGCAAATACTGTTAGAAATTCTAATATATTGAAGAGTTGTAGGAAACAAATTATGTCTATTTAGAGCATGTTTGTAGCAAGCGATGTTATCATTTAAAATTCAGCAGGTTCAGAAGTTTTAAGACTTTTATAGTCATTATTTTCCAGCTTTGCTGAAGGTCATAGTACTTTAAATAATTTTACTTGAAATCTGAAAAATAAAAAAAACACTAGCAAGTATAATACTCAATAGAGTTACTGTTTTCTCCTGGGGGTGATAGTTCAAATGCAATATAGTGATTACTGTAAAAGTGATGCATTGCCTTAGGGAGCAGAATGGCCTATATTGATAGTAGAGATTTGGACATAAGAAGTTTGAACGTATATTTCGCTTTTATTTTGGTAGTGCATAGCTGCAATAACAATGATCAAATTCCTCCACATCCCTGGCACTGTACGGTTGCCACATAAACAACATGAGTTACCCAAAGTGACTTAGAGATCATATTAATAAAAGCCAGATGTTAAAACAAATATTATCTGTTTGAAATATGGGGACACTGAGGCACTATGAGAGTTAATTCCCACAAGCTGACAGGCTGTGTTTGGCAAAGATGGAAACAGGGTGTTTTGCAAGTCCAGGTCTAATACCTTCATAGTTTACCCACCTCCATTTTAACATCTAAGTATATCATCAAAAATAAATATTTGGGGTTTGATTTGTTTTAGATATTCTTTGACATAAGAAGTACTCATATTTATTTTGTTTAAGCCCAGCTACAGCACAGTGGTTCTATGTTTGCCGTTCTTTTTAATCAATTTGTTGGTATGCTTTTGGGTGATTCTAGACTTCTTAGAAATTAATTGGTGCACATGTCTTTAAATGAACTTTCACCTTTTGTTTTATCTATATTTTGTTTAGAATGTTTTGAGTCTTTTCTGGCAGGCTTGCTGTCTTTTGGATTGTTCTTTGCTTCCTGTGGAAACTTCACGTAGTTTGTTTTGGTTCCTTTCATTTCTTGCCTGTAAAAAAAGGGTGTCTGAATAACTCAGCGAGACTTTCCCAGGCCTAATTTTCATGTCAGATATGAAATTAAAATTGCATCTTACCAAAATAATTAAGTGTTGAATAGTCACTGTTACAGGTCTACACTCTAATTAACCTGCATAAATACACGTTTTTCAGCCATGCCTTCCTGGTAGCCATTAACAGTTGCATATAAGAAAAAAAAAGTGATATTACAATCCCTTGTCTCTACATATGCATTATGAACAATATCTAGCTTTTTCCCTGTGCACACGGGACTGACGAGGAGCCAACATTCAGATTTTTTAAAGAGGAATAAGCTAAGGAGTCTATAATCTGAGGCTGAGGCTGCCAGTTTTACATACAGATCAAGAAATAAATGTCCAGTCTTCTGTGAAGAAGACAAGCTGAGAATAGGTGCAAATCCACTTTTGACTATGATACAAAAAATAATTCTCAAAAGACACTTGAGCATATTTGCCTTATTATATCTATATGAATACGAAGAAGGCAGCAAATTTAGTTTTATCTATTCTGGCCAGACTTTTAAATCTTGCACTGGCAGACTGGAGCCAAAACATCTGACTGTTAGTGTAATACATGCATGTTGAAGGCAAGAGATATGTGGACGCCTCACAAAAAAATATGCCTTTTATTTAAGAAAGAATGTGTTGCATTTCTGAGTTAAGAAGAATTAATACCAGAGCGGAGTTTGTACATGTGCTTTTTAGGCAATCTTATTATCGGTGGCTTAAAGCAGATAAGATAACAGCCTGTCTCAAAGGCACACATACAATTTTAATTGAAGATGGAGATAAACCATCTTAAATAGGCAATATTTTCCCTACCTTTAAAGAGTTCAGCATTTCCACCTCTGTGACATTTAGGACTTGCTTCAAATTTCAAGCCCCTGTTCTTGCTCTTCATGGTCTAGGAACAGCCTGTCCTCCATAGCCATAACCATGACGTGATTTCCATATCAGTGTGACACCATTTTATTAAGCTATATAAACTGTGATGTGCATTTCAGCAGTGTGAAAATTTCAAAGACTAATATATTGAAGAGCAATAGGTTCTAGATGGTGTAAATCATGTTATACTTCTCTGCATATATAATCCATCATATAGTCCCAGAGTATATTTCCCTCACGTGAGACTTGAGAAGTTTTGGGTAGAGAGTGAAAACAGGAAATAGTTGGTCATCTTTCTTCTTCTTTTCTGCTTTGAAGACAGTACGTTTATTCCACTGTGAATTACTACTGTGGAATATAGTCATATAGAAGCTCTTTTGAACATACAACAGGAAGGTTTCCTGTGGAAGAATAAAGTTGTTCCAGATTAATTTGTACATACAGCTGCTTTATTTTGCTAAGGAAAATAAAACATAGTGATTTGGTGAGGTTCAAAGGATCTGAAGAATTTCTCTTGAAGACACTCCCGTATGAAAAGTTACTTCCTTTATTCAATAAAACACTTTTCACGACAGCAGAGCCATATCCATTCCCTGCACCAGCCCTCTTCTGCGCTTACAGCGTTTAAAAAAGGAAAAAAAAAAAAACAACTGAGGAAAGACTGACTTATTCTGGATCTCTGTGTGATTCAACTCTCATGACAAATTCATTCCATCACAGTTGTAATGGGTTTTGGGTTTTTAGGGCTTTGCCTCAACATTGCTGCTTGTGTCAAAATCTTTGCAAAACAGAGCATATGCTTCTTTAGGATACTCAGACAGTTAAAAATTCTCCATTTCTCCTCATAAAGTACATGAAGCAATTCAAATATCTTTTTTTTTTTTCTAGAGAAAAAGAAAAAGAAAGAGAAAAACATACAGGGAAAAACAGAAGAAGACAAAGGAAGACAAAATTAATGTGTTGAATTTCCTGATAAATGTCAAGACTGTTTTCAAAAATCGTTTACAGGACCAAAGAAAGCTAATGAGGTACAGACTGAGTAGAAACAAATCAATGCAAACTTTCCATAAAGATTAGTCAAAGTTCATATTACTATAATGTTAAAGTTTTTTCTCCTGGGGAGGGCTTCTTATGCTGAGACAAGTTCAGATAATTCTTTCTGATAGTTTTGTTAGGCATAGCTATTTTATCAGGTCGCTAGCAGCTCTAGTGTCATTCATCGTGTCACAACATGACATATCAATACCAATAGTGCACAAACTGATGTACCACAGCATACTGTGAAAGAATATGAGCAAGAAACACTTGTATTAATATCCCTGTTGTGGACTGAAAATCTCCTTTTTTCTACATCAAAAAATCTATTGTTTGTGTAGGAATTCAAGTATGAGACTTAGAACAAGAAAAAGGATGTGCAGCTTGTGTAACAAGTAGGAAAGTAAGGAAAATAAAAGCATACTTGATTGATGGAGAGGCACTGAAAAGGCTATGGCAGACAAAAGCTGAGCATCTTTGGTATAGTGCTGAATTCTATATTATATGATGATTCCTCCTCCTGCAGCTCGTGGGAAGGTTTTGGAGCCATTCCACGGTTCAGAAAATAATATTACAGTTCTTTCACTGCAGGTGGGGGAAATGGACTTTTCATATTTTTAATGTATCACACATTCAATATTCAGGTGATAAAATGAGAGAAGTATTCTTGAAAGAGTCCACTAGTCCCTGGACCCTCCCTGGGTGATATCCCTCTGAGGCACCTGGTGTTCAGTGAATTTTGTGCTTTTCACTGTATAGAAGATTGCAGGAGAACCAGACTTCACCTACTATAACCAGGATTTAAGAAGCTTTGGGTTAAAGTGGTGTCAGCATGTCTGAATCTCGTAGGGGAGATGGGAAGTGAACACTGTAATCCTTGCCTACAACACACATAAAGAGCAGTGTCACCTCCTTTTCAAAGCAAAGTGGCCATAATTCAGTGTCCAGGGCTCTGATATGTCAGTTAACACTGATTTGAGAAAGCTACTGGATCCCGTTGCATGGTGGTGTAGGGGAAGGGAAGGTCTAACACTTTGGGGTCATTGTGGGCTGTAAGGATCATAAAGACAAGGAGTTGGTCAGATATAGAAGATACAAGCTCACTGTGAGAATTTTTTTAATTGCTAATGAATTTAAGTGTCACTTGAATTCTTTGCAGAGTACCTTCTTCTTTTCTTGGCTCATCTTGCTGAAATTTTAGTATTTTGAGTTCGAACCAGAAAAAATCCAAAATATGATTTTTTTACCAACAAGTAGACATTCTATAATACCCCTGTGCATCAATAAAAATAAGACACCCTGCTCTCATCCAACATACATTCATGGGCTTGCAGGGTCTTATTTTTCTGGAGAAGTAAGAAAACAACAACTATGCACACTTTTTTTCCATTTGCTGTTCCCTTTAATGCTGTATAGAAGGGCATGTTAAGCGTATAAGGCTGGCGGCAGATGGCTGGGTGGATAGGGACAACTGCTTGGGAGCAGGTTGGGCATCAGTCAGTTGGTAGTAAGCAACTGTTTTTCATTTGCATCACTTTTTTTTCTTGGGTTTTACATCTCTGTCTCTATTGTTTTCCTTTTAATTACGATTTCTAAATAATGTTGTTGTTGGTATTGTTATTATTTCAAACATTAAACTATTCTTATCTCAGCCCATGAGTTTTCTCGCTTTCACCCTTCCAATTCTCTCATTTATTCCACTGAGGGAGGGGAATGAGCAAGTGGCTGTGTGGTGCTTAGCTGCTGGCTGTGGTTAGACTACTACACCCTCTGAAGGTGGAAGCTCACAAAGGGTCAGTTGTGTGAATCCGTTGCTGCATGGATAGGATTTGACCATTTTGGGAGAGACAGCTGACATTTTGTCATGGGATTTGGGATTTCATCTGACATTTTATATAGCAGTCCCTCTGTGCTTTCTGTTCTTGCTGATACACTAAGGACCCTATCTCTTTTTTTTCCCCTGTTGTGCTTTTTAAGGGCTTCAAGGGAACGATTCCCCAGCCTGCTAAAATAAACAACTGTGTCTCCTGGATTGTAAAAATGCCGAAACTATTACTGAAGCTGTCTGAAAATCTTAATGGATATTTTAAAATATATTGTCAGTTCTGCTGAGGAAGAAGTAAGGGAAAGCAAATCTTCACTTGCAGTTAGCCTAGTGAGAAAATACCTTCCCACACAAATCCTCCCATCTCTGCCTCCCTCCCTTTCCCTCTCTCTCCAATAGTGACACATTGTAGGAACTAACAACCTGAAAAGCCATAAACTATGGCAGTAACTTCCACCCACACACCTCATTAGGCCTTTAACACATTTTCCTTTGCCTTTCTCCAGCACTACTAAGTGGCACAACTGTGAAGTTGCCCTTTCACATTATAATTGGAAGCAGTCAGTGGTTTTTATGCTCTGCAATTCAGTAATTATATGGTCTGTCACTTACTGGACATTGGTCTGTCTGATCGTTTTGAATTTTGGGTCTGTCCAGTAATCATTAATCATCAAGGAGTCCTCAACAAGCACATATGTCTCCTCTCTCTGGAGATTCCCTTTCTTTCTACAGACTTTTTTTTTTTGTTGTTGTTTTTCTTTCATTTCCTTAATTTTAGCTTTGAATGGAGAAACTATGACTTGTTCAGTGGAAAGATCAATATTGCATCCTGTCATGAACTCAGAAGACCTGGTTTACCCCATGTTTATGCCGCTGAAGCCCTGAAATTGCCCAGCTGACATTATCCTAAATTTGCTTCCATAGTGTGTCCAAGCTGTTTGATATGCTGCTGTTTACAAGCCAGTTCTGGGGAATATTTAAAAACGATTTAATGAGAGCTAGTAACTTGATTCCATTGAATTTTACCAACATCTGAGCACTGACTTGTCCTTTCAATGTCCTGCACTTTCCTAACTGCTCATTAACTCCAGTCATTTTGGTGCAATGTTCTTATTTCATGGTACTAATTCACTTTGCACAAATTTTCCGAAAGAATGGTCTCACAGGCTAAGCAAAGACTTTTCAGTCAAATTTTCCAAGCCTTCACGGCATTTTAATTTGAACTGTGAAGTAGGATACATCATTAACCTATTCTTCAGAAAGATATAACACTTTCTTAGTTTACTAGTGAGACGAGGTTTAGCTGTTAGTGATTTTGAATGATGAATACAGTGAAAATTACATGAATAACATTAGGAACCTGAGGAGCTGAAGGAGTTAAGGAATTAAACTTTTATGGAGTTAAATTTTGAAGGAGTTAAACAATACAATTGAAGGTGATTGTGCCAGGTATTTCATAAACACTAGACCTAGGAAAATGTAAACTAAACAATAATAAAATATTGATATGGTTAAAATCAGTGAAAATCCCACAATGAAGTGTGGTGTGATAGCGTTAATTTTTGTTCTTGGGGCTAGGACTATAGCTGTAGTTATAGTTAGGTAGCAGTTATTGCTTAAATAACAACAGTAAGAGTATTGAGAATATATACATATATTTATGTATTTTTGAGAGATAATGTAGATTTTGTTTAAAAGACAGGCACGTTTTGTATTTTCTAGAAAAAAGTGAAAACACAGAAAGATCAAGACATAAGGGTTAGCATAACAGTGTGGAGTGTAGGAGAGCACAGTTCCTTTGTGTAGCTGCCCAGCACCGTACTCCTCTAACAAGGTGAGCTAGATTAATCTGGTGAGTTTCTGTTTCTGCAGAGGGAACAGCTTATGGGTGGCTTAAAACTTGTTCTTACAGTGTTGAAACCTAAGCCTTCCTTGTAAATCTAGTCCCAATTTTCCTTATGCAACTGTTCCCTGCCTCTAGTATAAGGCAAACATTGTCGAGGTTTTTTCCAAGGCATTTTGAAGGCAAAGATACAGGTGCTGCCTGAAAGACTATTTGTTTTGTGAGAGTTCCAATTGATTTCATCTCTAATCATGAAAGAAGAACATATGTTCTGGTAAGCAAGTAGAAAACCACCAAAGGTACCTTATTGCATTGTCTGACTTTCTTCCTAATCCAACCATATCACTGGGATATGGATTCTGATGTTTGCTAGAGTCAGATACAATGTTGTTGGGTTTCACACTGCTGTTTGCTTCAAGGATTTATTTGTTTCAGAGCTGAAAACCCATTGGTTCTACTTTGTCTATCAAGCATAAGATAACTTAACAGTCCTTCATTCTCCTTGCTGCCTCTTCTTTTAGCGATTTGTTAAGAAACTGATGATCAGATATTAAAATAATAAGGAAGCATCCTATTTTCTTAAAGTCTTATTTGGATTATACAGATGACAATGCTGAAAACTTATATTTTCTGCAAGATAGAGTAATTAATACCTGTCTGTAGTTTTTTGCAAGCTGGGGCATCGAGGGTGGGCTCTCATGATGCTCAAGTATAATTGAACTATTGGTGGAGTTTCATACATTGTAAACGTGTTTAGAAACTCCAAAATCTCCTTCTACTTGCAATGCTTTTTACCTCATAGCAATAAAACAAAACTTTGGTGCTCACAGACCATTACAACCTCTACAGAGCTCTAGGAACAGGGGATGTGGCAGGGCAAGTCCTCAAGTTGGTGTCAAGAAATCAGACTACATGCACATGACCAGAGTGTCGCTGTAGTTTCAGCTTGTTAATTGGTGCCGGCAAAGCACGACACCAGTGCAATTAACTTTTCTGTAGCGGAAGAGGAAATCTTTAAACCTCATAAATACTGTTCCATGCAACTCCTAAAGGCATTCAGTTATTGCAACAAAATTTTATAGCTAACAATGCCAAGCGAAACATAGAGGTCTGAAAGTTACAACAGGGAAATCAAGTACTGATGGGTGAGTTATACAGCTTAGTGCAACATGCAGTTTACAGAATATGAACACCTAATGACTTCAGTGAGATTTAGTTGTCTTCTCGTGCTTTTCAGTGGATTTTGAATCAAAACCTAAATGAAATAAAGGGGACAAATTTGGTACAAATAAAGAATGTCTCAGGACTCTTTCCTTCTAATGTAAAAGTAGGATACTTTTGATTAAGGTGGAAGGCAATAAAACCAAGGAAAAAAAAAGAAGGCAAGACATATTTATTATGTTCTTGTGTTCTTTATTAACTTCTAAATCTAAGTGCAACAGACTATCTAAGTCAAAAACTTCTAGACATGCAGGTGGATAAATAAGGACAATCAGAGAGTAAACAGAGCTTTTGAAGGGAATGGCAAACAGAAGAAATCTACTGACAGAATGTGTTAGTTATTTGTAATTATCTTGTTTGGATTTTCTTAATTATCTGGCCCTCAACAATGTCAGAGAAAACTTAATGAAGAGGAAAAGAACGCAGTTCAGCAGGGTACAGATGCAATTTTTTAGAACTATATCACAGGAATAGACTGTGTTAGAAAAAATAGAAGTGTGAAAAACTGTGACTACGACTCCTTGGATTATGCAGAAGATGTTTCACTTCCTTTCACTGGAGGCAGAACTCATGTCCACGTGTCAATGGCTCTGATCCAACCCTGATATTCTGGGATGACCAACTACAAGTTACTGCATGCGTGCAAATCAATTAGGGCAATTGCACACAAAAAATAAAATAAATCAAATTAAAAAGTCACAAAGTGGTTTGCAACTTCCTCATCTGTTTAACAATATTAGCAGAAGTAGGGGTTAAGATAGGTAGGATTTCTCTTTGAAGTTGTACCCTTTCTTATTTTTCTTTGTATTATTAAAAGTCTATTCTTTATGCCGGAAACTTATGATTGATTTTTTGTCATGGAAGGCTGGTGAAAGAGGGAAGTGAACCATCTCAATTTTTTTTTTTATGGGCATCATCCCTGAACACGAAGTTGCCACAGAGCTCTGAAGAAAAGATCTGGGTCAATCTCCCCATAGCGATTAGAAGTTTTTGCAAGATCTCATCCAAAACCCACAAAATTCAGTGGAAGGATAGGTCCGCAAAGCACTTTCCTGACAGGAAAGTTGTCAAAGTGGATTTCATTGTGTGCCACGGAATGAGAAAGGTGTTAACAGAGCTGCTGTAAAGGTAAGAAGCTGACAAAAAAAGATGTCTCCTTAGCTGGGAAGTCAAGACATCCCTGCTAAACTCAGCAGAAAAGTCCCTGGTGTGGAAGTGGTCGGCAGGACAAAGAAACCTTGACAGGTACAGGATAAAGAAACTGACAACAAACTCACTTTCCAGGAAAATAGGATTCAGCAACAACTATTCTGGCCACAGATGCCCTATACCTGCATTTGTAACTACAGCAAAAGTTGGAAAAAGTGACTTGTTACTTACCTAAAATGAGCTTCTGTGCAAGAGCTTCTGCTCGTGAGACCCCCTAGACAGACTAGATCCTCTATGCAGTCACGTGGTTGACTCCAGACTCCATGATGTGGGTCAGTTTGAAGGGAAAATTGTCTGTTGTTGAAACTTCCGGAAACAGTTTAGTGCCTGATACATAACACTTCACATAATATATTTATAGGTACGTACAAAAGGAAATGTTCATGAATATATATTTGATACACTAGTTCGAATTCTGTCATATCTTATAATATATTTACTTTACTCTTGTCATACATATACTTGCTTTCCTAGTGGTAATTTTGTAGTGGCTTATGGTATGATGTACAGAGACACACATACCTATTTATATATATATAGATATGTATTTGGTCTTATTAATGGTAGTTTCATAGTGGTTTGTACTAAAGAGACCCTCAGAAATGCAGCCTCTGTGTCCTTGTGTATTTGTTGTAGAATGTCAATTCACTGTCACAATCTCTACACACTCATGGGTTGGGTAACCCTCATAGGTCACGACAACGAGTGCTACAGGTGTTAGCAAACCTGTTACATACAATGCCTTTGTCATATAGCACTTTTCACCTGTAGATCTCAGAGCAATTTACTAAGGATGTCACTACCATTATTTATATGTTTCAGACAGGGAAGATATAAATGCATGACATTTGAGTGACTTGTCCCTGCTGACTCTTACAAAGATGAGGATGTCACAGGGTATTCAGATATTTGAATTGTGAATTGTGTGAATTGTGTGCAATGAGGAAACAAGTTAATTTGCAGTAATCACTGATAAACTTTTAAATATCTTCCAAAACCTTTGAAAAGTTACACCTAGTCTCGTGTCATTTTTAAGAATCTTAAACTAAAACAAACTATTTCTTACAGCTTCCATAAACTTCTTTATAGCTTCTTCTTGGATCCTGTTTTTCCAATTCCTGCTAACCTTGAAATAGGCATTTTCATTTTGACTACAAACATTTCTGACGGAGGCCCTCAAAGATGTTTTGTTCAACGTCATTTCTTCTCTGGGGCACAAGGTACAAAACAATCTGGTTTATTCCCATGTGAGATCCGGATTGGCTCACTATAAACTACTATTGTAGATACTTAAAGTGTGATCAATCCCTGAAACTCAAATACTGGGAGAGAAAGAAGAGTTTTCAAGGAATCATCAACTACCTAAATATCCTGGCATTGTTAAAATTTAAATAAATATAAAATTGTGGTGTTGCGTAGCTGTCATAAATCCAAACTGGTGTCCATACATTGAAGTTCTACAGATAGTTTTGACCCAGATAGGAAAGAGCTCTAAATATATAAAGCAGTTGAGGTTGTCAGTGTCCTTAGACTGAAATAGATGAAACATCACAAACTAGACAGGCAAACTGAAAAGCGGTCTCCTGCTTCCTCATTCGTTCTATTTTCTGCTTTTTCACTCATGCAGGTTTGATTTAGGTACACCTGGAACGAAGACCATTGAACTAGTACATTTCACTTCAGTTTCAGCTCATTTGTGAATTAAACTCTTTTGGTTTAGTTCTACTTCACACCAGCCAGAACCTGCTAGCCTCAAACTAGTTAGAAACTGTTCCTCTTGAAAACCACATTTGAAAATGAACAGTACATATGACAAAGGCATTGCCAGAAAATACAAACCACAGCAGGAAAGGTCTTCAGACTACTTTTTCCTGGTCTTCTGTCATAGTCCAGTTCCCATTCATGCCAACCATGCCAATGCTTGCTTAATTTAAGGAAATTAAGGAATTTAAGGAATTTAAGAGAACGGAGCTGTTGAGCTCAGATTGCATTAATACATGAGCAAAAGTAAAGATAGCAGCAGATGGAAATTAATAACCAAAAGGGGGTCACTGAAAATACATGCAGCACAGAAGCCGGAGGACATGGATATTTCTATGTAATAAGTTATGTGATGCTGGCTGTGAGGGAAGCTGAAACACACAACCCTCATGGATTGATGGGAAGAACAGCAACAACAACATTTGCGTCCTCCAACATGACAGAATCACAGATCTTTCCAAGACCAATGCCAGGTGGAAGGGGTGGGAGGATTCAATTTGGTTTTGAGCCCACTCAGTTTTGGCTTAGGTTTCACAAATAATTTGAATAATTGCTCCTATTAAGTTCTGATATGTGGAAAAAAAATAAGGGGTTTGGTTTTCACTTTTGGTTTTGCATTCAGTTTGTTTGCTGTCTTGGTGTCCTACTTGGGCATTTTACTGGACGAGGACAAAATGAGAAAACTCAGGTTTGTCTTGGAGGTGAGATTCTGATCTTGCTGGCTATTGAGCAGCACCAGATGTGTTAGAGCCTGGTAGTGCTTTCAGACAAGTGCCTGTGCACCTCCTGAGCCACTGTTGGCTCCACTGGGAGTTTTTTAGTGTCTGGTAGCCATAAGCATAGATTAAGGAAAATGAGACAGCAGCTTATCTGCACTTCATTACTCCTTCTGGACTGAGTCCTCTTTAAGTTTGTTAGCATCGAAAGGTGTCTTTCACAGGTTATGCAGTGAAATCATTGAGAAAACTAAGCATGGAAACTTAAACACGCAACACTGAGCCCATTTAGTAGGATTTCTGACCGTTTGTTGCGGGTCTATCCCCTTGTTGCTGCTTGACGCAAGTTGGTTAAGGAGGAAAGTCCTTTCTTACCACAGCTGAGTGTCATGCCAACACCCTATCCAGCTGCTCCCTGCCAAGTGTTTTAACCATGTGGCACCTCTGCTTCTACTTCTGTTCAGCGCCTTCCTGCATCCTTCCACTTTTGATTTTCCAACTTCTATGGCGTTGTTTACTGCACTGCCACAGCCAAATAGGATTAAACCTGATAAAGAGAAGCAGATGCATTACATCTGGCAGAAAGCAAAAGATCAGCGTTTGGCACAAGGGTTTATTGTTTGTGACAAGGCTTTGGAATGTAATTAATTTTGCAAAGCCATGCCAATGAGTGCCATTCAAACTCACCAGATGTGCCAGGGAGGGAGATGCCAACTTTTTTTCCAAGAGGGCGGCTTGATGCCTGCTGACTCTCATTTGTGCAGCTCCATGGGTGTCAAATAAAATAATGTCTCTTTGGATGGCAACAAAGAACAGGATATTCTCTGCAGAGCTACAACATATGCAACGACAAAAGGGACTTTTTCTCTTGGTGATGTTGTATTTTTTCTTGGTGAATGTGTTTCCATTTATTTATTTATTTCTGTAGAGTCTTTGTCTACAATCAAATTCTGCTCAAAACCAGCACTGGTCTGAAGTCACAAGCAGTCAAACACGCAGGCATAAGCAGACAAAAGAACCTGTACATACACACAAGTAATTGCTCATGCAGAATGGGAAGAGTGAGATAAAATGCAATTTCCTCATAATATGGCATTACATCCAATTTTTGCTCATTGGGAAAACTTCTCCAGATGCACATCTTGCTTCTGGCAAAGGGGAAAGTGTGATTTTTGGTTTTTTTTTTCTTCTTTCCCCAGTAAAATTCACTACAGCACAGACGGAATAATACAGGACACGATACGCAATAACAGGCAGCTGTTAGTGTTTCATTTTACTGGGATTTAAAGTTTCTGTAAAGCTGACAGCAGAGATGATAGGCTTTTAAGGGGGCAGGTATTTTATGCCTGCCAACTGGAGGCTGCTGTTAACACAAAGCCCTTCTTACGCACTTCTCTCAGGGTGTCTGCAGGAAAAGCTAGGGAACCAGGTCAAGGTGAAGCTGAGTAGGTGAAAGAGGCACACACACCAAGAAAGCTGAAGAATCAAAGAAGCTCATTTCTCCATAACATGAAGAATTTATTTCCAAATAAACTCAATTTTAGCACATTAGGATTATTTTGATAGCACAGCTGATGCTTCTGGCCTGGCAGTCTTCTGCCTCCTGCACACATCTCCTGCCTTACGCTCCTGCACAGCAACAGTGAGATTCTGCCAAAGGGTTGTTTGGCATGAGTAGAGCTGAAAAGGCAGCAAGGATGGCAAAACAGCTCTCCTCTTGCTACCCCCCCAAGACTTCTGTGCGTCTCCTGGTGTATACCACAGCTACAAGACCAGCATTACTAGAAATCAGCAGGTGGCATTGCATATAGACCTATAGGCTTCTTCCTGTCCTTCAGCTTTCCATATCAAGAGATATCAAAGATGCCCTTTCCCACTGGTAGGAGTTGCAGTATATTTAGAGGATGTTTAGGGCTGAGAGATATCTTCAGGACAGCTGACATTGCAGGTGACAAGAGACAAAACCTTCACGGGTCTGGGAAAATCTCCAGATGATGATGCAATGTCTAATGCTGAGTAGAAGAACCTACAGTTATGAGACCTTCCCGTATAACTGCCTTGCATCACACCCCTACTCCAAACTCATACTTGCAGTAACGGCACATGATTCCACCTCATTTGTTGGATCCAGTGCTAACCTCACTAGTAATTAGATTAGATAGACACAGATTACAGTATAGGCCATGCTAATATTATATGGTAATTTTTTCCTGCTCTGCAGAACACACTGGCCACCACTTACAAGAAAGAAGAGATAGGAAGCCAAGATATCTTCCATCATCAAATGTGTGCAAAACGAGATAAAGATTTTTCTGTCTTCTAGGTATGACACTGGAGGCCAGCTCTTCAACGTTTTTTTGTTTGCCCACGATGGCATTTTGATAATTAAAGGTATTTTCTTTCCTTGAGCACTTTTTCAATGAACAGAACTGGTTGTATCAGTGTGATTCTGCTCCCAGTGTCCCATTGGCTCAGTACAGGCTTTTTCTAGTCCCTGCAAATCCTGTTTCTGCCTCCAGCCAAAACTTGGCAGCTCCATATTCTACAAGAAGAGTTTCCCCTCGACTAAATTTTAGAGAGGCTTTATCAATTTTAATTAAAATGCTGCCATCTCTCTTGGTGTTTGTTGCTTAGAATACATGTAAACTGCAAAATATAATTTACCTTTTGCAATATGAAATCGCGAAGTGAAATCTGATGCCATGTGATGATGTTACTAATAAAATAAGTTATGTCTGATAATATCTTTAATGTTTTTAAGTCTATTTCTTTGATCTGGACATCGTCTATTTCTGGTCTCTTCTCTCAAAATATGAGCATGAATTGATTTTTCTGAAGGAAGGAGTCCCAGAGAAATTAATGGCACAATCAGAACTATTCAATAGAAACCCAAGTATCATATTCAAATGTGCAAATGATGGTATGTTGCTTTCAAATGATATGAACCTTCGGCCATGTTAGTGTCATGACTTTGGGGCCTTGGGCCTATAGATTAGAGTGGATCAACAGGAGAAAATCAAGACACTTATAGGAATGGCCTGGGCTAGAAACCATGGTCTTTCACAAGAGACTAATGTACACAAAGATGTTAGTTCAGAGAGGAAATTACAAGAAAGAATATTGAGAATATTTAAATGTGAAAAGAGCAGTTGGAAAGAAGACAGGAATCAGCAAATTTCCATGTCTTCTGAGGATAGGAGAATCAGTCTGGACTTAAATTTTAGGTAAAGAGATAAAGCTCAGAGCTGAGGAAAATATTTACAGTTGTTAGGACAACGAACATCAGGGACACCATGGGCCTCTGTTGCTGAAGGTGTTAGAAACTGGTTAGACACATAGGTGCCGTGAATAGTTTGGAAATAATTGGACCTAATTAAATAACCTCTTGAGACATCTTCCAGACCATGGTTTTCCTCTGGATCCACTTTCTTTCAAAACCCCATCAGAAGAAGGTGGTAGGAAACGAGACTACTTGTGTGAACGAACTTCATGTCATGGAAATATTTATTTATTGCACAAGGACGTAATCATTAGGCCAGATCAAAACTTATTTTAGCCCTGTATGCCGCATCTGACAGTGATCAGCAACAGATGTTTTAGGAAAGAGTATAAGAAACAGAACAAGTGCTGAGTGGTTGCTTGACTGGTATATCCTCCCAGCTCTCAGCAGTCTGTAGCTTCGGGATTTCTGGAAATAAGGAAAGCACCCAGAGTTTAAAACCTTGCTTGGTACCATGTGTTACAAATCATTTGATATGTTCAGCACAAAATAATGCAATAATGACAATTAATATAATAGAATTAATAAGACATAGTTTCCCATTAAATTGTTTTAAGATATCCCTAGTTTCTTCTCCTACAAAAGCAACTAAAGTTTTAAATACATTCCCACTCCCAGACACCCTTCAGGAGCCAGCTGGAACACGGTAAATTGACAATAGAAGAGTAAAAATGTTGATGAGATCTGGGAAAGCATTGCTCAATATTTAGAAATTCAAAAGTATGACTTTCTAACTATATTTCTTCCACACAGTTCTGAATTTTGGTAAAGCGTTCTGGAAGACATAGCTCAGACACTTCAACCAGTCAATTTAGAGCTTTTAATGCTTTTCATATCAGAAAACCTTGATGACAGAGGCAGAAGTCACTTCAATTGAAATACTGGAGAAGACAGAGAGGATTGATTCACAGATACCTAATTCATTTTGGTTCACGCTCTGGTTGTCCTTCCATGGTCATATTAGCAGGAGGAAGACTTCCCATAGTTTGTGAATAATTTCTTTGAGCTCTGCAAAGATGTTCTGAACTGTAATTTATTTCAACAGACATAACAGAACTAATCTGTGGGGAGCTAAACGAAGCCCAGAGTAAATGTCTCTTCCACATTTATGTGCAATGATCTTCTTGTCCCTATGATCATGGGATTGTCTGTTAGGACAAGGAATTTCTGAACACAGTTGTTGGCATTCACACTAATTTTTTGTAAAGAATCCTTCCTATATATCTCATATACACAAGTGGCTGAACTTCCTCAGAGGCACTAATTTCCACTTTAAGAGATTTAAACTGGTGACTTTAAAGACATTACTTGATGGCTGTATGTTGCTGTCCCTAAGGTAAAACCAGGTCAAAATAGAAACCTTTTAATGCAGATACTTTTCTTACCTTTAACCATTTGTAGTGCAGGGACTTAGTAATGCTGTTGTGGCTCTCAGTACCTGAACTCACAGTTGCATCAAATGCTGGTCAAGGCAAGAGGTGCACAGAGATAATGTCAGCCAGGGTCACAAAACACATTTGAGGCAGAACTGAAGATTCAAGCAAAGCTGTTTTCTTCGTAGTCCCTTTAGGCTATGTGCCATACTGCCTCTCTGCAGGTAACAGTTTTTCCATTAAAGAGTCATTGAAATTATTGAGGAAAGCAATTTTCATGTGCAGTATCTCTTTGTTGCAAGAAGAGAAAGCAAATGGGAAAAAAAAAAAGCACCCTCAAAACAATCCTCACCTTCCAGCTAATCTTTACAATGCCATTTTAGCATTTTATAATGTATAAACAACACCTTGATGTTATTGCTCTGCCAGAAGGCTGATTACAACAGCAGGCAATAATAGGCCACACATGTGCCAAAGTCCAAATGCTACTTCAGGCTTGGTTTTTATAGAAGGACACATTTTCACATTCTTCTTTATTGACTCCCCCTACACCCCTCCCCCTATGCGTTGTTAAAGAAATGCCAACATAAAACTGGCTAAAAATAAAGCCAGTTGGGGCATATTTTGTATGTTATTGTAGGATAAATAAAGCTGTCTAAAGAAAGTATGCTATTAACCATGAATCATGGGGTAAGCATGGCTCTTACTTGACTGGTGTTGGAAGGTATAAAACATTCTTTAAAAACAACAACTCTTACCCTATTTTAGGAACTATATATATATAGGATTTTATTTTCAGGTACTTCCAGGAAAATAATAAATACAATATAAAAGAAAATTGATGTTAGAACCTGGGCTTAGAGTTTTGGAAAAAAAAATCCCAATTTTTTATAGACTGTTTTCTGAGTAGACTGTTTTCTGAGTCTCCATCTGTCTCTTTTTGTCACTCCTATCTTTTCCTTTCTTTCTTCTCATTAATAATATGACCCTGCTATTGGAACTTGAAGCACCCATCCAGCTTCATACTTGCAGGTAAGAAGGAAGAGTTCACATATACAGAATTCCAGAACAAGGGTGAGAGAAAAGTGTAGGTAGATAGATTCAGATATGAAGATTTACATCTGATATCTCTACACCCCCCCCCCCGCCCTTTTATTGACCCCAGAAGGACCCCCTAGCTGATTTTGTCACACTAAGCATTAATCAGACCGTAGTAAATGCAGCTGTCTTGCTTTCCAAGCTTGCCCAGACTCAGGAGCTACTTAGCTGCCTTCGCAGTGTTAAGTTATTAAGTCATGGGAGGATGAGCTCGTTAGTGTTCTCATTAGGTGAATAATCCTGAAGGAACTGTAGAGACTCATGTGGCAGACTTCAACATCAGAGTTAAGAAACTAAATTTAGATGACTGAAATCTAGTGCCATCTAATTAGATGACTGAGCACTCAGAATCAATGGAGATCTAAACAATAAAATCAATACAGCTTAGTGAATGAGTCAGATGACACTGGACACTAATGCTTAGGTATTAGTCTTGTCCCTAGTGGCTAATCAATAGCCCAGTGGGCTGCACAAATCTCCAGGGATCATCTTGATTGCTCACACGGGGAGGCATCTTGTATTATTTCAGAAGCTCCAGGATGTCTTGCCTGACCTCCAAATAAAATTCTAGGAGTGAATTTGAATATCTACTGTGCAGAAATCTAGCATACAATGACACGTCTCACATAGCATAGCCCTTGAAACCTATATTTAATCAATTGAATCACAGAATGGTTTGAGTTGGAAAGGACCTTAAAGCCCATCCAGTTCCAACACTTCTGCCATGGGTAGTTCCACCAGACCACGCTGCTTAAAGCCTCATCCCACCTGGCCTTGAACAACTCCAGAGAGCGGGCATCTACAACTTTTCTGGGCAGCCTGTTCCCTGATGGTGAAGAATTTCTTCCTCATACATAAACCAAATCTTCTCCCCTTCAATTTAAAGCCATCCGCCCTCATCCTGCCACTACATGATCTTGTAAAGAGTCCCTCTTCATCTTCCTTGTACATCCTCTTCTGGTACTGGAAGGCTGCTGTAAGGTCTCTCTAGAGCCTTCTCTTCTCCAGGCTGAACAAGCCCAACTCTCAGCCTGTCCTCATAGCAGAGGTGCTCCAGCTCTCTGATCATCTTCATAGCCCTTCTCTGGACCTGTTCCAATAGTTCCACATCCTTTTTATGCTGTGGATTCCAGAACTGAACACAATACTCCAGGTGGCGTCTCATGAGAACTGCTGCCTACACTTCTTTTGATGCAGTCCAGAGTATGGTTGGCCTTCTGGGCTGTGAGCACACATGGCTGGCTCATGTCAAGTTTCTCATCAATCAGCACCTCAAGTCCTTCTCAGCAGGGCTATTCTCAATCATATTGCCCCCCACTGTGTATTAAAACTGCAGACTGCCTCAGCCCAGGTGTAGGACCTTGCACTTGGCCTTGTTGAATCTCATGAAGTTCTCACAGCCCCACTTCTCCAGCATGTCGAGGTCTCTCTGGATGACATCCCGTCCTTCTGGTGTGACAACTGCATCACTCAACTTGCTGTCATCTGCAAACTTGCTGAGGGTGCACTCAATCTCACTGTCTATATCATCAATGATACTTTTAAACGTCACTTGTCCCAGTGTGGGCCCCTGGAAGAAACCACTTGTCACAGATTTCCATCCGGACATTCAGCCACTGACCACTGCTCTCTGAATGTCACCATCTAATCAATTTCTTATCCACAGAACAGTCCATCTATCAAATCTGTCTCTCACCAATTAAAAGAGAAGGATGTTGTGGGGGATCGTGGCAAAGGATTTACAGAATTCTGGATAAATTACATCCATTGTTTTTCTTGTGTCCACTGCTGTGGTCCCCCCATCAGAGAAAGCCATTCTGCAGGGGTCAGTGTTGGGACCAATGTTTCACATCTTTGTTGGACATGGACAGCAGGATTGAGGGCACCCTCAGCAAGTTTGCTGACAACACTTCGCTGTGTGGTATGGTGGGTATGATGGAGGGAAGTGATGACATCCAGAGGCATCTAGACAGGCTTGAGACGTGAGCCTGTGTGAACCTTATGAAATTCAGCAAAGCAAAGTGCAATGTCCTGCACCTGTGTCAGGGTAATCTCAAGAACCAACACAAACTAGGCAGAGTATGGATTGAGATTAGCCCTGTGGAGAGAGACTTGGGTCTTCTCACAGGTGAAAAACTTAACATGAGCCAGCAATGTGTGCTTGCAACCAAGAAAGCCCACCATATCTTGGGCTACATCTAAAGTAGTGCCACCAATGGGCTGAGGGAGGTGATTCTCCCCCTCTACTCTGCTCTTGTGAGACCTCACTTGGAGCCCTTCATTCAGTTCTGGAGTCCTCAGCACAGGAATCACAGAATCACAGAATCACAGAATCACAAGGTTGGAAAGGACCCATTGGATCATCGAGTCCAACCATTCCTAACACTCCCTAAACCATGTCCCTAAACACTTCATCCACCCGTTCCTTAAATACCTCCAGGGAAGGCAACTCGACCACCTCCCTGGGCAGCTGTTCCAGTGCCCAATGACTCTTACTGTGAAGAATTTTTTTCTGATATCCAACCTGAACCTCCCCTGGCGGAGCTTCAGGCCATTCCCTCTTGTCCTGTCCCCTGTCACTTGGGAGAAGAGCCCAGCTCCCTCCTCTCCACAACCTCCTTTCAGGCAGTTGTAGAAAGCAATAAGGTCTCCCCTCAGCCTCCTCTTCTCCAGGCTAAACAACCCCAGCTCTCTCAGCCGCTCCTCGTAAGACTTGTTCTCCAGCCCCTCACCAGCTTCGTTGCTCTTCTCTGGACACGCTCCAGAACCTCAACATCCTTCTTGTGGTGAGGGGTCCAAGGATGGACATGAATCTGTTAGAGGAGGCCACAGAGATGATCAGAGGGCTGGAGTACCTCCCTTACAAGGATTGGATAAGAAAGTTGAGCATTTTTAGCCTAGAGAAAAGAAGGCTCTGGGGAGACCATATAGTGACCTTGCAGTACTTAATGGGACCAACAAGAAAGCTGGGGAGGGAATCTTTATCAGGGAGTGCAGTGGAAGGATGAGGGGTGATGATTTTAAGCCAAAAGAAGGAAGACTTGGTTTAGATATTAGGAAGAAATATTTTCCTGTAAGGGTGGTGAGGCCCTGGCCCAGGCTGCCCAGAGAAGTCGTGGCTGCCTCATCCCTAGAAGTGTTCAAGGCCTGGTTGGATGGGGCTCTGAGCAACTGCATCCAGTGGGAGGTGTCCCTGCTCATCGCAGGGGATTTGGAATTGGATAGGCTTTCAGGTTCCTTCCAACTCAAACCCTTTTATGGTTCTATAGTTTGTACCCTTCCAACGCAATGTTGGTAGGGTTTTAAACCTGCCTAAGCCTGAGCCTCATTGTACATCTTTATTTCTTCAGATCATGACCGTGATCATACCGATACAAGCAGACACCGGAGGTGATTGCCTTGAAATAGTACTTGATTCTTACTGCAATTTAAGAACTTTCAGAAGAGAAGCTCCTTTAAAAAACTGAAACAACAGAAGCCTGTTTGAACTGATTTAAAGAATTATTATAATTGTTCTCTCATTAAGTAAAATTTTAATCCATGATTTTATTCTTGTAGAACAATACAGAGAGATAAATATTTCCTCCAAATAGGTGCTTCATTAAAACTCTGCCAGACTGCTTCAGCATAATTCTTGAACTGTCTTTGGTTTGTCTGCTTAGAAATTTGGCTTTTTTGTCTGCCTTTTCATAAGTAATTTTTGTTCAAAATGTTATTACTTTTTAAAAGTATTGCTCAAATTTTCTTGACAAGCATCCCAAATTACAAGTATGTGATCAGAGAGATGAAGAGGCAGTGAAAATGTTGTGCTTCTGGGGCACTCATAATTACACTAAAACTCAGTAATCATATTCTTAAAGAAAAATTTCCAGTTATTAGATGCAGTATAGTAACCAGAAAAGATAAGTAAACATTGACTATGTCTTTATCAATCTTTATTAATTCTTAATGTCTTCAGGTATTGGAGCAACCCTTCTTTTAGCAAAACATCACTGGTTTTTGTTTGTTTGTTTGTTTTCATTAAGCTCATGTTTTTTTTTCCTGGAAAATCTCCTTTTATATGTAAAATTCTTGAATCTTTGTTGATTTACATAGTGACATGCAAATATAAAAGTCACCTACAGGAAGGTAATTTTAAAAGAAAATGATATCCATTCATATTGTTGGCTGTGGAATACAAAAATAGGGTCTCTAACAGCCCTTAAACCAACCAGCACTGCAGTAACAATCCAAGTTTAAAACCTTGTGATTTTTGAAAGTTGTGGTTGTTAATAGCTTCAGATGTTGTGCGGAGGCAAAAAAATACTCAGGTGAGAGCAACATTTTTTAGTGTGAGGTCAATCCAGGCTGGCTGCTGCGGTTGCTCGACTTAGACATTAATGGTGTTGTTCTCTACGTTGGTAGGGTATTCCTTACCTAAATTTTATTGTCTGAGTATTAGAAATGCAAGTCTGAGCCAGTCTCTCCAGGCTCTGCTTGAAGCGAATAGAGAGAAATTGACACACCCAGCGGGTGACTCGTGCTTCATCTTATGAGATGCAATGAATTGGTTTCTGAACATACCTGCTTTCCTCTACTGAATGTAAATGGACCTGAGGGTCTGCTCACTGACTCTGAACACTTTATTTGTAGCAGCCTAAGTAAAAGCAGACAAATCTTACCTGTTATGTCTGAATTGAGGATGGTGATGAACAGTACAGGCTGCCTCCTTTTCAACCCTGAGTAAATCTTTTTGTGCATACAGCTAACAGAGAGAAGCAGTTTTCTCATCTGAGTTGATACTGGCAGTAGAATTTTACCGCCCTTATTCCCAGCATTATCTTGCTGAGTCTATGAGGTGCTGGTGAAATTTTTATAAGGAACCTGATTTTGCTGAAGTTCTCAATAGTACCTCTGGGAAATTGCAGGAAAATATTTTATTTCTATTGATTTTCATACATTTTTATGTGTGTGTTCTGTATGTCTGTTCTGAAATCACAACAGCTGAAGGGAATTAAAGTGTTGGAACCAGATGATATTTAAGATCCTTTCTCACCTATGAGAAAGGTTCTTCTATGATTTATCCTATGAAATATTTGAAATTAATATACAACTAATGTGCAGTATCATGGATAGATCATGTCTCCTTTTCCATGGCAGCAATTCTTGCAACACATAAAGGCAGAGCATTAGTGGAGCCTCACAACACAACATGGAAATTACTGTCTAGTTCGGCTGCCACCACTATGAAATTAGAAAGGAAAGGGTTAGAAAAATTACAACCCTTCATCAGGCACTATGCTGAGACATCACCCAGATGCACTCAACTCACAGAAAGCCAAAAGGTATTAGCTTGGTATTTTCACAGGTTTTTTTAGTACTGTTTTTCTGCAAGAATGTCATCTGTTGGAGTTTCAATCATGGCAAATAATAACCTTAATAAAAGGATAACTTGATAAAAGAAATTCTGTTGATGCAGATAAAGGTGGAGGTGAAACAAAAGTACTTCAAATCGTCCAAAAAATTGATATAAAGGGTAAGTTTGAAGTAGGAACAACTATTGGATCTTTCTAAATTATTTAATGAGGCAGCACTGTCTCCCTGCAAGTGGTTGCCATATATCTGTGACCACATGAGGCTTCTTCTGAAGCTTCAGGCATCCTCGCCAGCAAGAGGAGCATCACACAGGTGATCCCAGATAAACAGGCTTGGTAAGAATGCCTTTTATGAGCAAGTCTCTGTTTAAGTGTGGAGCTAGAAGTAGAGAAAATAGCCATGTAGAAACCAGCACAGACAATGTAATATTTGCAACTACTTTTTTAGTACAAGACAACCACATATTTCACTTTATATTCCACGTAATACAGAGATTATTAGATAATTGAAGAATTGTCAGTTGAGAAAGATGGGAAAAAATGTGACAATAACAGGATGTGAAAACTTAATTATGAGTACTAGTTTTTTTCTTTTTTTTCTCTTTTTTTTCTTTTTTTTTCATTTTTCTCTGTTATTTAATGAAATTCATCTCCCTTAGTGTTAGCCATTTAACTGTTATACACCTGGTAGAGCCTCATCTATTCCTCTCTATCACCAGTAGAGAATGACAGGTGTACAAATACACCTCTAGATCTCTGGATGTGTCTGTTCCTCCCCCTTGACCACAGAGGCTAACTGACATGTAAATAGCTTAGGCTAGGTTCCAGATATTTAGATGATTAGCAGGTGTACCTATACTAAAACACTTAGGCTCAGCTAAACAAGTCTGAGATTCTGATTAACACTTGGAAATGGTTCTCACTCTCTTCTCCGACTGTGTTACTCACCATATGATTGTTACATACTGTTATGGTGCAAGTGAGTGAAATTTACCACAGAATTTTAGTTCTGGAAGACCCTCAAAATAATCATCTATTTAAGGATTAATGCTAAGGGTTTTGGGGAGATTTTTGACCAGATGCATACCTGCGTTAAGAATAAACTGAAGTTCTTGGGAAGAAAAAACACTTTTGCAGGGACATTTTGTGTGAACCAGCAAAACCTAAAACTTTTTTTTTCCTGATAGAATTTCAGCAAGTAGTCCTGATTTTACAGGAGCAAAGAATGAAATAAGTAGTTTTTAGAACTGAGGACTTCAGGTCCATGGTCAAAACAAAGTCTCATCCTTAGCACATCTGAACTACTTTTCTCAGTTCTTTTATTATTTTTCTCTAGGGATGGACAATAAGAAACAGTTCAGCACATCACTAGCTATAACAATTACATAGTAAGGTGGTGACAGGGCTACAACACCAATTAAAACATGTGCTACTTGATAGGACATTTTCCCAGATTTATTGGAAGTAAAGTGTCCATCCAGTTATTCTTCGAGTAGTCTGGGCACACAGATTATCTCAATTATTTCAATATACTTTTGTCTTGAAATAATTGGCACTGGAACAGGCTGCCCAGGGAGGTGATTGAGTCACCTTCCCTGGAGGTGTTTAAGGGACAGGTGGATGAGGTGCTGAGGGACATGGGTTAGGGATTGATGGGAATGATTGGACTCGATGATCCAGTGGGTCCTTTCCAACCTGGTGATTCTATGATTCTATGATCTGGCACACAATCAAACATTTTCTAGGAGCCTTACTGTGACATGTAGACTATTAGAGTTGGCTGTAAACAGTTGGCTTAAACAATCACAAAAAAATTAGTAAAGAGCAGTGCTATTAAACTGTGGAATGTGTGTGTTTGTTTGCGTTCTTTTAATTCTGGAGTCTTGATCATCACTTGTGTGTCCTTCTCAAGTGTCATGCACCTCCACCCATGAGTCAAAAGAAATTTGGACTGAAAATGTTCATTGATTCCACTGATTCAACTGAGCAAATAAAAACAGTAATCAAAGCAGATTCTCCCCGTATTTATCACACAATGATAGCTTAAGGATACATCAGCCAAATCGTCTGTGACCGATTCATCTGTTTTAATTTAAATGTTTACATTGTACCAGTCTACTCTTGATATGGTTATTCTGTGCTTTCATTATAGCCAATGAAGATCAAGACACTTTGACACAGGGAAGAGATTCATTTTAAGACTGGGTGTAGCTAAGGAAGAACCTTATCATAATCCCTCACCATCCACCCAAAAGGGCTATAAAAAAAGTCAATCCAAATGCCTCTTAGAGGCACTCAGTGGAAAAATAAGAGACAACAGGCTCCAGTTGTAACAAGGAAGATTTTAAACCAAGTAGTAAAGAAATGCTTCTGAACAAGAGTGGTTCACTACTGGGTTAGGAGAGCAGAGAGGCTGTTATATCTCCACAATTTTAAGAATCCTTGAAAAGTTTGACTGGACAAGTAAGCAGATTTATTTATTTTTTTTTTTTTTTTTAGTTTAGCCTTGTTTTAGGCAGGATTGGGTTAGAGCGATTTGCCTAGGTCTCGTCAAAACTGAATTTTTCCTGTTTCTATGATGATTTCACCCTGTTGAGTTGCCTATGCTCACTTGATAGAAACAGACACAATAGACTCTAGACAGATCTTTTATCAGATTAATCTCAACCTTTATGACTACAGCAGCAGCAGATTAACTTTGCAGCCTGAAAACGAGACCTCCTTTCTTTTATCACCTGAAGTGATGGCCTTCAAGCTCTATTATAATTACCATTTATTATGAAAATACAGAAGATCAAATGTTTTCGTGCACTTGATCAGAAGTTGCACAAAAAACTCTGGTCAGAGTCTTGTTTCTTAGGTTGAAGAGTAGACTAAATTGTGCAAACTACCTTTTTTGAAGTACAGGAATTCGTCAGAGTGTGTGTGTGTGTGTGAGAATTCCAGAGAAAATGAAGACATTTTATGTTTTTAGCCATAGGAAGACTAACTGTATGTCAAGAAAAATTATGTCAGAGTTTTGGGCAAGTGGATATCTGTGCCAATACTTAGCAGATCCTTCAGATATATACTGCAGAGAATAATTCTGCATTTGCGGGTGGAGGCACTGAATGAGTTAATGAGTAAATTGAAACTGTTATTCTCTGAAGGAAGAAACGGTACACACAACTTTGGAAGCCTACAAATAATTTTATGGGTAGTAACTAATGATATTGATGGCCTTTCATCCACAATGATGAATCATATTGAGCAGGGCTGCACCAACCTTAATTTTTCCATTCTTCAGCGCTTGTTGCTTTTGACTGAATAACCATTCTCAGAGCAACATTTTCTGCTTTGCCTGTAGAGTAGCTTTATAGTAGCAACAAGAACCATCTGTAAAAAAACAATGAATGTTGCTAGACTACTCATCTATTGAAAAACTACCTAAACCAAACAGCTAATAATAGATACCCACAGGAAACAATACTTTTTCACTTGTAACTATTTGGATAAGGAATAAATCAAGGAATGCTTTAAAGAGGAAAGAAGGAATAAAATGTCAGATTGGTGGGTGTAAAAAAATAATCAGCATAAAAGAAATATCTCAGCTGTCATGCGCACATGCACTGCAGTATCTTTTTCAAGGAAGGGTAACGAGGACGATAGTAGCAGCTTCTGTATGAGAGACTAAATAGACCTGGAATCCTTTTCTTTGAAAGGAGATAATTGAAGGAAGCTAAAAAAAAGTCATGAGCAGTATAAATTGTTTATTACTGAAGCAAAATACTGAATGAGTGTCCTCAGTTTATTACAGCACAAGAATCTGATGAATTACTAAACTGTAAGTGAAAAGAAACAAAAGAAATAGGTTTTTGTTTGTTTTATTTTCATACAGGATGCAACTGTATTTTGGAATTTGGTGTTTTAGGGTGTTGTGAAGTACAAAATTAATTTAGACAAGTTTTTGGATGAGAGGCCCAAGATTCACAATAGAATCATGGTCTTGACAGTTCCCTGAATAAAGAGCGTATAAACAGGACTGTCAGGTATTGGAGAATATTCCAGTACCTTCTTTCTAGTAAATTTTTTAATGTATTTATTACTGACTGCTGTTCACAACTGGTTTCTGATTAAGTCGGATTTTCAAATGGTTGAACTAGGGTCTTCTTCATTTTTTGTACCTTTTTTATGGTAGAACCACTTTATCACTCTTCTTCCATAGAGAATCACACAGCAAAGATCTATTAACAGAGGATCTTGCCACACTTCTTCTGGTTTGCTATCAGGAATCATTTTACAAGGAGTTGTCCACTTATAAATGTAGGCCCCCAAGCCACTATGGAATTGTGATGTGCTTTTTTCAGAAACTGGATATCAGTCTTACTTTATTCACCTGAAATGCAAAAAAGTCTACAGGAAAAACAGTAAGATTCTCTTTAGCTGGAGGTGTTAAAATGTGTGAATACTGGTGGTCTTTCTAAAACCAGGTTCTGAGAAGATATCACAATTTTTCCGAATTTCATTCACTTTTAGAGGTTTTTTTATTATAATCTTATTACATTGCAGTCAACATAAAAAATACACTGGCTCCTGTTAGCTTTGGATCAAGTCCAGAATAAAAAGCTTCTTAATTTAGACCTCCAGTTTTCATGAGAATTTATTTTATAGCCATTTATATATGCAAATTAAAACACTGAATATTATTGTTTCTGGGTATCTTGGTGATTGTTCACTCCAGGTAGATCTCAGATTTCTTTAGTAATTTGTTCTGTTGCCCTCTAGAATTAAAGAGAGGAATCTTTCATCTAATTACTAGACTATATATGCAAATGCTGTCATATTTAATTAGTATTTCCCCCCCTTGAAACAATGAATATAACTCAAGAAGTTTTAGATAGATCATATTCTGCAGATATTATATTAGCAATCCAATGCCTTTCCACAAAAAATATGTCATAGTTGCCTCTGCCCAGATGATTAACAAACGCGGTTTGGCCTGTAAGGAGTCTATTGGTGCACCAAGTTAAAGATATCACCTCTAAACACCACAAGGACTGTTACTGAAACTTGTATTAACATCCACCTGCGTTGGTAGTCTATATGGTATCCAACAGAACTATACTGAAGTTTGAATTTAGTCATTAAAGATACATACATGTGCTAGTATCCTCAATAGGATGGTTCAGGAGCAGAACTGATGTCAATAGGTTATGTGAGTCTTTATGTGTGTAAAATTTTTAACTCACTGTGTGTATATAGATTAGATGGAGAGATGTTAATGGACACACACTTCAGCTTATTTACTAGTAAACCTTAATATGGATTTTCAATCCCTGAATTTAATTTCCATTTTCATGATTAGTTACAAAGGAGGTAAAAAGCATATACCATAAAACACTTTTTGCGAATGCTCTGTTGGTATACAAAATGGATTGAAAGAAGAATGAGACCAAACATCTTCCCATAGGATGTCAAGGAGAAACCACACAAACAAAAATACAATGTGCTCTCAGTAGAAGCAAAGTGCTTTACTTTGCTTCTAGACTACACATCTATGACACACATTGTTCTTCCTTAAGCAAAGAACTAGTCTTAACAGAAAATGAATATTTTGTTCAAGTCATTTAGGGATTTCCTTCCTTCCTTCCTTCCTTCCTTCCTTCCTTCCTTCCTTCCTTCCTTCCTTCCTTCCTTCCTTCCTTCCTTCCTTCCTCTTTGTTGGCCCTTAACATGCTTATTAGTGCAGAATCACTTATGAACTGAAAGTTTGTACCCAGCCTTAACTTTTATTCTTTTTTGACACACAGGTATTTCAAGGTAGGAGTAAAGTTTAGGTGTCTCTGGAGAACAACTCAGAATATTTAGTGATAGTGGGAACCAAGCAAAATAATTAAAGTTATATTCCTAACTTTTATAAGTTTTAAATCCAGTATGATTTCTTCCATTTAAGCACTATGTTTTCAGAAGCGAATTTGGATTATAGTTTTATGTAAGCGTATAGCCCACTAGCTTTTAGAGAGATGGGTCCTTAGAGAGGTACTGGATAGTGCACTGTGTTGTATGACAGCATAATTCATGTCACAGCTCCATTCTGAGACTTTTCTCAACAACATGTATTTTAGGAAGGCTAAGCTTTTTTTAACTGGAATCTGAGACTTCCACTGGGTTTGCAACCATTTATGAAATTCATGTACAGAGAGAGGTCGTTTAGTGAATCTCTGTTGGAAGAACATTAAAGATTGTGTAGGAAAGGTGTGCAAGCTAGATTGAGAGATGAATTAACTTTCCGGATTTAGTAAATTTTGCAGATTACCAAGGGAAAATTTTAGAGTGTAATTAACTTGCCTTTGGCTTTTTAGTGATCTATACTAGGATGAGATGAATCATGCCATTAATATGTTTACTTCTGCTTTGCCAAGAGGCAATTAGCTCAGCTATAAACAGTTACACCATACAAGTCTGAAGTTAGGTGAATATTTCTCTTCGGGATTTAAGGCAGCATCATTTGTTATTTCAACAATGTCAACCTTTACAATCTTCTTTCCTATTCCCAAGCTAAATAAGTACGTATTTTCCTTTAGGCAGTATCTAGGATATAAACTCTGTTCTGGAAAAAGATGTAAAATGGATTCAATATTCCAGACTTTTTCTTTGTAAATACTCAGTCTGACGGATCTGCCAAGTGGTAATAGTGAGGCAACTGGGACACAGGATTAAGTTACTACTAAATCTGTTAAACTCTTACTCAGTTTCAGACACCTACACAGAAAGACTACCTAACTCACTGTATATATTATTATCAAATACATTATATTGATTTAAAGAAAGTTTTAGCTTAGTTGCAGAGTCAGACTCTGAATTTAATCCCAAGGCCTGGAGGAGAAGAAAATCCGACCTCCAAAGGTGAGTGGGGTATGAGTGAATCCGTACAGGACCCCCAGTTCGTTGTCTGTCCACAGGCTAGTAGCAGCTAATGTGAAACTATGCTTTTCATCTGAGCCGTACATGTTTGGAAAAATCAATGCATCTCCCCTGGCAAGAAGAGATGCCTGTTGGTAAGTTTAAAAGGGGAGTAAGATCACCAAGTTAATGTTTCAGGCAATAAAAAAGCATGTGAAATCTCTAATGCCCAAAGTAGAAGAGGGTAAACTTCAGTTGTCTGAGTATAAGCACGGTTTCAGTACATTCTTTTTAAAGAAAGAACATTAACATTAGTTTATTAACATTAACCTTTTGCAGAAGCATGCAGAAGCTTCACATAAACCCCATACCAGTGGAGTGCTCACGGCATCCAGTTAAAGGAACCATTCTAGAGATCATATTTACCACACTCAGCTGTGAGGACCATAGGAGGTCACCATTTCCTCTCCCTCATTTGGAGGGTTGTCACACCCTTGCCATCTCAAACACACAGTGAGGAGGTGCTCACGACCCACTCTTGGAATATCATGTGTTGCCTGTATCACATGGTTACCTGATTTTAAGTCTCCAGGCCACACACTTGTAATATTGGTCTCAGTTTTCCATATCTCAGCTAGATATACAGCAAGGAAAATAATTTTGTAGGGCTGGGCTGGATGTAGGCAAAAGCACAGCAAAATGAAAGCAAGGAATTATCCAGCCTGAGTTGAACCCCTCAGGCTATTTCTCACTAACTCTATACTGTAAAGGAACAAAACAATTCCCTTGTTCATCTTGGAAACTGGTTTTATATTCTCATAACAAACTACTTTTCCAACAATCCAAACACTCTCCTACAGGGAAACATTATCACCTAAAACAAATTTTGTTCCATGCCTGTGAGTCCAACCTTCAAAGCTTTTCATAGGTGACCCTGTAATGGGGTGAAAAAAAAGCTGACAGAGTAAGCAAGAAAGTACCCAACTTCCAGATGAACAATACACAAAAGACATATAAAAGAGGCAGCAACTAAAGACAAAACTAACAAACACAGAACAACTTATTCTCAATAGCCAGCGTTGTTTTCAGGTGTTGTCTATACTAGACAGATCAATTAACTACAACGTCCTTCAACTATTGTTAAGAGCTTTCAAGTTCAAACACATTTTCTACAGTCAACTTTTCAGTGGCTATAACCAGTAGTTCTCCAGAATTTTTGTCTGGAAAAGTTCAGTCTGCTACTAGGGTAAACACACATCCCACTGATTTAACATCCGCAGCAGCAGAGCTAACATCTCTCATCTATTCTCTTTGCCTGACCTGAAGCCATTAAACCACTGCCATGGTATCATGTGTCTTATAGAACTTACTTTGGGACTTCTTTTCTTTTCTTCAATAGGCAGTTTCTGGTACAGAAGTGCCTTTTTTTCCTTCTAAGAAACCGTCTAATTTCCTTCCAGCCGTACCTTTCTTCATCTCCAAGGGATGGGGAGCTTTCCCAAATCCTTGAGTGTATGGCACCTCAGCTGTGCTTAGGGAATATTGACATTTTTTTCCCCAAAGATTGAGAATCAAAGGCTGAGCAGAGGAAATATCTGGAGACAAAGCCACAAACTTCTGAAAGCTTAGGGAAGTTATAATGAAAAAGGTATAATATCAGATTGAGACCATCTGTCCTCAATCCTTCCCTGAAAATTCATGGCTGCTTGAAATGACACCACTAGTTCAACAGGCAGGCTGCTTGTGATAACTGAAAATCAAGATTGAGAACTTTGCATGTAACAAGACCGTTTCTATTGATGCTGATTTTTTTGTGTTTGTTTTTTTTTTTCCCTTTTTAACCCTTTTTTTTTAAGCTGCCTCTGTGCATCTAGCCTGGAGATTCACAGAATCGGCTTTTCAAGTAGTGTTTCTTGTCCAACCACTTGTATAAGTTACTAATACACACTTATATCTCTTCCTCAATTTCATGGTTTTACAGATGTTAGAAAATAGACCAGAACATAATAGTGCACTATACTGATTCTTCAGCTGTTATAAATTAGATATTAGTAGGTGAGCTGTAGCATAAATAAGACTTAACAAGGTTTCTCAACTATCATCTAAGACAATTGAAATGTACTGAAAGAAAACAAAAAATGGATGTTTTCATTATTTAAGTCTCTTAAATGAAGATGTGATTATATTTTCATAATAATTAAGTGAGGTGTATAGTCATTGCCATGTATGTTATACAAAGGCAGGAAACTGAGTAGTGTTTTATTTCAGGCTATTTTGCTTTTGTTTAATTGGACCTTTGCTGATGCTAACATCATTAAACTCAGATGTGTCTCCAGGGTACTCCCACGCTAGAAGGAAGATATTGTCCCAAAACATAATCTTGGCACACAATCCTTTCTTGAAGTGCCACCACTGAATCTTTGTAGTACTTCACACGAAGTTTCTGCAGTCAACACAGGCCTTGGAGCAATACAAGTATATCATTTTTTCCAGGAATGGAAAGTGGGAACTGTACCTTTGTTTACTTTCACCACTGTCATCAACAACATTTGGAAAACCTCTTTAAGCCTTGGCAGGCATTTATAATTGTTGCTTGAGTTTTCTTAAAAAGGGGACCAACATGACATCTCAACATCAGCTGAAGCCATGTTCCATAAAATCTTGATAGACTGGGCTTGAGCAAGTCCAAACATAAAACAGGGAAGTTTTCCTGTAGTTATTCCTAATTTTAGCTTCTGCTGGCAGCCAGGAAGGTGAACAGAAAGTTGTAACTCATGGAATTCAGTGTAGCCTGTGCTTCAACCATACGCAGTAGCTAGTGTGTTGTAAATTCATACGCTAATCTAACTTCCCCTTGTAGACAAGCTGTGAAAGCAAAGCCTACTAGGAAAGTATATGTGCATATGGCCACATTGAACTGAGGCCAAACTGGCTGCTTATCTTTTCAGAAAGCAGAGCACTTACAAAATGTTAAGGCAGAGTACATCAAAAATGTTACACATACACAGACAGCTCCTCAGTTAACACTACGGATACCTGCACCTGACAGTAAGAGACACTACGGAACAACACAGTGATTAAATCTGGAGCCTCATAGTGGTGCAAGAGGAACTGGCCAGTTTTGATTTTGATCCAGAACAACTTTCTGTGATGTTAAAAAAGAACTTTTGTGCTGATGTAATAAAGTTATAACACAGACTCAATTAAAAAAAAAATTGTTATGCTTTAGCTTCCTTGATGTTGCTCCAATAATATGAGTAGTCCACAGAGATGCTGCAGGCTCTTTGTATGAGTGATTAATTCACTGTACTCCCAAGACAGGATAGCTGTCATGTCTGAAATGTTGTGGTCTTCCCACAGACCTTGGTTTCGGGCTTCTTGTGTAAGAGAAAACTTGTTACATACATTCATGGTCAGTTAGATTTCAGGTACTTCTCTAGGAAAATAAGAATAATTTTGTTTATTTAGTATAGGTTTCAAGGAGAGCTTGAACCTACACATTTCAGCATCAAGCAGTTTTCTAAAACATGAAGGGACCAAACGAATTCAAAATCAGTTATTTTTATTGGGAAGGGGTGAATTTCAACAGCACCAAAATCACAGTGATATTTATAGTGGGGGAAAAAAAGTCATCTTCCAGATACACACGATTGCTTTCGTTCAGTCTCAGGTACCTCACTCAGTGGGACAGCAATTTCAACCACATGCAATGAATACCATTTCCCAACATTACAGTGGCTCGAGGAAAATTTTTCGGGAATGTAGGAGGAAAAATTTAGGCAATGTTTGCTGTTAGATCAAAGATTGCTGTACTTTTCTGCTTCCCTTCTAATGATGACAATGGGTCAGAGTTCTTTCGTGTTCAGACAGAAAATCAGGTGCTTGTACAGGGTCAGTCTTGTTTCCTTATTTTAAGAATTCTATCCACGACTTTGCTGTGTAAAACGCAATGCAATGATTTTGTTCGGAGAGTTTACCATAGGAGAACACAAGGACAACCAACCTGTCCTTACTAAAAGAGCAGCTCTTGAAAACTAGTATTTCACCTTCTGCTGCTCCACTTTTTTTCTTTACCACTTGTCATTGCTACTGAAGAATTTCAGCTGAAGAAATTCATAAATCATCTCTGCCAGTAAAATCAAAAGGCCAGATAGCACAAATCAGCATTTTCTTTTCTGTTCAGGGGAACCAAATCTACCTACATACCCTGTGAACCTGTCCAAGAGTCTGAGTCAGTAATGCAGTGTTCATTTTTACCCACAGTCATGCATGTCTTCTAGAATCCTTGCAAGATAGCTGTTAAACAGCAACAGTACATTCAGTCTGTCGAAGCATACGCTCACACTCCAAATCCTGATCACTAAAAATCTCTTTTGTATATTGCTGCAAACTACTCATCTTTTCCAGTTTCTTAGATCTTGTTTATATCTGTTTATTTGAACACAGTTAGAAGACACTCATTTCTGTGGGCTTTGGATCAAAAGAATATTGGTCTGTGTATTTCGCTTATACAAACGGAGTCTCAAAAAATCTTGAGAGGTGTAAGGAGAGGTTCTTTGATGTCAGGTGTATTCAGAAACGATCAGACATGTGAAAGGCAGAGAGAGGAGTTACTTCCAAGGCAATAACATGCATGAGTGAGCAAATTCAATCCAACTTGATATTACCGCACAATTATATAAAACAATTATAAGACTGATTTTTCCCGTTGAAACTGGAAAGAGGTAAAATGCAAGTTGTTCAGTGTTCTTTGGAAGCAGATAAGAGTGCTGAGGAAAATGGGCTGCTTCCCTGATTGCTAAATTTTAGGCTCACTGTTGTGGTTGACAGAGCTTGTAGGAAAAGGAACTATCTTAATTTCTAGAGATTTAAAAGATAACAGGTGAAATCCTGGCTCAGGTGTAGTTTGTATTTTGTTACTGAATAAGGAGACAGAATTTTCCCCGTCTTTTCATATAGTGATGACTGTTTTGCCTTGATGGGATTAACCATCCTTTTAAATGTGACTTGTAATGGAACAGACATCCGGGAAACTAGCCTGATCTCAGCCCAGCATTGCCAAATTACACATGTGATGATTAAACTGTTTAAGTTGGAGAGTAAGAGTTACCACTCCGTTCATTGTTCATATAACGTGTCCAGCTAATAAGTGCTGCAATTTCCATTATTAAAGGCTTTTCCTTCATCCAGTATTAAATGTAAAAGCTTTGAGACTGTTCTCACACATCCAATTAAAATGGAATTGTCTCTAAAATGAGCTGAGGAGCTCAGCTAAGATTGCAGTCATGAGGTGTCATTTGTCCATATCGCAGCTCTTCAATTTCTTCACCACAGCCATCCTTATTAGCAGGTCCTGTATCTAAGCACAGGGTGATTCATGTCACTTTCGCAAAGGTTAGCAGAGCAGGGACTGGAAGGAGAAAGGAAATGAAGTAGTTTTGAGCCACTGGCATTCCTGCTTCAAACAGAATTTGTTCTGAGAATAAATAACACCATTGACAAACTCCTCTTGCCTGATTGTAATTCAGCATAAATAGATACTAGCTTACAACACCATTAGAGATGGATAATTTTGGTTAGTAATGGATTTTATCCCTGGACTTGTACTTTTCCAGCTCTAATTAGACAGTGTAAATAAGTACCTACCTGAAGACAGACATAGTGCACGTGGGGATCCCAAGTTCCACAGTGTTTGAGATGTTTAGCTGCTGATATGCAGCTGCCACCGCTTGGACAGATGAAATCTAGCATTAAAACTACCAGGAGAGAATCATTTCACTTCCTATATGATTTCTAAGAAGTTTTCATCCCAGGAAACTTTTTAATATTTCAACTGTTTAGTCAGTTCCAGATGAAAATGTATGTGAAAACACTGCAATTCTAGTCCTCCTTCAGTCACTGCTTGTGAGCCAAACGTATCTCACAGATATTCCTCACAAAGTTGGAGGAATTTGTATTGACTCTTGTGGCCTTCCTCCAGATTTCAGCTGACGTAAATGAAGGCAAGTTTTGGCCGAATAGCCAGGCATCTGACCATCTATCAATGATTAAATATACTTACTACGTGAAAGGACAAGATCATTATCAGTGATGACTGATACTATTTACTTTTAACATGAAAGACATGATACCAGGAATGACCAAAGCCAGCAAAACAAATCTTGTATTTGTTTTCCAGCCTTTAATACTGAAACAATCTTCTTCCTTCACTATCTGGGCAGTGACAGGTCCTTGACAGCTCCAGTCACCTCCCACTTCACACCAGTCATGTAACACAAGCTCTCTCAGTAAGCCAAATATTAAATGTTTCTTGGAGCTCACCAATTGCCTCACCTTTCCCAAGAGTTGTCGTGTCCTTTACTCCAACATTGTTCATAGCAAACAAAGCAAGGAGACTTGTTGCTTCATTTCTTGCCCTCAGGAGACTTGTCACAGCATTTCTTCCTGTCTTTCTCTTATTCTGGCACCTCGATGCATCACCCCTACCCCCGTGCCAGTAGCTGTTGGTTCGCAGCTGGGTTGAGCTAATGTTTCAGGGCCTGGAGAATCAAATTAAATGCTTTAAATATTTTCTAGGTGGTTGATTTTACATTTCAGGATTACATGACATCCCTTCTCTGGGTGATGGCCTCTGTTCAAAGTTGTAGGAGAACCTCTTTGGGTCACCCACAGGCAAGTTCAAGATTCAGAAATTCTGGTTGACATGAAGAAATACCAAAGGGTTTTCATGCCTTGAAGAAACAACTGACATGAAATGAAAACATCTAGCTTTCTCACAACAGAGTAATTTGTTTAAATCACCAATGGCTATGTTGAACATGTGTTGTTACCTGTGTCAGGACACAACAAGGGCAGGGCAGCTCTGCGATGAGGGACAAGTTGAGAGACAAAGGTAATCCAGTGCAGGCAGTGCCCTCACTGACAAGGGAGTGTTATGGATTCCCATCATGGCAAGCAGAAATGGACACCAATGACAGGGTTTATCAACTGCCTTGGATGTGATAAGGAGATGAATTATGTCAAGGATTCAGTCAAGGAGTCCAGTGAGGAGCAAAGGAGGAGGGTCTGGACCCAGGGATGGAGGAAAGGCACAGTCTATGTCTGAGGGATCCATACAGGAGATGAGCTAGTTAGATACAGTGCAGGTCTGAGGTCTATGAAGGAAGAGGGGTTGGAGGCCAGGGATAATCAGGTATCCCTTGGGAGACTGGTCAGGACAAATAAGGCCTATTAGTACCCTCAGGCTCCAGAAAACTTGTAGCAAGAAGTGGTCCTAAAACTACATGATTGATTTTCCTGATACATGGGGAGAACAGACCCACTGTTGATTTTGTGTAGCACACCCATTATCACATTTACTACAACCTAACAAACCACCTTTCCTAGGTTATTGTACTCAAATGAATTCAGCAACACATACTAATGATGCCTGCCAGACAGTATCTCTTTTATGTGTTTTTCAGACACATGAAGAGAGCTGACAAGGAATGTGGAATGAAAAAGAACACTCTTCCAGAAGTCCAAAGGGGCTAGAGTTCAATAAAAGCTTTATTCAAATGGATGCTACTAGCATATATGCAAGCCTGAGTAGGTAGTCATATTTTAGTGTTTGGAAGAGACAAGAGAATGGATATGAGCAACCTAAGGAACTTGGAGATCTACACTAAGGAAGGTCTGAAGCCATAAATCTGAGGTAGCTATAGAATAATTTGCCCAGGTGATATTACAGATGTCTCATCTGACATAAATCAATTTAATCTTGTTGACTTGAAATATTCAGACAGATGCTCAAGTGAAATAAAGAAGCACATTTGCATTGTAGTCAATACAGGCACTCTAGATTAGCTGTGGGGTTTGCCCAGAGACTACAGTTACCCTGATTGATTTACAGCTGAGTGCATTGCCTATAAAGTGTAGCAGAATGAAATCTAAGCAGGACCAAAGAGATCAAAGATGTCTGCTAGAAGATGCAGACAAAAAAAACAAGGAAAAGCCAAGTTGTCTGAAGAGCTGAGCATTCTTTTCAGCAAAAATAGGCTGCTTGACAGTGTAAAATGAAAGAAATTGCAGTTACGGGAAGGAAAAAAGTCTGGTCAATAGGCAAAAATTTACTTGTTATTGACCAGCAGAAAAAAAAGCCCGATCAGAAACATGGAAGAAGTTACTACAACATGTCTAAATAGTATTGTTAACTTCTACACAGAGTTTTAATCATCTGCTGAAGACACCATCTCTCTACAGATTTGGAATTTGGTGTCACCAGTTCTCAAGTTGATCCTTGCAGCTGTGACTTGTCATCCTAATTTGAGAGTTTCAAAATATGTGTTGAATGATAGAGTCTCAGCAAGTATCATCCCTCTATGCTGTACATTGATTCTCTGCTTTCGAAGGAGACACAGGACGGTTACTGACATATCTTCTTGACACAACTTAACATGGTTTAAGGAGGAAAGGAAAACTAAAGTGTTGTAGTGACGTTCAGAATTAGGGTTGGGATTGTGAAATTGGAAACTAGGTTAGAAAAAGATAAAATAAGCATTTCTACTATAAACCTATCTCTGTCCTTTGTCATCACTGTTAAGAGCCTCACTATGCCATTCCCATAATCCCAAAATTTCACCCTTCTCCACAAGTATTTTGTGATGCTGACTTGTGAGCTTTTCTGAGAGATAAGTGCTGAGAACGTATTTCATGAAACAACATCCTCTTCCCTGATCTGGCTCATAATGCAGAAGCCACTGCTATCTTTGCAGTGTGTTTGCAGAAGTTACCTAGTTTTTTGGAGACCATGGAATCTGTTAACAGCTTAGGCTTTGCTCCTTTCTTATGTCTTAACTTTAGGAAATACGGAACAGTTTAATTCAATAGGGAGGAGAATAACATACTGTACCTTAGCAGACACCTATATAAAAGCTATTTTGCGTAAAACAACTTACAACCCTGCAAGTCTCTCATCAGGGTTGCATAGTTTGTACATTCACAGCTTGTGCGTTATTCTATAGCTGATCATACAGCTACTAGTAATACCAATTTTGTGAGTTTCTGAAAGTTTTGGGTTTTTTTAGTTTTTTTTTTTTAGGCCAGAGAGCAATAAGGCTCAAGAAATCGTTTGGTGAACTAATCAAAAAAAAGAAATCCTTATTTAAGATACAAATGTGAATGAGACTCGTGTGGTGTAATTTATGAACCACATGATGGAAAATGCAGTAATTATATTCATGACTAAGCAATACTTAGTATATCACCCATGATAAAGGACACTAATGGCAAAAGTACTGCTAAATATGCTACAGAGAATACTCTACTAGCAAAACAACAATGAAGATGAATAGAGGCATATTTTTCTCATTTTTGTTAATAGGAAGGATGACAAAAAAAACAGCGTGCAAATCTGCCATCTGAGAGGACAGTTCAGATAGTAAAAGATAAGGCAATAATCGGGAAATTTGAAGGAGTACAATTGCATGAGTGTGGGCTACAATAAAATTTTGTACTATAGTTTAAATTAGCTTATAATATCATATTATTTTAAACAAACCCAGTGATGTTACTTATTCTGAGCAAAAAATGCAAGATATTCTCTTTTGTAGAAGAAGAAAATAATTGGTATATTATTGCAATTAAAAATATGACAGGATTGATAACAGTACCCAATTATCCATCTCTGCAAAGAAATCCAAATGAGATATTCAGCTCATGAGGAGCAAAAGACACCTGTTTAAGCCAAGACTAAAAATCGTTGAATCAAGAACATAATAAGAAACTATACTAGAGTATTCATCAACAGTTCATGGTCAAAATTGAAGGGCATAGGAAGCGGAGTTCTATTCTGATAATCCTAATATCAATGATGAGTATGGTAGAATAAAATCTGACTTATCAATTGTTAAATTAGAGACAGGTAAGAAAGACTTCCCATGTTTTGGTGGAAATAAATGTTACTCAAAATGACCTGGATATGTTCGGAAAATAATTTGAAAAATAAATAAACTGAAATTAAGTGGAGACAGTGCAAGGTATTTTATTTTGGGAGGCATAATCAGATATGAAATTGTGAGATGGGAATAAAAGGCACAATAGAATTTCTGTAGGACAGCATGAAGAAATTCATGAGAAGTTCATTATGGACCATAAGCTGAACATAAAACTGATCATTTTATGCAGATATGGAGAAAGAAGTCACACGAAGATATGTAACAAAGAATATAAACTGTTTTCTTGCCTTTTTTTTTTTTTTTTCATTTGTAAAACATGCCCTTCTCATTTGTAAAACATGAAGAGACAATGAAAAGAAATATTTCTGAAGGTCTGGACAGGATCACATTTCAACAAAAGGTGTATCTAATTAAAATTCTTTACGGACTTTAACACCAGTTTTGGTAAGAGAAAACAAGTGGATGGGAACAGGGACAGTGTACAGATGTGGATTTATCCACATGACCATAAGTGAATTCAGGGGACAAATTTGAGGTGTGATCAGGTTGGAAAGAGCAAACTCAAGGCAGAGGAAAGAGGTTCTAAATAGTGAATGTTGCTAAGCAACTGAATTTTCATACCTGTATCAGACTACCTAACTCACATATTTCTTTTTTATGTGTTACATCTGAACCAATTTCTCATAAATGGATCTCAAAGATAAAACCATGAAGAACATCTGAATTACTTGTAACCCAAAGATGCCTTAGCTTTTTTAATTTTCCCTTCCCTCTTGCCTTCTTTTCCCTTCCTCTTTATCCCCTCAGTGTTTCTTTTTCTGAGTCTTTCTTTTGCCTTGGTTGTTTTTGGTTTTTGTTTTGCTTTGTTTTAATAAGGTAGATACCTTCACTTGAGCGTTGTTGACATGTAAAAAATGTCAGTGTGTGAAGGAAGAATCCGTGGGAGAGTCGTATCCTATAGACTATTTTCTCTTATTGCCAACTTTTATGTAGGACATAGTGTTGAAATAAAAATGTAACAGCTCTCCTGTCGAAGCTCATACTGGTAACCATAGCCTGTTAAAGAAGGCAAGCAGCCATCGGATAAATATCTAAGTCTTTATGGGCAGAGGGCTGAAATCACAAAGACTGCACTTCATGTGGAGTTTTTGTCAGTTGGTTGGTGCTTTTCCTACGGATGAAAGGAGAAATAAATATTCTTCGTTGAAAATAGTTTGGAAAGTAGAGTCAACATTTTAAAGAAGTTACTTAAATTTGCGGTTTGGCTTACAACTAGGAACTTCAATTTTCAGTGTTCAGAGCAACACAACCGTTGTTAGGGAACAAAAGAATTTGTCAAATGGTTATTATAAGCAAAGCTGTGTAAATTTTATGCATAATGTGATTGTGCTCCTATCTCAATAGGTAGAAGCTGTGATCTACTATCATACAACTTCTAGTATGTATGATAGTTGTTTTCTTGGCTCTGAAAAAATTTACTACTCATTTAGAGGTATAGTATTTCAGTTACCACTAATGAAAAAATCCTAAGTCCTCAGAAGTCAGGACTTTGCTCAAAAAAATATTAATCTTCTATGTGGCTTTGGGATTAAAAATTTAGCTCGTTTATGATAAATTCTCATGCATCTTACCACAAATATAAACCCACATTGCCTTGCCCTTCTACCCATGTTCATGCCCTTTTACCTCCCTCCCTCTCACAACATCCCATAGTTCCTGGAACTCAGACTTATAAAGTATGAATAACTCAGAAAGTCAGTCATAGCAGTTGACATCGCCAGGCTCTCCCTAGGTGTTAATGTAACGCACAAGATAATACAACACAGTTGCTCTATCATTTGCATCCTCAGTTCAGATCTTTCCAAACCAATCATTATGACTTCTTTTCCAGTCACGAGAAAAAATATTTAGAAAACACATGGTTAACTCTATGTGATATAAGTAATTAATAGCATCCGTGTCCAAATTTGGAAGAGAAATCATATTTCCACAAGTGCACAATTTCTTACTTACTTTTTTCTCCATGTGAATATTATTATATAGAAATATACAGTAGAATATTATTTGCAGTTCTGTATTCTGGACTCTATGCACGGGTATCTCAACGCACATTTCCACTTTAGAAAATTAGAATGGAATATTTCCATGTTCCTGAGATCCTTGATATGTAATAATCAAGTGAGTCAAGATTCAGGTTGCTGTTTTCTGTTAACATGTACGGTAAGGGAAATAAAATGATCCTCGTGCATGATTCCTTTGTATAAACTCCTTGTAGCTATTATTGAACAAGCAATCGGTTCTCCAATCTTCTATTAAAATATCAATAGTATTTTTCAGAGCTTAAATTGAGCAGTGATTTTATTTAAAGTTGCACCTAGACACCACTTTTCTTCGAAGAATCTCTTGTTGTTGCTAAAAATGAAAGCCATTCAAACGAGTGTGATTGAAACAGGGACAGAGAAAGGGAAAAAATCAATAGAACCTTTTCCAGGGTACTATCTCTGCTTCTGAAAAGAGACCATTAATAACATGCTTACAGTAAAAGCAACTGCTTGTTCAAAGTGCATGCAAGGGTGAGCTGAAAGGACGGCTCTCTCTACACAGCCTCCCCAGAGAGAGAGTTTGTAAAGATTTCAAAACTTGACCTCAGACTATGGACAAAAGACTTTCCTGGGCTTTTTAAATATTCTTATCTAACATTGGATTGTGAAGCTGAGACTGAAATGTCTTCTAATATTTTGCTCCTTGTGAAAGGCAATGTGGGTCAGCATATTTGGTCTGAAAACTGCTTTACAGACAAAACTCTGCAGGTTGTATTCATACTGGTATCTCTAAGGACAGTAGATGCTATGCTAATTCAAACTGCTACAACCCTCAACAGTGATGGACAGTGATGCATATACTCCAATTCCTGCTGAAACAGAGGACTGGATCAGCCTGTTCTGAAAATAATGGTGGCTTAAGACAAATCCAGGTTAAGGGTTGGGGTAGGGCTGAATATTGGATGATCACCTAACTTGCTTCTGGTATTACTGCATGTGCTGAAAGGTATGCAATGCTTTAGAATACATGAAAGAACAACAATTGAGTTAATATATAAGACAACTTTTCTCACAAAGTTTAACACTTCTGGGTGTAATTTTGAAGTCTTTTTTACTTCCTTTATTTATATAGTGGAAGGAGATATATATAGGTTTTCAGGAACATCAGGACAAGATATAAGGCATATCTATAACAGCAAGCATACCATGGGTGGCCAAGAAGCTGAGATCATACTTATTATAAGTTACTAATTATAAGCTACTATTCTCTTAACTGCCTTCTCTATGGAAATAATACAATCAGTTGATGTGTCTATAACCTTCCATAACCTTCCAATGTGTGAATTTTATCTTTATTATACTGCTGATTAAACTGCTTCTGTCTAATCCTCTCCATCCTGATTCCAGAGTAGTTGGAACTACCTGATTCTTGTAGTTGGAGAAGCTTGAGTATCTCTAATATCAGTGCCCAAGGGCCAGATTAATCTTATCTCACCTCATTAAGGCCTCTAATAGCCATTGTTAATGAAGATCCCATTTGTCCTTGGTCTCTTCCATAGTCACTGAAGACTGCAGGAACCTACAGAGAACAAGTCCCGTCTTGGACTGGTTGAGAACAGACCAAATTCTACTTCCTATAGGGTTTTGATCACTAAGGAGTTACATATGCTACTTTCTGCCTTTGACTGCTTGTTCCTACACTCAAATTGCAAGAAGAAATGTCTCTGGGTTAAAACCCCTCGGTACTATTAACAAGAATAGCACAACAGAAAGACATTCTCCTACAGAACTGGAGGGAGAAAGCTCAGTTTCCTTATCCTTGTCACACAAAGTTGTTATCAAGAATTGGCATGCATCAAGGGAAGAAAAAGCAGTGTGGAAATGATATGGTTACTTCTGGCTCTGATTTGTCTCCTAAACCTCCTTCATTATGAAACGACAGAATAAAACTAGCAGGAAATTCCAAAACGTACTCTGTAATGACATGCATTACTCTAAAAATAGAGACCATAACTGAAATATTTAATCAGTCCTTAATGTCTTTCTTCCTGGTCTCAGCCCTTCTGACTACAATTAAATAGATTTTGTACAGTAGTAACAACTTGGCATCCTTTATAGCAATGGATTCTTGTGGCCACTCAGGTTGCCAGATCTCATTGATTATTATATCTCTGAGCTTCTATTCTAAGGAGATACTACTCATATAATCTGCTAGGTTGATAGATGAGCAGATGACACTATTGCAACGGCTGTCTGCAGTCCCTTTTCATCATAGTTATAGCAGGAGCCGTTCTGGAAATGAATGTTGGAAATCATAATGGCACTTTGCATGGTGCAGTTTTATTTAGGTAAATACTATTCAAGACATAAAATAAGGAGCTCCTGTAAAAAGGAGTAAAGAACTGGTAGCTTTAACATGATGGTTTCAATAAGGATCCTTATTGTTTTCAATAAGAATTCTGATGACCCTTTTATATTCTAGATTTTACCTTCATTTGCTTCAATTTTGTCCAAGATTAATATAAGTTGATCATTTAAAAAAGAGAGTTTGCCATGGCGATTAAAATCTTTTTTGTTACGTATAAGCAGAAGAAGCAGTTATTAATACTGAGAAATATATTACACATCTCCCTTGTGCTCTGATTTCTTCTGAAAGCCACTTCTATCAAAAACATAGTGTTTCTCGAATATCATTGTTATTTATTTCTAATTTTTTTACAACTATCTTTTAGAATCAACGGCTGTATAAGTTATTCCTTGTGGTCGTTTTCTGCAAAGGAATAATATTCCATTCAAACAAGCAGATGGGAAAATAATCCCTGAAAAAAAAATGATACATCTTAGGGATGAAGGCTAAGACCTCATAACGGAGGACAGGTTTTTACCTACCTAATCATAAGATTTTAAAATAGTATTTATTCTCTGAATTCCCATTTTCCCTACTTTCCCTACCTAGTAAAGGAAGTGCTACTATCCCTGCTTCACATTGGGAAGCTGAGACATTGAATTATCTGATGGTTATTCAAGGATGAGAAGGAGTCTCTAACTTTACACTAAAACTTCCCTTTCCCAGCTGCTACTAAATACTCCCCACCCTGTCTGATTGTCAAGTGAATGGAGGCACTGAGGAATATTGAAAATGTTGTCACCTTTTTTTTAGTGAATGAACAGGATATTAATTTGATAAAAAAAAAAAAACAACCAAGCAACAAAACCAAAACCAAAACCCTGCTGACATCTAGCAGAGTTTGTTTTTCATTCATGTCAGAGGTTTCTCAATTCAGCCCCTAAATTACACCCACTAACCCCTCAGCTGCTGTTGTGGATGGTGACTACACTCATCAACCATATGGGCAAAATGACCTTTTTGTGTGTGTTATACAGGTCATGTTAAACGAGTGTACACCTGAGCTGGCAAGATTTCTATTCTGAGGCAAATTTCGACACTTTGAAGTTTGAGTATGACACAAACTGAGTTTTAGATATTGAAGTTTCTTGATAGGGACTGTCCAGAACTTGGAACCTCAGTGGGTTTACTTTTTTTGATTGACTTGATTTCGTGACGAGTGTTCCTAATATGGCTTTGTTTAGTCAAAAAGTGTTTATTTATCTCCATTCATTTCCAACACTTAACGAGGTGAAGGGAAGACAGTGACTGAAATTGCATTCTGACCTACTTAGCTATACTCATTATCTGAGAAACTTCTCAATCGTAAACATAATACTGTTTATTTGTCACTGCACCAGTCATTCTGCATCAGAAAAAGCACATTAAGAAGATAGGGAGTGAGACTGTGAACAAGGTCAGGATATGGAGTGGGAACAGCAGCTGCAGGGTCAGAATTTGAAGAAAGAATGATTCGGGAACTCGCTTCAGGAAAAATATTATTCTGGTGGAATGTAGTAGGAGGAAGAGAAATTGATTGCTTTTGAACACTAAAAAAAGTAAGGAGATTTGATGATGGAAATGTAGGAAAGGTTTTAGAAAGAAGAAGAAAGAAGGGCAGGAGAGAAGAAGGTGGAAAGAAAGAAAAAGAGCAGAAGACATCTCCTTTTCTCAAATTTTCTCTCTTATTGTGAGGCATAGGCACATTGCAGCAGCTGTAATGGGTCTTTGCCAGTAACCACAAATGGATATGTATGTCATCTATATCACATCTGAATGAAGCTAAGCTGCCTCACCAATGATGCCTCCAGACAACTTTTCTTGAATGAAAAAGTGTAATGTGAGTTCCACATGTGTATTACACAATCTATAAAGTTTTCTTTATCACTTGATTGAGTTTTGATTGCTTCAGTTGCTGCCTGCTGAAATGAATACATCATATTCATCTTAACATCGCTTTATCTCACCAAGTTATTAAAGGAAGATAAAACTTCAGTGCCCAGCAACCAGCGTGCATATGATAACATTCATCAAGTTAGTCTCATTTAATTTCTCTAGTGCTTTTTTAAAGCAGGATTTGGTTATTTCTATGCACATGAAAAAATTAAAACAATAACAAGAGTAACTGAAATCCCCAATGATGAAAACTCCACATGAAAATTAATTGGGTTTATTTAATTGCAATATATTTCTTCTCTAGTCTCAGTTCCCCTAGGAGGATATTGGGGGAATGTTGCTACCTGCTTCAGATATGTTCTTTAAAGGTTTCTCAGTTTAAAACATCTGTGTCTATGTCTGCATTTATGTATAATCCTACATAGTAAGATTGTTCAGAAGCATTCATTCCAAAAGCAGGAGGTCTTTGTCCTTTACCAAATTTCTGTGGCTCCAATATTAAAGAACAAAAATTGCTGTCTAAATGGACTGTAGGTCTGAAGAAGTGAACAAACAAAGGGTCTAGAAAAGCTTAGATAGTTCCACATAGCAGAAGCAAGAGGGTAACAAGTAAGACCTTTTTTAACACAACTTGTCAAACAGGAAAGTTGTCCTGGAAAAATAATAAATCTCCATTAACCTCTAGGAAAAAACATTGTTATGTTTAGATGTATTAGGACAACAGTGCTCACTGTCTTGAACTGTGAAAAAAGACTGCTTTTGTTTGGGTAGGTGGCATGGGTGAACTAAATACCTGTTCTTTAATGAGATTCATCCTTCTAAACAGTCACACGAGAATTAGGAAAGATACTAGAAGAATTCTTCAGGGACTCACATGATATAAATTTAACCTTCTCTGTTACCATGCTGAACTCTCTTTTAATAATATAAATAACTGACGTAGCTTGATCTTTTCTCTCTGTGTATACCTCTTTCCAATAACACTCCTGATTCTGCACTTCATGTTCTACTGAATTTATTTTTTGTCTCCATTAATGTCATGCTTGCATTAGAATACTACCAGATGCATGATATTGTCAAACACTGGCTTTGCAAACAGCTTAAAATGTGGACCTAATTTCATTAATGTCTCATAAGAATTCCTGACACTAAAACATCTTCATTACCTAATATGAAGATTTTGTACCTAACATCTATTGAATTTGCGTGGCTAATTACTAGATTACTCCATTAACAGGGACTATGTGACATTTTTCTTGTATGTCCAAGAACTTACCATTCTTCTGCCTTACAAATAGCTTACAATCATTTAGTTAGACTTTTAGCTAGACTTGTAGTTTTAAATCCTCATTAGAGAGACACGTAAATCAGAAGTTTGTACCAACATGACTATTCACCAGCTACAGTCATCTCCACATTTCCATGTCTGATATTTGCTCAGCACAGTAGTTTTCCTGTGGTCCACTTTTAGGCATCTACCTTTCCTAAAGCCTGGAATTGAAAACCTGTGGGGTTCCATTTCCAGCTGGGGCAGGCATTGAAGAGTTAGAAGTCACAAGCCTGAGTCATAGACTCATAGAATTACTAGGTTGGAAATGACCTCTAGGATCATCAAGTCCAACCATTCCTATCAACCACTAAACCGTGTCCCTGAGCACCTCATCTCTCTATTTAAATACTTCCAGGGATGGTGACTCCACCACCTTGCTGGGCAGCCTCTGCCAATGCCTGTTGACCTTTTCTGTGAAAAATATTTTTCTGATATCCACCCTGAAACTCCCCTGGCAGAGCTTGAGGCCATTCCCCCTTGTCCTGTCCCCTGTCACTTGGGAGAAGAGCCCAGCTCCCTCCTCTCCACAACCTCCTTTCAGGTAGTTGTAGAGAGCAATAAGGTCTCCCCTCAGCCTCCTCCTCTCCAGGATAAACAACCCCAGCTCTCTCAGCCGCTCCTCATCAGACTTGTTCTCCAGCCCCTTCACCAGCTTCGTTGCTCTTCTCTGGACACGCTCCAGTGCCTCAACGTCTTTCTTGTGGTGAGGGGCCCAGAACTGAACACAGGACTCAAGGTGCGGTCTCACCAGTGCCGAGTACAGAGGGAGAATAACCTCCCTGGACCTGCTGGTCACACCTTTTCTGATCCAAGCCAAGATGCCATTGGCCTTCTTGGCCACCTGGGCACACTGCTGGCTCATGTTCAGTCAGCTGTCAACCAACACCCCCAGGTCCTTCTCCTCCATGCAGCTTTCCAGCCACTCTTCTCCTGTTCTGTAGCACTGCACAGGATTGTTGTGCCCCAAGTGCAGGACCCGGAATTTGGCCTTGTTAAACCTCGTGCCTCCAGCAGATCGACACTTCCACCCAGCTTAGTGTCATCTGCAAACTTACTTACGATGCATTCCATCCCTTCATCCAGGTCATTGATAAAGACATTGAACAGGGCTGAACCCCCTGTACCGAGCCCTGAGGAACCCCACTTATAACTGGCCTCCAGCTGGAGTTAACTCCATTGACCACCACTCTCTGGGCCATCCAACCAGTTTTCAACCCAGGAGAGTGTGCGCCCATCCAGGCCAGAGGCACAGTTTCTGAAGCAGAATGCTGTGAGAAACTGTGTTAAAGGCTTTACTGAAGTCCAAGAAGACTACATCCACAGCCTTTCCCTCATCCAGCAGTGGAGTCACTTTGTCATAGAAGGCGATCAGGTTAGTTTGGCAAGATCTGCCTTTCATGAACCTGTGTTGACTGGGCCTGATCACCCAGTTCTCTTGCATGTGCTTCATGACAGCACTGAAGATTACCTGTTCCATGACTTTCCCCAGCACTGAGGTCAGACTGACAGGCCTGTAGTTCCCCGGATCCTCCCTGCAACCCTTCTTGTAGATGGGCACAACATCAGCCAGCCTCCGGTCCAGTGGAACTTCCCCAGTCAGCCAGGACTGCTGGAAGATGATGGACAGGGGTTTGGCAGGCACTTCTACCAGCTCCCTCAATAGTCTTGTGTGGATCCCATCCAGCCCCATATACTTGTGAGCGTCTGATTGGCCAAGCAAGTCTCCAACCACTTTCTCTTGGATCACTGGAGTTTTGTTCTGCTCTTCTAGCTCCAGGGGATGTACGCTCCTTACTACTAAAGACTGAGGCAAAGAAGACATTAAGTACCTCAGCCTTGTCCTCATCCTTTGTCACAGTTGTTCCCTTTGTATCAAATATGGACTGAATATTCTTCCTGGTCCTCCTTTTACTATTAATGTATTTCTAGAAAGATTTTTTATTATTTTTCACGAGCTTGGCCAATCTGAGCCCTCATGATTTTTCCTTCACACGATCTCAGTTCCTTCTTGTACTCCACCCAAGATTCCTGTCCCTTCTTCCAAAGTTCATAGATATTCCTCCTCTTTTTGTCATACAAACCTAAGTGGGAATTAACTTCATCCAAATGTAGTTGTCTGAAGATAGTTGGAGCTGAGCTTCTAGACTACTCTGATGAGCAGGAGACAGATGCAGGTGAACCCAAAGGAATACATCCAAAGTTGTACATCTGAATCTGAGAATGAGTCACTCTAGCTTTCTCTCCATTGACTGTAGATGGACTTTAGATGAATCACTTTCAGGCAGCAAAAATTAGACATAAAATGTGATCATAATAATAAACATCTACAAATAATGTTGTTCTCCAGGCAAATTAAATGGATGAGCTAGAGAGAGTCAGAAAACCACCTCAGTAAAGAAAATCCAGGCATAAGAAAAAATTGTATTTACTACCCACTAGGAGTTAAACATCAGGTTGGACACAGCTAGAATGACTAACCACTGCAATAAATCATCAAGAGCTGAATGTTGTTTGTTTTGGTTTTTTTTTCCCCTGTAAAGTCAGATAAAGGATACTGGGTTATGCATAAGGTGATAATTTAAGGTGTGAATTATACAGGGGTAGACCAAAGGTTGTATCAGTTTTTGCTGGAGTGAGTGAGTGAGTCTGATAATTATACTATTTGAAGCAAGATAACATGCAAATACTTATTACAATGGACCCCATATACATCCTCAATGTCTACGTTGCTGTTTCCTTTAAATATAGTCCTATTAGCATGCTGGCTTAAAAAAATGCTTCTTAAAATTAAATTCAATGGCAAAATTCACTCACTCAAAAATGAATCTAAATATACAAATTCATGAGAAAAATTACTTTAAAGTGGAGCTATAATAAAATAAAAGCAAAATTATGTAAATGGTCAGAACATTTTTGAGAACTTTTTTTTTTCTCTAATCATTCAGTTCCTCATGTAACACTGAAGCAGCCTGTAAACAAATCCACTCCTAGATTGGTGTGATTCAAAAGAAAAATTTGCAACAGCTGTTGTGTGAATAGCACCGTTCTGAGATTTGAGTTCCTAAGCTGATTACAGGCGAACATCTGGAAAATTGAATTGAATCCAAATCTACTAAAAATTACTGTGTCTGTTAGTTTGTTGTGTTCACTTCAGGAAATGAGCAATTTTATCATAATTTAAGGAATTTCATTGCACAGTTGGTGGCATATGCATTGAAAGAATGAAGTAATCTTTATTTCTTTGCTATGGAGAAAACAATCTTTACGAAAGGGGAAACTGTCCCACTTACCTCTCCAGACATCACCGTGAGATCCTTGTCGGGACAGTCTGGACAGCCAAAAGAAACCTCATACCTCTGCCTACTGAAACATGAACTTATTTATGTACGCAGACACAGGCATTTGGGCATTTAACCTCTGAACTGAGTCTTATCTCTGAAGTTAAGGTGAGCTGAAGCCCCCTCAGTGTACAGGGGATTGATTGATACTCAAAAGTGAGGACAGTTTTTTTACATCATGAGTGAAGGGAAAAAACAAAACATTTTTTTTTTTTTATAAAATCAAAGAATTTTGGTTTGATCTTGAAGTTTTTATCTTTTAGATTTAGAAATTTGTATGTGTTGAACCCAGAAGTTCCTTCCAGCCGTTGGAAAGTAGGAGCAGAATGGCCTATCCATGACTGCTTAAAAAACAAATGCAAACAAACCTATAAATTCATCATGTATTTATAATATCCAACAGTGTCACCTTTTGTTTGCTGAGTTAAAAAGAAAACAGAAAGGAAAAAACACTGATGCAGCAAATGCCACCCAGGTCTAGTTACTACAATCATTAGCAGTAATCAGACTCTGGGGTAAAGAATTAAGCATTTATTAGTTCACCTATTCATATTTTCTTGATAACCTTATAAATCATCTCTAGACACTTCAAAATTAAATACTAGAGAAGACTTAACATGAGGGGAACCTGCCAGGATTTTGATTTAAGAACTTTGATTTATTTCTAAGTGAAAATATGGAAGCTTAAACTCAGGATATTTCAATAGTAAATAAAAAGTCACAATATTCTCTTCTATTTTTCATTTTACATTTGAACTCACTGACCTCTTAGGAGATTTTAAATAATCAGAAAATGTATGAGACTTCTGGTGTTCAAAAATCTTATTCTGGAATAATGATTTGCCATTTCGGGAGAGGTCACATTTCAGTGGAACTGCATCAGTATTCTGCCAGAAATACTTTTTAAGTTAATGCAGTTTACACTAGATTATTTTAATAATATTTAAATAGAGTTTTAAAATAGTTTCAAATAATTTAAAAATAATTTTTTGAATTGTGCTTAATACAAACTTCAAAACGGATCCCAGCACAGGAGAGGGAAGGGAAAAGAAAGGAAAGGAAAGGAAAGGAAAGGAAAGGAAAGGAAAGGAAAGGAAAGGAAAGGAAAGGAAAGGAAAGGAAAGGAAAGGAAAGGAAAGGAAAGGAAAGGAAAGGAAAGGAAAGGAAAGGAAAGGAAAGGAAAGGAAAGGAAAGGAAAGGAAAGGAAAGGAAAGGAAAGGAAAGGAAAGGAAAGGAAAGGAAAGGAAAGGAAAGGAAAGGAAAAAAGAGAAAAGAAAAAGAGAAAAGAAAAGAAAAGAAAAGAAAAGAAAAGAAAAGAAAAGAAAAGAAAAGAAAAGAAAAGAAAAGAAAAGAAAAGAAAAGAAAAGAAAAGAAAAGAAAAGAAAAGAAAAGAAAAGAAAAGAAAAGAAAAAAAAAGAAAAGAAAAGAGAAAAGAAAAGAAAAGAAAAGAAAAGAGAAAAGAAAAGAAAAGAAAAGAAAAGAAAAGAAAAGAAAAGAAAAGAAAAGAAAAGAAAAGAAAAGAGAAGAAAAGAGGCATAAAGCAAGAAATAGAAAGTCAGCCCTTGCTATTAGGGCTTCAGCTTAGATGACAGAAATAAAATGCTGGCCCCAAGATCTGTATGGAGTCATTCAAACAGCTTAATAGCACAGGGGATAAATCACTATTATTATTATGAAACATCAGACAGAGTTCTTGGGACCTGGAACTGTGCAGCTCAACTCCAACTGCTGTTCAACATTCAGAACTACCAAATTCATTTCCTCCTAGCACATAATAAATAACACATCTATCCAACATAAAAGCATTTTTATAATAGCAGTAAAGGAACTGCAGAGAGTGTGATTACCATGAACTAATAACACCCCATAGAAAGTATGCAGCGCAGATTGGAGATGACCTGAAAATGAGACTATCGTTCACATGACTGGTACTGTACCTGACCAGACATTGTCTTGTTTTGACCATGTTATCCCAAAATACCACCACATTTTAATATTCTCTCCCCCTGCCACAGCAATTTACACAGAGGGAGCCCATTTATCATTGTGGGTTTCCTCTTTATGTGATAGCTTCTAGCACAAGAGCAAAAATGAATGCCACGTTTTAATTCATGGCACTGTTAGCTCCGTTTATGCACCAGCTCACACTGCCTGAAGTATTTTCACAGCATCGCACATCTCGAGGAAACAGAAGGAAAGCTCAGCTGGTCTCTTTTTAGTGCCTTTAGTGATACTCCAGCTATGCAGAGGTGGTGACTGTACCCTTTAATGGAAGAGAAGGGGTTGTTTAGTGGTTAAAATATACAGCTGACTCTTGGCCAAATGGGTTTTATTCCATATATTTACATAGACTTTTGTGACCAGTAATTTCATGCATCACTTATGCTGCTTGTGAAGTGAATCCTGTCTCACTCTCTTCTTGCATATAACTTTGTTCTTGAAAGGGTTTTACAAAGGATATCAGCACACGCTTCAACCCTGATGCTTTAAAATACCTGTGCAAGGGGAAATTTCTCTTAATATGTGTTCCATGAGATGTTTTTTCATGAAGGAATGTCTCACTGGAGACAGTTGCACGTGTTCTGAAGCAGTGAATAATTAACCCAACAGCCTCACATCTAGTGTCGTTGGGAAGGAATGGATGGGAAATCAGAAACAATGATTCAATAAAAGAATAAAAGTTCATCCCTCAATCACTGCTTAACATAATACCCCTCAGACAAATTTTAACAGTGTGTGAAAGTCACACGAAATGCGTATTCTTCTCACATCAGGAAAGAAGCAAAAAAAAATTGTATTTCTATGTTTAAAGGCCCTTTAATTGTACTGTAGATGCCTTCATCTCCTCTATGATGGGTGTTTGATGACAAGAATATAACTGCAGTGATCCAGAGTAGTCTTCTATGGCAGAACTCTTCAATCTTTAGTTGAATGTTGGTATCTCTATTCCCCGTGAATAACTCTTGATAAAGCACAAAAATGTGGGCAAGTCTGGCTAATCTTAGAGTTTTAGGCCTGAAATTCATCCTTTTGTAGGACTTCATTCGATTATGGGGAGAGGTTCTATAATTTGACTTTACAGGTCTGAAATGATGCTGAACAGAAGACAGCAGGCACAACGGCCGGCCACATCTTGATGAAAAGAAGACGTGTCTGTCCTCTGCTCCTCCTCAGCCATCTGCAGACAATGAAGGACAGATCAATAGGGGTCTGTTTGTTAGTAAAGACCTTGTTAGAGCTCTGTGAAAAAGAGTTAAGGCAAGTCTTAATATATATCAAAAAGATAAAGGGTTCTTAATCCTTTCTGTTGATGCCATTACATGTTTTAAGAGCTATTCAAAGTTCTATCAAAGAAGAACAGTGAGTTTTCTTGGAAAGAGTGAAGAAACATCAAAGAAGGTAGAGGTACAGTAAACCAGAGACTCTGTTCGGTCGCAAAAGAAGTATGATATAAAGTGAGAAATAAATAAGAGGTGGAGGAAAGTGATATTACATAATTCAGAGTGAGGCTTAAACTAATTCCAAACTCACTGCAATGGGAACAGATTGTCACACCCCGGGGAAAGGAAGCAAAGGAAGCAACTGTATGCAAATGAGTATGATCGTGCATGCAAATTCTATTTAGAATTGGTCATAGCATTTTTGTGGGCCCAGATGATTTCTGTGAGAAGTGAAAGAGCAGGATTTGGGCTAAACTGATAAACCACTTTAGTCAAACTTTTTTTTTTTTTTTTTTTTTTTTTCCCCATAACACAGAGATGTAGGATACTGGATCATGACAAACATTTATCAGGATGTTGTTTCCAACAGTAGCTACAGAGGATGCCCAGAAGTGTGTTATAACAGCCTAGGGGTGCGAGAAAAGGGCTTCATGATCCCCTGAAATAACTTCCCACTTTCCAGCAGTAAGCAGTATAGGGACTACTGAGCTACCGACTGCGGATGGGCTACTGTGTTTAATATCTACTGGATCTGAGGACTTCTGTGGATGTCTAATCTCTTTGAATTCACATATAATTTTGGACTGCTGGAAAACTATGTGACAGAGCTTCACAACTCAATGTGCAGCATAGGAAAAAAATGAACTCAAAACCAAGCAAAACAAAAAAAAACACCTTTTAAATTGCCTGTCTGATTATTTCCTTGGGTGTCTTACAGATATTATACTGTGAAAAAGTGAATTATTTCCCCTCTTCAGTTTCTTCACACTATTCCTTTTTCCATAGATCCTCTGTTATATACACCATAACCATTCTTACTCATTTTCTAGAGGGTGTTTTATGCCTTTGATCATCTTTCTCGCCTTCTCTCTACCTCTTTCAGTTCTACTATGTCCTTTCTGAGACAGTGTGATCAGAATTGAACATGCTATTCAGAATACATGAATGAAGTACAGTGATACAAAGTTTGTTTGGAGCCATTACTGAGTATGTACAGTCAGGGCTATTTTTCCACAGCTGCATTACTTTGCATTTATAGAGATTTATTTTTCTCAGTCATTTTATTACTCAGTCAGAGAGCGCTGCAAGATAATCCTGTGACTCTTTGCAGTCATCATTACATTTGACTACCCTAAATAATTTTTAACACCTGCAAATGTTGTTCCCTTTTCAGATTATATGTGGATACTGTGAAGAACGGTGGTCACGGTGTGCTTCCTGGGGAAACAATCTGCTAAATTACCACCACTGCAAAAATACATTATGTGCTCCCTCTATATGTTTCTTTATCTCTTAACCACCTCTAAGATAAGAATTTCTTATAGGAGAAGCTCTTAGTTACAACCCTCCTGATATGGGCAGGGACGCCTCCCACCAGACCAGGCTGCTCAAGACCCCGTATAACCTGGCTTTGAACACTTCAGAGAGGGGACATCCACAGCTTCCCTGGGCAACCTGTGCCAGTGCCTCATCAGCCTCATCATGAAGAATTTCTTCCTAATGTCTAATCTAAACCTTCTCTCTTCCAATTTAAAGCCATCCCCCCTTGTCTTATCACTACACACACTTCTAAAAAGTCTCTCCTCAGCTTTTCCGTAGCCCTTTCAGTACTGGAAGCTGCTGTGAGGTCTGCCAAGAGCTTTCTCTTCTCCAGGCTGAACAACCCCAGCTCTCACAGCCTGTCAAGAAGACCTTGATCACATAACTGTAAATGACTATCGAAACGGAACAGAAATTATTTGCCCCTGAAATTTTCTAAATTTGTGCTGTTTTCTACCTGAAAAAGATCAGGCTGGACTCGATACTTTGACATGAAATCGGGTAAGTGAGAATTAATTTCAAGCTTCAGTTTTTTCAAGTTTTCCAAGACAGAAGACAAAATTTCATGCATTATGACAGTATGTAGAAGTGCTTAATATAGTACTGACTTCGTACCAGAGCTGCAGACTACTGTCAGTTGTCTGAGAGTGCTTCACCTGAGCTGCAGGATGCAGGCACTTCAATTGGCTGCAAGCAAATGCCACTGATTAGCCCATTTGGGAAGGGCCAGAGAGCACAGTCAGCTCTAATTGGCTTTCAGCTCAAAAATCTCCTTCTTAGTCCCAGCGTAAGATAACCCCATCGATGCAATCACTATCAACGGTCTCATTGATGCCCAGAAACTGCTTTCCTAGATCCTGAATTCCTAAATCAGCATCTGCCCACTCTGTTTCTCACATTAGTTTCACATTACTCTGGTTACATAAAAGATGCACTGGATGGGTCTGATTCTTCCTTATTTTCATCTAGGGGAGCATTGCTACTCATAAATAGAATAGTTCTCCTACGCCAACAGTCACACACTGGTGTAAGTGCAAGAAAAGCAAGGCCAACACATAGGTTGCATTTTGCTTTCCCAGGAGGGAGACTGTATTGGATCTTTACCACGTGATGGACAGAGCAATGGCACCGTGTTGACTGAAGCTACTCCTGTTTTACACCAGGGATGAGAGCAAACAGCTGCTTGCAAAGCTGGCAAGCAGAAAGCAAAATGCAAAACATTTGAAGCTGACAACAGCAATGCTTTGGTTTCGGTCAGCATAATCTGATAGGAACTGCTTCAGGGCTCTGTTCTCCCCTTTTGAAGAAAACACACAGCATCAATGAACTGCAACAGATCCCATCAGGGTAAACAAAGCACCAGCAGATCCTCTGATTCCTCCCTTTGGTATTTGCTGATCCATGAATGCTGATCTTACTCTGGGTTAATTATGCCCATATTCATGACTCTGCCAGAAGGTCCTCATGTTTAATGCATTCTCTAAATTTAGCTGTGCCACTCTTTTTGTGGTCTATTCTGGTCACTTTTTTATAATAAACTCTCTAGATTTTTCTGCCTGTATTACCTCAAGGACCAGGTGAGTGAGACCTTCTGTGTATTTTTTTCAGTTCAAAACATTTGCCAAACACACATAATGTACGGCAGCAGGGATATATAGACATACAGCTGAGCCAAAAACAATTGGTAAATGTTTGTTGAAAATGCTTACCAATGAAAAGTGGTTTTCACTAAAATGAGCAATATGAACTGTTTTGGTTTAACATATTCTTTATTTAGATTAAAAAGTTCTTTTTTGGGGAAATTTCTAAAAGGATTTGGGTGATTTGTGCTTTTTTGGTTTTTTTTTCCTTTTTTTCCTGTATTAAAATAACAAAATAATCTGTTTATTGATCTCCCACAAGACCAATAGCCAGATGGTGGCCAGAAATATATGCAACAGGACAGGATTTCTCAGTCTTGTAGATCTTCTTAAATCATGTGACTGAGACTTTGTCTGTCCTCTGTGCAGTAACAGAGGTGGGGGAGGAAACTTCCTACTTACCTCTTCTCCCCTCAAACACTGGCAGATGTCTGTCTACTTCTTTTCTTTGAGATACGAGGAAAAGGATTGGCACCGTCTCCTGCAGCTGGAAAAATATTAGAAGCATTACTTAAAAAACGGAGAGCTATGTGATGCCTGTCGCTGAGATTAGAACAATGATAAGGACAATTGCACTTCAAGAAGAGATAAGGATACTGTGTTAATTGAATACAAGATTCAGCATTGTGATCTGTGGGTCTGTCTGACATTTACTTCTTGTCATCATAAAGCTTAGATTTAGAGCACTGGCTTCAAATAAATTCATGGTCATGATGACATTTAAGCTTGGTTGGCCCATGGAAGGACTGGAGCAGCTGCTGTGGATATGTCAACAGCACAGCTTTGTCAAAAGTCCTTCAAAATGTTGAAGTTTGTGATAGAAGAATTCCACTCAAGAAGAGCCATGGGAGAGGTTTTAAAAAATCTAAAGGAAACCTTCAAACTGCAGTGCACTGCCGGCCATTGCATATGGCAAGAGAAAGGAACTGAAAAAAGAGCTTTACTTTTCACTTGTGACTGTCAGAAGTGGAAGCTGGCTAAGATAGAGAAAGGATTTACTCAATTTTTTAATTTACTTGTTAATAATTCATTAGCTATGACAGTGGCAATTAAGACTCAGAGTAGCTTTTCCCGTCCTTTCATCTTGCAGCCTGAAAAGATGGACTTTGGTTAATCCATTCCTAGAGATCTTCTGTCTAATTTTAATTTCTCTTCCCCCTTTTCATTCCTTACAGTTTCATTCCTACTTCCAATTATATTCAATTCTTCACAGCTTCCTTTCCCGTCCTCATACTATTATTGCTCCTTTATTTTCCAGTATGATCCTTCTAGTGGCTTCCTGAAATTATCACCCATTTTGTTGCAAGAAAGACAGTCCTTACTTCATTATACTCTTTTGACCTTCCCACACCGCTCTGCCCTGCCTGTCTGTAACCTTGGTCTCCAGACCATTCTGCACTCCAGATCTCACATTATGCATTTCTCTGTCTTCACTTGTTGTCTTCCTATTGCCGTCCTGGAATCCTTTCTCTATGGCTTAATCGAGTACTATTTTATTAACCTCTCTTTTCAAGGAAAAGCTGTTTTTCTGAGTCTGCATATGTAGATGGCATTCGCTTCATTTCTCCTTTGCAAAGTTAAAAGAGGTCATAGTACAGTAATGGGGACATGCATTAGAAACTGCTGTGCTCTAAGAGATGGAGTTTATAGACCTTATGTGATAATGAATCCTTACCTTTTAGCCCATGACCAGTTAATTTAGTTATATACACAGTATCCTGTCAGAAGAGGATAATGAAGAATATCGCTGTAGCATGTTAAAAGCACTAGTAAAAGAAGGGAAAACATCAAGAGAGTAAAATATCTCTGAGTGTTTCTGTGAAACTCAGAAAGGATACTTGGCTCTTTCACATCATTTGCCTATACTCCTCTGTTTTTGTTATTTCTTTGCAGACATGAAAGTTAATTTAAACTCTGCTGCGCTCTTTTTAAATCCATCTATAATAAAAAATACAAGCAATTTGTGGTTCTTCTCTTGGCTGGGTGACACAGACAAAGTCTTGAGTGGTATAGATGAAGCCAGTGCCAGTGACAGAGAGATAAGTTTATTTATACCAGTTGAGAATTATACAGCAGGCTTTCTTCTGCCAGTGGGGAAAAAATAACACTGACTTTCTCCTACCTCAAGTGAAACTGGACAATAACAGGTTCAGGAATTGCCTATTCTAATTTTCCAGGACAGGATCTTCCTGTCTGGGTATTTATACAGCAGCTACCACTGTGGTATCTGAACTCCCTATTGATTTATTAAAGTACGCTCATAAAGCTCTCTGTATTTTTTTCCTAGCTCTGTTATTTTATGTGGTGTTATTGTGGGAAAGCAGGGTCAATGGAAGAATGTTTTACATTTTGTTCTGAAAGTGCTGAGGTTTACAGTCATTCTGATGTATTCCAGAAGCAGCTATGACAATGTGGACCAGTAGCTAGGAAACCTCTGTCTCCTGCTCACGAGTTTCCTTCAAGCCATTGTTCGTGAGGACTGGAGCTCCCCTGTGTGATTTCTTTGATAACACCAATAAATTGAGCTGGGATTCTTGGAAACTGACTAGCACGCTCTTGACTTCATGTAAGAAGTCAAATGCAGGTTTTTATTTCAACAGCTACTTGTTCAGCAGAGGGACTATTGTGCTCTCCATCAGCGAGATAGTGTGTTGCGTTTTGGTTTGGTTGTTTAAGCTTGACAGCCACTCACCTATCTACAGTTTGATAGTCACCAAACATGGGAGGTATGAGATTGAGCAAGCAGATGTGTCACTCTTTGGAGCTCCAACCAGAGCTCACAAGCTGAAGTGCAACAGTACTCTAGTTGGGTCTGAGACACACAAGTCACTTTGTGTGCCCAAGGTGTCCCCAGGGAGTATAACAAAGCACCTTCTCTTTAGACATGTGAATAATAGCAGCAGTCTTCAATGGAGTAGGAATACCACTGGAAAGGAAACATTGCCTCTACTTTCCATTGCTCTGATCAGAGCAGGTTGTTCTTCATTTAACTGTGAAACCAAGAGGCCGAATAGCTTGAATGTATTCTGGGAATGACAATATTTGACTGAGGTGATCTAGAGCAAAAACTTACTCTTGCATTTCTGGCATTCTTGCTCATGATGTCTCAGAGGCTTTGCTTCACAAGGAGGTTGGACAGGATGGAGATGAAAGCAGGCCCAAATGCAAGCACACACAGTTGTAGTTCAGAAAGAGAGAGACAAACATTCGTTATAAGAAGGCAAAAGGCATAGCCAGATTGTGGCCTTCCACCACCTAAAAGAAGACAGTAGAATCTCAGCTGACCTCTGCCATGGAAGGGTGCAAATAATGTAGGTATATGTATCAAGTCCTTGGAATAGCTAATATCAAACCTCATGCTTTTCAGTAGAATCGTTAGCAGCACTCAGTAACAGCTATGATGTCACTCCAAAGACTTGCAGTAAGTCCCCCAGGCCCCACACAGCTGCGCAGTAACAGATTCCCATCCAGAACTTGCCCTAGAAAGGGACAAATATTTATCAATAATAATTTCTCTAGACCTTCCTGTTTGACCTCCAGAGTCCTGACTGGTAAATTTTTGGCCATGTTGGTGAGGCTTGTTTGGGACGCGTGTTGGGACAAAGCTTCACTACTGAGTAAAGCGTATTAGTATAGATTTGCGGATGGTTTCTGAACTATGTACACAGACAAGATTACATATTGTCCCTTCGTATGGACAGCAGCAACAGGGCTAGGTCATCTAAAATATTTCCTGAAACTTGCATACTTAACAACAAAGCAAACCACCACGTTAAATATTCATAAATGCTTTTGGACATTTTAAAACAAATTGAACTTAAGCTGGTATATGCAAAACCCAAGATGTTGTAAAGTAAAACCTTCATGAAAAAAAAAAATGCCAGTGCTTATTTCTTTTGGAATTAATGTGCATTAACTGCAGCCAGCACTTGTTCATCACCGTACTGTGCTGATACTGGAACTGACATAAATATAATCAAACCCAGATCTCTTTCCCTCTCTTTCCTTCTTTTCCATTCTGACCAAAGCTTTTTAATTTAGTCCATATGAATGAAGTTCAACTATTAATTTTATATAACCTGATCCGTGCCACAGAATAAATAATACAGTATCCGTTGCCAAATTAGAACAGCCTAACTGAAATAGATATGTGCATTTAGTGAAGCCAAGGCATAATTTGGTTGAACGAATATTAGTATGGCAGCCAACATATGCGATTTTAAACCCAAAGTACATTTGTGTATTGGCTTTTATAATGCAAATGAATATAGTTTTTTTCCAAACCAGTGTATATCAAATAAAACCCACCAGCTTCCTGAGTGTCAGCTGATACAGTAGTGGATAATATACTGTCTTTCCTCCTCTAATTTTCATGTTTAATAAATATATTTCTAAAATTGTTTGGTTTGATTTGATTTGTTTCTGGCAGAAACATCTTCAAAAGCAGAATACTTCCCTGTGATTCTAAGCTATTTCTCAGTAACAGTCCAAAGTCATGACTTACTCTGAAAGGGAAGGCAAATTTCCAATATATGTCTGTAATTATTTTGAAGTCTTCTCCATCCCAGATCTGTGCATTCTGAGAGATATACGGAATCAAACCACTCAAAGGAAGATTTTTCAGGAAAGAGACACTAAGCCAAATCTATCTCAGGTGGTCTAAACAGGGTACCTTAATTAAGCACTACTCTACAAAAGCAAAAATGTTACTATCGTTGTTGAACTCTTTCAGAAAAGTGCTTTTATTATTCCTATTTTCAACTGCTGAAAATAAAGTTATTTTAGTGAGTTGCTTGCAGTTTCTGCTACTACATGAAAAAACTTCAGGTTGAACTATTTTAGCGCGGTTCACCAAACCAAGAAATCTGTAGCTGATGACAATTTTGGAGGAGGTGGGAACTGTTATCAGTGACAATAAACTGTGTAATTTTATGGCTGCAGAGAGAAATTTCTTCCTATGTTTCTTCCTATCTTCCAACATCCAGATGTTGATATTTGCCTTATGTTTCTGGTGAGAATAAGTAGGCAATCCCCTGCATAAGCATTCCTGAATCTGTACACTTTGTTCTTGAGGAGACTTTTTGAGATTCTGTTTTCTGGAAGTATCATATTGGGCAAAATGAACACAGAAAACTGACCCCCAAAATGTTGGTCTGTTTGGGCTGCAAGTCCTACTCCAAAAGTTAAAAAAAAAAAAATCAAATGCAAAGCCTCCAATGACTCCAACAGGCCTTGGCTCTTCCCTCTAATTTGTTAGATGTTATAGCATCTTCCCATGTTATAGCAGAGGTGGCTTGTGGATAGAGGAGACTCAAACCCAGCTGAGCATGCAGATATGTGTTACAGGTGCCAACCTGTATTATACTTTTCCCTCACTTTTGAACATTATAGAGATTTAATTTCTAGGTCATTAAGCCTGCTAATCTCTCCCATGACAATGTTTTGAGAATGCTAAAGAGTATATTTAACTCTATTTTTAACATCACAAATTAAAAGTTTGTTGTGTGTGGTTTGGATTCAGTTGCAAGATGAGTGACTCAGAGATTGCTTAAAGGTTAGTGCTACTTTGACAGTAAATCAATCAATACATCTATACAAACTCCATCATGAATCTCTTTATCCGTGTTCTCCAAGAATGTTATGGATGTGTCATCCCACCATATGAACTTTTTCCCACCTAATCATTGCATTTACCTAAAATAGCTATGTACTTTGGACACTGAAAGTTTTAATCATAGTCATCACAAGCTTAAACCAAGCCTGGAAAATGAATTAAAATAGAGGAATGCAAGAATATTCCTTTAGCCTTCATCTGTCCTGCCTGGAAAACAAGCTGTTCTTCTGGCAATCAAAGGCAGGTACATTTGTAATGATGGTCATTTTACATATTTACATATACAGCTCAGGGCTGTATATTCACTGGACTCTCACCAAAGCGGGTGGCCTCATCCTAATTTAGGTCCTAATTTAGGATGAGATGAGCCATATTCTGTTCATCAGACTGATTAAGGGTTTGGGTCAATTGCTTAAATATATGCCTGTAAAGACCACTGAGGCAACACTACAGGCTGGCGGATACAAAACCTATGGGAAGCTCGCGTCGTACAGAGGAACCAACCAGGCATCTCAAATGACACTAGTTGTCCATGTTTGTACCAGATATTTGTGCTTAGGCAATTTAATCAAGTGATTAGCTAAAACATTGAAAAGGATCAAAGTGAATTAGTATCCTTCTAGACCTTTAATTCTTTAATCAAAAGGCAGGCTAACTAGCATACTTGTTTGGAAAGATTAGGGTAAAATCCCAACCTCACAGTAGCTTAAGGTGACATTTGTACTGACATTAGTTCCCAGGAATTCTTTAGTTCTCAGGAGATAACAATTTTCTGACTGCTCTCGCTCAACAATGGTTCATTGACATTACTGAGACTGTACCAGTAAGCATCATGAGGATCTGGACCTAAATTATTGTTGTATGGCTTGAAGGCAAGTACTAATAGTACAACCCATTATTAAAGAAGGATATTTGTTTCTTATGAAATCAATTAGGAGTCAAAAAAACCACCTGAAATTAACAGAAACTAATTGAAAGTAATGGAGAATTAACTGAAAATGTAGCACAAGTAGTTGAAATTAATTGGAGGTAATTGATAGTGAATGTAATTAATAAAAAATGGAAGCAAAATCTGTTTAATTGAAATTTATTGAAATTGAATTAAACTCAATAACTCAAACCCTATTAAATTTAATAGAATCTAATTTATATTAATTTTATGCAATGTTCAATATTAACATAACATTCTTAAAAGGGATTTTTAGTAGATATTTTATTTGTGTAACACTATTTTCATGTAATAGTGGGAATACATTTTAACTAAAAAAAATGGTACAAAACATAGAAACTTCAGCCTCCAGTTGGAACAGTTGTGTAAATGGCATGTGATACTGATAACAAAAGTTCCTGACAGAACATAGTTAGATTAAAAAAGTCTCATGAAATTTATATCATACTTGAAGCTTTTATTAGGGCTTAATGAGATTATTCTACCTGTTAAGATGTTGGCTTTGATTTGATAAATACCTTCTTGACCGAATATTGAATCCAGCATCTGTCTTCTTTACGAGCCTTCTGTGAGAACCTTTATTTGTTGTCTTTAGCTATGAAGCATTTTAAATCTCATGAGCTTCTTTACGGATATCTCTCCATTGTACTACTAGTGTTTACACTCACTCTTTCTACCTCCTTCAACATTTGCCAACTGAGAGAACTGTATGCATTATCACATACGCATGCTAACATAAATGTTCAACTCAGTGATTGAATTATGCTTTCCATAGATGAGCGTTCTTGTGGAAACTTGCACGAAGCTGAGAGATAACGTGAAATACTTTCTACTGAACTCTCTCTGAGATCCTGTTATTTCAAGCACGTGAAAGATGAAACTAGAAAAATCAGAAGTAATTATAAACTATTACGGATTTTACTTCATTGTTTCTCAAACTTAAAACAAACCAAACAAACTATGGTATACATACAGGCTCTAATTCTAACTAAGCCCAAATGCATAACTGTATGTGGAAGGCAAAAGCCATTCAGGAAAGCTGGAAAAGCAGATTTTAGGTTGAAAAAAACAAAGAACCTTTATGTCCCTGTAATGATAGAAAAGGACATGATTTAAGCTAAATAAAGGGTTTAACTTTCCTATTTCTTTTTAATCTTCTTTTTTCTTTTGCATATGAGAAGGGACCTACTACTCGATGAAAACCTCAGCAAGGGTTAGATTTTGCAAAATAACTGATGGGTAAATATTTCGAATGCTTAACAAATGTCTGCAAGAATCAGTGTTGTCAAATGAATCTGGTTTTCCTGTTCACACATGTTCAGATTCCTACTGTTTGTACATTTCTGCCAAATCACTAGAAAAAAATTAGGCTGAGGTAACAGAACTTAATTCCTTTACTTCATCTTTACTTCATGCACCCTTTTTTTTTTTTTTTTTTTTTTGGCAGGACCTATAGAACTTGTGAAGTTTAAACCTGGTTTGGGGAAGAACTGAGGTAGGATTCTACTTACAAGCTAGGATGCCAACATTTAAGAGACTGAATATAGCTTTTTACAAATGTGCTATTGAGATCAGTTCCTACTGTAGTCGTTGGAATTCTAGCCAATGCAGTAACGGACTCATTCAGCTGAATAAATGCAGATGTCTTCTTTGGGTCAGGTCGAATAGGACCCCAAACTCCACTGAGTATCTTGAGGTTTGATTCTGTCTTACACAGTACTTATGTTAAAGGTACTGAATTATGCCCTGACAGTAACGGGAACTTACACGCTCAGGTCACCCTTAGGCATCTATATGCCAATGTCTTAATTTATGTACGTTAATCAACAGGTTGAATCCAACCACTATGTGGTAAATTAAATCACAGTAGAGGGCAATCTATGCATGTCAGTAAAGCGATATGCACTTAGCAATCATTAAGTGGATTTTGCTGGCATTTCTTAAACGACTCTTGTTTTGGGAAAGATTCTTTATGGGAAAAAGTGTAGGAATGCTTTCTAACAAGGACAAAAATGAAGAAGTTGAAGAAGGAAAGGAGAAAGAGGAATAAAAAAGAAGCAGAGGAAAATAAGAGAAAGAAGAGGAAAAGAAAAAAGAATAAGTACTACACAGTGCTCTCGTGTCCATACAAACATAGGTTTCATGTGTTCTCACACAAATCCTCAAGAGTTTGCAGTGGAACCCGTAAATGGTCCTATGTTACGCTACAGCTTTGATGTCATGCAGGAACCAGGCAAAGCTGCCTCCATGTTAAAGCGCAAATAGCTTTAATATAATTTGTTAGATACGTTCTGAAGGGAAACGAAGATCATTGTGAAGCTCTAAAAAGAACCATGAAATGCACCTCATGAAACCTGAAACTGAAATCCATCTATCCTCATTTGTCATTGTGAGTAAGTTAATGGTCCGCTCTGCCTGATGCAGACAGGCCTCTTTGATTTACTGATTAATCAGGTGATGTTTGAATGACATACACTGCTAAGTAACACTAGGAATTCTCCTTGTTCCCTCCAGTCTATTTTTTCCATATCTGGCTTCCTGCTGAGATGCGATTTCCTTTGATTAAGCAGTTGAATTTAATTGTAAAATGAAACAGAAACATAAGACACATAATCACTTTGTGCTGAGAGAAAATGTCAAGTGACTTTTGGTTGGGGAAAGGCACAAAAATTGTTTTTGATGTTCTGTGCTTCTGACTTCAGCCAGAAGTTTGTGGGAAGGTAGAGGAAGAGGACAGTGAAGGGAATCCTTGGGGAATTGCAATAGCACTGGGTAACATCTTCCAGTGCTACACTGCCTTCCAACACCACAACCAATCTTAGCATGTGTTGCCTCTGGAAAGAATATAATGTCATCATTTTGGTAACTCCAGTTAATGAGGCTGCTATTAGATCGCTTCTCTGTCTCTTTTTCCACAAATTAAAACAGTCTAGCTGCTAAGCTTGTTATAGGTCATGTAACCTAGGACTATGATCACCTTAATAACTCCCCAGAGGACCTCCTCTAGTTTTTCAACATCTTTCTGTGGCTGAGGAACCCCAAACCATACACAATAGATGTCCATCCACTTTCCCATCAGATTAGTCACTGGGTTAATATTTTGAGGCCTTATGTGAAATAAAAAATGTCTTAAAAATAGAGGGATAGAGGACAATTGAAGAGCCCTTTGCGTATAACGGACTCCAGAGATCTACTTAAATAGAGTTTATACAAAGATAAGTCAATCGATCAGACACATATAACATGTTAGATTCTGATTACAGAAAACTCTTTTTACCCCACTGCTTTCTGGAAAGAAGAAGATATAAAAACCGCTGTAGGTTTATCACATCACAGAATCACAGAATCACAGAATCACAGAATCACAGAATCACATGCCAGGATTCCATTAATAAACCTACAAGAACATTGGTAAATCACCCAGAAGTACATGCAACAGTTTTCAAAGCAATAAAAGCATGTTACAAATTTAATGCATTTCTCAGACCAGTTTGGTTTTTTACAAACTGGCTTTGATAGGCCAAGGAGATTTCTGGTTAACTTCTGTGAATATATCTGCTCGTTCAAAACTGCTGTTTAGATATTTTGAACTGTCACCTCATATCCTAGCACAAAAGTACAATTTTGCTCTTTCTTATAAATCTCGAATTACATTATAACACGGCTCAACATTATTCAGTATCAGCTTTTTTCCGCCTTCTTCTTATTTTCATTGTATTTATTTATTTATATCCTGATAATAGCATCCTTGGGGGCATTGTATAGGCAAGACATGTATCTTGGCCTCCTCCTTTCCCCTGGAGTGCAATTGCCTTGCGGTAATTATAAGATGCTGTATGTTATTATGAAGGTGCCTTATTGCTCAAACACATCAGGGATATCTGATAATGTAATTACTTCACCTTATAAAGCTATTATAAATCATGCATGGGCAACATTTTTTTCCATAGCAAGGCTGTCTGAAGAATTATCACATTGCATGATATAGGAATATCATGGTATGGCTAACGTTATGTTTCTTAAGCCCACGGCAGGCAATGGGAGTATGAAAATAAAATATTTAACATGAATGATTAAAGAAAACATATTCAGAAAGCATAGCTCCTTTCTAAAGGTCTAGGATAAAAAATTATCATCTAAGTGAGCATATTCTGCATTTGCGCCTTCTGAGACATGAAGAGCAGCTGCAGATTTGACGTTTCTCTTTTTTTTTCCTTGATTTTCGTCCTTCCTTCTTCTCCCCCCTAGCTTTCCTGAGTGCAGTATAATTGTTATAAAAGCAAATCAATAAGCACTTGAAACATTGGCCATTGTACAAAGAATTGTGCTTCTATTGGCCATCACTTTAATAACATCTAATGATTATTTCTCCCTCTTTCAGCCTCTGAGGTTTCCTGGCACTTTATTGATTAGAGCTTTGTGACAGAGTTCTGATTATAATTAAAAATCATCAATAGCCAAACAGAAATCAGTTCTACTTAGCAATAAACTGAACGGATAACCGCTAGGTTAGGTGATGTGGCAACAAAATATTTCCAATTGTACCAGGTAGAGAATTGTTGAAAGTCATTTTACGAGTCACACTTCAGTGGGACTTTACTAAAACTTAGTTAAAGGCTTCTGTGTCCTAAGTAGATAGCTAGTATTATAGCTGCAAATCAAACTTTTTCATACCTGGGATTCCCAGTTACCACAGTGGACCATTTTTTGTCCTGAAGGTGGCAGTATACCCTCCAGGATTCACTCGGAAAAAAAAAATGCAAGGCTAGATCTAACAATGTGACAGGCAAATGCATAGAACAGGAAAAAGAGGGAAAGGGTCTTCTTTGGCTGTTCCTGGTAATGCATGTGATTCTGAAGGCCAGTCCATCTATTAGCTCTACTTAGTTTTGCATTTTATAGAAAGAGGAGCTAATTTCCAGAAGAGGAAAAGTGGAATGGATACCCCAGTGGAGATAGGATCAAGTAAGGTAGAAGAAAGAAAAATTACAAAGTTGTTGTTAGATAGGAAAAACAATGATAAGTGTCAGTCCAAGTCTTTGTATTTGGAACATGAATATCTCCAGAAGAGCTCTGACCAAATTCAGCAAAAAATTTAGTTGATAAACTGAGATTTACACTATTGAGTAAATGTAAGTTTGTAATTTAATGAGAAGGACTGGATAAATATTCTAGAGACTTGAACTCTTTTTGTAACACCTACTGCTTTACGATCTGAGAGCTTCCCTCTCTAACCGTTAACCTAAGCACTTGCATTTGAGAAGCTAAATCTTGGGTACCACAACATGTACTAGATCTTTTATACAAAACAGTTACTTTCTTTTCATATATTTCAAAGATTGCATTTTAAAAGCTGGAAGCTCTAAATATTCTCCACTCTTTCCTTCAGAGCTCTACACAAACTGATTTATAAGATGCACTGGGAATTAGTAAATGGCTTCAGCTTTGTCATAATACTCTGAAAAGCTCATCTGTATTCCTTCTGGTTGTAAAACTGGCATCAAGCTCAATTGTTAAACAAATATGAGGGAAGATGGTTCTTTTAATTTTACAGCCTGCTACAGTGCTGTACATCCTCTCCTCTTAGGAGGATGCTCTAGATTAGTTTGTGGACCTGGGCTGAGCAAATCTCATTTTTGTCACAATACACGCAAGCCACATTGAGAGCATTCATCTGATTCACCCTGCAAACAGTCACCTTGATATAGTCCAGCCTTGTGCTTCAAATTAAAAACCGTATAAGAGGATTTCTTAAGAAGAAGGACGATTGTCTTTCATTGTGAGGAAATAAAAAAAAAATGTGGTCCCTGCTATCAGTCTTCATATAGCGTCTGTGAGCTTGCAAGAATTATTCACAGAGTCATTTTCAGGCACATAAAAAGGAATCAGTATCTTACTTATTTTTTTGTTACATTATCTTTGCAGTTTACCAGCAATGGATGGAATCAATAACCTGGTATCCCTCATGCTTTCAACATGTTGCTTTCCTTCGTCTCTTTATGTGTCCCGCTCATTTTGAATACTACAGCCATAACCCAGGAGCTAGCAGGTGCCATCAACCCAGCAGGAGAGCCCGCCTTACCTTGTAGGAAACTCTAGGTGCTGGAAGTGTCAAAAGTTACTCACCACCATTATCCTACTCTTCCTCATCATAAACAAATTGATGAAAATTGTTTAAGTAATACAGAGCTACTCAGTAGGATACTTATCCCTTTTCATCATTATTTGTATGCACAAAAGTGCAATCACTGTCTGTTTTCTCAGTTTCTGCATAATCAGCTGATAACCTTTTTTTTTCTGTTTCAGACTGCTTAACACATAATTAGGTATGAAGAGTGTTACATTTCTCTGCTATTGCAGCATTTTGGAAGTGCTTCACTAAGGAGTTTCTAGTCCTGGTAACTGGCATATGTGTGCATACGAGCTTGAAATCTGCCTTCAGGGGCCTCCTCTTTGTCCAGGCAAGGGGTAGAAGGAGTAATGTGCAAATGCTTCTCCTCAAATGGTTGCTGCACTCTGCTGGCCAGTCTTGACATGCCACAGAAGCCTTGTGTTTACTTGGAAGGCAAGACAGTAAAGGATATTTGTGCAAATATACAGGTGAGAATAGATGAAGAAGCACCAGTTCTTTCCTGCGTACATTACTAGGAACTGCTTAGTTTTGTGTGAAAATTTGCTATAAGGGTGAAAGACTGAATCTGTGGATCCAACTGAAAAGACAGGTACTCCACGTCCTATGACTGATGCTGAGTTTTAGAGATTGCTGACAACAGTACTATCAATTAATATTTTCTGTGTCTATGGACCCCTGCTGAGTTGAACATGTTGGCTGCTATGTAAGCTGTGGAGCTGCTTCCCTCCAATTAGAATTCATATTGAGAGGGTAAAGTATGAATACAATAGGTTAGCAGTGGTTGTTTGTCAACAGACCTCAAAATGCTGAGCAGATTCAAGACTGTATTGACATCGAGCTATTATTTGCCAATATTGTGTAGTCTTAGTGATACAAAACATCTGTGGTCCACTACCTATACTGCTGACTCTTCCAGAGAAGACATTTTTACTCTTAACTGTTCTTCCTGTGCTCCAAGTGAGTCAGACATGATATATCCCCATCCAAAATTGATGAAGCTACACTAGTCCTGCAGTATACCTGAAGTAATAAGGACAGATAGAGAGACAAACACCAAAGAGTGCAGTTCATTGCAGCTATCTTAGATCATTACCTGGGGACTAGCTTTGTGTTGGTATTTTGATTCCAAAACTTCTGTTGTCCACGTCAGAGTAGTGCTTTCATTCTTTTTTTGTCCAGAAAAAGTATTGTTCATATCCAGACCAGAGAGGAGCATCTTTTTCATGTTGGTTTTACTAGCTCTAAGATTTAGAATTATCTTTACTAGACACGGTGCAAAAGTTACAGAAAATGTACAAAATATCACTAAATGCGAATGCTGTCTATAGAGTTGATGACTGTCAGACACCTCAAGACATGCTTGTGATGTGTCTTCCTGTGCTCTACAGAATTTTCACATGAGGACAAAGAAAAGGGTGTCAGATCTCAGATGGTGTCTTTAGTGTAAATGAGTTTTATTTACCCCTCCACCAGCATATCACATTTTCTTTGCACGTATGTGCTCGCTGACAACGCAGAATTCTTCTGAAGTATGGTACTTGCTGCTTTATTCATAGAATCACAGAATTCTAGAATCATAGAATAGTTTGTGATAGAAGAGGCTTTTAAAGGTCATCTACTCTACCCGATCTCCCCGGCAATGAGCAGGGATATCCTCAACACTGGTTCTCATATGTCATAGCCAGGCTTAGGTCAGATTGTTTACTCTTGAGTTGCTTAGTCAACAACATGTTCCTTCCCAAATAACAGCATTCATTGCTTTGAAAGAATGAATATTTGCAGCGTTATTCATATTGTTTAGCAAGTGCCTGATAAGTGTCAATATTCTGCAATTAAAACTGAAGCAGTAACAGCAAGTTAGATGTTGAAGAGTACACAGGGAAAGGAGTTATGGTATAGCCTCATGTTGAACAAAATATGAGACTGATCCAGAGGGAAGTGTCCCTGCCCATGGCAGGGCAGGTGGAATTAGATCATCTTTAAGGTCCTTTCCACCAAAAATCGTTCTAAGGTTCTATGAAAATGTTAAAGCCCTGTCTAGCCTCAAGTCATCTGGACTCTTCATGAAATTGTCTACGTAGAAAACGGTGCGGCATCAGAGACAAGAAACAAGAGAGACAAAAACATCCTGAACACACGGCTTAGTTAGGAAGGCTGCAGTGTGCTTTCTTTGGAGTCTCTTTTTCTGTCTTATTTTCTGGATGGTGGAAAATATTGAAAATCAGCATAATTGCATGTCACTACAAACACCAGGTCTTGCTAGTGATGCATCTGACTCTGAACTCTCATGCTTGAAAGTCTGGGCTGTTATTTCTCACTAGCCTTGGCATGTCTAAATCTTAGTGCAATTCGGTGAAGAATGTAAAATAAATCTGAATCCCAGAAATTACCCAACTGGAAACTAACTGAACTGAAACTCAGGTGAGATTTGGGGTATCCTATTTTTCTACAAAATGACAGATATTCAGCAGAGCTAAACATATTTTCATTATTAAAGCAAGATAGTTTAGTCTACATGCCCATGTGTGTTATTCACTTGAAATTAAATGTGGGTCAAATTACCCATAAATAATCTGGCTGGTCAGTAAATCACAGGGGCTGGCATTTCCCAGATGCCATGAACATTTTCCCGTTTATTTCACTTCCATTTTATTTAAAATAAACTTTTTGACATCTAAAATGAACTGGGATTATTGCAACTAGAAAAAAAAAATACACTGGGAGTATAGTCCTTTTCCTATTCTTGCTTCTCACAGCTTCTTGTAAAAGGACATGTTTTGATTGATGTAAACTATTACAACACACAGGAAGAAAAATATATTAGAAACTGAACAAGGCACATTGCTGCTGATTGTTCACCCATCACTCTAATACATCAAGTGAATATATAGTCTTGATACGGCAATACAGTCTTATGCATTTAAGCCTGATATAATCCTACTGAATCAGTATAAAATTCTCTGTTTCTGAAAGTGTAGAATCAAGCCTTAATGAAATTGTGAAAGCTTCCCGTTTGATTAAAATATGCTCAGAAGCAAGTAAAAGCAAGAGGTTTCCATAAACCCTTTTCAAAAGGCCTTCTGAGCAGCGTAGATGAAGTCAAAACTGTGCACAGCCACTTCCCTTTGTGGTCTCTAATAATAATATATTTGTGAATAATCCATAATTAAATGAGAAGAGCATAACATTAATTATTTCACTAGATTGTTAATCAGCAGGGTATTCTATGCCCCCCTCTTCCTAGTAGCTAACCTGTCAGGGTCTAATAATTGTTGCCATGAATGGGGTTGGGTTAAGGTCCCTAAGGAATGCCAATTCTCTTGTTCCATTAGTGAGAGCACATATAGATCATTTTCAGTACTAATCTAGGGCTAAAATCAATTATGTCTCTTGTATTTAAAAATTAAATTGACTCACCATGGGAGTAGGATAAAGGGAAAAAATACATTCCTCTTATTATGTGTAATTACAATTGTAAAACATTTTCCTTCAAAATGTAATTGCTGCCTATAGAGACTGAAGCTGGAGAGCTTAAACTGTTTAGCTGACACATTCAGTTGTCTTTCAGGTTTTTCGTTTGGAGTATTTAATGTGCTGAAACAATCTTAGAGGCTTCTTGACTTCTAAAGGCTTTCAGAAACAATTCAGGGTCTAAGAAAAACATAAAGAAGTTTGGACAATGAATTAATTCTGCAATTTTATAAAAAAATATGGAAGTATTTGATTTTTACAGATGTTCTACTCTTTTAGGAAAAAAAATTATCAACTAACCATAATCTTAAAGTTTCAAATTTCCCAAAAGCTGTGTAGCTTACTTCCTATATCTATCTTTCTTTTTCATTATTGGGTTCTTATGAGACCTTCTAGAGTTGTATGCAATACAGATGTTCTGCCTTTCAAAGACAACGCTTTCAAGGTCAGCAAAGAGTATAGTATTGGTCCTTTCATCTGCTAGGTAGGGATACGATGAAGATCATATTCTACAGGATATCCATGTAAGATATCATTGAAAAAACAGCTTACTGTGCAGTCAGGGTGGAGTCAGGCTGCTGTGGGTCAGTCTGCAATCCTACAACACTCTTTCCTAGATATTTTTGGTTCTCTACAGTCTTTCATGTTGACCATTAGTGCCAAGTCTGTGAATCAACCATCACATGTGTTAAAGAACAAGTTTCATATAGCATAAGAAATTGCTGTTGAGGAAATTAGGCCTCCTTATTTATATATACATATATACATATATACATATATACTTATATACTTATATACATATATACATATATACATATAAATATATACACACATACATATATATATATATGTATATGTGAATTCTGATTAATAACAGTGCAAAAATAACCCATATCAGCTGTCATACTAAGCACATACTAAGAAATTGCTTATATAGATTTGTAAACTATCAATATGTTCCATAAATAGTTGAAAAATAGGAAAATACTTTTGAGGAGAACTGTATCTTTATGTTCATTAATAATTTTCCATGATTCTATGAAAATTTTCAATCTCTCATTGCTCTTGCCAGCTTCAGAACCTCTTGAAGAATTGGGTTAATTGTTTGCAGGAGCACACACAATGAATTTTTCTGGTTTACATTTTGTTACTTATTGTATTATTCACCAAGTCTAATTATATGCATACTATGGATATGAATGGTTATCTGTATTGTCACAAGCACCTTCTGGGATGACGGTTTCTGGACAGCTTATTATTCATGTAGTTTATTTGCCATGTTTAGAAGTCACCTCTGACCTGTGGATTCTGTAACGATTGATTAGTCATTTATTAAGACATCTAAGAATCCATTATTCTTCCACCATAAATTATTCATAAATGTACTTCTAATTTGATGCATGACTGCTATATTTAAAGTACATAAATAAGCCAAGAAAGGCAGTGTCCTAGCATTGATAAGTATTGTATCAATAACCAAATACAAATCTAATGGGAATTTTAATTCGAATGAATACTTAGTATTGAAACAATGACAAATTTCATCTCAGTCCTTGTGAGCCAATCAGACAACTTATTTTAAGTGTTTTTCAAATTATAGGAATCCATCATTTCTATCACACTGAGCAGAATGAAACACTAACCTTTAATCTGTGTGACATTATTTCTGTGTTTTCCAGGGAGTGGCAAATGCAATTTCTTCACAAATTTTCTACAGAGGCATTGCAAAGTATTTACATTCTTCGTAGCTGTATGAAAAGGCTGAACTGGATCACAAACATGCTGAAAATCCATGGGTGGTTTGACTTCAGCCTGGTTTAATAAACTCAGCTTTTTGTGGCTCATGAAGGATTAATGGATGTGAAATAGAAATGGCTGTGCTGCTGGGAAGCCAACAAAGTTCTCGGCATTCATCTGATTTCTGTTCTGTTCTGTTCTGTCCTGTCCTCTCTTGTCTTATGTTATCCTATTCTGATTCATCATGTCATGCCTGAGTCAGAAAACACATACTTACCCAAGTTATTTTCTCACCATATCAGACAAAATACATTGTTTGTTAATTTCTATTTTATAAAATTATAACAATTTCCATGTAATTTTCATGACAGAGGAAATCTAAGATCCAGCAAGCACTCTTTGCACTTGCAGTAAAATTGGGAAGGTAGGTATTGGCCTTTCCAAAGCCATTATGTAAACTGATACCCGAACGAAGAAGTTGTGAAGTACTGACTACAACTTATAGATAATGAGGGTCAGACCATGAGGCATCCCAAATCTAAAGGTCTAAACATTGAAGTGCATTGCATACGGCATGGCAGGCCCACCCGGGGAGTCTGGTGAACTCATAGTCTCTTAAATGCTGATTTAACTGGAATTAACCAAATAAATGGACATATTGAAATAATTTACTTCAGCTGAGAAATACATTATAAACCATGGAAGTAAAGTACATATTTTGTAAAAATGACAAATGAATACAAGTGGACATGACAGCATGGTAGTCTCAGGTTCAAAGTTTGGGTGATTTTCATTGCGTATATGTATTTTAAGTGACTGAGTTCACAGAATCACAGAATCACAGAATCACAAGGTTGGAAAGGACCCATTGGATCATCGAGTCCAACCATTCCTAACACTCCCTAAACCATGTCCCTCAGCACTTCATCCACCCGTTCCTTAAACACCTCCAGGGAAGGCGACTCGACCACCTCCCTGGGCAGCCTCTGCCAGTGCCCCATGACTCTTACTGTGAAGAATTTTTTTCTGATATCCAGCCTGAATCTCCCCTGACGGAGCTTCAGGCCATTCCCCCTTGTCCTGTCCCCTGTCACTTGGGAGAAGAGGCCAGCTCCCTCCTCTCCACAACCTCCTTTCAGGTAGTTATAGAGAGTAATAAGGTCTCCCCTCAGCCTCCTCTTCTCCAGGCTAAACAACCCCAGCTCTCTCAGCCGTTCCTCATAAGACTTGTTCTCCAGCCCCCTCACCAGCTTTGTTGCTCTTCTCTGGACACACTCCAGTTGTTGAATAATATAGAGTTGAATAATATTCATTGATGTACAAAAATATTTTCAAGCTATATACAGAAACAACCTTTTTCTTTTGGGCAAAACCTAAGAATGATCCTCTCTTTATTCCTTTCAACGGTGCTACAGCAGTATTCATGCATAAGAGTCAGCACTGGAACTTTCACTAGCTCTGGGATCATCAAAAATTGTGTGCTTAGTAATTTGAATAGTTTCTCCTTCATCATATTGTGCAAACTAAATAAAAGTAGTGGGCTTACGGAACTACAGAACATAATCTGGGTTATCATTCAAGGGCAAAAAAAATTCGATGTTACTGGTGAAAAGAAAAACATTTTGTGACGTCCATATCACTACAGAATGACAATACGGGATCAGAGGGAAAAGTATTTTGATGCAGCAGACACCAAGCACCAGCAACACTATTTTTTACAGACCAGATGTCCAGTTCGTTGAAATATAAGAGGGTTGATGACTTTACCTGAAGATCTGCCCCAGTAAAAAAGTCATTTGCAACTATAAAACTTTATGTTATATGATGTTGTTCATTCCTCTGAAAATATTTTGTCTATAAAATTATCTATTAAGAAGTGTTTCTGGGACCGAAGTTCAGGTGTTTCTGTAAAAAAGGACTATTCTGAATTTTCACAACTTGAAAGTGATGTATCGCAAAAGCTCAGCAGGAATAAGAAAACGTTAAAAACTGCGTGGATGCGGTGCTTAGGGACATGGTTTACTGGTGGAGTTGGCAGTGCTGGGTCTTATGCAACCTAAAAAATTCTGTGTTTCTGTCACCATTGCTTGAAAATCCACATTTTACACAAGGAGGTGCACAATAGAAGGCACAACAGAACTGCATTTTGTGCTTCATTCTTAGCCTGACTGTGGCCCTTAACAAGAGCTAACTTGGAAAAAATATAGAGGGATAGAGAACAGGCCAAATATGGAAAGGTAATGAAAAGTGAGATACCCTCTCTCTTTTCACCCAGAGGTGACCAGTTCATTTCAAGTCTGATCTACTTGGGCTTGTGAGACAATAAGGAATATTGTACTGCCTCTACATCCTCTGCAGATAACTATCACTCTCATTTACTGTCAATATGCAGGTGCCAAAGTAGATATTGTGCAAACACAAGGTTTAGAAATGCAGGCAGACAGACAGTAAGAATATGACACTTATTTGTCAGCAGTAAGCCATTTTAAAACTCGTAAGGTTTAACCAATTACTTTAAACCCCTCCTTGGCATAACTGATGCGTAGAATAACAAAAGAGAAAGAGTGAGTGTACCTGCTTGTTTTTCATGGATTATTTCATTTTGCTCACCCTCACCATAGAAACAAGAAGCTTCATGTCCCTGTGACATCCGACTCCCTTGCTATCTTCAAATGTTTCCCTAGATAATACATTATTGTGTTTGCAACATCTTCCCTGGGCTTCAAAACCACTCTGGCTTATTGACAAAACAAATGAGCTTGAGATATTGCCACAAAGGATACTCTTCCCCAGAGTTTTCAGGTAGAAAGGGCCACCGCAGTATCCATAAACACGCTGTTAAAAGCAGAGGCAGAAAGAAGATAAGAAAGCTGGGCAATTTGGTCTGCTGTACACAGGGACTTAGAATCTTATTTGACTGAAAAATATCTGATTGACCTTGAATCTGAAACAACTTGTCAGGGGATCTGTTGGTTCAATTGCTCTCTGTCAGCTCTTTGGCTAGCAGCACACTGTTTCTCCCTTCCAGATTTCATCTTCATAAAAACAGGCTGATGGCAGTGTGATAAGACTGGGTCAGGGTAAGGAGGATTGCATCTCCAGATAGGAGGACAGTTTATTTGCAAGAATTTTCTGTTTTCCCTTTTAAGTAAAATCTAATGACACCTACTGAATAGAAAGATATGCAAGATCTGAAAATGAGGTTTAAAAAACCTCAAGTGAAATGTTGTAGCAGAAGGTGGACAGGCCTTATGGGTTTGAATTCATAAACAACTAATATAAAAATATGATTAGGGAACAATGCATAGATCTAGATATAAGTTTAGTCAGTTACTTTTGGGACAAATTGCAAAGTGTCATTCAAAAGATACAGTGCATTACTGTATGACTAACCCTGATCTATATGAGATTAGGACATTATGAAATTATGAGATTTTTTATGGATTAAAATACTTACCAGTTACATCATTTAGCTACTGTGTGCTTGAAGTGGTGCTTTGCGTACCCACCAAAGTAAGAACACTTATGTATCATTCCTGTGGTCTGAATAACCCTTAAAGAGCTTTAGCACGGAAAACCCCCAAAATTCTAAGACAGTCTCTTCTCTGTTTCAGTATCTTCATTCATACAAATTTCCTTAACTCGCATTTTAAACTCTAACTGAATCAGCTCATGCTCTACCTGCCAGGAACGTCAAGAACAGATTGATTGCTCTTCCTCAGCTGCAGTCTGTTACAAATACGTAGTCTCCTATCAGCAGTACCCCTAGGCTATCTTCTCTACGCTAAGCAACCTGAATTCAATCTTTCTGCTTAGGTCATTTTACTAGATGTTTTCTGACCTCCCTTCTAATTTGTTCTTTCTGTATTTGTTGTTACCCAGACCATAACTTTCTTGAAGTGATGTATTCAAAACTGGTCTCAGTACAATATTGCAAAGTCTCCTAAGACTCTGGAAAGAACGGAAGACATCCTGTCACTAAGAACTATTAAAAATGTTCAATTTTTATCTTTACAAATTATCCTTATTACATATAGAATTGATTAATCTACCCCAGAGAAAAGAAGTTGCATTATCTTGCACAAAGATCAAGGAAGCTGCAAAATGGTAACAAGTTCTTTTGAAGGTATTAATTAGTTTACCACTATTAACTTGAAATAAAAATTGAGTTAATCCACTAAGCAGTTCCTTCAAACCCATTTCATTTTTTAGCATGGTATAACCTAGCAATAAAATGCCCTGTTGCTATCACTGGGAGTGACAGTAAGGAGAACGTGGTGTACTTAAATATTTGAAGACAGTCAAGGTAAGATTTACTTTCAGTCACAGCCTTTTTGTTTGTCTAATGGTGTTGCAGAGTAGAAGAAAATATCTTGATACAGACTGCTGCCACTTCCATGCATTGCAAAAAATCTACCTGCTTAATACCAGTCATCTGTTTTTCTCTATTTATTACCTTCTCAATGTTTTTGGTGGTTCACAGGAAACAGTTAAGATGCAATAGTAGCCCAATTAACAAATGTATTTTGGTATTAAAAAGCCCAGCCTTAATGATGGTTGGTGACAATACCTCTTGCTAACATCGTTACTGTTACATGTCATCGTCTTAAAATCAGGTATTATCAAAAGGAATACTATCATCTACTCTTTTCTTAATAAGGCAAATCTTGGAGGCAAGTCAAGATATTAACTCTGAAACCTAGTGCAGGTTTGTTGTCTAAAGAGGATATCTGGTGACCTTTCCCTTCATGACCTGTTTCCAAACAGGTATGAGAAAGGGAATGCATCTTATCCGATGGAATGAGAAAGACTTCTTAAGGGAGGCGCCACCTGTAGTGAAAAGGCAAAGCCTTTTTCTCCTTCCGAAGGTAATTCAAGAGATTTACCTTGGGAAGTCTAACCACCTGTCTCCATATTTACTGGTTTATCTATATCGATGAATATAAAGCCTTTTGAGGTGAAGTAAATTCTGTTGTTTTTCTCTCACATAACCAGTAAACCCTTTCCACAACCACGTCTGGTTTGGATACCCTATGGTGTTCAACTGCTTTCACTTGCCCCAGATAAGTGTATATGCAGGTGAGAAAACGTTATTCTGCAGTGCCAGACCTCATGAGTGTGTGCAGGAGGAGATTCCCACTGCAGCTGGGGGATTGGACTGGAGGAACTGGAGAGCTACGGGGCCACATATCTTCACATCTTTGTCTGTAGGTGGCAAAAGAGACTTAAGAAATTGGAAAGTCTAACGCAGCTCCGAAAGGATCTGGGGGACTGCTCCCTTTGGGGAGTAGTGAAAGTAGCTTTCCTCTTGAAAAGTCAGTTGGTCAGGAGTTGTCCAATAACATATGATTATATGTACAAGATGAAAGTTGTCTAATAATTTTTCAACCTTTTAAAATTATGTAGAAAAAAGAGTGAAAAGCACTATTCTTATCCTGCTCTGCTCCAGTTAAACAAAGTATGGGACCAGGAAACACTTGCATTTGGAGAATACTCCTTTTCTGAGATATTCTTATGGGGAACTTTGCATTAATAGAATAACACCTTGTTCATGAACTAGCGCGACTGCTATTCCGGCACCGTATGTGATTTATAAGAAATAAACATCCTGAGAATCCCAATACTAAAATATCTTCTTACAGCAAGGACTTGCTGTGCCGGTACTGTCAGTAAAATAGTAGAGAGGAGATCTGTGCCAGCCACGGAGCAAAGCATTGCTGTTGCAATTACATGTAAGTTATGGGAATTAAACCTTCTGCTACAAGTGTGTGGTTTTTGAAGGTGTAGCTGCACTCTAAAGGATACGCTCTGCCTCTGGAAAAGAGACACGTTTCCAGGCAGGGCCTGCAGAGATTTCTGTGTGCAAATTACAGAAGAGATGGAGAGAGTTATACAAAGGGACTTGGAGACTTCAGAAATATGAGCAGGAAAGAGTGAAATGAGATTCAGCCTGGAACAGTGGAAAAAAAATAATTTAATGTCTCTGTAGAGAGGTGCGCAAAGAGGTAATCTGAAACAGGCATTCAATAAATGGAAGATGTGATATTTAGGTTGCAATAAGAGTGAAGGAAACCTGTAGGGTGACAATGAGCCATTTCTCTGGTAGTAAAAAATAAGCAAACGGAGCAACAGAGAGAGTAAATGTGCTTTTGGGGAGATCGGCAAGGAAATGTGACATCATGGCCCAGGGAGAAGTCACAACCGAAATGTCACTCAGCAACTCTGGAATAATAATTATCCAAAGATGTTGTTACAATGAAAAGAATGAAGAGAAGCGTTTATTTTCCACAAAAATACTTGAAAAGGACTAGGGAAGAAGGGTCTGATGAGACAATCAAGAAGCAAGAGGTAGAATAATAATCACTTGCACAGTATGGAAAGCTATTGACTTTGTGAAGGAAGGAGAATTATTAAGGATGGTCTAGGGGGACGAGGCAGGAGAAACAGAAGAAACTAAGCAGAGAAAAAATTAGGCTGCATTAAGTAATTAACAGTTCTTAATAGAGAAGTCTATTAGATGAAGAAATGTTCTCCTAAGGGACTTGGCTGTAAGCTCTTTAGTGCAGGCACCATGACTGCTTATGTGTTTGCATTGCACCCAGCACAGCAGGGATCCTGATCCTGTGGGTTCTACTGCAATAGAAATAACAAAAAAAAACCAGTAAACATGTACTCTGGTACAGCCACAAGGGATACTCACAGTGGCTGACTTCTCTTAGTTACACTCCACTGAGGTCAATGGGATTATTTGGATACAAAATGGTAGTGTTGACAGGACAATTTTGCCCAGTTTATCTGCAAAAATAGAATATGCGTGGTTTCTTCTCTCTCAACCCACTTAATATTTGTTGTAGAGCATTGCAGGATGGATGTTTTCCAGCTGCAGGGGGGGAATGTTTCATGCTCGAAGATCTCATGTCATAAGGTAGACTGGTAGATGTGTAGAGCCAGGAACTGGAATGCCAGTAGGTGTTTCTTCAGAGCAATAAAATTTGCTAGAAGCTGCAAAGTAGAAATCTGCTCCTTCAGGACTCATGTTTGGGTTGTGAAAGTGCAGCCCTTTCTCCCCCATCATTTGCATTTCAAGTAAGCTCTCATTCAATTTCTGAGGTTTTTCTCCAACAGACAGGAGTGATTTAGAGAGCAGATCTTAAGATAAATGGTGCCAAAATAGTGCAGAAATAAGAACACTGGAGAACATGCAGGCAGGAGCTCCTGGCAATACTGTAGTTTGGGAGTAATGGGTTGGGGACATTTCTGTAATTTGCATGGAGAAAATAACATAGTACATTCCTGTCTAAAGGACTGTCAGATTACCTTGTTGTGGTCAGAGGAGACCTCATTATTGTTGTTGTTATTATTATTGTATTATCATTATCATTATGAAGTTCAAGAGGTCCTGCATCTGGCTTCGGGCAATCCCAAGTACTGATACAGGTTGGATGGAGACTGTATTGAGAGTAGCCCTGAAGAGAAGGGGTTGCTGGTGGATGAGCAGCTCAGCATGAAAACAAGGGCTTGCAGCCCTGAAAGCCATGTGTATCCAGGGCTGCATCAGAAGCATGATCAGGTGTTGAAGGAAAGGGATTCTGCTCCTCTACTCTGCTCTTGTGAGTCCTTATCTGGAGTTCTGCATTCAGTTCCAGAGTCCTCAGCACAGGAAGAACATGGATCTCTTAAAGTGGGTCCAGAGGAGGCTCATTAAGGTAATCAGAGGTCTGGAGAATGTCCTGTATTAGGATAGGCTGAGAAAGTTTGGTTAGTTCTGCCTAAAGAAGAGAAGACTCCAGGTAAGCCTTGTAGCAGCCTTCAAGGGGCCCAGAGGGAAACTGGGGAGAGGATCTTTATCAGGGATTGCAGGAACAGGACAAGGGGGAACAGTTTTAAAGTGAAGATTTTGAAGAGGGAAGATTTAGATTAGATATTAGGAAGAAATATCTTCCTGAGAGTGGTGAAGCACTGGTAATCCAAAGAAGTCATGGCTGCCCCATCCCCAGAGGTGTTCAAGGCCAGGCTGGTTGAGATTTTGATCAACCTGATCCAGTGGAAGGTGTCCCTGCCCTTGGCAGGGGGTTGGAACTGGATGGGATTTAAGGTCCCTTCAAACTCAAATCATTCTGTGATTTTATGACTCTATGATTCACATTATTACTATTTTAATGGCTGAAAGTAGAACTTTGGCATCAAAATTAATTATTTATGAGAAAAAAAAAATTATGACAGCAGTCCAATTCTAGTAATTTCCTGTCTTGTTTTGCTGGTACTGGAGTGTACTTTAGCAAAATGACTGAAATAAGTGATGCATGTATTTTCAGTCAGCTTTATCCCTGACTTTTGTGCATCTGAGAGAGACCCAGCAGTGGGTTTGGCAGATAAAGTGGAAAGCAAGACAAGAACTACCATTATGAAATGTAAAAAGTCAATTTGAATGTCAACGACAAAGGCAGGGGAGGCAAGCTTTAAAGCTCTGGTTTGAGAAAACGAGGGCACCGCATTGTGTATCCCGGACTAAATGCCCACGTTTCAAGTTTTAGAATAAAGACACATTTAGATGATTTTACATTAGAGATTGATTTTCGTTCTTTCAGACCATAGGACTCCTCGAGCTTCTTGTGTATGTTACAAAGGCCAGAAGAAAATAATGCCCACAAAGTTTGTGAACATCCGAATGAAGTTTGTCAGCCTCCAAATTTAGTTGTATTAATTTTCTCATTTAGATGGGACAAAAATGGGGAGTATGGGGAGAAGGTCCAGCTACAGTATAATATTCCACAGAATATAATATATTTTATACAAAGTATTATAGATAAAATATATTATTATATATTATAAATTATATGTTATACATTATATATTATACATTATATAGCATATAGTATAAAGTATACTATATAGTGTATAGTATATACTATATAGTATTTAGAATATAGTATTTAGAATATAGAATATTTATATACTATACAGAATACTCTTCTTTAAATGTTCTTTTAATGGGAATATTTTAATGTTGTGTAAATAGAGAGTAGAAATACTATCTCAGTTTTGAAGGCTGTAAAATCAGTGGATGGAGAGATGAAGTAACTTGCCTAGGTTCGAGGAACTATGGGACCCTGCTACTAAAGGACTTCACTGGTTTTGATAAATTACCAGAAAGAAAAGAAAAAGAAAACACAAAAATATGGGGCTTAATTTGTTCACTAAAACCTACAAAGTTTTCTGCATTGCATTTAGCTCTGTTAATGCTGTGATACTAGAGAGATGCCACCCACTTAGTGACCTGCCTTGAGACGAAGAATATGCATACAATTCATTGATTAAACTGTGGTTTTAACATTGTGGAAAACAAGACTAATTCTTCACCAGGATGCAATGCTCTGGCTCCTGGATTTCCAAATCAGTTGCCATATGACCATATGTAAGTAGTTTAGATATTTTCTTTCTCTGTTTACCTGTATGTCTCATAGGGATCCTTTCTATGAGGTGCTGCAACTTGTCAACTTTCAAGCTCTAATTTCTTTCCTGACACCAGTCTTGTGTTTCCATTATTCCTTCTCACTTCCTGAGCAAAACAGATGCTGTAGAGGTATGATTCATCCACATTTGAGATGTCTGTTTTAGAAAGAGGTGAGTCACGCTTGTTTCTTTCCATTGACTATAAAGGGAGTCAAGGGTGACTAATCGAGATGTAGATGTCTGTAGTGCAGACATCTAATGTTAAGTGAGATGAATCCTGCTCTCAGAGGCATACCAAGTCTGTCAGAAACAGTGAGAGCCAGCTGGGTCCGGTAGAGCTTTGGCTTTGGTACAGCACCACATGAAAGCGTACCACTTCCAAGGCTATTTCAAGACCTGATAGATACCTTCTCATGGTGTTCATAGCCTGTACTAATCAACATAGAAGGTGCAAAATGACCTCATGCAGAACCAGAAAATCTCGGGTGGTTATGTTTAATTAAGTAGTTCTGCAGTGTGATACAGAGACAAGTCATAGTGATTTAGGTTTAACGCGATCTTTGTGCTCAGCCATAGCATTGATCTTGCTGTGCATCAGCTGGTTCCTTGCAGAGCTTCTTGTGGATATCTTCTTTCCACGTTTTTAAAGCAGCAATGATGCTCTATGTATTTCTGCAAGAAAATGTCTCTGGTAGCCACATTTGCTTTGTGAATCTGTAGATAGATGATGGAATTGAATTTTTGGCATCCAGATAATGTTTATACGCATTAATGTTTTTAATGCCTATTTTCTCTGTCATCTCTGTCATGCCAGACTCTATTAGTTGGAGTAGCTGTCTGAAAAGGCTAAATGGTACATTTTTATGACCACTTCACTACATACGAAGAAATACCACAGGTAATTCAGTTATTCACAAATAGTGTTCTACTTTCTTTATGAAAACTTAGAAAACTTAAAGTACTAATGAGACGGTGTCATGACTGAGCAATAATCATATCTGATCTCTTTTTAACATCCACAGAACTGCAAACTGGACTAAACCCTTGCAAAACATGTTAGAAGCGATCATAGCCTTGCTTTTCTGCTTATGTCATCAACGGGCTATTGACTTTGCCATGGAAAATCATGGAACAGGTCATCTTAAGTGCTACGACACAGCACATGCAAGACAACTGGGCGATAAAGGCCCAGCCAGCATGGGGTTATGAAAGGCAGGTCCTGACAAACTAACCTGATTACCTTCTATGACAAGGTGATCAACTCAATGGATGAGGGAAAGTCTGTAAATGTAGTGTACCTGGAATTCAGTAAAGGTTTTGACATAGTTTCTCACAGTATTCTGCTTGGGAAACTGGTTTTCAGTGGCCTGGGCAGGTGCACCCTCTAATGGGCATTAAAAACTGGCTGAGTGGCCCAAAAAGCTGTAGTAAATGGATTTAAATCCAAGTTGAGACTGATCACAAACGGTGACCTCCAGAGATCAGTACTGGGTCCAGTTCTGTCCACTATCTTTATCAATGACCTGTATGAAGGTATTGAATGTACCTTTAGTAAGTTCTTGGATGACACTTAGCTGGGAGGAAGTGTTGATCTGCTTAAGGGTAGGGAGGCTCTGCAAAGGGATCCGAACAGGCTGAACTGATAGACTGAGGCCAATGGCATGAGGTTTAACAAGGCCATCCCCCAGGTCCTTCACTTGGGGCACAACAACCCTGTGCAGTGCTACAGACAGGGGGAAGAGTGGCTGGAGAGCTGCATGAAGCAGAAGGACCTGGGGGTATTGGTTGACAGCGACTGAACATGAGCCAGCGGTGTGCCCAGGGGGCCAAGAAGGCCAATGGCATCTTGGCTTGTACCAGAAAGGGTGTGACCAGCAGGTCCAGGGAGGTGATTCTGCCCCTGTACTCTACACTGGTGAGACCGCACCCTGAATCCTGTGTTCAGTTTTGAGACACTTTCCATAAGAAAGAAATTGCAGTCCTGAAGTGTGTCCAGAGAATGACAAAGAAGCTGGTGAAGAGAGTGGAGAACAAGACTTACAAGGAGCTGCTGAGGGAACCGGGATTTTTTTAGCCTTGAGAAAAGGAGATAGAGGAGACAAGTGGGTATTGGTCTCTTTGCCCAAGTGATAGATGATAGGATGAGAAGGAATATCCTCCAGATGCACCAGGGGAGGTTCATACTGGACGTTAGGGAAAAAAATCTTCACTGAAAGAGTTATCAAGCACTGGAACAGGCTGCCTGGGCAGTTGCTTGAGTCACCATCCCTGAAAGTATTTAGAAGATGGGTAGATGAAGTGCTTAGTGATGTGATTTAGTACTGCACAAGTATGGTTGGACTTGGTGATCTCAAAGGTCTTTTCCAACCTAGGGATTCTACGGTTTTATGATTCTATGACATTCCCACCTTACTTGTACATCGTTTTTTTTTTGCTGAAAATGGGCAAGCTGAACTCTCAGCAATGTCAGAATGCCACTGAATTGTTCAAAAGCAAACCCTGCCTCAGTTTTTGGAGAACTTTATCTGATTATTGAAATTCTTTCTGCCATGACACACCCTCTTAATTAAGCTTTTGAGGGAACTGCAAAACCCATAGGTAAAATTACAAAGAAATCCCCCAAACTTTACTAACTAGTTCTAACTCATATGAAATATACACCTCTGTCCTCAGTAACAGTAAATCCCGTCTCCCATCAGTTACTCAGTGGAGGCTATATTACACCATACTTTCCAACACTGTTACTGCTCAAATGAATGCCTTGCCCAAATTTGAACACTGAATTTTGAATAGGCGCTAGAATAAAAATCTGCCCTATCCACTTTTCTATTAATTAGTTGTTGAAAAACCTTAACCTACAAAACTTAAGCTTCTCAGGTATTTAGCAATTGAAAACTTTCGGAGAGGTTTGGTCAGCCAACATCAATCATCTCTCCTCCCCCCCTTATTTGTTAAGCTTGTGAGCAAAACAGAAGGCAAATTTTGTTTTCTGTAAAAATAATATTTATATATAAATATATACTATATATAATATATATAAATATATATATAAAATATAAATAGAATATTTTGTTACTATAGAAAGATTTGTCTTAATGAAAAACATGTTTTTCACTGAAAGCAACATTTCAGACTGAAATATACATATAATAGATGCATAGCTGTGTAGAGTTCATACTGAACACTGAAGAAGATGGATGATTGCTTTTGCAGTATTAGGAGAAGAACTTAAAGACCAGCAAGGGAGGCAGAACGGTAACCAATGGAAGCGATAACTAAGTTAGTTTTATTTTTCTAGAAACAGAAGGAGAAAGAAAGACAAAAATGCATTTGGGAGACATTAAAGGGGTGAAAACGGCAGAATTTGGAGTATGAATATGGTCCTCTTCCTTAAGAAAAAACTGGCTTTTGAATTAAACTATCTATTAGTGCAGTGTTTTCAAAAGGAAAAGCTGCTTCATATGCATCTTCCCACTAACAAAATTACTGAACACTACAATCCAGGAAACAGATCATCTGCTGACAGACCAGTTATGAGGATAGTTTCCAATAGCACTGGCTATGGTCAAGGAAAGAACTAAAACATGCTTAACTTCATCTATTCATCACAGAAACAGAACTGAAAAACCCTCAGTTTTTCAGTGTGATAGTAACTTAGTAGCTCCAGAGTTTTAATGTATTTATCCTCACTGTCATTAAGATGAAAGTGCTATTTATTATCCGTGATTTACAGGAGGTAGCTTAAACACATATAGAGTAGGTTTCTTAAACACATTTAGAATAGGCTTCTTAAACACATTTAGAGTAGGCTTCTAATTCCCACTGAGTTCAGTTCTTTTAAGGATCTGGGGCTATAGATCTGCACGGTGCAATGAAGCGTGGTACAGAGAGACCTGAATTACTGCCAACTGAGCCTGCTTGTAAGCAGGGCTTATTAGAATGGGTACAGCACCATCCTAAAGCTATGAAGTTGTTTCCAGCCCCAAAACAAAGCTTCTGCATCATGTAGCATTGGGTTGGTTTGTTTTTTTTTCCTTGGGCATACCAGCTCAGAATAATGCTGCTTGGAGAACTCTGTGCTCCGTTAAGCATTATAGATTTAAACCTCTTTGCATTGGTCACCCAACTATTCCCCAATATACTGGAAGAATGAATCCAGCTTTATGACTCCAACATTATTATCCTAATGGATGGACTATTTGTCTCCACGGAGCTACACAGATAGTTCCTTTGGCTTTATCAGGCTTTTCTACATATTTTCTCAGAGATAAGCACATTCTCAGGTGCTTTCTAGAACTGGAGATAAGATATTATTACACATAGGTATTCCTGTGGAAAAAAGGGAAAAAAACCCAATACTTGCTGCATTTCTAGAAAAATGTCGTTATCAATGCCACTAAAAAAAAAAAAAAAGAAAAAAAATTGTACATTTTCTGTTCTTTTTTTTTTTAAGGCTTGTGAACAACTCTAGACAGGGATTCTAGAAAACCATTTCAGCTGAGAACAAGACATTAGGCAGGAGTCAAACTTTACATTGTAGCCCTTAGTAATCAGCAACTGACTTGAGCATTAATGAACTAACTTTTCCATTAGGTAACAGCCAATAGATTGCTGCAGTCTTATATTGTCTCTGTTCCAATGTCCTAGTTTTCTCCAGCTGCTAATTTAAAATGCTTTTTACTGTTGCAAAGAGTGTAGTTAACTGCTAAAGAACAATTTTATTGCCCTAAAACAGTCATATATTTGCATTCATTACTATGAGTCTTAAAACCTATTACTGATATAAAAGAGAGGATAACAACATGAAGGGTTTGAAGGGCAGCAGATAATAGTCTGAAAAGGGCTCTGAAATGCCTGAAGTATCAGACATAAAATGGGAATGATAAACAAGTTCATTATTTGTTAGTGACGTTTATGCTGGAGGGAACATTTTTTTTTATATTATTTTTTTCCTTTTTAAACTTTTATGGAGAATATATTTCAGTCCTTAGCTGGATATAAATTAAACATGTTTTACCCAGCTGTTCAGTTAAGAGATAGCAAGAACTAATGAGCTGCATAGTGGTAAAGCTGTTAAGCCAATGTGAAAGGACTCTATAGGGCAATCTATGAAGTATAAAAGACAGAAAAGTCCCGCTTCTGCAGCCATTTGCCACTGCTTACACATTTGGGTTGAACTCAGCTCTATACTACCTTAAGGTAAATGTGATCAGCAGAGACAATTTTATCTTGACTGTTTGGCAGCCATAAAGGAAATATATAACTATAATATGAAGGAGCATAGAGATTCCCTAAATAAAAGGTAGACTTTCAAATACTTCATTCTGACAGGTTTTAGAGCAGTGCCTGATTTTTTAGGTCCTGACCAGCAATTACTCTTGGAGGCTTTGTTTAAAGGCAGAGCTTCTCCAGCTCTCCAGAAATCAAGCCAGTGAGGGCATGTGGCCTGTTGAGAAACTTGCATTTAAAGAGACCATTTCCGTTGGAGAACCTTGGCATGGACTAGTGGTTTTCAGGTCATGTTTGAAATTTAACATAGTCAGTCACAGATTCCTCTTCCTCGCTTGGAGGTTTTCTTCCTCAAATATTGGTTGATTTCCTTGTCTTAGAAGTAACCACTCATGGAAGTTAGAGATTTTCATACTATTTTAAATGTAAGAGAAAACACAAATAGTAGACTGAAGGTAGTTGCAGTGCAAACCAGAAATCCTCATGGCTTGCTTCTCTAATTCCAGTGTGAATGGTTGAATTCTATTACTTATATTCTCTATAGTGGTTGAAATTGAAAATCTCTCTGAATTATTACCTAAAACCATTCTATAGTGTTGCTTTTCAAATGGTTACTGCCTCAAAATCAGTAGTTCATTCAATCCTTACATATTCCTAGTTTTTGAAACTGTAAACACTCAATAAAGCCTAGCATTCCAGCTCCTTTCGGGAAAAATGCTGAGAAGACAAGTTTACAAGAGCAGCTCTTCTTGAAGAGTGGGGGCGAAGAGCTCTTCTGTAGAGAGAGACAGAGTTCTTGTGATTGACCCATCTCGAGATCAGACACCAAGACTTTCATCATTAAAAATCTAAATAGAATCTGGTGCTCTATCTACTGATTGGAAGGATGTACTGCACCGTTTATTCCCATCTTTGAACATGAAAACTAAACTCACATTTGAGTGCATATTTGATTTAACTTAGCAAGTTTGATTACTCCCAAAGTTTCTGTGATACCTAATATAATATGACCCCTTCTGTTTATGATTTTCATATACCACTGCTTCTTCCTCTTCATCATTATCAACATTGTCACCATTCTCATTATTATTGTTGCAGTTGTCATTGTTGTTAAAGCACCATCTTCCCAAAACAGAAGAGCCATCAGCATAGAAATCTTAGTAAGAAAAGATGAATAAGTGCTTATTTGGTGCCTGACCTAAATTTTAGACTCTCTTTACAGCTGGTGAACGAAATTCACCCTGCCTGGTTTATAAATGGATTTCTGAATAAGATGAATCTTTCCCTAGCAAATCTGGAGGCAGAGGTCTCCATTGTAGAGGCTTCTTATGGATAATAGGAATCCCTATCACCGACTATAAAAAATAAATCAAAGGAGAAAAAGGAAAAAGAAACTCTAATACGTTGAATTTCCCACTTAATTTTTATTCAGTTGTGCTAGAGCTTCTGTGTCCATCAATCTCCATTGTATTTTGGAGGTCTGAAGGTATGGTTTAGCTTTATATAAATATTGAGATTGTTCTCAAAAATTATTAACAGGACCTGAGTATTCTAATTAGATACAGATATAGTAAAAACAAGCAAATCCTAAGTTTCCATAAAGATTAGTTAAAGTTTGTATTACTGTAATGTTGCAGTTGCTAGTGCACTTGCATTTTCTTCATACCTAGCATTATTTCTTTTTATGTTATTTTATTTTTAAGTGAAAATTAGTTTTGTCATTACAGAAGGTGAAAGAAACCGCACTACAGTTGTAATAGTAATAAAGAAATAAAGATGATGTGGTTCTTGCTAAATCATGACAGAACTGAAATAAGTCTTTGACCATACTGTTTGTGTCAGCCTCACTGTAACAACGATCAGGTTCAAATCATTATGTAATTGCTTTAAAAGGACAAAATAAAGGATTCAAACTTCTCTAAGAAATCAGTCTTTTAAGACAAGGTACCAGGGGCTAGAATGCGTGGGATGTGGTCACGCTATGTAACGTGGTAGGACTGAGGTTAACACAGTCATAGATGGATCACCCAGCCTGCAAACGGTGATTCCTCATAAATCATTATGAAAAACAGACTGACTGTGCCAGTTCATAAATTCAAAGCAAGTGTCTATTTCCATAAGTCCCAAGCAGACAGACAGTGTTAAGGATGCAAACATGCCACCACCACATTCAGTAGTTAATGTGTTAGCATTTTAACAAATTGAGCCACTTCACTGGCCTATTTATCAGTTCAAGCTATTTAGAAATGTTGTTACCATATGTTGTCCATTGAAATGAATGCTAAACACTGCATTTATAAATGGTAATTTATGACTCATAAACGTCTCTGCTATTAGAGTCATTCTGCCACTGTGAATAGAATTGATAATAGTTTCTGCACTTCATGTTTTGTTTTTCCACTCTCCTCATTTCAGGGATATTGTTGATATTAGAGCCTTAGTGCCTCATGGAGGATGTTATTTAAAAGACTGCATGTATGAGAGAAAGGTTATTTTTGTATGCTATCCCGCCTGCAAATTGATGTCAGCTTCCAAGTAAACTTTTAGGACTAAATATTCAAAGAGGACCTCTGGAGTATACGAAGTGATCAAACAGTGTTCGTTTATAATAAAAGTGGCTTAAAAAACAAATAAGCTAACAAATGAGCTCCCTGTTTCCCTTCTGCTTCACCTCTCTGTAAAGCTTTTTGCCTATCTATATTTACCTCAGCACAGAAAAGATGAGTCTAAAGCTACAACTTCTTAAACCCCTCTCATGACAAAACACAAATGCTCAAGAAGATTTGCTTTAACAGTTTTTCTACTTCTTAGCCTTGGAATTAATTAATTTAGGTCAATATTCTTGACTGACTCCTTAAATATACTTTATGAAAGTGTTACCTATGTGCTTTTCTCTGAATGCTATTTCCTAAGAGGAAAAGCCTCAAATCAGATCTTGTTAAATACTCGGCCTTTATCAGAAAGGGCTTTTATTTTTACCAAACAGGTTGATTTTAATTTCCAAGCTGACTCTTAGGTGTAAATTTTCAAAGAGGGCCTTCGGAGTAAAAATTTAAAGTGGAAATCACCTTTAAGTTTTAGGTAATTGAAAAATACTTAACCAATAGTGTGGTGAATGTAGTTTCCCACCATGGAGTAGTCCTTGATAAGTCAGTTCGTCCTGTGTATCTCAGAGAGATCTTCATGAGACATGAGTTGCTTTCAAGAAGGGAATTCATTTAGACCGGATACTTGATTTTTAAGTAGCTTGAATTAGGTAGGTGGAATTTCAGCCTGGGAAAACACTCTTTCACATGTCTAATGAACCTGTACAAATATCCAAAGGCATCCAAAGAAATTAGATCTGTGTCTAGAAAAGACTTCCTCAAAATGTATCATCTGTTTGCAAATATAATTCTGATATATATCAACATGGATACGCAGCTCACTACTCATCCTGAGAACTTCTCCAAAATGTTCCTGTACAGTTGCCTATGTTACTTAAACTCAGGAAAAATGTATCATCATGAATATGTCACCGATTAGTTTTGAGAGTTCCCGGCTGCTGGTGTGAACACTACATTTGTATAAACAAGTTTGGTTTACTGCTGAAAGATGTATTTCATATAGAACCTATCCTTCAGTGTAAAAGGGATTGTGCCTCTGACCAAGAAATATCAGAGCATAGAGTTCAAGCAGCATTTTGATTCAGGAACATTATTTACACCTTGGTATTGAAACGGTTTTGGGGGTATAATCTGTAAAAAAACCCTTCTAAGAGCTACTCAGGTAAATCTTCATTCTTTATTCTCCTGGCTACTGAGCAGGCTGACCTATGTTAGATAACAATAGATTTGGTCTTTGGTGTAATTTTTACAAAGATTTTATGTTTTGAGTCCTTTTTCAAATATTGCCTTTTTGACTACAGACAAGTAATTTGGTCCACTATATTTTATTCAGTTCTGGAATGGAAATCACGTGCCCAAATACTATGATGGTGGTGGCCAAGTAAAAGAATGGACACAAATTCATTAAACATACCATCATCACAATTTTAGGTCCGATATCCATCTCGGCAAAACTCTAGTTCTCAGTTTAAAGATTTTGGTCAGGATTTGAAAACTTTATTCTAAACTGTTCTTTGACTAGAATAATCCCTTCAACTAGCCTGTATTATTTTAAAAAAAGAAAAAAAAAAAAAAAGAGATCAGATCAGCCCTGGTCTTAGGAGTTGCAAGTTAATACGATGTTGAAAAACAGGCTTCATTAAAAACAGGATGTGTGGAACAGGTAACACAAAAAACAGCTATTAAAAGGATATGTTAGCAGTGGCAGTAACACTAAGAAGTATTATTGCAATATTTGCAAGGAAATGTCTTTGAAATATCTGCTACAAACATTAATTAAATGTGAAAATTAGACCTCTCCTGCAAACCACAAAATATTTTATCGGTAGAACACAAAGAAACAAAATTATTTGCTCACATGCTGGCTTTCAGATGGCAAAATCCAAAACAGAAGGCAAGGCTGGAACTCCCTCTTGCCCAGCCTGAACAAGCATTGTGAGATGTTGTATGCTGTGCTTCTGGTTTGTGCTGTGACTCTTATGGTGTTTACAGCTGACGCGAAGTCCTGTGTGGTCAGCAGACAAGTGAGAGTGTTGAAGGAAATGAAGTTGGTATCATGCAGTTTTATTTCCTCTTTTTAAGTGTTGTTAATTGTTCTGTGAAAATGCCAGTCTGGGGTTGTGTCTTTAGTTTTCCGGGAAACCTTTTCCACTTCATGCCCGTTTGAAAATACATGGCTTCTTTGAGTTCTTAATAGGAAGAAAAAAAAAAATATCGAAATTCCCACTGAGATGTTTCCCTTACAGTCTATGTTTTATTTATTTTTTTATTCAAAACAACATCTGTTTGTTTGTTTGGTTCAATGCTTATGAAATGCCAAAACAATTCATCTATTTATTTTGCAAAGGCTAAATTAAATCCAGACTTGAGAGCTTGACTTTCAGAAGTGCAGGTCACCTACTGGCTAAAGTAAAAACCACATTCATGAACTCAGCACCTCTGACTCATAAAAATGTTACTCAGAAATGTTTGTTTTAATAAGTCCATTACAATACTTTGTTTGAATACTTTCATTACAATATTTGCATGACAATGACTGTGAAAAGGTCACTTTTAAAGGACCAGTTAGAAGTCTCATCTGTTTTGTACTGCTAAATTCAAGCACCAATTCTTCACAGCCAGTGTGATTTTAATTCAAAATCAATAAAAATTAAAACCAACAGATGGCAGGTGGTAAACAATATTTTCTGGCAAAGGAATTGTTTTCAGCTGAACAGAAAATTTGGAGACCTTATTTATATTACTTCTCTCTTGGGCCTGTTCTTAGACAGCTTCTGTGCTGCAACTGCCTTCTTCTGTGGTCCTTTCCAATTCTGAAGCACTCATGTGAGTGAGGAGAAAAAGACATTATTATACTGTCAAAATGGCGTAAAATACTGAAGCATAATTCCAAAGCAATTTGGGATTTTTTCTATTCAGTGTTTTATCTCCATCCTTCCAGTGGCAATGCTGCATAGGAAAGGATGAGATGAATTTCATCCTAACTTGCCTGTTCCTAAACTGACAGTAAAGGGAGCCTAAGGTGACCAATACAAGTATATAGATCTGGAGTTTAAACTTATTCTCATTTTATAAGTAGATCCTAGGAAAAAAGAAATGTTTCATATCCTTGGAGTTTCTTAGAACAGCCATAAATAACAAAAGCATCTAGGAGAAGATGGGAAAAAAAAAGACTTCTTTCTTAAAATTACATGAAGATCCATGACAGCTGAATCTGACCTTAAAAATGAACAAACAATAACAACAACAACAGCAACAACAACAACCAACAACAATATAAAGAAAATAGCATGACTGGAATAAAAGTGCCAATGATTTTTCCTTAAAATACTGGTCCTAAAAAAATTACCTGGCTATTTTAAAGACAGTTACAGGATTCATGGTATCTGCTGTGGAAGAGCCATCCACTCAACTCATCATGGAAATGATTCAGTCTCCTCAGAAAAGAAGGAACCTACTTGATCCTATACTATAACAATTTCCAGAGTGCTGTTGCCATCTCCACAGGGAACCTCTGCTGTGCTGAAAACTTATATAATCTGCACATGTGGATTTACAACTTTAATTTCAGGGATATATTTTTTTCAAACCGTATTTTGAATACCAGCAGGATGCTGATACAGTATTGACTTTGTTTCCACAACCAACAGAATGAAGTCCTTTTTTGTCATTTATGTTAGCAATTGAGTACATAGCGATCTGTAAATATTTTCTTCTATTAATGTTAATTTCCCAATACAATGGTTGACTATAATAGTTTTATTAAATAGAAAGAAGCCATGGCAGCCAGAAAATGAAAGAGAACACATTGTTATAACTAGTCAAGTAAATATTTTCCACTGCTGTCTGTTTTTGAAATAACTGAAATTATTAATTTCCAAAAGCTGAGGATATGTTTCAAGGTTGCATTAAATCTTTCAAGTATAAAGGCAAAGATCTGTCCTACAGCAACCTAATTTGTGTCTGAGGTGAACATTATTCTTCTAGAAGCCTATTTTATCCTCTTTGAAGCGTCTCTTTCTAGTCATATGGGTAGCCATTCTGGTCCATCTGGCCATTGTCACTAACAATTACTGGAAACCAGAAACCAAGAGAAGATTATAAAACTAGGCAAGCACCTACTGAAACTTTCTTCAATATGCCAAACTCTCTAACAAGCTTTGAAACTTCAGCACCTGGAATTCTTGAGTTAGAGATTTGTATTCAACATCCGTAATTTCTTTCCAGTACTTTGGGCAGCCTAATCTCCCTCTGAATGGATATCAACTTGCAGCAGCAAGGGTGGCCCATGCAATCTTAACTGCATGTTGGGAAAAGACAAATTTGCTGGTTTTCCTTCAAAACACGCACTCTGACAACCTCCTTCGATACCTTTACTTCTTGCACTAGAAGATACAGCAGAAGACTTTCCCCGTTCACCCTCTGTGTGCCACTCAGTTTTACAACTTCTGTGCTGGTTCCCCTCAGCTACGACTTTTCAGGCTGAAGATTCCTATACATGACACCATATATGAAAACCATTCGCCTTTTTCCAGGTGTCTGACACTGAAAGTAATGAGATTTTGGGGCACAGAAGCACTGATGTTAATCCAGCAAAGCAGTTCCTGGGAGTCTTGCTATTTAAGCCAAACCCTCCTGATTCACTCCTGATGGCTAACAGGATTTTCGTTGCAGATGTTTTTAGTTTAGGGATTGTTATAATATCCATTGGAAAACCATTTCATAGCCAAATATGCCCCTGGATTAGCACTTTCTCCCTACAGCTCTCCTAATTAAATATCCTTTACTTCAATAAGAAAATCTAAGAAAGAAAAATTAAACAAAACTTGTGAATTGAAATAAAAATTACCTTCTTAGTTACAGCCTAGTCTCTCCATCACTGAGAGAATTAGAGGCAGAACTGTTTCTTTCCATGCAAAATGCAAGCTCTTTCTTGGGGTTTGAGACCATACCAGGCAATTATATTTTTGTCCTCTGACTCTTTTGCTTCTTTCTTCTTTGACTAAGGAAAAATAGCTGTGTCTCAACCACAACAAGTTATCTCTATTTATAATCTTGTTGTGATACTGAAGTTTGAAGGTCAAGTACAAAAAGAACAGGTAACAGAGAGGTCCAATATGGTATAGATGCACTGATATTATGAACTTATATCCTGGCAGAGGGTTAGGTAGAACACCAATAAATATGAAGATAAAATAGCAATAAATTTTGCCTTTGAAAGAGATTGCAACAAAGAAGGTACCAAAAGCCACTGTTAAAAGCTGGAATTTAGACATAAAATAGATTTACATAGGAGTAATTTATTTTTTATGGCTCTCTGGCTTTCTTTATAGTTGCAAAGACCATACGCACTCATAGAGCACAAGTCATGGATTCAGGCATGTTGGAAGGGACTTCTGGAAGCCAGTATTCTAACTGGCCAACCTCTCCAAGCACAGCCACCTAGATGAGGTCACTCAGTGTGTTGCCTAGTTGACCTTTGAATATATCCAGAAAAGATCTCACCATCACTGTGAACAAGCTGTTAAGTGTTTGATCACCTTTATCACGACACAGATTTTTTTCCAAGTATATAAACACAATTTCCCACATCCAAATTGCACCTGTTAACCCCACTCCTACCCCAGTGCACCTTCAAGAAGTCTGAATGCACTTTTCCCACACTTTCACATCATGTGGTTGCAGACAGCAGTAAAATATAGCTTAGCCTTCTCTTAAAGCTAAATGAACACTATTTCCCACCTTCTCCTTGCATCTCCTGATCTCTCCTCCTCTAATCATCTCCTGCTCACACAGTTCAGAGTGCAGCAGGTCTCTTTCACTGCACAGGCACACTGGTGACTCCTGTTAAACCTCTTGTCCATCAAAATTCCTAGATTTTTGCTTTTTGTTTTTTGGGTTTTTTTGCAAAACTGTGTTCTATTCAGTTAGCTCTCTGACAACTACATATAATAAAATAGATTGCTCCTATATGCAGCTTTTTTTATCCATAAACTGTGGAGGTTATCTAGAGAGAATAGCTCAAGTGCAGCAACCTACACTGAAGATGCCTAAATTTAAATAAGAGAAGTGTATCTGTAGGTTTTTCCAAACTTCTGCACTTGTCTGACAAAAAGTTCGGTTTTCTGGAAGAGGTGTTAATATTGTTAGGTTAGAATTATGGAGAGATATCATAGAGGGACATCGAGGAGAAAGAAAACATAAAAGCATCAGGAAAGATTGTTCTCCTTCTGGACTGTTGTTTAAATTTATATCTGGTCATTAAATTGCCTCCTAGGAACTTAAAGCAGGGCAAAGATTCCAAGAAGAATAGATTATCCTGCCTAATGTTTGACCGTTTCATGCTAGGCTTATAAATCAGAAATATTACACTTAGAATACACAGACATTCCTTATCACTGATTTTATTCTTTTTCCTTTTAGGAGACCAACCTGTTTATTTGACATTGATGTTAAAACTAAACAGTAAATTAGGGAGAAATAGTTAAAAAATGTTTTTATTTTCTATTAACTTCAGTTCCCCCTCCCCATTTTATTGAATCTGTTTCAAACTTCTCTTTTTTTTCCCAGTTCCTGGCTCAGAACCAAAGAGGAACATGCTGAGAAAAGAAAGCCCACTTCCTATTGAAAGCAGCTGGTTTAAGAACAGTCAGACGGTTTGCTGTCATAAACATCCACCCAACCCTTTTGTGAAGTTTATTTTCTTTCATTCAAAATCACTCTATAATTTCCTAATGGTTTAGTGATAATCGCAGAACAATAATCTTTTTACATATTCATCGGGTTCCTACCTAGCAAAAAACATCTTGCACATCAGTTAAAGTGATAGGCATATATTTTCAGTGAAAGATTTTTTCCTCCATCTGTTCAGATGGTGGATTTTCCAACTAAACTATCACCAAGTTTGCTAGCTTGGGAAAAAAATAAAAGATGTATATATATATAAAAAAAAAAAATCAGCATCACTTTGTGACTTACGTAGCTGCGGAACAGATGACTGCTTAAAGCACGATAACAGCTATGTTGGATGTGTCAGCTTTGCAACACAGTGGTCACTTCAGTTTGTATAAATGCACTCTCTTTCTTCTCAATGTACAATGAGAACAGAAGTTATAGAGCTCACTATTCTTCATTATGAAATTAAAGGCAATGGAAACTATTACATAGTTTTGCTTGAGCAGCATGAGTAGTGAAAAAAGTAGTGGAAACAAAGTCTCAGAGGAAGAGTTCATGACTGTTGCATGTAAGTTTCTAGACACAGTCGTGGAGTCAGAGGTGCAGAGTAGTCCATCTAAGACTACTTGGACCGGTTCAGGTCTGCAAGAGTACTGTTGCACCAGAAAAACTAGCAAAATCACTCCAGGATACCAGCTGGTAGGACTGCCATATTTACCTGATGGCTCTGTTAGCTCAGAGGACACAGAGGTACACAGGAAAAAAATAGGTCTAAGCAAGGGAAAACAGTGCAAATTCCAAGACCTGCAAATATAATTTAATTCTAGCAGCAACAGGATTCCAGAAGTTGGGCTGTCACTCTCTAGCAAGGGCATTGAAGGTTTGGTGTTCAAGATCGTTATCCAAACCTCCTATGATTACCGGAGAAAAATATCTCCAAAGCATAATTCATCTTGCTTAAGGGTAGATATCAAAGATGGGTCAAATAATACACCCTCTGGAGCATTGGATCTCCTCAGTTGCATGCAAAGAGTCCAGCCCAGAAACTAGGTCTAGTTGAACTCATCTTGTAGATGAGCCACTTGTTCTACAGTGGCTGTAGTCTGGTGTACCCTGAACCTGCATGAATATTCTTGTAAACATTCTTGGTCTGCTTGGACTTTGAGAGGGAACTAGTTGATAAGGAATGGATCCTTGAGTATTTTGCAGAACTGCATGTCCCAGATCAGTCACTGCTCAAAGAGCTTAACTGATTTGAGTGATTTGATCATTGAAACCTGCTAGGAAGGAAGCAGTTGATCTCTGTTCATAAAACCAGTGGGAATCCAGCCGCTTAGAACTTGCCATCTTATGGGGATCTGGACCTGGTGTACCTACGAACATTAAAGTTGTATCTAGAGTGTTTCATATTCACTTTAAGTCATCAATGGGAAATTAGTTAAGGTTGGGCAGGTTGCTAAAACTCTGTACTCAGTGAATGCACACCTTAATCTCAGTAAGATCCCTTCTACACTCAGATAGTCCACCAGTATAGGTACTATCACATGAATTTACTTTTCATTGTATGCCTCTAGGAGCCCAGTCTGGTAAGAACCATTCTTGTGTGTGCCTGTGGCTGTTTATCTCTTGACATCTAAATTCCTTTGGAAGTTTGGTCCTAGTTGCTAGTCTAAATCACAGCCACTAACTCAAAATAATACTTGATTCTCAAATCTCCAGTATTTCCATCTACCTCCTTGGATTTTTTTTTTGCTCTGTATTGACTAATAAAATAATATATTTTTGAATGAAATTCCAGAACAACTATTTTAACTTTGCTTTTCATTTCATGGCATAATTTGTTGTTCATTTAACCTTTACAATTCATTTGCCTTCTTAAATCGCTCTTTACGTTTCAGCCATGTCTCATACTTTTTATATTGCGACTCCTCCCAGTAAATCCTGTGCTGTCCTCCTATCCTGAAGCCCTCAAAGCTGAAAGGATAGCTTTAATTTCAAGTTGCATTGCTTTCCTTTTATAATAATAAACCACCCACAAACACAGGCAAACTTTTGACTTGATTTAAAGCCAGCTCTCTGATGTGTCTCCAGCTTTGCTTTCTGACTTTCTGTCTGTGCAGATGTAAATTATTCAGTGAGGGGTGTTGTAGACATGCCTCCTTCATTAATGTCAGCGGGACTTGTGAGGCTGAAGGAAAATATACCCTCCCCACAGGCATCTCATGTTGGAAATTTACACTTTATGGCTGTCTAGTAGGACTATATATCACCACACTCTTCATAACTGTTATTCATCCTCCGGAAGGAAAAGCAAAAAAAAAGGAAAAAAAAAAATAAAAAGGAAAGCTCTGGTGTTCTTAGCATTATACAGATCCTTTGCCACATAAAAAAAAAAAACAAAAAAAAAACAAAAAAAAAACCAAAAACCCAAAACCATAAAAATAAAAAATGCTTCTTCTAGAGTTTGCTACTCAATACCGTCAAAATGTGAGAGGCAAAGTAATGCCCAAAAGTAGGTGTCATATTTGATGCTTTAATTAATCACACATAATCACTTGCAGTCTGTGTCGTATCTACTAAGCAATTTTGTAAAACATGGTTAGACTACAGATGTGATCCAGTTGGTGCTTTGTACCCTTTCCTAGACTTCACTGCCGAATGTTAGTTAAGACATTGACAGCCCACCACCAATACATCATCATGTGATACATCCCAAAGCATTATTTGGCCCATGGGCAGTATAGTATCATCATTGTTGCAAAGCACAGAATAATAAGGCAGAGACATATACTAACAGTTTGGGATAGCCAGATTCCTCTGATTCATTTAATGAACAACTAGGCCAGAAAAGCTAACCCGACCATCTGTGCTGCAAAGACACTGAATGCTGGAATTTTTTTTCCCTTCATCGTCATATTGCTATATCAGCACATGTGCTAAATTCAAACCTTTCCCATAACACATGTGCTCCAATTGCAATCATTTGGATGCAATTTGGTTTATGCTTCCATTTCCCCCCTGTTGATATGAGTGGGGCGGTTGTTTTTGCCGTTGGAAATGCTTTGACATCTTTGTCTCAATTTCTTAATGTTCTTCTATGTGACCCTGTCCAATCAAATCTAACAGGTACTGGCACACATGCTTCTGCCTTGATCTGAGAATACACACAATTATGCACTAGTTGTTTGTGATTTGTAATTGATGGTGCTTAAAAATATGCATATACCTTCCTAACAAGGTAAACAAACAGGCAGTAGCCTGTTGCAGAATGTGAGGGTGCAGAAAAAGGCATCTTACATATTCATTCATTGAATCTTAAGCTACTAAACTCAAATTAATGCCAAGTGACCCACAAGCAAATACAAACAAATGAGAAAATCTCAGTTGCATAAGGAAACCAGTGACAGCATTTTCAGTCGTTTTAGCTTGGATTCATTTACCCCAATTTAGGCCCTCAATTTATGTTCCTGTTTATCCCAGGCTTCCTTTGCAGTCTTAAAATGGGAGATGCAAGTGACAAAATGGGTCACTCCAGTATTGTCAGGATGATAGGCTCCATCCAAGACTTCACTCCTCCTCTGGAAACAGGTTTCTTTCTCTCTCTCTCTCTCCATCGCTGTAGAAAGAACACGGGGCCATCAAGATCTATATTTAGAACTTCATTCTAAACCTTTGTTTCTGCAAGATTTAGAAGAATTATTGTGTAATCACAAATTTAAGCACAGACATACAGCATTGAAGGGAAGCCCACAGAGCACTCACTTCCCTTGGCAGTATGGGCATACCGACTTTTGGAGTCAGACACACTGTGGTCACACCAGTGAGCCCTTCTATCTGATGGAAACCATTACTAATGAAGCTTTCCTGATTTAGGACCATGAATAAATACTTTGTGTGTTTTTTCACTGGTCTGAGTAGATACATCAGTTCAATTGACACTAACTTGGGGATCTCTTCAATTGCTTTAGGCAATTAGACATAACCCTGTTATTAAAATTACTATTGGGTTAAGATGATGCACACGGAACAGTGCTGGATGAACTGATTCATGCTAATTGCAATAGCTCCATTTCTCTTTGCTGAGCCAGGGGCGTTTGGAAGCTGATTTTTGTTCCTTTAACAAACAAGGATGTTACAGTGCTGGAGGGTGAAAGCGTATTACAGGTGTTAAACAGATGGGCTGAGTGAATGCGAAATAGCGTCAACAGTTGAATAATTTTGATTATCAGCTTTTTCAGTAGAAAGTGGTGGGATGCAAAGGCTACATGTGGGGATTGCATGGTGGGAAGAAGCAGGAAGAGGAAACCTAGCTAACGGACAAAACGTGGTCATGGTTAAAAACAAGCGTAAAATTATGACTTCGTGCTCCTGTGGTGAGAGGGTCAGTCTATAGCACATTCACATGGATATGGCAGTGCTGTCTGAGAAGTTTTAGGGAACATCCATCATGTAATGCACGTTTCCAGAAGTCTCTCCACACTTATTCAGACATGGATATTTGTGCTTAATATGCCTTGCCTCAGCGCTTGTTAAATAAAGCAGAGATGTCTTCTGCATTTGTTGAACATCAGTTTTCATCTCAGAGAAGAATCTTTTTCTTTATTTCTGCAAATTCTTTTACTTTGATCCCCCTGGAATTTTAGATATTAATTCTTGTTGGGTATTTTTTTACAGAAAAGCATTATTAAAATTATTGTGGCTAATAGATGTTAAGGTTTGAAGAGTTTGTAGGAATTTTCTAATCTCTTTTTCTGTATGTCATCAGCCTGTTAAGTACTATATCTATCCTGTCACTTATTTTTGCATAGCAGTATGTTTTCAGAAACAGACACCTGAAATGAGGCATTCCAAGAAAACCTATTGTTTTCATAGTTGGAGCCTCAAGGGTAAACTTCCCACCAACCCGTTCCAAAAATGATATAGTTGGATCAGCTGAAAAAAATATCTGTGTAAAAAATTAGAATTCTCAAACAAATATACAGTATGTGGCTTTATTGAGAGAGTTGAAATGTTTCATTTCATCACAACAGTTTAGGTATCTCAAGATGGATGTCTAAAACCATGAAAGTACTTTAGAATATCTGACTCATCTTCATGGCCCACGAGCCACTGTAGCCCTACACCTTTGCAAAGTTACAGCTGAAGGTCAGGTGGGGAAGCCCAGAGGGTGTAAAGGACAGGAGAGACCCAAGGTTGGGCAAAGCAATCCCATCTAAAGTATTTTCATTTTTCTTCCAGAACATCTTTTTATTTTTGTTTTTATTTTTTTTGGAGGGGAGAAGGAGAGTGGGGGGCTGTATCAGGAAGCCAACACATATTACAACAAAAATACAAAAAGTGAAAAAAATTAGAACATTTATGGTCAGTGAAAAAGTCTGCTTCGTTTAAGGGTATTTGAGGGGTTCAGCAGATAAAATATTCCCATTTCTTCCTACATTCCAAACAGAAATTCTTCCTACATTCCAAACAGAAAAAGTTGAAACTTTACATCAGTGTTCCCCTACTCAAATATTTACAGTTTATCCAAACATGAATCGTCTAATTTCAACAGTAGTATTAACAGAGCCCCAGTTAAAGCTTCTTATTTGTGCATGAATATAAAGACAGTTTAGATGAAAAATTGTGGTCAGGTGTCTAATATTCAAGCCACTAAATTGAGGTGTGGCAGAAAACAACCTTAAAGGCAGGTTTGCTTCCTAGTTCCTAGGTTGCTTGTAGCAGGATTTTCTGAAGTGTATACACAGTTCAGGGCAAATGGGAGGAGCTGAGATCATAATTAATTTTATAGTTTGGAAGAGAATTACGTAAGACCCTAAATGCTCTTTAAAGAACTTGTGACAGAAATGACAAATTTACAGCAGAAGAATTCAGTTATTTAGCTGATTATGTGGTTGATAAAAATTAATGAAAATACTCCAATAAGGATTTATATAGTTACAATATTACTGGAAGTTTATAACCACTTGCTAATTGGCATCATTAATGAAAATTAATGTGGCTAGATGCACTTAAGTATTTCACCCTGTAATGAGGAAATGAACAGTGACATGAAATACTACTAATAATTAATACTACATATATTTTCTTAGACAAATAGTATGTCCAAGGCTTTGCCAAGAGAAGGAATACAATTATGCAGCCTGTGTGTAACACTCAGTGGTAAGAAGATATCATTCCAGCTAGTGATGTTGAAAATAATGCTTACTTATGCAGATCCATCAAGAAGAGATCCCATTTCACAGAAAAGACAGTAACAGCACTGAACTTGAGGCAGGAATTCCTAGCATGTCTCTTTTTTGTCATGTTGGACAAGTTAGATGCTATCTCTGTACGTCAGATTCACGTTTACAAATATAGATTGTATGATTTCCCTTGCAGTGTGTTGTAAAAAAAAAGGTATATACAAGAATGGGGTAGATTATCCTTCCATGGGCCTATATAACTGTAAAGGCAGGAGGTATGATGGGATCTACAGATGTTGTAGGTAGACCCTGTAACAACAGTAAAAGTCATAATTGTTTGTCAGGTACCTGGGTTCCCTGCACGGTGCACTTGGATCAGCATCATATCAAAATCGTTCAGTGTACTTGGTTGAGAACTACCTTTCAAGAAGCATGAAAGACAGAATACATTTTTCAGATTGTATCCTTTTCTAAATCTTAGACATTTTGCTCAGTCTCTGGGATACACCATAAAACATTAGCATTTCAATCTCAAATCTCTCTGGAATGTATCTATTTATAAACTTTTTTTTCCCCCCACAAGGAATGAGGTGTCTTTATATATATATATATACACATATATATATATTTATGTGAAAATTTAGTGATTAGAACAAGCCTTAAAACATGGGTGGCCCAATTTTAATTTCTTCTTATAATGATTAGATTGTCACCTCCAGCTTGTGGAAAGATCCCACCAGTAAACAGGATAAACTTGAATCTTCTAGCAGCAGGATGAGATAGAGAATCAAGAGTAAACACTAAAGAATCAGAGTACATTTCTAGTTGGTCATCCTAAGATATATTCCTTTTTCTTGGGTTTAATTAGTTAATTTTTAATTTCTTCCAATAAGATTAAAATGGCTGCGTAACGGGGAACGCTTCTACCCTAATCTCATATCGTAACTGATAGGATACTTTCTTATTATGAACTGAGGAGGGCAGGAACCCTTTCCTGGTGCCCTGTTGAAACTTTTGTCATTTAGCACAAATAAATTTCAGGATTCTTCAGATGTAAGGAGGGAAAGAGACCAAATCCCTGTAGGGAGGAACTGAACAGCGCTTTCCCAGTCCTGCAGGGCTGCTATAACCACAAAGTTACTGTTATAAAGGCAGATTCTGTCATTACTTTTTCAATCTCATTCTCTGGAGGGAAGCTAGATGAAAGACTTTCAGAATGTAACTTGGATTCACTGTATGTGGTCCTCTGAAATACAGCTATGAAAGCCAGGGATTTTATTTTGTTCTTATTTAGTTTGTTTGGGCTGTGAGTCCACCCACGGATTAAATAGGTTTTATCAATTTTGTCTTGTGGTGACATAATAAGAAATAATTGTTATTTTTTAATTACTGTGTGATCTTTGATATGTGAGGTCTTTCATTGAAGTAACTTGTTTGACCGTTGTCAAGCGTTGCACGGAGTAAACTGGAATTTAACTCCCGTGGGAGTTAATTTAACTTTCTACTATCCAACTTACCTTGCATTCAGAAAATCATCTAACCATGCACCTTATTTTATATGATTTCTAATTTTAACATTTCCTGACAAGCCAGAGACAAATATTACATTAAAGCTTACCGTAGTGAAACCCTACATTTGTCATTCATTCCTCATTATTTCACCTTTTCCACTCCATGCTTGTTTAAAGAACAAGTTTAAAGTGTGATTGCAGAGATGAATGACATCTTTTACCTTACCCTTATCAAATAGAAGTAAATTAATACGATCAAAGGAATTATGGTACTCCAACTGCTACATGCCATCAAAGGACTAATTTTTTTCATCTGTCCTTCTCTGGGTGTGTGTTCTAAGTTTTGACCTTCTTCACGATGACTCACCCTGGTAGAATGTTTTCCCAAGGGGTGTTTGTCTAGTAGGTAAGTGATTTTATTTCATATCTCAGTTAGAAAGTCATCTTTTGTTTGTTTACATTGCTTTGGAGAGGTAGATTCATCTCTATTCAAAAACCCTTTTGAGCATCTATTCCTCTATCTGGATTACCAAAATAAGAAGTGTAGTATTAATTACACCTAATTTTGAACATCTAAGTTATAGATGTTTCTATCTAAGCTCCTACTATAAGTTCTTTTTAAAGACTATAGGAAGAAATAGGCATTTTTGTAGTGAAATTAATCTCATATTGAATTAGACGGATTAACTTAAGACAGAACAGTCCTTTAAAGCACCTTTTTCTTTTCATAAACCATAAAGAGAGTCAGTGTATCTCAGACAGAGACATCTGTATTGTAACTGTTTGAAGCTAAGGAAGATGAATCCATCCAGAAATGCAAAGTAATGGTAACATATCTGAGACCGCAAGAACACGTTTCCTCTCTCTGCTCCTCCAGTTGGAGGGGAATAGGGCGGAGCTGGCCACACATCACTGAGAAGATACAAGACACAGCAGAAGTGAACAGATTAGCACAAAGCCATATGTAGGACTGCTCAAAGCTGCTGGTAAATTACCTTGAACTTGTAAAAAATGCTGAAACTTGTTAACAATTTTTTTCTCAAGAGTGGGGGTAAGAAGATGGAGGAGACAGGATTCAGGGTTTGGGGGAGACAAGTGACATTCATTTAGAAAACTGTTCAATGAAAAGGCAAGTGCAATCTCAGGCCTATAGCTCATCCCTTGAGGTTGTTAAGTGTTCTCTGTTCAGCAGGATGGGAAAGGTTTATATCACCCTTCCAACAAAGTGATATTCTGGCTGCCTTCTCTCCAATCTACTTAGCAACCTCATTTATATTCTACATTTCTGACTTCTATTAAAATTGGGGTTCTATTCCACAGTCCTGCTAAACACTGCCATTTTACAGTCCATCATTACATTATAGCCTTTTCTTCTCCTTTTCCTCCTTCTCCCTTCCTTTCTTTTATTTTCCAGTCTGTATCTCCCAGAGGTATTTGCATTTGTGTGGCAAATACACTGATTCTTTTCGCATGGTTTGCTCCAGCATGACATGAAGTATTTAATTGTAAATTATTAAGTCATCTGTACTTTCCTGAAATGATTCACAGTGGAATGACAGGAAATTATTCCTAGTGGAATGACAGGATATGATATGATGAAATCATGATTCACATGTAAATTGGATGTCTACTGATAGAAATCCAAAGTCTATTGAGAATTCACAAAAAGAAAATGCTGCAAGGTTTATCCATTCAGTATATTATTTATTAATGGATATCCCCTGTATTAAGTCTGTCCACTCCTAGTTGTTAAAACCCTGGGGGGATTTCTTTCATTTTAGTTTGATGTGAAGGTTTTATACAAACAGCAATATTTTTAGTCTTCCTATACATATTTTCCACTCAGCTATCTAATTTGTCAATCACACACATACATACATGTATAAGGTCTGACCGCTAGCTGGCATAATTCACTCTAGGTTTATTGCTTGAATGGAATTGTGCCAATTTACCCTTGCTGATGTTCTGTAGCCCACAGATTAAAGTGTACACAGCTACATAGAAATCATCATGCTCCTTTATTTTTGTTCCTTTTACAAAGCTGTCTGCACAAATTATCTTGTTGGCTTCCTCTGATTTACTTTAAAAGTGTTACATTAATTTAAAATGCAAATTGCAATAATTAAATTTGACCTTATAAACTATCAGATGTGATGGGAATTTCCCTTCCTGATTTTTATCTGAAATTGGAAAGGAACCAGATCAAACAAGCAGGGAATTTCAAAGTCAAAACAAATGCCATTCACGGCTAGGGACTCTGCTAAAATAGTAAAAAAGAAAACATGTGTATATATGTGTGTGTGTGTGTCTCTATAATATAATGTTAACCACAAACTATTCAAAAGCTTTAAATTTGTACGTAAAACTGTCAGTAGCTCATCTTTTGTTGTTAAGGAGAAGAAAAAAGATAATCAAAGTGACCCACATAGATAGATATATATTTTTTCTTTCTTTAATAGTGGATACTTTCAGATACTTCCTAAGGTCCTATTCCTCCTGTCATGTTTAAAGGGTTTATTGTTTCCAGAAAAGCTTTTGCTGCTCCCTCTGGAGACTGAGCTGATCTAAGGTAATATTAATTCTGTGCCTCTCTCTTGTCGGAACTCGACTTCAAACAGAATAAATGAGATGAGAGCTGAAAGAGAGGTTATGCAAGCTGTCATCCTCCATTGTGTTGGAGGCATCAATGACTCTCAGAACAAATTAGGTGTCACTCTACTAAATCGCAGTCAGAAAGGCAAATCAGTTTATAGAAGACTTATTTGGTCTCATGGAAAGCTCTTGCATTCAGAGCACAGTTAATCTTCCTTTTCTTTGGTAATTTTAAAAATCCTCATTTTTTATTTCTTTTTAAACAAAGATGAAGCAGAATTTCCTCCTGATGACTCATAACGTTCCCATACAATTCATGCTGATTCGTTCAGTCTAATTTCTATCCATCTAAAAGAAAAAAGAAAAGGGGTCCCACTGAGGTTTGCTTCACTCTCGAAAGAGAAAAGAGAAATTACTACATATGTTTTATTAGACTTCTTAATTTTGGGATTGTGACTTGGGAAAGAGGTCTGTGTAAAAAGAGTGAGGAAAAAAGAATATTTATGAAGTCTGTCAAGTATGAATCCTTCTAATTTTGCAAATTTTACTCATTCTATTGATTATTAAGAGAATGTTGGCCTATAGAAAAGGAATTAGCATTACTTTACTACCTCGTTAAACTTCACCTCTTAACCCTTCTTTTTTCCTACAGTAAAGAGGCTAAATGGATTTCTGTATTCTAGACTACACAAGAAACTTTTCTTTTGTGATTGAGGGATGCAAAATCAGTTTCTCACTGAAGAAGACATGCTCATCCACTTCTTCTTGAAAGAAGAAAATTGCCATACTTTAGTAGATTGGGCCAAATTCGTAATACACCTCACATAAATTTAGGTATTCTACTTCAATTTTATGTCATTATAAACAAGGGATATGTTGCAACAGGATTACATCTGCAGACTGAAATAGCTGCCATTGAGGACCATTTTACATTCAGAAGGCATTTTTTATTCAACCTAGCTTTAGTATAGACCCATGAACTAGGACCCTACAGGTGCTGCATTGAGCACTTTAGAAGAATATCTTTCAATTTTGTTTCATTGGAAAGGTTTTGAGACCCCTTTGTTGATAAGAACCAAAGTGTAATAACTAGAGGCAATCAGGAGTTTCCTGGCAAAAGTACACTATCAACCAAAGTTGAATGGACATATGCTATTACTTTCTCGTAAAGTCTGGGTTAAAAGATGAGCACAGGTGACTAAAATTGAATGGGTCTCAGAAGTCATTGCATAACTTTGTGATGGAAGCTGTGACTTAGGAAACCAATATGAGATGAGATTTCCAAAGGCAAATCACATTTAATTTCCTAAATCTTAGAGAAAACTTTGCATTTCACCAGGATTAGAACACTTAGGTTCCTTTATAGAAGGTGCAGAGAAGGTTAAATGACCAAAGCTAGGTTTAAGGCAGCTGTCAGGCTTATGTAAAAGTCCCATGAAATTTCTAGCAAAAAATGCAGAGGAAAAATCAGAAATTAAGATCCGCAATCAATAATTAAACAGATAACCTTCTTGTGCTGAACACCTAAGAGAAGTCAACCCAAACAGAAAAGAACCAAAGGTACTCCTTCCCCATCACAAATGACAGAAAATCCGTTAGTGTACTCAGAAGAGTAAGGAGGTTTTTACCAAAAGCTGCCTACTTTGAAGAAGGGATTTAAATTCAGTTCTCCTGCTTTATCTTTTTAACATAGTGCCAACAGCATAGACATATTGGATATTTGAAAGTGAAACTTTCTGAATCACTACTGGTAATATTTTTCTGCTTCAGGAGATAAGCAGTGCACTTCTGGACCTCCTCAGGCACAGGAGAGAGCTGAACTGAAATCTCCTACATGGTGGAAGGTAGATCGAAGAGTTGATTAGTTATAGAAACACAGTCAATTCCCTTCTTTCCAGCTTTAAAAAATAAAGACTTTTGCCTGAGCTTGTTTGTTTGTTTTCATTAAATAAGAGGCAGAAGGATTATGGTTGAACGGTCTTACTGGAGTAATTTCCTTTAATTGTGAAGTTAAGATTGTAAAATACTGAAAATAACAAGATATTCCTCAGAATTTCCTACATATTACCCTAAATAAGTTATCAATCCTCCTCGTCTAGTGTAAAAAACTTATTCTGCAGGTGGTGCTGCAGTGTTCATGCATCTAAAAATTAAGTTTTCTGCTAATGAATGGGATGGAATCAATACATCACTCTTTGCAAAGCCACTTTACAGGAAAAACTAGAGGAACTCATTCACTGCCTTAATGTTCATGGAACGTAAAATGCTACTGTTAAATAAGATGTCCAAGATAAAAGAAGGAAGTAGGATCAGCCTAAGTGCCAGCACTCTGGTACTCGAGTGAAAACATCTCCCTTTTTTATCAGCACATTTCCAAGGCTCCTGAGCAGAAATGCTTGAACATAACTAAACATTTTCTATGACTGTTCTTTCCGAGAAATAAACACATTTGATTTGACTGTGCTCATACATCATTTATACTCTCTTGCTGGCAAATTAGTTAACTGAAAAGATTATTTGCAGAAGCAAATCAGTTTTAAGCTCATATTGCAATGTATTTGAAAAAAAAAAACCCAAAAATATTTTCATATTCATTTTAGGGAGGATCCACAGTTTAGCTTGATTTTGTGAGCTTGATTTACACAATAAAGTGGTGGAAGGAGCTTTCAAACAGTGCGGTAGCACAGAGCTGATCAACAAGAAGATAATGACAGACCTGAAATGGTGGAAAATGCTTTAATTACACCAGGTTCTGCAATCTGGCTGTTCTGTGTCATCAAAGTCAGGATCCTCACTCTTTAAAAGCTGAGCTTGATCCAGTTATTTTACATTGAAATATGGGCAACAGTTATCTAAGAAACACACAGTATATGTTCAGAAAGACACCTGTTGCTAAGAAGGTGTGTGAGGTGGTACCTCAGCAATCAATATAAAGTTGTCTCCTCTAGCTTTTTTCCTTGAATACTGAAATACACATATAACTGTAAACATACTTCTCGGACATTTCCAAAGTGTAGGTTTACCAAAGGGATTTCTAGAGCTGCTAAAATATAATAAAAGAACAAAAGGGGATTTCTTGGAGGAAGGGATGGAGACACAGTGTGTTTACCACAAAAATTATATTCAAAGCAGTGAGAAAAACTGAGCATGCTGGTGCTTAACCACACTTATGGTTTCACTTATTTGATGTGCTCATGGAGAACATCAAACATGGGCTGAAAATTGGTGAAAGATGAGAAACAAAGGGAAGGAGTAAATGGCCAGTAGTGCAAGGTGAACAGTGGTCTACCTCGCCCCATTGTTCTGCATTAGATCCCGTGTCTGAAATCTGTGTTAATGATCTTGAAAGAGGGTAATACTGAGGTTAGCAAACTTGCAGATGACACAAAATTATTTATCTAGCACAGACCAGAGAGATCCATGAGGAACTTCAAAGAGACTCAGCTAAACCATGTGAGGACTAAAGTGAGGGCAAATGAAGTTCAACACCAATAATTGCAAAGTAAGGCATACTGAAGGGAAAAAAAAAAATAAATTAAACTACTTGTACATCTGACAGGAGCCTACATTCACTGTCTCAACCCAGGAAAAGGATCTGGGTATCAATGAAGACAGATTTCTACACCATATGCGGCTGCAGTTTTAAGGAAAAAAAAATTCAAACAAGATGTGAGGGTTCATAAGAACTGAGAAGGGGAATGATGTAGTAAATACTACACAGCCATTCTATAAATCAAAACATGGTCTCATCTGGAAAATTGTGTGGAGTATTATTACAGTGTCACAGAAAACAAAATAATATAAAAATAAGAAAAAAAGTCTATGAAAATTAGAATGGTCTCTCTTTTGGCAAATGGAAGTGATCTGTGCCTTAAAAGAAAAAAATAACTGGTCTTGTGGAATGATTGAAAAGATTGGAAAGGGTTACCTTAGGAAAAAAAATGGGACAGAAAGACGTAATGAAAGGATAAAAATAAATGACTTTGAGAAGACAAATTAGGTGTTTCTCTTCTCCTCAGCTTGTGGCAAGACAAGAGAATATGCAATAAAATTAAGGAGGGTAGGGAGTTCAAAACAGATAAAAGGCAACAGTGTTCTTTTTTTCCCTCAATGAGTAATTAAACTGGGGAATCTTCTGACACACTGAAAGTGAAAATTAAAGGACACTTCAAATAAACATTTAAACAGATAAGAAGTGCTGAAGTTGAAATAAAAAGGCCAAATATTTGTTCAGAAGTATTTGAAAGCTCTTTTTTTAAGGCTGGTTTTCTTGAATATTCTTTTGAAAAGCCCTCCTAGGCCGGTGCCCAAATCCCACAACCTTTGGAGAAAAAGGACCCTGAGGACCCAGTAGGTCACGTTTTAGCTTAGTCCACAAAATGTGATTTTTGTATGAGAGAGCCGTGCACGATAAGCACCAGTCTGCATGTTCTGCACACAGAATACTACTTTGTCTATGCAGCAAATATTTGTTTCCAGACACAGCGCAGCTTGGGCATTTATGTGCCTGGAGAGATGTACATACACAGGTAAAAGTTCTCGTGAATGGCTGTTCTGCAGCATAGACTCTACAGACGTTCTTGACATAGGCATGACCATTTAGTAGGAACACCAACAATCCAAGTGGTGTCTTATATTTACTGTCTCAAATCCTTTAAGATATGGTATTGGCAAGTCATGGAGGCAAGGCACTAGACCAGATGGATTAGAGATCTGTCCTAGTGTGGCAAGATGTGCCTTCCTCTAAACTATGTACTGAACCAGATTATACTGACACATCCTGTTATTACTTGTCATCTTCCTCTCTTGGAGTACTTGGTTGGCCAAATCATCGATATTTGTCTTTCAGACTGCAGGTTTATGGAGTGGAGGCATGATGAATGCCTTTGTATTTGCATGCTGTCATGCTCAACACAGATTTTGCCTCACTAAAGCCTCAGGTTGTGCTAGTCAGAAAACTGTGAAACCCCAAAAACTTGGAGCAGTACCAGTCTTTCCCATAGAAGGAGGAAAGGAGATCTATTCCTTCCATCAAGTCATGAAGGCTAACCCAGAGTCTCCTAACATCTGACACTGTGAGTGGTCACCCAGACCTATGCTGTCTGGCTGCTCTCCGAGATTCCCCTTTATGCTCATTAAAATGGAAATGGCATCTGACAGCCATAAACACCATTTAATTTCCAGCTTCCTCACTTACCTCCTCCTTTCCCCTGCCCTCCCACTCTCTGTGTAGTGCGAGAAATATGTTTTCAGAGCTGTCATTTTAAGGAATACATACTTGAACCATCAATAACTGTGTGCATTTTGCCCCAGCTGAATGAAAAGCTCCTTTGTGAGAATAGAAGCAAATGATACACAGTTAAAAAGAAAGAAGTTACCTAAGCATACTCATTTCAGCTAACTATTTCTATATTATGATAGCCTGTTTCCAGTAAATCAAAGAAACCTGGCAGTGTTGGGTTTTTTTCCACACTGTGGGAAGCACAAACATCATTTAAATGCCCTCTCAAAATATTCATGCATCAAAAATCCATTGAAGGCTCAGTCTAGTCTCTATCTGGCTTTCAGCCAACATTGTTATGTTGTTGCTGCATCATGATGGGAATAGCAGACAGTGGAAAACAACAAACAACAAAGAAGACAAGCCTTTAGAAATAAATCTGTGCAACAGAAAAAACCCACTTTTGCACTATTTAATATTTCAGTAATGATTACATTCATGGACAGTTGTTCATCTATTGATTTAGTTTTACGAAACTACGTTTTCAATGCTGACTTCTAGGATTCCGTTTACAGATTGTTTCTGACCCTCAGCCTTATGGGTTTTATTTTGTTCTGTAAGATATATATATATAGCACATGGTTGGATTTCTCAGTTGATGAAAGTAGTGTGACTTCACTGAAGCTGACAATTAACTTTTGTATAGTTAATGTCAAGTAAGTAAGAAGATTAAAAGTAAATAGAATTATTCTCAGTATCTGCTGCACTTTTTGTATGAGAAATGGTGAAGAATCTTGCATCAAGCTGTTAATATCTTCATAGGCTCATCTCTGAGAAAGCTATTGAGCTTCCATTTGAAGGCTCAAGTATATACAGACCCTAGGTAAGTTATTCCAATACTTAGCTGTCCTTAACTAATCTTACAAGTGAAAAATTCTCATGATGAACAGAGAAGACATTTTTTCAGAACACAGGGAGGGAATTTACATCACTGAATGTGACATATCTTATCTAAAAGGCTAACATACTCTTTGACCTCTTCAGTACCTGATCCTGCGTGACTATGATGCAGTGTATCTACCTAATCTACCTAACATGATTGCCCATACCCCTTGTACGGTCAGTAGGCAGACTGTGATCCTCTCCGTTATTGTCTTTCCATGAAGAGACAGAGAATGCCTTAAAATTGGTCATGTCATCCTCCCAGGCATCAGACAAGGCAGATTTTAAGACCTACTGAACCTGCGGTGCCTCAGAAACCTCTTTAACCACAAAGGCATTAGCAATCCCCATCCACCATGTTGAGTCTGACCCACAGTTCATCCCAGACTGCATCGGTACTGAGACTCACAGAAAGATACCCAAGTAAGACCCTGAGTGCATCATGATAAGGCATTTATCTGAGAAGAGTTGAAGTAGGATTTCGGTTACAAATCTATGAATGTAGTATCTGCATTTTCTTTTCAAACTTCATTTAATTACACATTTATGTGTGTGTGTGTGTGTGTTTACACGGTATATGTCTATGTATGTACATATAAGCGTAACTATATATATATAACTATATATATATGCATATATAAGCATAACTTCTGGAGCTGGAAATAGTATTTAAAATTCACTTTGCCTCAACTGTACAATCATTCTTGGATCAAGTCCAACATGAATAGCAAAGCTCATCACCACCATGAAAGAACTGCGGGTGGGAGGCAGGTAATTTCTCCAGGACATGTTCTTGTGGTATAGAAGTATGTATGGAAATGTGGTTTTAGACTGACTAGGAAAATACTGATAAGTTTAAATTCCCATAAGTTTTGGTAGTTCTGAACAGTGTATGAAGTGTGTTAGATTTATGCAGATAAGACTTCATCCAGACTTTGACAGATTTTGTCTTCGGAATTATTTATTGCTTAGTTTTAGTTTTCTAGTGCGTGTTCTGCTCTGGTGATATCAGCTTTGATTTCTAACTCACCTTCATTTTGTGCAAGCATGATGTCTTGGAAAGCTTTGTGGTTTCTGTTTCAGGAATGCAGTCCATGGGAGCTGTGCAAACAAAAGCCATTTGGTGAGTACTTAGTGGAAGCAGAGCTGCCTGGTCCACTTCACTATCTGCCCTACAACACTTTCTCGATGAGATCTTTGGCTCACATGTGAATTCATGTGGAATTCATTGTTGAAGATCAGCTCCCTGGTCTTGATGTCTTTTAGGAAAGGCTAGCCTGTCATTTTAGGACTATGGACTTTATTTGCTGGTTGATGGATGCCTCCTCATTGCCAACTACATATCACCCAGAAGTCGGCTATAGCAGATGAGCCAAGTCACTGTCACTGAAGGATTCCAGACATCAACTTGGTAATTCTAAGAATCCATTATTATCCATCAGAAAATTCCCAGTTATTTTCACTAGATGTTAAGACTTTCAACCAGTATTACAGTGATGAAAGACATATTCCAGAAGTTTTTCAAGACAGGAAAGACAAGCTGCATCTCACCTACTCCTATGCCTACATTTGATGCATCTCAAGCTAGGAACCTAATCACTTTCCTTCTCCTCTCTAAGATGTGAGAGACATACCTCTGTGCAAGATCCTCCAGACGTTAGGCTGTATGACTCACCCACTGGAGATGTTCGTTTATATCCACTGATAAGGAAGTTTACAATATGACTGGCTTCTTAACTTGGGGGTCTCATTTAAAAGATCAAATACAAAGAAACTGAAGTAAAAAAAATAGACAAGGAGGGTCATTTATTTTCTTTATTATACCTCAGATACAGCATGAATCAAAGCAGAAGTTGTCAGAGTGTCAGTGTTATAGCATCTGATATACTGTGCTTTGGGCACCCTCATATTCAGGACAGTTGCTTAGCAACTGGGATACAGGCTGAGGACACAGAGAGTCTGGGATCTTTTCTCTGCCCAACACGATTAGCATGACTTGGATAAATTGCTTCACCTTTCTGTATTCATTTTTTGCTTTTGTACATTTATTTATTCTCTCTCTTACCAAATGTTTGAGCAACTCTTTTGAAGATATCACAGCCTTGAAGTAATGAAATTATTCTTCACTTATGATGCTGGGGATCCTGGACAGGGTGCTCTTGTTTCCTCTCTCTACCTGCCTCTCACAGGTAATGACCTTGTCCTTAATGACATTCATCGCAGACAAAAAAGAGCTGCCGTATTTGAAATCTAGGAACCGAGGCATTTTAATTGGGAAGTGGTTTTGCTCCTTGTGTGTTTATTTCTGAACACAAAACATTTTAAAAATTCTAAACTGGCATTTGGCAGAATGTCAGTAGACTTTATACAATAACACTATCCAACTAGACATATTAGGAGAACAGAATCTGCAAGACAACATACTTTTGGCTCTGTTACATATTCATACTACTACTACTTCTACCACCGGCAAATAAAGACAGGTGGAAGCATAATGGGGCAAACATTAGACCTTCATGAGGGCATTCTTTGCTTGACTGATGGTTCATAACCATTCAGCATGGAGAGTGAGCTGCTAAGTTTTGTCATCCAAGTTAGGAGCTCTGGCTGATCTGCAGATGAATGAAGAGTTGGCTCCCAAGTCTGTAACCCTTTGATTTCATGGTTGTTTTCTGCATCCTGATCTCACTGCAGCTGCCGCCTCAAAGAACAGGGTTAGAGTAATTGTGTTGGCTTGCCTCCAAAGCCCAGAGGAATAGACACTTGCTACTCTCCCAGATTATCTGCCAGGCAAACAGAAAGGTTAATGATGTAGAGCTTGATTACTCTGGTAGAAAGAAAGCAGTCAGCTTGATCCAAAAATCTTTATTGTGTGTGTAAGGGAGATACTTAAAAGGGCTCAGAACTGAAATACATTGTCTTCTCTATTCCGTCATTGAACAAGTGAGTTATTTGCCTCTGGCAGGTATGGGCTTGTAAGTAATAGCTTTTTACTGTGCATACATCTTTCTGTCTGAAGTTTGTCCTTTAATTTTAAGACATATACAATAGTTTTGTTGTTAAGAAAGCCAGCCTTCTTCAAGATGTATCACAAGAAGAAAAATTTGAACGTATTTGTCCCTGAAACAGATTGAATACCATTAGTTGAAATATGTACATATAAATACATATTTTTATACAAAAATACATACATATGTGTGTGAAAGACAGTGTCTGTGTGTGCACATATATATATGTGGGACATAAATACATGATTTCTGGTGCTCATCTTTGAGATAAATGCAGACCAGGCCTACAAAATCAAATGCAATAACACCAACAACACCACAGGAAAAACTAAAACAGGAAATTAAATGACAAGAAAAAACGAGAGCCACGAAAATAAAAGGAACCAGGAACTGTCAGCTGAACAAATCAACAACTCTAACAATGAAAAGTAACAATGAAAGTACAGGACAGGGAAGCTAAAAAAGAGTTCTCAATGATAGAATGGTAGAATGATAGAATGATAGAATAGTTTGGGTTAGAAGGGACTTTGAAGATCGTCTAGTTCCAATCCCTCTGCCATGGGCAGGGACACCTCCCACTAGATGGCAAAAGGCAGTAGAGTTTATAATAATGCTTACATGAATCAACAAAAATTAAAGTCTTCCAGACTTTGACTGAAAAACAGAATATTCTGGACCAGGACTGAAACACCTAAGTCAAAGCCCAATATATTTCTTTTCACAGAGTTTCATGTACACTATAACTCTGAAGACTTATTCTTGCATTCTTCCACATGGGTTTGACTTCTTGACTTTTTTGTATTTCACTCTTTGCTATTAACTAGATTCTCATTAAATAATTATATTTTTTACTATCTCCTTGAGCTTATACCACTATTTTTCATGGCAGTACAACCCAGGCCAAGCGTATCTGTATTGTGTTCCTCAGCATATGTGCAGATTCAAGGCCAGGCTGGATGGGGCCTTGGGCAGCCTGATCTGGTGGGATATGTCCCTGCCCATGGCAGAGGGGTGGAACTGGATGATCGTTAACGGTCCTTCCAACCCAAACTATTTTATGATTCTACAATCTAAAACCTGAAAGCACACAGAGGCAGGCCATGACCATCCTCAAGGCAGTTCTCACCTATATGCTATTGTGTTGGCTCCTCAGTTATCTAGACTTGAGGTAAGCTGGAGGAAAGGTGATACAGGGGAAGATGTTGCACCCTAAGTCTTGTGCAGTACACTGTAAAGATGTAACCAGAGAGCATCAGACTTGTAGCATGTACTTACCCTGAACAGAGATACAGGTGGTGATATGATAGAATCATAGAATCACAAGGTTGGAAGGGACCCACTGGGTCGTCGAGTCCAGTCATTCCTAACACTCCTTAAACCATACCCCTCAGCACTTCATCCACCCGTTCCTTAAACACTTCCAGGGAAGGCAACTCAACCACCTCCCTGGGCAGCCTCTGCCAGTGCCCAATGACCCTTTCTGTGAAAAATTTTTCCTGTTATCAAGCCTGAACCTCCCCTGGCAGAGCTTGAGGCTGTTCCCCTGTCACTTGGGAGAAAAGCCCAGCTCCCTCCTCTCCACCCACTCCTTTCAGGCAGTTGTAGAGAGCAATAAGGTCTCCCCTCAGCCTCCTCTTCTCCAGGATAAACAACCCCAGCTCTCTCAGCCACTCCTCGTAAGACTTGTTCTCCAGCCCCCTCACCAGCTTCATTGCTCTTCTCTGGACACATCACATTAAATTTACACTCATGAACATAATTTCAATTAATAAAACCATAGAATCACCAGGTTGGAAAGGACCCATTGGATAGAGTCCAACCATTCCTAACAATCCCTAAACCATGCCCCTCAGCAACTCATCCACTCGTCCCTAAAACACCTGCAGGGAAGGTGACTCAACCACCTTCCTGGGCAGCCTCTGCCAGTGCCCAATGACCCTTCCCATGAAAAATATTTTCATAATGTCCAGCCTGAACCCCCCCTGGTGGAGCTTGAGGCCATTCTAAATTCAATTCTAAATCAGAGCTCCCCGACCAATTTAATCTGTGTTACTTCCAGAAGCACCCTGCTTATCAATGGCCTCTCTTCTCAACTCCTGTCCACAAGACCCCATACTGAGTCCCACTGGCATTTTCACAGTGAATCAGATCAGAGCACTAATACAAGAAAAAACAGTTTAGCTTTGAATTAAATTAAATTGAAAAAAATATTAAGATAATTTTTTTAAGAAATGTTGATCTATTTCAGAAAAAAACCCATCAGATATTCATTTCAAAAACACACGTATTCTTGACTTTATTTCTAGACTCATGTAATAGAAAATATCAGAAATCTGAACTTACTTGCAAGATAAGAAAACTGTTTTCTACATGGTCTGAGAAGAAAGTGGAATAAAAAATAGCTTTTTGAACCTGCATTTAAGATACCAGATGGTAAACATGTGTACGAGTACTTCAACTGCTGATGGGAAAGAGAATCCCACTAAAACAGAACTGCAGTGTAGGACAAATCAATGGTATTTTCCTCAATGGAGAAGGGAATGATACTTCTCACAGCAGCTGAGGAATGAAGAAGATTTTTACAAGTTAAAAGCCTAAAGACTGAAATAAAAAGATCTTAAAGGGAGATACAAGTGGCAGAGGAATGAGTGAGGAAAGAATGCAGGACAAATATCTTAAAGCAGCTATGGAGAAAGGTCTTCAAAACCACAGAAAGCGTTCTGAAAACATGAAGGCAAGGGAAAGATGTCACCAAAGTTGCCTAGAAGTCAAGAGCTGCCAAGTCAAGGTGGGCTTTAAAAAAGAAAAAGTCAGGAAACGTCATTCTTCTTAAACATCTACTGGAGCCCAGGGGCACAACAAAAGAAATCCATTGTATGGCATCATGCCATTATGAGCAGCAATTGGTAAATTCTTATTCTCATGCTACATGCCAACCTCCTTTCTCCTTGCTTCTCTAATGCATGTGTCAGTGCATGGAGGTCACCCAGTCACTGAGGGGACATCTATAAAACATCAGTTAGGAGACAACGTCCTGCTCTTTACAGGAAGATGAATATATAAGAAAAGCTCAAAACACAGAGTAAAGGGTAGGAGAACTAGAGTCCATATGAGAAGGTAGGAGGCAGTGAACAAAAAAAATGAAGGCAGTTTTCCAAGACCTGTGAGTTTAGTAGTTATCCCTAGAGCTATAGCTTGAAAGCAAACAACAAAGATTAATATCATGCCATCTGAAATCAATGTAATCTTATCATTTTGAGTGAGTAAGGATTTGAGGTTCAACAAAGCAGAAGCTCAGTGGAAAAAAAATTCATGACTCTAATTTTGGAAACACAGATGTTGAGGTGTGATGGGTGTTGAGGGAGGAGGGCAGGGTGTGTGTGCAAAAAGGTAATGTTTTTTATTTAACTGGCAACATATATGGTTTTGCTTGATTTCCAGAAGTCAGATCCAGGTGGGCTTCCTGAAATGGCTTCCAAGGCACTGAAGAAAACGAAAAAGGGTGGCACTTTGTTCAGCCAATGATAGTAATAACTCCCTCTGCTCAGTTACCTGCATGTCCTTCTGCCCATAGCAGCCATCAAAACTCTGGAATAAGATACGGCACTTGTGTCTTACTATTTGACACTGAAAACCTTCCTGGCTGTCCAGGAATGCCAGGATTTAGGAAAAACTATGCTTTTAGCAGATGCTGTGCTGTGGACGAGAGAGCCGGGAACAGCTGACACAGAAACAGCTGTGAGTGCATGGTGGTACTCAGGGACCCTCCTCCACAGGAGAAGTCCTGCAGGGGCTGAAGTCAGCAGTTTTACAGGTGTTTTGTGTCTTGGAAGTGCTTTTCTTGTGTTTTCATGTAAGACATTCCTGTCTCAGGGGAGAATGTCTTCCTCAAATAGGGGGAAAAATTTAGTATTCTTTTATTCATTCATTATTTTTGCTTTACTCCTGCTAATTACCTCTCTGAAACTAAACTGAACAAAACATTAAACCACCTGTCCTTACAGGAGAAAGGATCTGAGTGAATTGACCTGCAAGGAAGATATCTGTGATGTACATTCCCTTATGAGGAACAGCTCCTCTGCTTCTTTGAATGAAAGCAAATGCAGAAGACCAGCAAAGGGAAAGCTTTTTACAGTTCAGTTTCCTTTTGTAGCATTTGAAGAGACTGGAGTAGGTTAATTTAGGTCTTAAATTCAAATGTTAAAAAAGTAACCTTTTCAAATCTTGACATAAATATGAATCCCTTCTTCTCATTTTCATTCTCTCATTTTTAAAGGTGATAAATTTGAAGCAATATTTATTACTCCAAATGTAATATGGCTTGCTTCAAAATAACAAGAAAACAGGGAAAAGGCATTAAATTATTTTTTCCTTTTTTTTTTTTTAAAAAAAAATAGGCATTGGATAGAAGACTTGAGGATTTCTGTTCCACTGAGCTTCTTTCATCTCTCATTTGTCTTTCCTTCATAAGCTCACTAGTGTCACTAAATATATGCTTAAATGTGCACACAACCTACAGGTGTTACCCCACACTTAATAGTCCCGAAACAAATACATTGCGTGATTGGTGTAGAACAAGATGGTTTGCCTTCAACAAAAGTGGTATGAAAGACTCATGTAGATTTAAGAGGGTAAAGATTTTCACTCCAGATGTTAATAAATCCTTAACATTTTAATAAAAAACTGAGGCTGTTCACTCTAAAAATGGCTCTTCTAATCGCAGAAGCCATCTAGATTTCCAACCAATTTATTAAAACTTTAGGAGCAGAATGAGTTTGTGGGTGGGTTCATATGTGGACACACATATGCGAGATAATGAGGGAGGATACTAGTTTTTCTTATTTTTAGGTTTCTAGTCTAGGTAGTATGAATTGTACTGTTCATACATACTAGAATACTGAAGCACTTGAAATCATCACATGAAAACCTGTGGATATCATCCCAAAGTTTCTAACCCAACCTTTGTATTATTGTTTTGTCTGAGGATGTCCCTGCTCTTGCTCATTAGGAACAGGAATTCCAAACCTGATCTCTCATGCTCAAAGTTTCCTTGGAAACAGTTTACTACAAGGAAAAAAAAGAAAAAAAAAATATGTGTAAAAGTGATGAGCTTTAGCTAACAGACTGTTCCACAAAACACTCCTATAGTTTCACAGAAAACCACTATCTGGTCACGATGCTTCATACAAGTAGAGAAACCCAGCTCTTCCACAACTCTTTCCACAGTCCTGTTCTTGTTCTCCATAATGATTAGCCAGATCTGTCAAAGAGTATTTACGCCACTACAAATCTTTTTAGGCTTTGATGTTACGAATTCAGCTGTTGGAGTCATAAAGCACCATTGACTCTCTTTTTTTGTTTGCTTGTTTGGTTTTTGGATTGTTTGGGGTTTCTTTTATGTCGGGGTGTTTTTTGAGGTCTTTCTTCTGAGATGTGCAACATAGGATAATGAGATTATATATTCAATTTGAGTATACGTAGTATGTGTTTGTTTCTGAAGTCTGAGAGCATGTGAGTCATCCTAATGGCTCCAGGTTGTAAGTAACATCAATGATGAAAACATTAAACCACAAAAACAAGTTGCTCTTATAATGATTCATTTACCCTGGAGAAAAACAAATAACTAGATGAAATCTCTTTTAATAACTAGGAAAGATTATCATGGACAAGTCATTGCATCTGGCAGATATTTGCAGACTATCTCCTAGAGAATTACTAGCCCTACATCTTTATTAATGGTTGTCTGTATTTATTATTCTTTGTGATCATGCTACAATTCACTTTCTTAAGATTCAAGGCAAGAAATTCTTTGGATCAAAAATCTTGACATTTAACCGTAGACAGAGAGAGAGACAGAGGTTACAGGAAGGCGAATAACAAGAGGCAATAGAAATGAAGACAGATAAGTTCATGATAAACAGCACAGTAACACTTTAGCATTATTTCCTCAGAAAAGCAGGACTGATCAATAACAGAACTTTGAAAGTTTTGTTGCTATTTTTATTACCTACCTCAAAGACCTCCAAACAACAAGTTCAGAAAGCTAGCATTTTTATGAAATTAGGGAGATATTAGGTGAAAATCAATAACTTTACAGGTAAGAATGTGATCAAGAATGCAGGGAAGATTGAGGCCTTACGAGTAACGGTGCGGGTGACAGTTAAGAGAAGGCAAATCTTGGTTTCAGCAGGAAACATATTGATGAGGTGTTTACACATCTAGCCTAGAACTAGAAATTTTGCTCCAAGAGGCTATCGCCTAAGTACAGTACTGCAGAGCACTACCACACAGAAACCTCTTTGGGCTCATGCCACTTAGGATTATTTAACGACAAGTGATGAAACAGCAGAGAATTTAAGCTTTCTTTCCCAACAGGCAAGTTGAGCTACAGAAATAGAAATACTTTGTAGTCTTGTCAACAGTGGATAAAATATCATTTCAAGTGCTATGAGAAATATTGTAAACAAACTGTAATTTTTATGCTGTACTGTAAGATGAAAGTCAGTTTAGTTGCTTAATAATCTCATTCTAAAAATCCATCATGAAAGACAAATGACTAAAGGTCTCACAAGCAGAAAAAAAAAATGCATCTTTTACAGCTACACTGGCAAATTCAGCAATCCTCTTCAGGAATTGAATTCCTTCTGAATATTAGTGTCATATGTTTTTCATCCTCAACAAATGTCATGCATGTCATTAGGTACAATGATAAAAAAATGCTGTTGATACTGGTAAGTATAGTTTCAGCCCATCTTTCCTTAAATGAATATTAATTTGTCTGTTTCTTATATGAATCATCCCAAAAATATATCTCATAGGAAAATATGAAAGGAGGTAACAGCCTCATGGGTTGGTCCAGAGGAGAGGCTCAGTGTATGAGACTCTCTGGAGGACATTGGACAACTGCGTGAGTGGGTGTTTAATGGAAAGAAGAATATGTTTGAAGAAAAGATGGGAGGCAGGCATAAGAACAATTTTGCTGGGAGAGCAGGTTCTTGAAAGAGTCCAGTGATCAATGAGTTTTGTCAATTTGATGTTAAAGACAATGTAATCCTATGGCATACTATTATAATTTCTACAATGCTTAAGAAACCAGTCAGAACAATCTCTGCACTAAAAGTATTTATTTGTAATAACTTACAGAAAATGAGGGGGACTGGACAACTGAAGGAAATAAAACATATTGATTACTCTTGAAGGAAAAAAAACAAACAAACAATTTTGGGGAATATAAACATGGATTTGTGAAAGAAAATGCAGAAAAATTGTAAATATATATGTACATATATTTCTGAGAAGTAAGAAGACAACAATTTTAGCAGATTTACCAAAACATCAAATAATCTCCTCCTTATAGTACATAGGCAGAAAGGGTGTCAGACATGAGACTTATTGAACTTAATATATCTTTTATACTGGGTCCTTTGTGGAATTCTTACAAGCAAATAAGAACATTTCAAGAAAAGTTTAAGAACATGAGTGTTTTTAGAAAGTCATATTCTTATGTGCAGCTATGAACAAGACAGTGACAGACTGAAGATATCTAGGAGTTTAATTGGAATCTCTTCCAGGAGAGAAGATTATTAAATTTTATTATGAATTAATTCAATGATGAATGCTCATAAAGTGGTACCAAGAAGCTCTGTGGAAAGGCGTAGAGCAAGTACGCTGTATGTACAAGAATTCAAGCTTGTGCCAAGCTGGAAAAATAAAGAGTTTAGAAAAGTTTATTGATAGGAGAAAGTTAGGGAAACCTTTGCTTTAGCTTGAAGAAGAGAAGCTTGATATTTTTTGCAATAGGAAAAAGAAATCTCATTATTTTGTTGTGTAACCATTTAGAGAAAGTTAAAACCAACCTGATTGGGAGTAAAGACAACAAAAAATAAAATAGTGAAAATTTCATCTTTATGTGTAGAGTACATAAGAACAGGCCACAGGCTACTGCTCTGCCTGTTGTTTTGGATGCTCTTAAGAAGAGGCAAAGGAAAAGGCTCTTTCTGCTGCTACATGATCGAAGCATTACACTGGTGAAGTTACATGATTTGGCAATAATATTTTTTTATTTGTGAATTGTAGAAGGAGGTGTCAGAAAGATGGCTAAAAAATGTAAAGCCAAATTAGAAGTGGAGGAGGTGACCTACAGTTCTTGATTACAGTGTGCTGAAGTTACAAACCTGGGCGGAAAAACAAGAAACAAAGCTACAAGGGAGAGCTCCGTGTAGAAAAAGAGGATAAAACAATGTATTACTTATAGTTCTGCAAAATAGCGAAGAATCAATTTCCATGTAATGCATGAAAAATTCGAGTTTCAAGCTGCACCAAGGAAACTCAAGTAAGCTGGAAACCACTCTGATATTCTAATTAGTGAACCAAGGCTGTGAGTAAAGGTGCTGATGAGTGGGAATTCATGCTAGCTTACATAATTGCAGAGTGCCAATGAAGTGACCATTGACATTTTTCTCATCAAGAAAAGAAAAGGAAATATGGATAACTAAGAATTATCTCACCTTCCAACAGAAAGACACAAGGCATCTCTTCATAGCCTGGTCAAAACTGGAGCACATAAGCCACTATAGAAGACTTCATTCTTTAGCCTGTGCATAAAACGAGGGTTTGACAGCACAATGAACTTCACACTCAGAACAAAGCCACAAAACGTAATCTGGAGCAGCTCTCAGGAGTATCCAAGCCACTGTAGAGATGGCACAGATACTTGAGAAGTGGTATTGACTTTCTAAAACCTCTCACTACCTGGGGTAAGGTGGATGCAGCAGATGATAATAATAAATGCAGCCTCGTTATCTCGTAGTCTTGCATGATGAACATTAAATCAGTGTCCAACAGCTGCAGAACCTCTTAAGTTAAGCTGAAACTCAGTGTCATGATAAATATCATAGGTCTTGCTCACATCTTAATTTCTTTTTGAGAAAAATCTCACCGAAGTAAAGCTTTAGTCACACTGTCATTGGAATTGTTAATTCATCCCATTAAATGCTGGTAATTCAACGTCTTTTCTTTACTTAGAAAATAAAGAATCTACCACACACGGAAATACATATGTGGGCAGGTTTATGTATGCACACATGTCCTGCTCAGAAGGTCAATTCAGAAAGCTCAAGTCTGAAAGACTGCAAACCAGTTCAATGAGATAAAATTTTTAACAAAACACTATTTTCCAAGATGTGGTAAATGTTTATGTATGTTATAGAGCGGTAAAGATTTTGTCTGCATCACTGGGCCATACAGTCGATGAAAGTAGATAGTGATCCAGTTGTGCTGATAGAGGCAGTGGGAATAATCATAGAGTTCAGTGTGAGATCCCTGTTCTATCTGTTTCACAGATCAGAGTTGGTGTATTTTTAATACTATCTACTACAAGAAATCCCCAGACCAGGTTGGTTTCTTTTATACAAGAGTCATACAATCCCATCAGGCTGAGCTATACATAACACAAGGCAGATTTTCTGTCTGTCTGACAATCTTTTTTTAAATCCTTTGTTTCCAAATCATACTGCATACACTGTTTACCTGCAGATTACAGGAAAAGTCTGTGCTAGGCGTCCAGTTTAGCTTGGAAATATTTATATGCTGTGCTGATAATAAGCCCTAAAAACCCAGGCTGAGAAGTCTTTTACCCTCCCTGAAAATTTACTCTGTGAATCTTGGTTAGCAGAATATGATTTGTGAACATTTCCAGTCCCATTCATAAGAAGCAACCTGCTCCTACAAGCTTCCTAGTTTATTCAGCATTACAAAGGATATAATCTCGAACTCCAAAGGAAACAACTCTTTTATCGTGCTTAGTTGTCCATGCAGAGTTCTGGTTAATTATTTATCTCAATTAAAGAAAGAGCCCTTCAGCTGATAGTAACCTGACCAGGATTTTTGTTGTGTTTTTTTTTTTTCATTTGTTTTTATCATCCCTAAACGAATATACTCAGCTTCATCTTAAGCATTCAAGAGACTGCTCTCCGAAAAGCAGTACCCTGAACTATGTGTACAGGCTGCAGATGGAAGTACCAGTAGAGGTGTTCCAGGCTGCACCGAGTGCCTTCACTTCGGTATTCCCACGCCACTCTCAGTTATTTCACCAAAGTTCTTCTCTATGTTTCCAGCTGGAACCAAGGCAACATTTCTAACTGCAGCTTTGCTGCTTCTGTCATGTAAGATAATACTGTTAGGTCTGATTTTATTTTTTAATGCAGAAGGGATAGACAAGAAACTTTTCCTATGGGGAAAATATGCCATTGCTTGGCCAGTGCTCCAGCTTGAATAATGTTTTAAATTCCACTAAGAATGTCTAGAAATCTCTTCCTGCCACTGTTCTCATTTTGTAACTTCTTGACTTGCTGATTCTTACCCAAATGCCAGCTGACACTGAGAGGGATCAGTTCTGATTTGGATGCTGAAATATGCTTTGATGACCTTACATGTTTTGTATATGTTCTGAGTCCTTTGTGTCTCACATTAAATCACATCTATACACAATGCAGTATGGAAATTTAATTTTGATGGTTTTCTAAACCTGTATATTCTGAGAACATGAATTTCCTTCCCCCCCCCAGCCCTTCATTTTTCTTTTCTATTTTAATTTAGGTTACGTTTTTGTTTGATCTAGGAGTTAAATGCTATTGTTGGGATTTTTTTCTTCTTTTCTCAGGAGGACAGGAAGGAATTGTTTGTTTTCTTCCTTGTTCCTTTACTTAAAACCAGTCAGGAATAAAGACTTGAAAAATTTTCCCTTTCTCTCCTTTCTCAAACAATAACCAACACAAGGTATGAAATTGGTTTTAGGATCACAATATATAACCACAAAAATATATTAGATAGAAATCTGAAAGTTTTATTGGTCTTGGACATTCAATCATGAGCTGAGTGAGTACAACGTTAAGCGTTGAGTGAACACAATCCATATTTTCTAAGTTTCTTAGATTCAAATCTGCGTTTGAGCAGGTAACATGCAGAGTGCTAAATGTTTTCTCATTGTTATCTGAAGTTACATCAGGTCATCCACCACCATGCATAATTTCTTGAGCAAAGCACCAGTGTCACCTCCTCACCACCAACTTATTCCTTCCTGTTTTTACTGTCATATGCTTCATCTGTCAGAAAGCCTGAATATTCTCAGTGAATTGATACTTGGTAAATCCATACTGAAGGGATGGTACGATTTGCAGATGAGAGACTTTGTCTCTGAAAGGTTAAAGGACTTTTTCCAGTTCCACTAAGAAAGTCCTGGGACAGACAGCTATCTGCAGCCCAATAGAGCCCTACAACGCACACCACGGGAAACATCTTTGCTGTTGACTAGTTTGCTCTCACTAAATAAAAAAGGTTTCAAGGTCTTTTCTCATTAAGAAAACATTTTTTAACATATTCCAGCATCTGTGTACCAAGTAAAACTCTATTTTATGTAGCTAATAAACACTGGATTTTCCCACTGGCATCACTCTGTACGTTTTTAAAACTTTTTAAGACTTTTTGAAAGCTTAACACTTTATCTAACTGCCTAAAGAGAGGTTTCACTTGCTAATTTTTTCTACTCTTTTTTTTTTTTTTTAATTGGACTAAGAAGCCTATATCTGCCTGAGATTTGAGACCCATAAACTCCTTATTTACACCACTCCTTTCCTCACAAAAAACTTCTGCTACTGCTGCCAGACTGACAGCTCTGCAAACTGAATCTAACTATGTCATGCAAAGACTGTTTCCATGCGCTATGCTGGAGGAGAACTTATTATTGTAAATAGGTTGATTATAAGAGGTTTTTTAACTTTATTTTTTCCAGTGCTCTACCACCATACTTATTTCTCCTGGTCCCAACAATGGTATTTAGCACCAATACTAAATATTTAAGCATTACAAATTTTTACTTTCCTTTGCTAACGGACTGACTGAGACAAGAGTCATGTGGAAAGAAATCATAGAGCTTTTATTTAGCTTGTAGTTGTAGTGGAAGTGTGCAAGAAAATTGAATTTGGGTTACTTGTACATTCATGAAAAGGTATTTCTTGATGTCACAGAGATTGATTTTGAAACCTTACAATTGTCTGCATGTAGTTTCCTGTGAGGGAGCTATAGCTACACCTACTCTTTGGAAAATGTCTTACACCACAAAAGATAAAAAGGAACTTAGTCGTGACACTTACTAGTCCTATAAATACCAGTGTACTTTGGTACTGCAATGGGAGAAGGGGGTGAGAAAAAGACCTTTGGTCATCTGTAACTTTATACCTAAAAATATCACATCCAGAAATTATTGGAGTGCATTTTCACTCATTTTGTGTGTAATGAATATTTCAGTTGTTTTATGCATACAGAATTATGCCTGCAAATGGCTGTTTAATGACCTGCGGCTAATGAAAATTGAAGCAATGAAGATGTCATCTGTGATCCTTTCAAGCTTATATCACACAAACCTCTTTAAATCCTGTATGGGTTCTCTGGAAGAATCTGTTTGTGGTTTCTCTGGGCCCAAGTAAGGAGCAGTGATAAGCCCTATTCTCATGGATATGTTTTCTTTATCATCACTTTTACTGCACTATTGTACCATACACTGCCACGGACACCATGAGCTTGACTGTCGCATCTCAAGGGGATGTTTACACATCGGTGTAATGTACTATACTCTCCACCTGACAGTATTTTGCTTCTATTTCACTTGAGCAGGGACAAACGTTAAGACAACTTACAGCAGGAAGCATTGGGCCCAGTAATTTCACAGTGCTTAAGAAAGCAAACATTTGGGAATTCTGCAAGCACTACCTATAATACTTATCTGGGAGGTAAGCATCTCATGGGCCTCAATGCATTTATCTCCCTAACATCTCTGCAACATAGTGGAGTGCTGTTATCCCTTGTTCATTCTTAGAAGCCTAAGCCTGACCTACAAACAGATTTTGTACCATAAATATAGAGAAATTATCTTTTTTTTTTTTTCAGCAAACCTTATACTTTTCCCTTGTATAGGAAAAATATGTATGTAGGCACATATTTGTTAATGAGGTGACCTGCTTAACATTATCAATGATGTTCGAATAGAGATAATATACAACTGCAGAGCTGACTAATGCTGTCACCGCTGGACCATTTTAGTTCCTCCTCTGGGCTTTCTTATTCCAAAACATGCAAGTTATTATGTTCTTACATCACCCTTTGCCTTCAAATTTTTTCTTATAGTGACCATGTTTAACCATCAAAGGACAAATTTCAAGATATTAGTTAGTTTGTGCCTGTTCCTGTGAATATGGAGACACCATTGCATTCCTCTTTATTGGAGCTATGGCCTTACTCCTTATTTTGTAAAGAGGCCAATTTACAGGAGACATAATAAAAATGCTCAGAAGCCAGAAACTGTCAAAAATGAATTAAAAAGAAAAGAGTTCTAAGGGATGTTTAATACAGGCTTGAGAGCTGGAGTAAGAAGTGAAGGCAGCAGGGGGAAACTTACTCAGGAAATAAAGTTGAAATCTTAGCAGACACAGCAAGACAGAGGCATGTAGTGAAGACAGCAATTACATCTTCCCAGTGGAGGTATGAAAATTCAGGTATCAAGCCTGCTTTGAGAGCCTTTTGAATGTGGAAATATAGAAATAGAGATAGTGAGGCTGTTTGTCTCAGAAACATAATTGTCACTAAACTAAAAGGACTGTAACAATCCAGGAGGCTGACAGCATCAGCTGTTAGGAATAACAGGATAATTTTTTACCTTCACTCAATGTCGGTATCTGGCAGGACGGAAGGAAGAGTGCTTCTCTCATATTACTATAGAGAAAACAGACATAAACATGAAATGTCCATGGATGGGCAAAAGTGGGGAGTTGGAAGAGTATAGCACTTCCCACAGGTTCACAGGGCACCCAGAGCTGTTCAGTAGTTTCACCCATTCCCTAATACCAATGAAAGGTTACTGCAGGTTGCCTGTATCTCGTCTCGTACAGGAAAGCACTGTCCCACAGACAAGCTGGGAAATTAATGTGAGAGCAAGAACACCATGCTATGCTTGTGAAACTTGATTTAAGACATACTGACTCTACATAACGTAAATGAAAATATAGATATGGGCTACTATTGGGGTTTTTATTGGGAAGGAAAATGTTTTTGATTTAGCTGTGATAAAGTACAAGGCAAATGGAAAGTATGGATACAATAGCAAAAACAAGGGGATAGATTAAGCAGCAGCAAGCCAGTGCAAGATATGTTGGGGAAGGAGGTTTTGTGTAGAGCAGATCCTTGTTTTTCAACAGCTCTGGTATCCTTGACAAACATTACTAGTTACCGAGGATGTTTCCATCCTGAGGCTTTTCAGGCCTGTTTGCTATTTCTTTTGTCTGTATTTTCTCGTAAAGCTGTGGAGGAAAGTAAGTCCATGTTGCTGGTTACTTCTCTGTAAGGAGAGAAAGGGCTTATGAACACAGTTTTATACAATTATTTGCGTTTTATGGAGTAGACAATTTGAAAACAGGAATTATTTGAATCTATGTTTATGAAACGGGTAATTTTTTAGCACACTAAGGGACACTCTGGCTTCCTCTACCCATTGGGTGGAAAATTGATTGAGTGAGTCCAGGATCCAAACACGTCCCTTGCCCCAGTCTTCCTGAGGTACTGTGAGCTAAACACTGCCTGAGATTATTTCTGTCCCCACATCAATACTTTAACAATTAAGAGTTTCTTTTTGAGACTGAATCTTTGTGAGTTCACTGCCTTCCTGTTTAGAAACTTCCCTTCCTGATTCAGTCTCACCCCAAATATAACGTAACAGAGCATTTAAACTATTTAAAGGTTCTTTAAGGGTCACAAATGAGAGTATCTAAAGAATTTATTTTTAAAAAAAAAATCAAGTCAAGTCTAGGAACAACATCAGGAACATTCCGAGGTTTAAAAAGACTTCTCTAAAAAAAACACGGAGAACAATATGCAAATCACGTAATTCAATGAATGTTTAGGACAGGCTTCCTAACATTCTAGCAAGTGGCAGATGCTAAGATCCCAACACATTTAAAACTATATTTCCTCATTGAATTTGTTGCGTTACATAAATGATATCATGAAGAACAACAGAGCTTTGAAGGAATAAAATTACTGCCAACATATTCTTTTTCTTCTTTTGGAATTAGTTCACTGCCCATGAATGATGTGTAAGTGCAGTTGTCTGTAGAGATGAATGGAGACAAAGTTTCTGGGCAGTAAAGGGTTATATAAAAATCTTTTGAGAAATAAATGTTTTGGAGTAAATGTCCTGGCAACATTTCAGCGGTCTGAAATATGTCTGTTTCCCTGGCAATTTCAACCTCAGTGTCTAGCTTAAGTTTATTGTGACATTTTTCTTTCCTGAGAATTTAGGTGAGAACACTTAGGACATCTGAACTGAGCCTCACTGGAGACAGTGAGACTTCATGCAGGACCAAGACTAAATCAATATTTTTTTTTCTAATGCAGAATAGCTACTTATCTTTGTAGTCTACAGGGTTTGTGTTTTCAAATACCATGAACCAGAGTCCCAGAAATGATACGACTGAACTAAATCTGCAGGTACCATCAAATATAGGCAAGGCTATTCTTTATCCATGAGTTCTAACTGTTGCAATAAGTAGAATTTATCTCTAAGTCCTTCTCTGACACATACAAGACCAAATAGAAAGGTCTTAATACTACCTGTTGCTTAGCACAGAGGAAGAGGCTATTTACACAAACAGGGCAGGACTTATAGTTCTTGATACCACAATAAAAGAGTGGCTTAGGCATATGCTGAAGATGAAAGGGTGAATTGCTTTCTCTGTTCAGTCCCTAACCTTAAGCTGTCCCACTGAGCTCACTGCTAGCACAATATTTAGTGATCAGTGTAATAAGTATTCCCAGGGGATCATTTCCCTCACGTTAAGAGCTAAGCTACTGTATGTATAGGTATCTCTCACTCTTCATCTCCCATACAAGTAGTTCTCAATGAGCAAGATCTTAATTTAAGTTATTTAGCTGCTAAATAAGGTGGATAAGAAACTGATTGGATGGTCGTATTCAAAGAGTAACGGTCTATGGCTCAAAGTCCAGATGGAGATCCATGACAAGTGGTGTCCCTCAGGGGTCCATACTGGGACTGGTGCTGTTTAATATCTTTATCAATGATTTTGACAGCGAGATTGAGTGCACCCTCAGCAAGTTTGTGGATGATACCAAGCTGAGTGGTGTAGTTGCCACACCAGAAGGATGGGATTTCATCCAGAGGGACCTGGACAAGCTGGAGAAGTGGGGCTGTGAGAACCTCATGAGGTTCAACAAGGCCAAGTGTAAGGTCCTGCACCTGGATCAGGGCAATTCCCTTTTTCAGTACACGATGGAGGATGACGTGCTTGAGAGCAGCCCTGCAGAGAAGGACTTGCGGGTGCTGGTCGATGAGAAGCTTGACTTGAGCCGGCAGTGTGCACTCGTAGCCCAGAAAGCCAACAGTGTCCTGGGCTGCATCAAAAGCAGTGTGGCCAGCAGGGCAAGGGAGGGGATTCTGCATCTCTGTTCCTCTCTTGTGAAACCTCATCTGGAATACTGTGTCCAGTTCTGGAATCCTCAATGTAAGAAGGATATGGAACTGGAATGGGTCCAGAGGAGAGCCACAAAGATGATCGGAGGGCTGGAGCACCTTCCCTGCAAAGACAGGCTGGGAGAGTTGGGCTCGTTCAGCCTGAAAAAGAGCAGGCTCCAAGGAGATCTTATAGCAAATTTCCAGTACATGAAAGGGCTATAAGAAAAATGGGGAGGGACGGTTCACAAGGGTTTGTAGTGATAGAATAAGGGGAATTGCATATAAAGTAGAGAGGGGCAGATTTAGACTAGACATAAGGAAGAATTTCTTCACCATGGGAGTGGTGAGACACTGGCAGAGGTTGCCCAGGGAGGTTGTAGCTGCCCCATCCCTGGAGGTGTTCAAGGCCAGGTTGGATGGCGCCTTGGGCAACCTGATCTAGTGGGAAGTGTCCCTGCCTATAGCAGGGGGGTTGGAACTAGGTGATCTTTAAGGTCCTGTCCAACCCAAACTATTCTATGATTCTATGAAGAAAATGTTGTGAGAAGAAAATGTCCTAAAGTCAAGAATTTTATACTTACCTGATGCATCTAATTAAGTCTCCTTGTTACTTCCCTGCATTGTTAACACAAGCAGATTTATTTGGATAAAGAAAAACCCAAGGAACTATCATCAGGCAAATCCCTCAGTGTTTACTTTTTTTTTAAATAAAAGATTAAATCCACGCAACGTTTAAACTTTAATGAGTTCAGGTCTGTTCTAGCCAGGGGTGATTTGTTATCCCAAATCCTTGTGCCATCATATTAATGACTGCCTGCGCCAAGGGGCACTCCGGGTAATCCCCCATCTCTAGCAATGTCGGCTCTGTGGTGATTGCTATGTAATTAATTGGAGACTGCTGCTGGAATGAGGACATTGTGATCTGATGTATAATGAAACTTATTAATGGTGTCCTGCATAATTTATGTGATCTAATCATTCTAATGTAGGTATAAGTATAGCATGTAAACAGTTTTCTTTCATTAAGTCTATAAACTAACACACTGTGAGAAATTAAGGGCTAGGATCTTTAATTTTGCCAGCTGTTGTTGAATAGGTCCATTTTAGCAGTGATATAGGACTAATTGATTTCTTGTAAAACCCTAAAAGCAGCCACTGCAACAAGGAATATTTGCAAACATTCCATTATATTGTATTTGCATTCGTGTTGTGCTTTATCTGACTGAGACTTGAAATCCCGCTGGGACAAGAACTGTATAAACACTGGCAAAGAACAACTCCTATCCCAAGGAGTTGACAGCGTGTAAGGACAAAGGCATGCCAGTAAAAGGAGACATTATTTTCTTCCTTATTCTTATAAGTGGTGTTTTGAAGAACTGTGAAATCAATAACCAGACACACAAAAGTATTTAAACTACTGCCTTTCCCAGATGATTATTTCTATTAAATTCCTCAACTGCATAGAGATGCAGACGTATTTAGATACCTGATAAAAACAGACGATATGTGTCTCAGACCACAGTAAACAGGTGAATCAGGATTTTAACTGACATCTTTTTAATCCCAAAGTATTTATTTTATGAATAAAATAACCACTTGTCATACAAGTGGTATTTAATGTAAGGTTTTTAGAGCACCGAAGTCAGGTATAAATATGTGCAGCTACAAGCACTCCTCACCCAATTTGTTAAAGGTAAAAACTGCTCCAAACCAAGATTGTGTGTGCCAAATTTCAGCTTTATTTAAATTTTTTGGTTGTCATTATGAACACCTGAATATAGTGGTTTATAATGGCTCCTCTGACAGGCTGTTATAACTTCAATGGCACTAACAATACTACTATAATTAGTGACTTCTGTATTGTGTTAACAAATGCCAGAGTGTGCTACCAGTCTTCCAGATGACTTACCCAGGTTTTAATTAGTGTCTATCTTTCTTTTCTTTGCAGAGACATTCACTTACTAAAATGACTCAATGCTTTGCACCATGTACAGGTCAAAATATCCACCTGTCAAGTGGATTTAGAGCTGCACGGAAGGAGGAAACTACTTGCGACATTTTATTAATGGAACAGATTGCATATTTCTCCAAATAGAAATGGGAGGAATTGTGTGACAGATGGATCAAAACCTTCCTGTTCTTGAAAACCAACAGATGAGACAGACTTCTCTTATAGCACTATCTGGATAGAAAGATACTGATTAACTAGACCTGAGTGAATCTTCTGCCCCTTGGCTCTGCGCGATCATAAGAGGCTCATGTATAAAATGATTTTTCTGTATCGTATTTTACATCTTAGCAATATGAATGTGGTGCTTAAGTGTACACACGTTTGTAAATATATATAAACATACATATCGATGTAGACATATACAAAAATTTAGACATACATATTAAACCATCATTGTGAAATATTTACAGAGAGTTTTCCTTGTAACTTCCACAACAAATCAGTTCGCAGTCTAAGTTTAAGTCACCTTTAACAAATACTGGACTAGGTACAGTGTCAATAAACCTATGCCTGAGTTAAATTCTCTAAATTAATATGAAGTGCTACCTATTACCTTTACTCATAAAAGAATACATCAAGAACTTTGCTATAACTAAACTGGAGGAACTCAGAGAAGCTGTTGGTGCAATGATGTACCTTCAAGAACAAATGCCATCATTGAAATCTGGAGTGAAGGAAGATAGTCACATAATACTCAAGCCTCCAGGAGGAATGTGGTAGATGAACGTTAAGTGCGAGGACTGATCCCTTGGTATGTACCTAGGAAGAGCAATCAAACTGATAAAAGCACTGAAACTGTTTCCACGCTCTGCTCCAGAGGATGAATTACATGCCTGATATCTGGTTGTAGTACAGTCAAGTTAAGGGCTTGGCACTTTGTAAAAGCTCAGTGGCTTGTTATGTAGAAGTCTTAATAGTTCCTCCTGGCTTTAAAATCTCCACATCTGGCATTTATTCCCAAAGAACTGTTCTTGTGAGGTGTGTGTTTCCATTTCTCTAATGGAGAGAAGATGGTGAAAGAAAGGAGTTGATTGCCAACCTGGGGGTTTACAGGGCAATTTGCATAATACAAATCAATACCACAATGGCTTTAACATTTTACTCTTCAGAATACTAACACTCCATTTATTAGGTCTTTCTTTTACTTTTTTTTTTTTTTTTTTGTTAAGACCAGGAGGAAATGTGGTAAAGGATTTCTAAGCCTTCGACTTCCCAGGAAATACTAACGTGTTTAAAGAATTGTTAAGGACATGAAGTTGTTAAGGTACTGTAAGATGCTCTCCTGGGTCATGAAATATTGCACTAACTTCAGTAATATTTGGGGCTTTGCAGAATATTTCAAGATAGCATCTGTTGCTAGGGCTTACATCTCAAACTATTTTCATGTTAAGGTGTACCACAGTGATATAGGGTTTTGTGGAAACCAGTTATGAGGCAATTCCTGTGACAAAAAAAGTTAAGTCCATAGAAAATGGTAGATACGTTAATGGTTGCTACTGTGGCAGTAACTCCCTACTGCACTTTAAATTGTGTGAAGTAGTTTATGACGTCTAGACTTCTTCCTTCTGTTTTAACTTTCTAATGCTTAATAAGTTATACTCACACTGTTACAGTGGCTTGGAAAATAAGAAATTAGTTATGGACACTCCATTTAATGCTGGAAGAATACAATGTCCACAGCCTCTTTGAAGCATCAGTGAGGCAATTTCACTACTGCCGACTGAACATTTATACATGACACATCCAAATGTGCTCAGTCAATGAATCTCCAGTGTTCCTTCTTCATTAACTGTCTACATGGTGACCTCAGTAGGAAGGTGAAATGCCTGATGAAATGTCTGTTTCCTATACTACCACAGCAACCGCAGAATAGGTTTCTGTGATTTTTCATGGTATACTCAGAATTTAGAAGCACCACGTCATCTTGCCTAATAGCGTTACATTAGCCGCCACATCACCTTCTTTTGTGTTGGCCTCTCAACAGCCTTTTGTGTTATCTGCTATAACAGATAACAACTTGCCCATCTCTGGTGCCCTCCATCAGACAGTCAGATATTTTCATTGATGTTTCATGGTCATATTTCAAGTATCCTTAATCCCAGACTTTGCATTTGAATTGTCTAACTACTTCACTCTTTTTTAATGGTGCTTTTATTTGCCTCATGAATCACAATGTCAAGGAAGTCCATGATATTTAAATTTTATGACTCCGTCTTCTGAAGTAACAACTTTCTAACTCAGCACAAAGTGAAGAGGAACGATTTACCTTACATGAACTGCACTTTGGCTCTCAGAAATAACTCCCAGGAGAACACTGACTGTCCAAATTATTACCTTGGATATCCCAACACGGAGTTTTGCAGGGCAAATAACACTTACTCATCTACTGCTCATACACAAAAATATGGATAAATGAATGGCATAGGTTTAAATGTCATGATGTGAGATAGTATCTGACAGATGCATTCTAGCTCCCCTGTAACTCACGGTAACTGAGTAGTTCATCACAGTATTGTACTGACTCTATTTTGCAGTCAAAAGGCTGATGTATCTTTCTGTTCATGAGATAAAACATTGGAACTTTCATTGTCCCAGCACACAATATTGGCATAATAATTAAACATATGAGGTTGGCAAATGTTCATTTTTTTCCGTTTTCCATTAATCTTCTTTTTTTGCAGCCATTGAGGGGAAAAGTGAAATTTCTTATAAATAATTACATGTAAGATTATAAATAAAATCTAATTCTCAGAGGGTTTATCATTAAGGAAGTACTGAATATCAGAAAGGAAATCTTTCTTTTGGCAGACTTTAGTGAATATGCATACTTATCTGAAGAAACAACTGAAGACCCACATTCGGGGCTTTTCTCCATTTATGTACCTCACTGCATGCCACACATTTTATCTATAATAATATAGAGATTATATAATATATAATTATATAATCTATAATATATAATCTATATATTATAGATTCTTTCCACAGAAACAGAGTAGTTATGGATTGTAACTAGAGAAGAAGACCTATTTCAGTCTTCCGTAAGTATACCACTGCTCCCTAGAGGACAGTTGTTAATGATGTATGTCGTCTGTTACGAAAAATCTTGAGCAAGGGTCTTCTGCTACTTTTTTAAATGCAATGCTGATAATCAGCAGGAAGAAGCTATACAGAAAAAATACCACAACTCTGTAGACACTTACACAGCCTGGTTTGTGTAGTCCCCAAACCAATACGCACTCTTGGCTCAGAGATGACTTTTAAATGATTATTCCCCATTCGAGATCTCATGATTTGGATTGGATTACAATGAACTTCTAAGGTTTCATGGCTGAAGTTTCTAATTACGTTGTGTCTTCAAAATACTAAAGAGCAGAAAAAAATTTATACATTTCTACATCACTTATTCTCTACCTTAGACATAAACAGGGCATTAATTTTCAGGGGTTTTCTACAGAAAACATTACAGTGTAAGACAATGTGCTTTAAACTTGTATGGAACGAAATTGCTTATTCTTTATATAGCCACATGATGTCATGTGGTTACATACGTAAATGTCATCAACTCAAAGCATACAGATACAGATTCTCAGTTCTAGAGATTTATCTGAACAAAAAAAAAAAAAATCAAGAAAATATAAGTCTTTTCATTTAAGGAAAGCAAAAATACGAAAATGTGTTCAGTTAACCAAAATATGTACTTATGTCTGGAAAAAGTTTTAACTTCCATTTCAATTTTGAAATAAAAGTTTTGGTTTTTTTTTCAAATACAGTAACTTGAATTATAGTTCTTTCTGATTTTTTTTAAAAATTGCAATATTTTATTTCGTTTTCAATTTATTTAGAATGCTTCCTAAAATCAACATAAGTTCATTGATTGTAAATAGTAGCAAGTGTCATTTCTTTAGGAAAAAAAAGGGGGAAGAGTCAGTTTGAAGGAATGCGTTGCCAAGCTTCTGAGGCTGCATCATGTTGGTCACAGTTATTATATTACAGATGGCATTTTCCATCTATCCTCTGACAAAGTGCAAATGAAGAATGTTTCAATTAGCTCTGCTATGTAGATGAAAAGTCAGTAAACAGACTTTATTTTCCTTTAACTATTAAAAAAATTGTCTTTACTGGAGGAGAGGAGAGGAGAGGAGAGGAGAGGAGAGGAGAGGAGAGGAGAGGAGAGGAGAGGAGAGGAGAGGAGAGGAGAGGAGAGGAGAGGAGAGGAGAGGAGAGGAGAGGAGAGGAGAGGAGAGGAGAGGAGAGGAGAGGAGAGGAGAGGAGAGGAGAGGAGAGGAGAGGAGAGGAGAGGAGAGGAGAGGAGAATAATAATAATAATAGAGAAGGTGAGTATCACTCTTTCCATGGTAGTAACGCTTTATCCTGTCTGGGACTGAGACCTCTGATAATAGCAAAATCACAAGGAAACAGAGACCAATCAATGAAATTTCTTGGTGTGTGTAGAAGAGTACAAGAAAAGTGATTTTTCTGCTGGGATCCTTCCACTTCCTATGACTTCTGCATTAGTCCAGATTGACCAAGCTGGTTTTGAAATATTGTTTTCAACCTTGATTTTGATCTGTTCTTTTTAGGGGATTGAATTTAGATTTACAATTATACTCATTAAGTCTGTGTCATAGTTATTGCTCTCCCTAGTTTAGTATATTTTCTTGTGGGTTTGACTGACACGACAGCTACCCAAAGTTTTGCATATGCATCTCACATTTACTTCTCTTGATCCCTTAACCACCCCACCATGAGTGACCTGATCAACTTGTATAATGTTCTTAAGAAAACTTATCTGCTCATTGACCATCCTACAGCATTTGTTTATGTTTGGGAAGTGAAGGAATAAGTATAACCATAAGCAGTCTTCATATGGGAGATCTGACCTGTCTGTCACCCCCACTAAGAGCAGCCTTTTGAGTTTGTCCTGAAGTGAAGACTGAGTTAGCAAAACAGAGAAGGATAAGGTACAAGGTTTGTCACACCTTTTACCCAGCATCTCAAGGGTTAGCACACTCTCCAGTAGCACAGGAGACCCAGGTTCAATTCACTCTTGCTTCCCAAATCATCTCAGCATAGGACTGAAGGGGATATAGGTCACCAAGTCTCACTCCCTGTTATTGCAGGCAAGTGAATCACTTTTATTATTCCTTTCATAAACACACGAATCATTTTTATTTTGATTTAGGAGCATTCAAAGCCCTATCCCGCCTAGCCTCAAATGCACTCTTGACTTCTACATAATTCACCGTCGTAGGAACAACAAGAGTCTCTGCTGGTATAATTTTCTTCACTGTAGGGAATGTGCATGTCTTAAGATTGCTCAGTGACTGGACTCTTAAATTTGCTTAGGTTGCTAATAATTAATTGTGCTGCGATGAAATCTTGGCAGGTACCAAAATGACATTTTCAAACTTTTGCTTCTTGTTAATAATGTAAATGCAATTAAGGACAGCTGATAAAGAGGGCTGTAGTAGGTTGAAAATACAAATGGCAGAAGGTCAAATGTAGAAAAAAATTGTGGTGTGACAATCTATAATAGCTTTATTTTCTGAAGAAATGAAAATATTAAGATTAGCCATTTAAAGCCATACTTTGACCACAGTTTCTGGTAGACATTTGATATTCTTGTGAGTGTTTACATTCAGTGGAGATTTAACACTGATTAATTCATATATATATATAAGTAACTAAAAATGCCACTCGGATTTTTCCAGTATTCCTATGTGCAGAGATGCAATAAACAAAACCAGAACATAATCAAATCATCAAAATCTCATGGCATTTAACATTAATTTAATATTAGTTTAATGACTTTTTTTTTAGGTCATTATAAAACCAGACCTGCATTATCAGAGTCAACCTGGCTTTTCTGCCACAGTTTTTTTCCTCCTCTCTACACTTGGAAAATAACATTAAAAGCACTTTCCTATTTCTGTCATCTGTTTGCTTTTTTTTTTAAGTAGAAATCCCTCTGAGGTCTGGACTATGCCTCATTCTTGACTTGTGTCACACCTGATACACACCTTCATCCTGGGGCTGGCTTTGACTTCTGTCCTCTATAGTGATATAATAACAATACAAACAACAATAATAAAAATTTGTATTTTTTATCCTTTTTTATAAGGAAATGATAAAATTCTTAATGTTTTCTGCTTATTTTTGTGTCAAAAAGACACATACAACAGATTATAACTGGCAAAGTAATTCCTTACATTAAATTTGTGGACCATAAGCATTTAGTTACTACTCTATTCGTAGAACACACAAAAAATTCTAGTTTATGTAAAAAGGGAAGTCAAGTGAATTTGTTTCAAACAGTAGGGGGAAAAGAAGCAAATTTTAAGATCCTGCCCCTGCCATTTAAATATTTATTCCTTATATAAACAAACACAGATGTTAATAAAAAAATCAAACCTTGTGAGAATTGGCAGATATGAGGTGCCTTTCATTGATCTTTGTCCAACTGTACAGAAATGTACCAATAGTGATGCAATCACGTTTGCCAGTAGCTTTTGCATCATTAATTTGGCTTCTGCAAACAATAAGGTTTTATGGGTCCCCACAGTGATTATCTTGTGGACTGATATACAAGGCAAGAGCATTTTGTATCTAGATATTGAAACTATTAATTGCCTTGATGCCATCAAAGTCATAATCTTGCTGAGTAGAAGTGCTTGTGTATAATGCTCCAGCCTTCCCCAGATACTCGGAAGCTTATTTTAAAAGTGGATTAGCAAATCATATTTTCAGAGGTCAGTGAATTTATAAGTATGAGAGAAAAAAAGATTTAAATTGCAATCAAGGATGAGAAAGTTACATGCAGAAGCACAGAAAATAACAAGGATGATACTTAAAATGTTATAGTTATATTAATTGCCATAAATTTCTTCTTTTTTTTTTCTCCTGAGGAAATGTTCTGAAACAGCACAGTTACAACACAGTACCTAATCAAGCACTGACAGCCTCTGTTGTTTTGACTGGAGAAAAAATCACAGAAGTATAGAAGTGGAAGATCTCTGTCTTATCTTCAGAAGACAAAAAATTTGCCTACAGTCTCTTTCTCCTCATTCATCTTGACCCCAGAGCTGCAAAGATACATTTCCACACCCTTTCCTGTAGGTGAAAACAGTAGATTTTGAAGAACAGTCTATGCCTTGGATAGTTTTGCACAATTGAGTTTTTTTCTCTCTAATATTCATTCACTATTTGAGGTTGATGAGAGAGATTATAAAAACACAGTCTGAAGTATCAGTAGCATTTTTGCTGCAAGAAAATGGACTAACATTCACCTCTGCTTTCTTGATAGTGTTCTGAATGTAATGTTAAGAAAGGAAGTTGAATTTATACTACAAAAAGCTGATACTGGCTGTACGATTTTTATAGTTAATCAATAGCACTCCCTGTTACCAGAGAAATCTATAATATCTGCAGATTATAAAATCATTGCTTGACTGCTTTCTTGTGGTGTGCACTGAGATTTCATCTCCTGAGGTTTATATAGGATTTTGTATACCATGATCCAACACTTCTGTAGGCACTATAGATCCAGAGCAGATATGGTATTCACCCAAGGAGAATGTGTAAGAGCAATACTTGTTTCTATTCTTTTTCAGTATAAACCTTTATCTCCGTACTACAGAACACAAACAAAGTAAAAGCCTTCAGCACAATTATTCCTGAAAATATAAGACAATTGTGTTATTTACATTATCTGGTGTTGGGAACTATAAAGCTAAGCAATAGCGGTCTTTTGAGGGTTTAGAAGTCCGTATAGCTAGGGAAGACAAGTAGGTAAATCCAAGGTAGTTAGCTATTACTTAATCATTACCTAGCTAGCAAAGTGGCAGCTTTTGCCATCCTAAGTCAGGGGTTTAACTTACGAGAGGAACTTCTGTCTGGAGGCATAACTATCAAATAACCGTCACTTGGAAAGACTTTAGAATTGAGATTTATTTAAATAAATAAGGGTGTTTATGGTGCAGGTGTTTGCCAGCTTAGACTCTCTTCGTGGCTAAGGAGAGCTATTTGATGCAGTCAGTGGAGTTTCGAAATGCCACTTGCAGTAGTGTAGGGAAAAGTGAGATGACTTCAGTCACAGATATTGTAATCTGCTGTATTTATAGATGAGGAATGATAAATTAATGTATGGCCTTCTCATACAAAACCCCAAGTTTTCGAAAGACTGCAAGTCATAACAAGCATTGTAACATTGTCTTAGTTGTAGGAGTTTTTATTAACCTCATTGGTTCAGCTTCTGTGTAATCTCCAAAACTTTCCACAGGGCTATTTCTACTTTTCTCAAAGACTGTTTTCACCACCCATCATAGTCCTGCTCCACTGTAGTTATTTATCATCCTTGATTAACAAGGCTAGCCCTGGCCATACAGAGAGGGAAATACTATGAGAGCTAGATTTGGCCAGGAACAAGAAGCACAGCTGTGGAACATGACTTATTGCAAACCTCATATTCTTGTTTGTCCCTCAACAATCTCTTTACACAGATTCCTACAGTGATATCCTGCTGTTTCACTAGTACCTATTTGTAAAAGCCTACCCAACATGAACTAGAAAATCTACTTACTTAACTGATGCTTGAATAAAAATGTAAGTAAATAAGTCTTTTTTGTGAATATTCAAGAAACACTCAGATGTTTTCATGTGGTCTTTCAAGACAAATTGCTGAGAGAGATGCAGAGAAAGTCATATGGAGTCATATATTGCCAAAACAAAAATATTATTTAATTATCCAAATACTCTTCAATTGCAATTCAGAAAAGTGCAGGGTTGCATAAGCATTTCATCGTTTGTATATCTTTGAGAGAAGAAGGAAAATCACAGCCAGAGTTTGAGAATGTACAATGTATAAGGTCTTCCGTTTTAGCTTTTCAGGTGATCCACTAGAAGTGGCTGTAGCCTGTTCCTTCCAGAAGCCCTTTCAACCAGTAAATAATTATCGCATTATTTCGCATGGCATTTCTGAGTCTATTGATTTGCTTTCACTGGAACGCTAATGCACTGCAGACTTGTAGGAACTTGATGGATCCCGACCCAGCCTCTCCTCTGAGGCTTGCTTCAGCATCTTTATTCGGGTTGAGCCATGCTTTACAAATGCAACAGAATCATGAAAGAGTAGGAAATTGAGCTATATCAACTTCATAGAGTTCATAGATATTCTTTAAAGGTTCAAAATGCCCTCTCCTGCAATTCTGTCACTTCTCTCATATTTTTTTGCAGACAATTCTTGTTATTTGAATTTCAAGTACAACAAAGTGTGTGTCCTTCTTTTTTATTACTAATTAGGTTAGCAGTTTTCTGTGGTTGGAAGGTAGCTTTCAAGTCCTGTGTTTGTACAGTCCCTTTCACATTGCTTTCATACTTGAGGTAAGGCAAGAACAAAAAGGGACAATAAAATTTCTTCTTATATTTAAATACATGAGCTCCCTGTCTACCTCGTTTTCAGTATGCACCAATTTTAAGCGATGAACCACATTGTTATTTCCTCCTCTTAAACAGCTGCATGTAGTGAGTAAAATTTCTTCCTGTTAAACTCCCTTGTTTTCAGTGGTATTTCAGCAGGGATAAATCTGGCCCTGGATGTCTAACCTATGCCTTGGACAAGCAAGCAGAATTAGGGAATTGAATTAATTGTCTTTGCCTCAATTTGCAAACTGTGCAGTAATACGCACATTTAATTCAATCTTTGCATATTATTTTCTGAGCAAGGACACAATTGGCTACAGATTTGACATCTTTGTGACAGTGAGTCTGTGGCTGCACTGAAAAGAAAGGGGAATGAACAGGGTCACAGAGAGGACAAAGGGAAAAAATAGCTGTCTAAATCATATATCATTAAAGTGATGTTCATTGAATTACCTCTCTCAGGGCCTGTCAAAACATGTGGTGCCCTTGCAATATGATGTGAATTAAATGCCTTCTGGCCCCTGAAATATTGTTTTCAAGGCCAAATGTGTACTTTCACAGTTTCCCTCTAGTAACTACTAAGAAACATTTGAAACATGCTGATTGACTCCTATGATTAGCAGGAACAGAGGAATACAGCAATGTGTGGTAACTGCTTTCAAGAGAAAGACTGGATATGTGCCTATTTGTAGGATTTTAGTGCTGGTCACTGCTAGCCCCATCTACTGAGAAATTGGTCAACACATGTTAAAATTGCCCCAGGAGAGAAAAATATAAGCAGAATCAACTCACCGAGTTCCTTCAGTGGTTGTTTTATTTCGTCCTTTATGAGTGGGTAAAGGGTGTAATGATTGTCAGAGCATTGGGAGAGCCCATACAGATGTCCTATGGGCTCAAAGGTTGACCCCACCTTCTTGAGAATGCAAGATTCTTTGAGGTCTGCAACCACCACCTCAGCAATCAGTCTATTACAACTATTCCACAAAGACTGGTTTCCTCCCAGCAACTCAGATCACCGCAGTACAAGACAAGTGGATTTCTTTCTCTCCCAAAGAATTTTTTATTTTGGGCTAATTTTCTCCAATTAGGAGTTTTTCCTGTGTTCACAGCTGCTCTTACATGATGCCATTGTTTGGTCACTGACAAAAGATTGCAAGATCTGCTATAAGTAAGTAGAAAAAGTTGGTGACTACCTGGAAGTTCTTTATAATTTCAATGTTTTTCAGCTCTATGTCCATCAAGAGGCATACTGATTTCTCAGTTGCTGTGCAGCCTCAGGGATTTGTCCCGAAATTGCTGTCTGTAGGACAGGGACAAATATAGTTAATACATGAAGAAGTGAAACCTTACATACAGAGATATGCTGTCAAAAAATGTGACTTTATGGAGAAAAATGGTGCCATTATTCATCTTAGACATGTGAACATTTGAAGGGGGGTGTGTGACCTCACTGACAAATTCAGGTATTCAAAATTCATAATAATGTCCCTCCAAAACTGTCACATTTAACACATTTATGGTAATAAGAATTGAGTTCTTTCTCTCTCTCTCTCTCTCTCTCTTTTTTTTTTCTATTTTATTTTTTTTAAGCCTGTAGGGTAGATTTGGGTTATGCATGTAAGCTTTTCTCTGAGATGATATTAACCAGACTTTTACTTTATCTGTCCCTCTCTCTGCCTTTTAGTGAAAGCTGCAGTGGACAGATAACCTTTTTTCATTCTTGAAACCACAGTTTTGAAGAAAAAGAAATATTATAATGCTTACAACAGAAATGCTAAAATCAACATATATTTATTGATCTTAATTATAACAGCTTTGTGATTTCCAGAATTGGCATAATTTTCTATCCCAGAATCGTGGGATGAAAATCCATGAGAAACTATTATGTACAGAAGCCTCCAAAGATATCTCTGAGTTAAATATTATAATTTTTGATATCTTAAAGAAATTTATATAAATTAAACAACATGGAAATGACCTGAGTCATATCACAGCAGAGCAGAGATAGAGATGTAGAGCTCGAAACAGTTTGATCCTGGTGCTGCTCTCTATATGAACCACGCAGGAATACTATTCAAGAACCTCTGCCTTGACTCCACTTTACCAAGAGGTCCTGCAAATTTATCTTTCAGTGAGTTGTTTTTCTAGCACTAAAAAACTGCAAACACCATAGTGGTTTTAGTTAGTTGGTTGGTTGTTTTTTTTTCTTTAATTCGTTTCAAAGCATACACTGTATTTTAAGAAAGGATGGGCAATAGTGGCCTCCTTTTATTCTGTGAATCTTGCAAAAGTCACGTCCAGGTAATGAAGGAAAGAGCAAGATTACAAATCTTGATGTTCATGAAGAAAATCTTTGCGATGTACCATAGTGTCTGCGCAACACATGAAGATGCCTCCACAAGATGACTGAACGATAAGAGTTTTCATACCCTTTCATAATATCCCTCTAGTGGTTGACAGTGTCTGTATCATAGAAAGACATTTCTTCAATGCATTACGCTTTTACTTAGCAATTACTGATAGTGAATGAGTTCGTATTCAGTATTTAAGAACATCACCTGTGAGCAACCTTCTAATTCATGAACAATTGTACTTATTTTTATGGTCCAGAAGATATTCTCTGTATAATCTCTTTATATGTTTCAATTTTGAAAATCTCAGTTTAATAGCAATCTTTAAAGAGAAGATGCGTTTTCTTCATTAAGAGACCTCAGCACAGATATTCCTCAGGTGAATTAATTATTATGTATCTAGGAAAACATTGGATAGTGAACATTGGGAACCCAGTGGCTGTGTTTCAACAGTTTTGTAGTAGTCATTCCTGTAGCCTCCATATCCTTGTCTTCACATTGCCTTGTTGCCTTCATATTGTCTTGGGAAACAATTGTCTTGGGAAGAGAAATAGGGAAAATTTATTGGTATGCAGTGAGCACAGACAAGCCACATTGTCTTGCTAGATCAAAAACACGACAGCAGGCTGAGGAAGGAAGACTGTGATCCTGGTCACTGCATCTCACCTGCTCCAAAACAAGAAAAGCTGCTCAGTGTTTGAATGTTGTTTGACTTACATTCCTTGGTAGGAAACAGATTTTGAAGAGCTGGTCTTATATATGAGGAATGGATAGTTCCCATAATAAATATGAGAGCAAAATATCTGGCACATTTTCATTCAAATAGCCTGGGGTGTGTTCTTATCTTGGTATCTCACCTCTCTTGTTTTCATGCTGTGATGAAATGGACAGTGCTTGGTTTTTGATCTTCTGTAACCCGTTATTATTTTTTTGGTAATTCCAAGGTGCTGAGCTCTTCTGTGAAATGCTGAGCACCCTGACGTTTCAGTGATTGCCAATTAAAGGTGTGCAGCACCTTTCAAGACTGACTTACAAAAGCAATTGTGTTGAAAGGGAAAATTAGTCGTGTCCTGTTAATTACAAGTTCAATTAAAACACAAGCAGCATCAAAAACACAAGTCAAAAAGAAACTCAATGCATAATATATTTGAAACATATAAAAGGGAAATATACGTTTTTATTAGTTTGAATGTTAACGCGCTCATTAGATTGCCCAGTTTATTATGCAAGTGCGCCTGCTCCTGCCGTATGCTACATAGCAGTCAACGGGAACATTTCAAGGATGAAATAAAAGGGAAAACAGTAAGTATTGAGCATGAACAGTTAAAAAGATAAACTAGACAGAAAATTTATTTTTGCAGACATGGTACGCCCATTTCATCAGGGAGAAACATTAATTTTTCTGAGATGTAAGTAAAATAGTAGGGCGAGTTGGCTTAGGAGACACAGAGATGCAGATTTGGGTTGACAATATTTATGATGACCACAGCTTTCCTGTTTTACCCCTTTACCCTAACATAATTGTTTATGACTGGACAAATCATGTTTTTCTCATTGTAATGTCATTGCAATTTATGATTATATAAGACGCATGAATAGATTTTTTGGTTTTATATACTTTGCCTTCCATTTTAATGCCACCCAAGGAAAATACATACCTAAAGCTCTGTATTTTACTTTTTATTAAGTACCAAATGGTATAGCCTTTTTTTTTCTTCTGTTTCTTCATTATAACCAAGATGTCGGTTAAATTTTTTTATGGAATCACTTTCAATTGGAGATTTCAAGTTGATTTCCACTTTGATTTTGCACTAAATATCAACCCTAATGCAGGTTTTACATGAATATAGGGAAAACCCATCTACATCGGGTGGACGTAGCTTTGTGGGAAACTTCGTACACACCTCCAAGCAAAATTTTTTTTCCTGGAATGGAAGAAATTACACAGACTTCATGAAGTCCATTGGGACACTCATAGCAATTTCAAGTGAAGTATATGCAGGTGTCATGGAGAAGACCTTACAGTAAAATGTACATTATCTATGAACTGTAGGTGAAAACTGCTCTGACAGTAGCCAGTCTACACAGAATTCAACCAGTGTGTGGAAACTAATATTCCCTCCCTCATGGGCCTGCTCCCTGCTACCCAGGGGAGAATCCCAAGGAAACCTCTTAGAGGATCATGCTAAGTTAAAGATGTCTATTATTCCAATGGCTGTGGAAAATCATTAATTCCCATGCTCACTAGCTCTAAAAGTTTGATTGTTTCCCAGATTAAGATACTTCAAAGGCTCAAGGATCTATAGAAGAAAAATAAACTATCAAAATCCTCATTAATGTCTTTGTACTGAATTATTTATTCTACAAAATATAGCAGAATGTACATAAGAAAACGCTGATGTTACAGTCATTTTCTGAGCACAAAAGCTTTGCCACATCCAAAATCCTACAGATTTCTGAAACAAATTGTATAACAACTCATGACAGCCCATATTATTATCTCATGGAGGGAATTGTATGGAAGTCTTTTATGGAAACCTCAAAATAATAGCTATAGACAGATCTGGTTAGAAAAGTCTTTTTTTTCCATTTTAGAAGAACCTTTTTTTTTTTTTTTTTTTTCCTGTAGAAATCCATTTTTTTCCAGGAAAAAAAAGTCAAGTCCTCAAATTTCAAAAATTTTCATGCAAAGTTATAGGGGCAAAAATGCAGCAATGGATATTATATTCATGCTTTTCATGCTTTACATTTTTAATATTTTCACTATCTTCTGGGCAATTATTAATAAAGAAGTGTTCTCAATGTCTATAAAAGGAAGGGAATTTTACCCTTGCCTTTTAGAAAGCACATGAGAAGCTAATATCAAGACAGTTACTGAGGGTGTGAAGTGTCAGCATGCAAGATTAAAACATATTAAAAAAAAATACTGGAGGCCTTATAAGGTATTAATGTATATCTTTATTCATATCTCATTGTGTACTGATCTTTCTGTAATAAAAAGGAGCGCACACACCAACACGTACAACCCTACATAAATATATACACATAGAGTTATAAAATAATAATTTATATGGGTAACCCAAAGGGAAACCAGCAGAGATATTCAGATTTAACTGACAAGCAGTAGCTGCGAAGCTTCAGTTCTGGTATATACCTAAGGGGCAACATTTTAGAAAAGAACTAACAAGGAGATATTGTATTAATATTAATACAGTTTTATTTCCAAAGGGAAAGTATGATCAAGTACTGATTGGTTTTTTTGTTTTTGTTTTTTTTATTTCTGTGAAAGTTGAAAACAAACCTATCCTAACTTAACCAATTGCCCTCTTTTCATATACTTCTGTTAAACTACACGGAAAAAAAAATAAGCCATGGTGAATAATGAAGTTAACAAAGCCATACACCTCAGATAATGTGTGATGAACAAGGCTCAGTGCCAAACATTTTTAGCCAAATCAAGTCAGTCTATTCATGTCCAAGTACCACAAAATCTGCTTTTACGAGGATAACTATAACTTTTGCGTTAGAAAGGAACAAATGAAATCCTAAAATCTTTGTGTGCAGCTATCCTGAGTAAATCTATAGTGATGAATAATATGAAAATGCATATTTTATCTTTACTTAAATCTAGGCTCCATAGCTGATGAAATTTTATAGCAGATTACATATTATCTGGAGAGCCAGAAGGCCAAGATACATTTCCTTTTGCTGTAGCACCTTACTCAAGGGCAGTCTTTCAAGGTCTCAAGCCAAAAGCCAAATTTCAGACATTTTATTAAGTTTCCCATATTTGAAGGTTTTATTTCTTGGCTTTATCTTTAATAAATCAAGAGCAACAAGCAATGCCTGAAGGCATGAGTTTATTTCAGATACATTAATTTTCATCATTTTGGATGTCTTTTTCTAACAAGGCTACCTGACGCACCACTGGATGGTCTGATGATGACTGGCTGAAAAAGTCACTTCAAACTCTGTAAAGAAAGAAGTATATCTGCCTTTTCCTTCCCTCATTCCTCTTTCTCTCTTCCTATCTAACCTCAGCTCAGGAAGAGACTCTGCTATCTTAAAAGCAGTAATGTACTTAAAAGTGGAAAATATCATTGATTTTAGTGGGTTAAAGCATTTCTAACATTCTACATTTTCTGTCCAATCGATTTGTGTTAACTCGCATTATAGTTCAGTTTCGGGGAAAAAAAATCAAGTTTAGAAACAGATTTAAAAAATAATTTCTGTCTAGGAATGACCTTAAAAAAATCTGTATATGGTTTTGATTTCAATCTCTACAACAAGAAAAAAAACACATTAAAAAAACCCGACAAACAAACAGCTATAGTCACATCTAGTCTTTAAGTCTCCCATTTTCCTTTTTCCTTCTTTGCAAACCTTAAACTTTAATTAGGTAGATACTTCTGCTGTATCAGGACATTTACATGACTATGCTGTTGATGAACAGATTAACTTTGAAATCTTCAAGATATATTGGTAAACTGTATAATGAAGTTTTAAAATAAGAATAGTCAAGAAGATCCAGAATGTAAAAGTTTTGTAAGAGACACTTTGAAAGAACGTTGACACAGCTACTACCAAAAAGCAAAGGGAGGTTATCTGAATATACAAAGCAAGTTTGAAGACACTTGAAGTGCATTTAAGACGAAACCACAGATTTTGGAACTGGAGAACTCAGCAGATAATGCAGACCTTTTTCTTGCCATCTATACCCACTAAGAAAGCCATGTAGCATCAGGAAACTCAAACTATACCCTGCAGACCTTGGGTCTTGCTTGCCAATATTCGTTAGACTACTTAAGTTTCTTTTGATATGTACAGTGCAAAACTGCCTCAAATATTACAGTTCAATACTCTAGCAGTGTAGAGTATATCATAAGATGAGAATAATTACTTTTGATACAGACGTAATTCTTATTTATATGCTAAAAAATTATACAACATATTCACAACATCAAGAATTTTTTATTTATAGTTTATTTATATTTATAAAACAATAATTTATATTGCTTAATAAAGCTATTCCCTGATCTTTTGTTGTGAGGTTCAACATTTCCACTCACATATAGACATCTATGTTTAACCCCCTTATACAGAACTCCTTTTGTTTTTTTCTGTGTCATTCTCACTGCTTGTACGGTGTAGAATGAAGGTACAGAATGGGCACTAGACTTTTTAAGCTTCTCAGCACTATTTGAAAATCTCTCTTTTCCTCACTGAGTAGTAGAAAAACTCTTGTCTCGATCGACATTTTACAACACAATGTAATTTTGAGAATGCAGACATACAAATCTGTCTAGTTCTATTCAATGTACTGCTTTCTTTGGCAGCTAAGTTTTCCATCAGTCAGCCAAACCCTTCCTTATACAGTGTTCCTGTGCAATTAAATTCTTGATCCCAGTTCCCTTTATGCTAACCACTGAAAAACACAGATTTCGCATGGCAACTCCTTCCATAGAGATGGACAAGTGCTTTATGAAAGCCCATGTGTTTTCTGCTTCAAAGCAAAGAGAGCGTTCTGTAGGTTGAGTCTCCAGAACAACTAAAAAAAAAACGTGATAGCAGAACTCAGGCTGTCCTGCTTGTTTGTGTGTACATAAACATAAATTATGGTTGTCTTCCATTGCTGCTGCCTATATGACACTTACAGGAAGTGAACAGGTCAAGTCATCCATGTCTCTGGAGCTAAGGAAACTCACTTACAGAAGAGTACTAATAATTGCCTGAAGGAGACCACTAAGCATCCATTTAACTCCCACTACACAGATTATACTGAAGGAAAATCTTCTGAAAAGAGAAATTATGTAAACTAAGAGTTCAATATTATAATACTGCAATCTTACATGATTTTTTTCATTGGAAGAAACTCCAAATCACTACCTAAACAGCATGTACTAGAACCACATATAACTTTAAACATGGTGTGTCTGCTCATAAGGGCTGCTTTAGCCCAGATTTCTGAGCAAACACCCTATCTTCATTTACAACAATTTATTGTGTACATAAAGAGAAACACAAAAGCCAAGTTTTCTTATATATACAGTTGGCATAGATGTATAAATAAAAGTGTCTGGACTTTCACAGATAACCACCATCTGTTAGCTAGCACCCATGAACATCAGGACATAGTCAAAGTGTCATACTTTTTCTTAAACAGAAGTCTTCCCTATTAGCATTGCATACAGTAAGATTGGTTGTACTGTCCAGAAACAGGAATGAAGCTCAGGAAATCTGAATGCAACATCTAGCTCTGACCTAAGGTTGATTCACAGGAAATCTCTGCAGTCCCTTTTTCTCCTTTCGTCTCTTCTTTTGTTGTAATTTTTTTGCACAGGAAATTAATTCTTGTACAAACCTTGGAGCAGAGAGGCCAATTGACAGGATAGTAACATGTTGAAATTACTATTGTTCTTGAATGAATTGTAAGTTGTTGCTGTGAAGAGAAGATACCATTGAAAAAATCTTTGTCATAGAAAGAAGTGCAGGAAGAATGAAAAGCAGTCAGTATCTGGTAAAAAAAAATTAAATTAAAATCTATTTTCTTCTTCTGCAATGCATGTCTTTGAAGAGATAAAGAGTTTGACTACAATAGAGTTTGTGAAATGGGCTGATACAGTATTCATGTGCAGATGGAGTAGTCATGAGAAGAAAGATACAAGATCAATCAAAACAGTTATCTCTGTCTTTATGGAAAAATCACAAACTATTAATGACAAAAAATATATCTAATAGTAATGGGATGAGTCTCAGAGGGAAATTCCTCTCTGCTGAGGGAAAAAAATGAATTATCTTTTGGTTAATAATTTTTTTTTTTATTTGGATATTTCTTACAAGAATGTCACAGAGAATTATTTTTTTTGATCCTTGAACACATGTAGTTACAGTGTATATTGGACATGTCAAGCTCCAGGAAATGCTCTGCTCTGTTTTATTCTTCCAGTCATCAACAATCCATATTTCATCTTGAATAAAGAAGTCTTAATATTGTTACTATTCAGCATTTTTTTACTTACGTAGCAGAGTCAAGGAACTTCTGGCTGTACACTGGTTCGAATGCAAGGAAGAGCAATCTGAACATTCCAACAGGATGCTTGTGTTGGCACTTAATTGTTTAGTAATGCTAGGATCCATTTTGAGATATGGAGAACTAAATTAATAACAAAGGCTCATAACAAGTGTTCAGTTTGGTTTGCCCAATATATTTTACAGCATATATGACTCCAAGTATCAAAAGTGGTTTTTTCATTACAGTTAGCCATTATACATCAAAGCAGTGATTCAAATCGAGTTCTGCCTTTCAATGTAATTTGGCTGCCAACTACCTTCAACTTCTTCTTGGAAGGAAATTTGTTTTCTCTGGTTTGGGATTCATACGAACCACACTGTGCTTTGGGAACCTTTGGGCTGTAAGGAATCACAGGATGAGAAATGTTATTATTCTGAAAAGGCAAATGCAATATTTACAACCATCATGAGATCTAGATTGCTTACCTTGAGGTAGCAATGTACACACCACTTGAGCTTCCCGTTACCAGAGGTAGAAGCCATTTCTTTATAGAAACTGTATTGTCTCCGTCAGCTGCTCAAATAAAGCAGTTTCTCCTGATTTACCTCTGAAAGCATAACACTTCAGATATTGCTTTTCTTACAGAATTACCTTTCAAATCATTGAGTGGTGTTTCATTTTGTGTGTTAAATGAAAAGCTGGAAAACCAGAGCTCTGTTTAATGAGATTAGCAGGTACTAGTTTGAGCACACAGCTTCTCTTTATGTGATAATTTGCTTGGATTAGGCAAAGCAGTAGGTAAATAAAGAAAATCTGAAAAGCTGAGCAGGTAAAAAATAATAGGAAATTCAGAGTATAAGAATCTTGGATTTAATATAATGCCAATTTAGCACAAAGAATGACAATGAAAAATAAGAATACGCAGGTTTCTCTCAGCTCTATTCTACCTTTACTAAACTTGTAAATTAGCTTACATTATGAGTAGAGTTTTTTTTGGGGTTTAAGGATTCAGGAGTACTGTATTTAGGGAGATGTCTTGTTGTTACCTGGTTTTAGAACCATATATGTTGTACCTCAGCATGAAAGTTGTTCACCATTTTGCTATCCAGATTCTTTCATAAATTCTTACTCAGGATTTGCAATAGTTAGTTCTTCATAATTTCATCTAAAGAAGCCAAAAAGGAACAAGGTAGAAAGACTACAAGGTATCTGTTGAAGTCACACCCTGGAGCAGAATCCAGCATTTTCAATAAAGCACATACAGCAAAGAAAGAGATACAAACCAACCCCAGCCAAATAGCTAGTCTAAAAAACCAAGGTAAGTAAATTATTAATGCATGACAGAGAAATCCAAAGTTAAGAACTCTTTCTTGAAATTAAGCAGCCAAATCCCTTTTTCCAAGGGTCACAAATGCTTCTTTTCTTTTTGATGGACAGTCACTAAATGCCAGATCATGTCGTTTTTTAATCTAGGGTTCGGCAGCCAGGGTCAGCAAACTTGTCTCTAAACAGATTTCTAAACCACAGCATCACCTACCTCAAACATGCCTTATACATCGAGATGCAAACTCTTCCTGTGTACTCCATATTTTTTAATTCTGAAGCTGATCTGTTGTTCAAGACAAAGTGCCAGATATATTGGACCACAAAGATTGAACAAGGTGGATTCTGAGTGTGGTGCTCAGTAGCTCTTTGTTATACTGTTTCCCTCAGCTGATTTCAAGGTAAAAGACTACTTCTGAAATCTTCAAAGAGAATTTTAAATTATTTAAAAAAGAGGCTCAGAAAATGCTAAAATACCTTTAACACTAGATGGCAGCTGAGTGAGAGTTCTTATGTGCTTTTCCTTGGATTAGACAACAAAATTCCACCTTCATCTTATTCTAGATTTTGGCATGAAACTAGTGTTTTGATTTCTAGTCCCTAAGAGGAAGTCTATGACAAATCCACACATAAACTGAATTTTAAATCCAGTTGCTAGTCTTTATATTTTAAGAGCAACTTACAGAAACAAAATTTTGTGCTTGGTATGTAATTCACTTATCTCCGAGTCCTGTACTAACATTACATAATTTTTTGTTTGGATATTGCTTGGAAAAAAGAACCTTCATTTTTTGTATGCTGTTTGTCAACTAGTTAGTTAACTAGTCTGATCTTCCCCTCTTTATCATATATATAATGAAATTTTGCCATTGAAGAACAAGTGCAAAATTCCTTTGTTTCCATGTTTAGATAATTTTTCATGAAACAAATAATCTTTGAAAATGTGCTACAAACAATATACTGATAACTTTCTCCTCTAGTCAAAAACTACATAGGAAAAGAGGAGTTAATATCCATATTGTACCTTATAACACATTCTTTTTTATTTCTTAGAGGTGAGGAGCATAATAGAGTAAAACACGGAATAGATCTTTAGACTTCAAACCCACAAAAAAAAATCTGTAATTATTAAGATAATTCATTGTAGAATTGATAAGTTAAATAGAAAGTATTTATTTTCATCACAAACCAAAAAGGAAATAAAAGAAAATACAGAAATTGGACAAATTAGTGGTCCTTCATAATGACAGACATGATTTCAAGAAGCCACCATCTGGATACATATTAAGAAATAAAACATAAACAAATAAGCTTGCAATTATACACTTATGGAGTCACAACTTCATAACAAATACCTTCACACAACATCTGATAGTAATACACTCATAGTTATACACTTCTAGGTCTTGGGTTTTCAAAAAATTTCAAAGCCTCCATAAAATCTTGTTAACATGTAAACTACGTTTTAAGCTACACGTTGAGGGAAATAAAAATCTTCTGAGTATCTCAATCACTTAGCTTCTCTAATGGTCTTATACCTTTTGCGGATCAGGAGATATGGAGATACACAGTATGCACTGCAATGGGGAGAAAAACTAGTGTTGGTGGGTCATCTTTATCATTGAGTGGAGTAAGTGTGGACGAACTTCTCCTTACATCTCTCTCATATCCAAATTCAAGAGCTTCCTCAAACAATGGGCATATCTAAGACAGGAAAAGGTTTCATTTAGGTATAGGAAGTTTTTAAGATGAATATTTATCAAAATTTAGTTCCTGCTTTAGAGAAATAAATAGATTTCAAAAGAAAAAAAAAAAAAAAAGAGACTGTTCTGTCATGCAAACATGTCCTTTATTCCTCCAGACTCTAATTTCTCTTTATGCTTCTGTGTCAATTTCATATTGGAGAATAAAAACCTTCCATTATGATTTAAAGACCCTAGACTGTGGAGAAATCAGGACACATCTAAATGTATTGTTCTTACAGTAAACTTTCTTCAGTTAAAAAAAAATATAGATCTCTCTTATTCATTTCTCATCAGATGAATTTCAAATTATAAGTATGTACTAAAATTCCATTTTTCATGACTTCTTATGCATGTTTACCTCAGTATATATGTATATACATGTGATATTGAATCTCTTTCTTAAAAATATCTCTAGGGTAAGTTAAAGAATACTGAACCTCTATCAAACTAAGGCATGATTTCCATTTCCTGAATTTTCTCTTTTATACCTTTTCAAATGTTCCAGTTTTCCAGCATTACTCTGTAAATGTGAGAATTTCAAAATAATCTCGAGTGCTCATAATATCACTTCTTCTTTCTCCTCCTTTCCCTGTCCCAAGCAGGGAGTGACCTAAGGGAGCACCATGAACACTGTCTTCCTTGGAGATCATAGAATCATAGACTCATAGAACTACAGAACAGTTTAGGTTGGAAGGGACCTTGAAGATCATCCAGTTCCAACCCCCATGCCATGGGCAGGGACGTCCCATGGCCCAATCAGACTGCCCAAGGCCCATCCAACCTGGCCTTGAACGCTTCCAGGGATGGAGCAGCCACAACTTCCCTGGGCAACTTGTGCCAGTGCCTTACCACTCTTGTAGTGAAGAAATCGCTTCTTATGTCTAGTCTAACTCTGCCCTTCTGCAGTTTATATCTATTTCCCCAGACCTATCACTACAAACCTTTATGAATAGCCCCTCCCCAGCTTTCTTGCTGCCCCTTCAGGTACTGGAAAGTCGCTATAAGTTTTCCTTGGACTCTTTTGTTCTCCAGGCTGAACAGCCCCAACTCTCTCAGTCTGTCTCCATAGCAGAGGTGCTCCGGCCCTCACATCATCCTTGTAGCCTCCTCTGGACCAGTTCCAACAGCTCCATATCCTTCTTATGTTGAGGATTCCGGAACTGGACCAGATGCTCTGTCACTGAAGGCTTACTGTGTGCAGGGAAGGCCACACTAAATGTGGTTATCACCACTCACACCCTTCTCAAGTACTCCTTATTGAGAACAGAAGTAAATCCAGTTCTCTTCTCACACCCCCCTTCTGGCTCTACTCTTCCTTTCTCAGGAACTTTCTACTAATCCGTTGCTTTCAGAGCAGTGAAAATCAGGAGAGAGAGGACTGTAGGTTTCCTGAACTGCTGCAAATTCTATTCTTCTTTTGCTCAAGAATAAAAAAAAATGATGTTTTCTCTACTTTGAGTGAATCACTACACTAATAGAGTATAATTACAATATTATAGCACTCTTAGCTGGACTGTCATATGTCTTGTGAGGGGGACTGAAGTACAAGTTTGATAAATCTTCACCTTTCATCCACGATCTTTACAAGGCTTTCTCAGTTGCAAGTACAGCTGACCAAAATCATGGGCTGGAATTAATTTATATTACTCTGTAGAGTAACCCAAATAATATTTATAATGCAATCAGAAATTTTTGCTCCATGTTTCTAACAGAACGATGCAAAAGCAGGGTATCTAGACAGCACTGAAGATTCCTGTCCCAGGTTTGACCCTGGCCAGTCCCTGCAGTTTTCATTTAGAAGAGAACACTTGCCTCTCAGACATTATCACATGAGTTGTGCATCTAAGCAGAATTACAAAACAACTAGAAGGCAGATCACCTCTGATTTACTTGCCTTCTCAAGAGGGTGTTAGCTGCCGTATTCCCTGAATGTTCTCTGAAAATATGTTGTGTTGTACGTGCAGGAATGAATAAACTTCAAATCTCGTTTCTTCATCAGACTTAAAACACTAATATAGATTGACTTTCAGCACATTTTAAGAGTATTATTTCTCTGTGTAAATTTGGCTAATCAATCTGATGTGCAATTTTGCATTTTCTCTGATTGCCTTAGGGCTGAAAATATTTACTTTTCTGTTTGTTTGTCTTGAATATCTTATAGCTGAAGATTTTCCTCCTAGGGCAATTCTGACTTTTATGAACAGGAACCCTTGACTTTGTCAATATCTATTAAAGAATAGATCATCACGATCCTTCTCCTATCAGGGAAGTAATCTGTTGTAAAATAACACAACAGCCATGGCCCCATACTCTGAAGCCTCTTCATTATTGAAAAAAAAAGCAATGAATCAGCTTCAGTTGGCAGTATATCTCTCCCAAACAATCTACTTTTTCCTTCTCATATTTTTGAGTGATTCAGAATCATTATAGCAACCTTCCAGTACATGAAGGGGGCCTATAGAAAAGCTGGAGAGGGGCTACTTGTGAAGGCTTTTAGGGATAGAACCAGGGGGAATGGGTATAAACTGGAGAGGAGCACATTTAGACTGCACATTTGGAAGAATTTCTTCACCACGAGTGTGGTAAGAAACTGGCCCAGGTTTCCCAAGGAGGTTGTGGCTGCCGCATCCCTGGAGGTGTTCAAGGCCAGGTTGGATGGAGCCCTGGCAGCCTGATCCAGTGGAATGTCCCTGCCCATGGCAGGGGGGATGGAACTGGATAATCTTTAAGGTCCCTTCCAACCTTAACTATACTATGATATTGCGATACTATGATACTATGATTTATTCTTTTCATAGGATGCACTTTTGTTTCTACATAAATTATGAGTCACAGCTGGGGAAATCAATTTTTAAGGTCAACTAGTCAAAATCCGCAACTTTCTCTCAACTAAATGCTCCTAGACAAAAATGTTAGACCAAAGTGTTATTATTTGCTTCAGAAAGTAGAAAGGGTCAGCAGAACAAAAGCTGTAATATAAATACTTTACACGTTAAATACAAGATTTTTTCAGTAAGTTTTACCTAATGTGCAAGGGGAAATGGAAGCACTATGAATCTATCATCACTCCAGAGTACTTCAAACACCCAATGAGATAAGGAAGTGCTATCATCCTTGCCTCGCAGGAGTGAAAAGCGACTAAGAACAGCACATAGAAATACTTAAACCCCTGAATAACTATTTAAATAAAAAGTACGAGCTTTTGAGCAAGTCTGAAATTCTGAAAACCTGTACTTTAACACAACTTCAATGATAGAACTGTGGAGTATTTCTCATCCCTTAGATGTATCTAGGCCTGCTTCCTCTTGTGACTAAGGCAACTATTGGTGAAGGAGCAATATGGATTTACATCATTTCAGTTTGCAGAGAAACTGCTCATTTCCTAGGAGGGTGCTTTGTGGACTGTAAAGAAGCTGCCACTATCTCCATCCCCAGAAGGCTTATGTTAAAAGAAGTTTGAAACAAACTGAGTTCTTTGGAAGAAAAAGCATAAATTCAAGTGAAGATTAAGAAATATGAAAATACAAAATTATTCCTTATTTTGGTACGTAAAAATAATTTATCTAGCACCTAATATTTGTGGGTCATCTGATGCTTTAGTTAGAGTAGCCAATTTGTAAAGTTAGCCACTTGTCTGTATTTAAAGAAGTCTGTATAAAACTGCAGAACCATCTAAAATTTACAGTGCCTCAAGCTAGTCATTTCTATTTTCATTTCATTTCCATATGTGCTTGGTAAGAGTCTCTTGTAACAAGTTTCTTCTCAGAGAGCAATTTCCAAATTCCCTTAATTTATACCAAGGGTCTGGTCCAAGAAACACTTGTACATTGAATTGACTTCATATGAGTAAAGTGGTAGTACAAAAGTTGAATATAACTAAGTATAACTGAACACATGAATAATTACAAACCTGATCTTGTGACTTATAATATTAACTCATCTTTGAAATTTTATTTCCACATTCTGCTTTATAATGGAAAAGCATAAATAACTAGACAGAGGAGAACTCACAGACCTCTGTGCTAAAAGTTGTTGACTAGATAAATGAAATAATTTTTTCTTTCTACAAACTCCAGCTGGTGTGATCTTGGCCTTCAGTATCTACTAATTAAATGGCAGAACGTTTGAGATAAAAAGTTAATTTACTAATTAAATGACAAGTATGCTTTATAAATTGTCTCTTCGGCTTATTGTGCATTTAGAGAATTAATTAACAATACAATCAGGCTGCAGTTGTGAGATGCCAATATGGAAGTGATTTGAAGATACTTTCACTTCTGTTTTCTATCTCCATTTTTACAACAGCTGCACCATAATGAAGATGCTTGACTCTCTTAATTTGTCTCTGTAAAATTAAAAAGGGTTTGTGGTTTCTTGCTCAATGGGAGCACAGACAGAATGGTGCATTTAACTGTACTTTTCTGATCAGATAGGCATGATGGTGCAGTAGCAAGTTGCCATCTATAAATGGGGGCTATAAATTTGGTTTGTCATTAGATTGTGTTCTTCTGGTAAAGTATTTTAAAGATAGTGTAAAAAGAGAAAGTATAAATACAATTTAACTGAGGTCCTCAGTAAAAATTAATATCAAAGAATTTGCCTTTTGTAAACAACATTAACAGCTAGTGTCTTTATTGTAAGTGTACATCAATACTTTTTTTATACATGCCTAAACTAGCTAAAAAGTGTCTGTTTTGGGAACAGCTAAAGTATAATGGAGCTAGCATAAGAATCCATGGACTAATGCCCAAATGATTTTTCCCCTTCCTCACTACTTCTGGGAAATCTCTGTTGGGTAAAAACAATCTTTCTTGATTTGTTTGACCTTTGAATGGCACACATACATTACATAAACTGCATATGCCTGGATTGGCCTGACATCTCTGTTTTTTCCCCTTTGAATGATTTTTGTTTGTTTGTTTATTTTGTTTTGTTTCCTGGTTGAAATAGAATACAGATATTAAATTGCAGTCAAATCTAAAGCCAATCAGGATTTATTACCTGTTGCAACTCTTCCAACAGTCAGAAAACAATTTCCAAGAAAAAAAGAAAAAGTCACTTGGCCTTAATGAGCTCTTGGGCCACTGAGTTAACAAGCTGGTTTCTCTCCAGAACCAGATGTAAATACTTCCTTACATATCACTTTTTATAATCACAATTAATGTTAGTCCCTCACATATATTTATGTTGATATTTTTACAGCTTCTATTTCATAAACTAAATAGTTACTTCTGAATTTTGACACTATTTGGTACACGCCTATGGATATGTGTGTGTGTTGTTCAGCACTGAAGACAGAAAACTAATTACTTTGCATTCAATTTACTTTGATTTTTCTGTCTAGTCTATTGGTGCCTACAGAAGAAAACAGTAATAAATCATTTATAAAATCAGCCCAATCCCTTCTACAGGGAAATACAGTGAGGCAGACTGCCTCATAAATTGTTTAGAATAATGCAGCTCTCCAGTGATTTAGCCTGATTTGTTTGTTTTAAAAAAAAATTCCACAAAACCCGCAGATGGTGATTCCCGTCTTTATGCAGGGGGTGGCGAATGGGCTCACTTAAGGCAAAACCAATTAGTCAATGTACCTTTTAATGTTATTCTTTTAATGTTATTCTAGACAATGCAGACAGTATCACACTAGCAAACAGACCGTGGGCCAGAGAAATTAAATGGAATGATGTATCATGAAATTGAAGTAATGGGAATGAATTTTCTGTATTTATTGCAGAGGTTTTGTGTTGGTTATACAGACTACAATTTCACTTAATAAGGGGGGAAAAAGGAAAAGACAGCTGTCAAATTGACCCAGAATTCCAAATTAACTCAGAATTCCAAACTGACCCAGAATCCCAAATTGACCCAGAATCCCAAATCTTTTATCTGTCTTACTGGGTAGATCAGTGACAGTGACAAAATGGTATGGTGTGCTGGCAGCTTGATTTCTGGCATTGACTGGGCTGTATGAAAGATCACATCCCCAAACACTTCTGTCACATTCTCTTCCAGATTGTGGCATATTAAACTGAGGAAATAAGCCTGTTTTGCTAGGGATCATAGATTGATCAAAATTAAAGATGGAAAAGACCTGTTAGAGTAAATCACTTGCATTATCCCTCATCCAATGCAAGATTACCCCCTGAGGTATATTTTCCAGTACTTTTTACAGTCCACTTCAAAATGACTCATGCAACAGTTTCCACCATTTCTCTCTGGAGATCAGTCTACAGTCTAATAGATCTCACTTACCCTCGGTTTCAGCCTAAATTTTCCATTACTCATTTAGATTTTTTTTTTTTCCCCCAGCCATCTGGTAGGGCAGTTTGAGGTATCTCTGTGAGCTCACCACCAAACCAGTGGAGGCAAGCTAAGGTCTACCAGGAGGACAGAAGGTAACAGCCCGCAGACTGAAAAGGATTCCAGAAGGTTTTCTAGGGATTCACTGTACCTTATCAATTCACTAGCCATTTTAGTTCAGAGATAGATTCAAATCTGACTTGCAGCCCCAGAATGTCAAAGCTCTAGTTCATATAAACAGAACAGTATTTAACATTATTTGTACCTCTTATAAGAGATTTGGGAGACTTCTGAGTCTGAACACCTCTGAAACACTGCACCAGTTGAGGGGGAGCACCACAATAATGGAGCAGAGCATTGCAGGCGTCACAATTTTTTCTCATCTGCTAATCCCATCCATGCATTCTGCAGATTAAGAACTACATTTATACCTCTATAGGCATATATACATTAATAGGTCATGCATAGCCTCTTAAAGTTAGGGCAAGCTGAATCCTTGCACTTGCCCCTCTTATTTGGTCTTGACACTCCTGGCAGTACTCCAGCAGGATATGAAATACGGGGCTTCATATACGTGGCAGAAGGCAGCGACAGCAGCATTTAGAGAGCAGTGACTTACCGATAACGTCTGCGTTAATACCTTGCCTAGCTGCATCTCTAGAGCCAGACAGTACCTGCAGAGGTGCTTTCCTCCATCCTGTCCAGGATCTGGACTCCTACCTTGCAAACACTTTTCAAGTGAGACTTTCTGAGGTATTGGCATAAAGGGGATACAGCACAGAGTTATAAGCATTGTATGATGACACAGAGAACACGCAGGGTTCCAGCTCAGATTCAGTCCATAAAAAAATACCTCTACCTGTGTAGCAAACCCTTGTTAGCCCACATGGACTTCATTGAAGTGCTTATTAAAATTATGGCATAAAGTATTACATTTGATAGGCAGTTAATAATTTCTCCATTTACAAGGCTGAAAAAACCCAGCCAATGTGAATGGAAGAACATACTTTAGGTTTTATGTAGTTCTGGCGTACAGGGATAAATTGATCTTTCCAATATAAGGAGTCTGTAGCACTGTTAACGATTAAATCACCTGTTCCAGGTTCAAGCCCAGTATCTAAACTACCTGTGTCTTCTCAGTCTCAGAAAAACTTGTTTTCCTTTTTGCTTGTTTGCTGTTTCAATTCATACTCAATTTTCAAAATGCGTTGCTGTCATGTTAAATCGGTACAACTCTGACAAGTGGCTGACGGGTGCCTTTCTGCGGAGTCAAACCATTCAATGTTCAACAGGCGCCCTTGCTTCCTAAACTCCCATGAGGGGACAGCCTAAGTGTAACCGGATCCGTTTCTAGTCCCAGACTTGGTCAATGGATTATGTGATATGACTGTATGTGTTAGCCACCAGCCAGAATTAGCGTAAAAGGTGTGTGACAAACAAACTACAGATTGCTGTCGATAAATTCACTTGCTGAGCTGGCACTAAATGATTATAACCAGTTAAAAATGACCATATAAACACATATGTATATATAAGTACAAATTTAATCTTGAGTTAGTTGCAATTGTCGCAGGAAACATCAAAAAAAATCAGAGGTATATGATTCTTCGTGAAAAGGCATTCTTCCTTGGGGAGGAAGACATCCAAGCCAGTTAACCCTTCCATCAATTAAGGTCGTCATTCTTTTTTTCCCTACAAAAGGGCGTTCAGGTGTAAATTTTATACTTTTTTAGAACTCTTGGCATCTCATGGTGAGATGGAAGTAAGTCAATTAGTACATGTTGATTGGCTCTTGGAAAGGCACATTGTGTCATCAGAAGCACGCCTCTGCCGTTCATCCTGTCTCTAGGGGGGGAGTTTAGTCTGTGCTTTCATGCGTGTTTCTGTTCTTAACTAAAGCAACACCAGGCTCTGAGGCCTCTGCCTCACCCCAGGCACCCCTCAGCTGGCTTGAGAGACCACCACCTCATCAATCTGTCTTGAAAGACAAGGTTGCTCTTTGTTCAAGTAGAATGTCTCCCTTTTGCAAATTGTTCCCTTTTGCAAAGTTCAGCGTTCACTATCCGTAAGGCCCAGCAAGTCTGCTATATGACAGTTGCACTGTTTTTTGCATAAATTCCTTTCATGAAGAAATAATCTGGAAAAAAATTCTCTCAAGGAATATCATAGAATCATAGAATAGTTAGGGTTAGAAAGGACCTTAAAGATCATCCAGTTCCAACCCCTCTGCCATGGGTAGGGATATCCCAATAAATGAGGCTACTCAAGGCCCCATCCAAGCTGGCCTTGAACACCTCCAGGGATGGGGCAGCTGCAACCTACCTGGGCAACCTGTTCCAGTGTCTCACCACTCTCATGGTGAAGAAATTCTTCCCAATGTCAGGTCTAAATCTGCCCCTCTTCAGTTTATACCCATTACCCCTCTTCCTATCACCACAAGCCTTCCTTTGCCCTGCTGGCCACGCTTCTTTTGATGCAGCCCAGGACACTGTTGGTTTCTGGGCTGTGAGCACACATTCCTGGCTCATGTGGAGCTTCTCATCGACCGACACCCCCACGTCCTTTTCTGCAGGGCTTCTCTCAAGCACGTCATCCCCCATCATGTACTGAAAATGGTGATTGCCCCAACACAGGTGCAGGACCTTACACTTGGCCTTGTTGAGGTTCTCACAGCTCCACTTCTCCAGCCTGTCCAGGTCCCTCCGGATGACTTGCCGTCCTTCTGGTGTGGCAACTACACCACTCAGCTTGGTGTCATCTGCAAACTTGCTGAGGATGCACGCAATCTCACTGTCAATATCATTGATAAAGACATTGAACAGCACTGGTCCCAGTACGGACCCCTGAGGGACACCACTTGTCACAGAAATATATGTCTGTGTGGAGCATTTTGCTGCCTAAATTTTAAAAAACAACTCTGCTTCACGGAAAATTGAACATAAAATACCTGGAGGAGAACAATGTACAGTGCCAAAGATCAACAACTTCTTTCTTGTACTAGAAATAAATCCAAAATATTTAACAAAACAACTTGAGATACTTGGGAACTCACATTTCATGAAAGAGAAGATAATAATCCACAAGTACTTCCAGCTTGGACGTGTGTTTGAAGCACCCTACAGGAACTGCTAGATACAAGTTGCAGGGAAACAGAGTCAGGGGAAAATTCGTGTCCGTCTCACAGCTCCAAAAGTGACCAACACACAATAAAATACTTAATAAAATGGCCTGTGATTATTTCATTTTTGCTGAAAGAATAGGTGTAAAAAAGCCCAAACAAACAAGTTATTTACAAAATATTGGGGCAGGATTTATTTTGCTAAGCTCAGACACACAAAACAGACTTCAATTTTACTGCCAAATGAAGTAGCACTCCTAAAATAAGAACACAGGCTTCTGTCCAGTTAATGGGGAAAAATATGTGTCTCTGAAGTCCTCCAGTGGGAAATCCTCTGTGTCCAGAACAAAATGAATTCTGCAGCTGGGACTTTCTGTCATATTATTGTGCCATTTTTGTGGGTCTCTCTGTTGGAGACTTGCAGTATTTCACATACTCGGGAAGACAGGAGTGCAGGAATCATTCCACGTATCTTCACGTTTCCAGATGAGGGTTTACTGGACACAGTTTGCAACTGTAGTTTGGCTGTAACTCCCAAAGAGCAGAACAATTATGCCTGAAGCCACCATAAACATTTCATATTTACTAATTACAGATGGTAAATTTGGGTTTCTGTCAAGTCAGATTTCAAAGGCAAAAGCATTTTATCTGTCTAACAACTCTCTGAGAGACTGCACATAGTCATATAATTTGAAGAAACTTTTTTAATGCCCTGATTATTTTTATGTTTTCTAATTAACTTCTTGTGCTGAGATTTACTTCTACTTCCATTATCTATCAGGTAGCTGCACTTCAAAAATACACTGTTATACTTATTCTTTACCCTTAGGCACATACCTACAGATGTATATGCACAGTTTAAATAGTTTTAACATACTTTTCTTCTCCTAGTTCTTTTGAAGCCTGCAGAAGACCTAAATTGGGTAAAAAAAATTTTGTGTCATTGAAGTTAATAGCTGCATTAACAATGTTTCTGCTGAAGTTCTGCATCATTTATTTATATTGCTTACACTGAGAATTTTCTTGGCTATGCTGCCTAATATTATTTGAGACACAGTTTATGGGAATAAATACTGAGAGATCATTTAGAAAGGGTAATATGGATAAGACATAGACATGTTTGGCACTCATCTCTATACACTCCGACAGTTCTAAGCAAAATTAATGCTTCAAGAGATGTCCTCATGCTATAAGAAAAAGCAAGCTACAAAAAGTTCCATATTATGTAACAACTCTCTTATCATCTGCAATTGACCCTCACATTGTGAAACACTTTAAAATGAGAAAAATCATGTAAATTATAAATCTCTCTAAGAATCACATCAAATATGATCTATCCTATACAGTGTAAATCAAGTACAAGGGAAAATGTTCTGTATGGATTCAGTCAAACTGTGTCACTTGAGCAGACAAAGGTCCCTCACCAGGTTTCACTTAAACTTATATCTCCAGTTTTGCTGATTAAAAAAAACATATACATGACTAATATATCCGAAGTGACGACTCCAGCTGTTTCTAAAAATGTAAATCTATTACCATACAAAGTCAAGGATTCACTGTTAGATGTCATGAGTAAACTCAAAATTTAACTCACTTAAGCTTAGGCACCTAAGAAGCATTGGTTAGTTCTAAGTTAATAACTTTATTTTGCCCTCTGTTCAACAGAAAACCTCCAGAGAGTGACTCATCTTAGACATCTATCTTTAGATGTAATGAATCATTTTTTTGGAAGTCTCTGTCTCTTTGTAGCTACCAAGGAGAGAGACCAGACAACTAACTTTTCAATTAAGTTCTAACATTTAGATGTTTAAAAGTTATCTTAAATAATCTCTCTTAAAAAATGCCCTTACTGTAATTTCTAAAGCAGGTTGAGATTTACTGAAAAAGCAGTTAATGTCATTAAGTATAGGTAGCTAAGTACATATATCTCAATCTGAACAACAACTTAGTGCTGTCAGGTATTGTATGGACTAACAGCTACTCCTTTTCTTCCTAAAAGTTTTCTAGAGGCCAAGCAGCCAAATGACAGACTTAGGTTTTGACATACATAACTAGAGTAATTTCATCCAACACCATTGTTTGGAAGGACTCTGTTTATTCCTTTTTCATTTAGATGATTTGAATTGTATTTTTTCACTTATAATAGGAGCTAACAAATGTTCTGTGACAAAATGTCTTCAAAAAATTTAGCTCTAGGAGTCCTTTTTTCAGATTAGAAAGCCACCATCAATGTCCTGAATGTGATTAACTGGAGCAGAGACTTTGTGAGTTCCCATCATACATCCTTCCGTCTCCTACTCTCATCTCTTTTTCTGGAGGACAGTTTCTTGTGCATGTCTCTAGCCACGTAATGCAAGGGACCATCTGAAGACTCCTACTGTTCAACCTCTTATCCTGAGGATAGGCTGACTTTGTTCCTAGAAAAGTGAATCACATATAAACTCTTCACAAAGAACCACGTGGACGTCTCTTGCTGACGGCAAAATTTATAGGGAACCAAGTAGAACAAAGAGAAGAGACACATTGATAAAACCCAGTGGTATTTGACATTTGTGCCAAGTGGCATAAAAGCAGTTTCTTTTTAATACGTTATTTCTTCCATTTGGATATATCATGTTTGTGATCCTCAGAGATGCTTTTTTTCTCTTATGCTCTCTGATACAACTTTAGAAGTCACTGTTGCAGCCAAGCCATTTTTTATATATGGAATAAGTGGGCAAGAGGTTCGCATTACTGTGTAATATTTAAAGAGAGTAGGAATATGTTCAGTGCCTTTTGTCCATTGCCTTTGGGAAACAGTGACACAAGTGTCACAAGTTTATCTGATTTCTATTGTTGCAGCATAGGCAATGTTACACACGTTGCGGGCACAGGCTATTCGTTTTGCGGTCTTCTGTTGCCTAGTGTATAATTATCATGGCTCATCTTTATTAAACACCACCCTTATCTTTGTTTTGCTCTCTTTGTTGATAGATTTAACCTCAATACTGTTGCCATGGCTACGGTAACAGTAGCTGAGAAGATTTTGTTTGTTGTAAACAAACTGAGCTATACAGGCGCAGATCCTAGTGGAGCGTTTCCAGTCTCCTGCCTTACATTATGCTGATTAACACTGCCATCTCCCTCTTGCAACCTATTTCTTCTTTTAATTAGCATTAATTTAAGCTGTATTGAGGAGCGTTTCACATTTTGTGCAATTGCACCCCTTTTCTGACAGCTTTTTTCCCTACAGCAACAGCCATAGGTTAGGACTGCAGCCCTGCTGAGAGCATCCTCACAGCAAAACCCTGCTGGTACCAACAATTAATCTAGATGTACACACTAGTATAATGACAAAAGATTGCTTTAATTTACTTCCTACATTCTCACCTCCAGGAGCATCTGAACTTGTTCTGATGTAGAAGCCATAGCGTTCTGAAAATGCATCACTAATTCTGAAGCTTATTTAGCTTCAAGCCAGTTTTTCAAAATTAAGGGCAAATTTCAGCCTCTCACATAAGGAGATGCAACCGCTCTGTAAGCATCTGTACTGCAGAATCCTCTGTCTTTGTTGACTTAACCCATGATCTCCCATGTGTAAAAAAATGACCAGAATAGCTTCAGAAATAATCTGAACTTCCAACAGCACCTGTTTCATGTTGGTTTTATGGCAGACCTTTCCTCTAGCTTACATTTTCTCTGTTACTTAGGCTTTGCTCCTGAGTTTTTTTGATTTTATTTACTGTGTATGCTAATACTAAAAATATCCAGTCTATACTATATTGTTTTACTATCAATCATCTTGAAGAGTTTAGGAGCTACCATCTTGAAGAGATTAGGAGCTATCCCTGAGAGAAACTTGAGCGGTTATTTCAAGGGACTAGAACTATGTTCTCTTCGAAAGGTTCAGCAGTTTGACTCTGTCCACATACATATCACTCTTACATTTTTAACAATGCTATTAAACACCTCAATTCTTTCATTTCATCTAGATTAAACCAAGTGAAAACCACAGTGGGCTAGGGGCTATAACAGCATATAATTTTGTTTCTGCCTGAAAAGAACTGGGTTGAACAGAGGCAGAATAAGCTAAGTGAGATACATCCTACTGCAACGGTATTGTAGTTTGTAATGTAGTGTCTGCTTTAATTGGACATTATACTACAATATCATCTATGCCCCATTTTGTATAGCCTTGCATAGTTCTGTCCTGACCCATTATGACTTTGCCAAGGTTTCCTCCACACCTCCTCCATCCTGCATAACATGAAAAGGTGTTATTTGGAAGTCTTTGCTCAGCAATGCACAGATGGACATGATGTTTCCTTTCTCTCTCTTCCTCTCACTGATTGAACAACCACTGCCCTCCAGAGCAGAGTGAGGCTGCCAGTTTTGAAATGCTCACAGGAATCTGTAGACCCTGTGAGGAATGAAGTTCGACTTAGAACAGGGTACCTTTTTTTTATGAAGGACAAAAATAGAGCTCTTCCAGTATTGTTTTTTGACATCTACACAGTGTGAACAACAGAAAGAGCAGTTCCTGGGAATGTCAAAGTTAAGAGGAAAAAAAATTGTTCTCCTCTCTAGTGCACTGATCTCCTTCATCCAAAAGATCAAATGGAATCAGGATATTAATAACACTGTGATATATATTAAGGGAAATATAATGATAGCAACGATCTGGTATCTTAGAATCATAGAATCATAGAATAGTTAGAGTTGGAAGGGACCTTAAAGATCGTCTAGTTGCAAGAACCCTGCCATGGGCAGGGACATCCCACTGAATCAGGCTGTCCAAGGCCCTGTACAACCTTCATTTAATCTTCATTTAATCATTTAATCTTCGTTTAATGATTTAATCATCCTATCTTCATTTAATACAGTTTGGGTTTACATCACACAATCATAGAATAATAGAACTATGGAATCAGCAGGCTAGAAGAGACCTCTTGGATCATCAAGTCCTACCATTCTTATCTACTGCTAAACCATGACCCTGAGCAGCTTGTCTACCTGTCTTTTAAATACCTCCTTTTAAGTACAAGGGGTAGAGATCTGCCCTATTTACAGCCTCTTGGCAAGATTTCATACCTCGAAGGAATACCATCTTATGAAGCTGAGTCAAGGAAGAAATTACAGTACTTGTGAATTTCCTAGATAGCTCAGTTTTACATTCCCACTCGGCATGCTACTTTAATGTAATTTTTCAAATGAATGATAAACAAGGTGATGCATTGACACTAGCAAACTTGATGAATGGGATGAAAAAAATTACACTCCCTATGAACTTTTAGAATGGTTCACACTCATTTTCAGCTTGGAAAGTTGTTACCTATTCATATAACAGCTTTTTAAAGTGCAAATGGAAGGAAACCAGCATGCAGATATCTTTAGTAGTTTGAAAATGTCTCCACAGTATCTAGAAATCAACTTGAAATATTGGAAAAGACTGAATGCTCTATGGACTAAAACTTAACTCTTCTTCTTCTAGTGAAGTTTTACTAGACTGACAGTGCAATTAAAGGGTGAAATTTGGCAGCCCACCTAAGGGTATTTTCACGGCAGAGTCTTCCTTGCAACTTGTCATTCTTCCAGCAACATAACCTAACCTGATATGTTTCATCAGCACATTGAGGCAAAAGGTTCATTTGAAATTTGATTTCTCTTTCCCATTGGACTAAAAAGTGACTTTATCTTCAAATGACTTAACATGGAAATGAGACCCAAGCTAGAGAGAAGCTGCAGAAGTGGTTACATTCTGTGCCCCACAAACAGGGTATGTGTCACCAAAAAAGAACAATTGAAGCTGTAGCTGACAATTCAACTACCTGAAAAAAGTCAGAAGTTTGCTATACACATGCGCATATATATAATGTTGCCGTTTGGGATTTCCAGTTGAGTTTTGTAGCTAGATGTTTAGCAACATTAGAAGAAATGGTTTCTTCTTACAAGGAATTCTAACCTGAATGTATGTGAGAAGTAAGGGAGAAAGGAAGTAGGGTATATTTTACATGTTGATAAAATAGACCTTGAAATTATTCATGATTCACCTTTTTCTCATGTCATACAAGAACTGTGTGTGGCAGAATTGGGAATCTGAACCAAGTCGTGTGAGTCCTATCTTGGTCTTTTGTCCACACATCCTACATTCCTGTCTCTGTTAATTACCCTGTGGTTGTTTTCTTGTTATTACCAAACCTTTTTTCTACTGGACAAACACTAGAACACTAGAACATTTCTAAATACAAGACAAAATGTACTAAGTGGTCACCTCAGTCATAGACATGGTTGTTCATGCTTAAGTGAGGTTCCAGTCACATGGCCTCTAGTAGAGAGGCCAACAGAAGTGGTATGATAGCACAGATGCCTTCATTATGAACAGTGTTTCTTGAAGCGTCATGATGAAGGTAAATTCTGGATACTATATTCATAACCTATTGCACAAATGGGATTAAATTCAAATGTAGGCAATGCAACAATTAAAATGGCATTCAGGTAATGTTTGTGTTTCCTATGGTAAGAAATAAATGGTATTCTCATGTTAATGTGCATGCTGTCATTTCAGTGAATACAAAGAGTTCTTAAAGTTGTTTCTGCACATATAGGTACTTAGGCTATAGACTTACATGTTATTGAGGCCTTTTTATAGCTTCGTGACACTATGTATGAGAAAAATAATTTGAAAATCTGACACTTCCTTGGACACCCGTGTTAAACATGGATGAGACAAAAGACTGAGAAAGAGAACTGTATTAGTCTATTATTATTGCTGCTTCTTACAGTGTTAATCTACTGCTAACTTGGGGCAGAGGCTATTCAATACCAAACGCGAATTAAGGAAATTATTATTTTTCATGCTAAATTCATACTAAGGAAAGAGTACAAAAAGGGAAAGAATGTCCTTGTGACCTTGTCACCAAGCTTAATTAGAAACATTATTTGTACTGATCTATCATACCAGTGTATGGCAGTCCTTCCTAGACCTTTTTCTATTGAATTAAATGAGAGTTTGTCATTTACTTAAATGATAGACAAAATAGAACTCAGTCAAATATTTTGACATTGAATTGTTTTCTGATTAAATTGAATATGTGACACCCTGTTCCATTTTTAAGGACATGTCTCATTGAACATTGAAATAATAATTTTAACTAAACTTTTGTGGAGGTGGATGAATTATGAGAACAAAGGACAACATAGGAATTTATTGCAGTGCCCTTTTCCTTAAGCAAGCTAGTCATAAACAGCAAGCTTGTCATTCACATTCACTCATCAGTAAGCTTATTTTATATTAAAGCATTCCTTGATATTACAGTAATCTAATTGGGTTTTATGGTTAAAAGAAGATAAAATTCTCATATTCATTATGAGCTGCTATTATAAATATCCTTTCTAAAATAAAAAGAAGCATTTATCCAATTCAAGAAACATATTTGCCTTCTCTGATAATATCAGAGTAGTGCTTCCAGCATTCAATTTTGCTTTGAGAGTATATATGGAGAAAACACTCAAACTCAGAAGACTGTGAGCCCAATTCTCTTCACACTTACTGGAGTATACTTGCATTGTTTTAACTGACAAATTCATTCAACCACGTCTGTTATGCACTGTTGTACAATGAGGAAAGAATTACTGTTTGGGCTTGAGTCCCTGTGAGAAGAGTACTCACACTGCCTGTCTTTTGGCTGCAACTCAGTCCTTAAAACACAAAGCATATCATACTGTACTACTTTGCTATGAATGTGTTGGATAGGTTTTGAAGTCAGGTATTTTGCATTGTCATTTAGTTTCCATTTATTTGCTGTTGTTAAAAGGCTGATTTATCTCTCCTTTAAAAATTGTCCTTATAATGTTTAACATGAAGACATCCTGAATCAGTAAAACGCATTGTGTAAGTTAGGTTTTCTATTGCTGCTTCACCTTATTCAGTCCTAATTCCATACGTGGGCACCTCATTCTGCGTTTATAACTCCAGGGGAAGAGGCTTAAAAGAGCAGAGCAAATAAATAGCATCTCCTTGATACACAGTCTTCGAGTAGCCCTAAATTCTTCACAATAGTTCCTCAGTTTTGCTGTATGAAACTGCCTTGATTACTTTAAAAATACCCTCACCTTTCACTGTTGGACAGTATTCCTTAACATGGATATGCAGGTATACTCAGGCACTGCCTTGGGAATAAATCAACCTGGAATCACAACTGTTCCAGATGAAGATGACTATTCCCAACACGGTACCATCGTATTTTGTAGAAACTGCATCGCTTTTTTGTTTTCATGCAACAAAGAATCATATTTGCTTTTCCCAGGGCTGCCAAATAATGAACAGATATCTTAGTCAAACATTCCACAAGTTTCCAAATGTTTTAGATCCTCAGAGAATCCTGCAGCTTGAGAAACATATGAGAAGTTTAGAGTACTTCTGTCTACAAAGATAACCTTGCATGTATCCCAGTTGAATTCCATCTGTCATTAGGCAGCCATACCTCCACAATATGTTGAAATTCACTGAAAAGTTCCACTGTCCTCCACACTACTTATTGGTGTTGCAATATGTGAGAAAACTATGATACCAATATTAGACATTTGCTAAATCACAAATATTTTGAAATATAATTATCAGCTTAGTGGACTTCTTTATTTAGGTGTGGAAAAATACATGTGACTTGCATATAATGAGTATCTTTTGTCTTGTAGTTTCTTAATGTCATCTTTGGAATACTGGCCTGGGTTTATATTGGCTTTTTTTAGTCTTTTTTGAGGTAAGATTCTATATAGAGTAGAACTCTATTTTTTTTAATGGGAGAGGTTTATTTGTCACCCCATATGGAATATTTTTCACAAAATTATGTGTTTCTTTATAAGAAGACAATTTTTTATTGTTAAAAAAAGAAAGTAATAATAAATATATGTTTTTCAATTTGTCAAGTTTCATTTTTCTATCTTAATCAATTTTGATCTGAATCAATAAAACATTAAACTGAATTTCACTAATAATATAAGAAAATATCAAGAAAATATCTGCATGTACTTCTTCTCCAGTAGAAATCTAACATTTAGTGCCCTAAATATATGCTGTTGTTCTTCTTGGAAGAATCGTAGTGCCAGAAAAAGACATCGCTACTACCAGAAAGTGCAGAGTATGCTAATCTCCTACCCCACATACAAAAACATCCATTACTTTGCATTAGTTGGGCAAGAGATGTCAATCAGGAATTGAAAGTGCTCTGGGATCCTTCAGTAGCTCACAAAAATATCACTACTATCTAGAATTTCAATTAAATTTACATTTCTGTTTAATTGACTTTGTCTTGCTAATTTCCCTGTCTGTTCATAGATGTATGCATAATTGCATTTATTCTAATTAATATTTACTGAATTTTAATCTACAATCCTGTGCTGTGGCTGAATATGGTTTTTCTTCTGAATAGTTTTCAAAAAAAGCTCTTATTAAAACTTTTGAGAATCCACATAACGTATGCTCTCCGAATTACCTTGAGATCTTCCCTTTTCTTTCCGGATTTTCAGAGTTTAAGATTTAGGACTAACACTTTTTTTTTATGGAAATGTATGCAGTTTCAGTCTATCAAAGTATATTTATTCAAGTTCCATGCTGGTTTTCTCTCAATTAGAGTGTCTGCCGGGCTCCACAAGAACAGAGTTGATTATCATAGGTTTGTTATGCACTGGATATCCTCAAATTGTCTTCTCAGAAGGAACCCAAGATGGTCATACTGTCTAGTACTCAGGAATGTTGTTTTCTCTCCATGAATTGACTCACCAGATATCTAGCTGTCATCTGGACAAAGAGATAGGGGTAGTGATTCTGCCTTAGACAAAGTGCTTTTGAAGAGCTTATCTTCATCTCTAAATGTCCAAATATCTTCGTAACTGTGTTTCTTAGAGATCTTCAAAGGTTTCTAGGGATGAGTTATTTAATCATGATTAAATTGGGTACCCGCAGCAAATGCTTTATCAGTAACTGTCTCTGCATGCACTTGGCAAGTATGAAGCAGTGCGACTTTTCTTAATCATCTTTGATGATGCATTAAGCTATGCAAAATTACTTCATATTTTGCATAAACTAAGATTAAGCAATCAGACATTTACTCCAGATAACTTGACACACAGTGAATTCTTAAACCACAAAATTGTTCATGTGGCTGATCCTAGGGCCATTTATTTGCTTCTTTAAGGATGTACAGAGCCACTACTGTCCTGTGAACAATTTCCCAGTTCGCTGTCAAACTCTCATAAATGTTTTATTTTTCACAGGTGACTTTGGACAAAACTGATAACGCACTGCTGATGTTTCTCCAGACATTTTTTTCCAGTTTTAGAGCTGATAGATTTGCCAGCTGGATGCTCCTGTGTCTGCAATGCCACCATGGATTAATCTCACTCTTAGAGTGGAGAAATGCAAGCCACATGGCTGTTCACATTCAGACTAGAGTCAGCTGGGAACCTCTCTGTAAATACAGGTAGTTTTTCTTCATTCGTGATGTAAGGGAGCTTAGTCTGTTCACCTCCAGAAATAATTTTCCTGTTGAGGATCATTGCTGTCAGTGGAAAACCAGAAGATCTAAATATTTCTGCTGCTGAATTGAATGATTACCATGCCCTCTCTTTCTTTTTTTCCTGTGTCATCATTGCATTAAAAAACACATAGAAGAAAGGCTTTCAGAACACTGTACATCTGCCTTTAGCCATGTATATTCAGAACGTTATACATATATACAAACCATCAAAGTGGCAGAATGACTTTCCCATTCGAAAAATGGCCCAAACCACAGTGAATCACATCTTAAATTACTGAAACAAATTATGCTAATTGAGTCAACCTATTTTCTTCCAGCTTATCTTCATGAACATTTCCAGTGTTTCAGTTTTTCTCAAAAACTGTTACAAGGTGGGAAAACTAGAGTGGTAGCTTTCCAAGAACATATCACATCTATCCGTCTTCTGGAACTAGAAATCTCTGTGCAAGTTTTATGGTATTTTGGGATATGATGAAATTACTTCATCTCAATTTGAAATATTTCCTATACATGCAACTTTATAAGCAGTGTTACTGGCAGGCTGAAAGCCTGGGTGCTTATAAATAGAGAATTGAAATGGGGATAAAAGCAGTCCTGTAATCATTACAGGCTGCTCCTTTTGAATAAAACAACTAATAACTTATTGCATTAAACAGACCTAGACTGCTGAAAGCGAGCAAGCCTCTCCCCAGTACCAGAATTCAGAGTCAAGTCCTGATAAGAAAACAGCTATTCAAGCAGGTAAGATGCTAACAGATACAAACAGCCTCTGGTAGTAGACGTGGGCATAAACCAAAGCTAACTTTTTAGGTGTAAATTATGGACATTACAGAGAAATAGATGTTGACGTGTGAAGGTACCCATCCCTTGGGGTTAATTAGCCTTCAGAGACTTCAGCTGGTTACATTCCAACCTGGAGCATATCCAAATCTTCTTATCTCTTGTGGGTATTTGTTAAAACGTCAACATTATATCTGGTTTAGGTAAAACACATGTGATAATAAAATCCAAACCTGAAGAAGAGAAAAAAAAATACCCGCACTGTATTTTTTATAGCTATTCTTTACACAGAACACACACACAAGTGCACACGCATACATATTGTTCCTTAACAGCCCTACTGCCAATGACATCTGGTTATCTACAATCTCCTTTACAAGAACTTTGCTCTCTGCAATGCACCATTGCCTCTGCTCTGTATAAGATAAACATGGCAAACACAGATAGCAACAAGAGAGTGGTATCACAAGGCCTGCTTGGCAGCAGCAACAGCTACAGTGGCAGCAGGGACTCAGCAAACCTCCCCCACGTTTGTTTGTTTATGTGCTCTGATGATCTGGATAGGAAAGTTGCATGAAGAAAGAATTTATTATGGCAGTGGGGGCTGGCTCGAAAGCTTCTCTCTCTCTCTCTCTCTCTATTTTAATGGCCATTTAAATTACTTCTGCAGACTTTGACAAAGCTTTGATTATCACACACAGGGATGATGCACAAATTCAGACTGAATCTTTCATCTTAATAAACATGGACCCAGATCTCCTTTTGATTCACAGATGCTGCTTGTGGGCTCTCTCCAGATTTTCTGCCGAACACTGCCACCAAGTGTGAATCTTAGATTTTCTCCTGAGTAGGCAAGAAGAGACGGCATCTACCTTTGAGGTCCTGCTCCCGACAACACCAATAGGCATTTGAGAGTGCCCAGAAAGGCACCCACAGAAAAGTTTCCTCCTCTCTGTTTCCTCTATAGAAAACAGAGCCGTGAAATCTATCTGGCATTTGTCTGTAGTATTATTTCAATCAAAATAAAACGTAATTTCTCCCAGTCAAAACTGGAGATCGTGTAACAGACACTGGTACAAATGATGGAGGCCATCTCATTAGTCTAAAATAATAAGACACAGGTGGATTCAGAGGAGATGACTAATGCCTCAAGAAATAAAAATACAGAGAAAAAGATGAAGGAATATTTTTACTGTAGCTGACACAAACTCACTGTTTGTGATCCCCAGAACAATACATCAGTAAAATGACTACCTTTTGTCCCATTAGTCTTGTGCCATAACAAACAAGGTGGCATGTGACACTGATATGAGAAATAATATATTAGCAGTCTTGCAGAATGCATATTTTTATAGCTGCTTAGAACAAGACTATCTGGAGGACTTGTCTGCTTACCCCATGGAAAATTAAAGATATATAATAATAATAAAAGGAAAATCAAAATATTTTTAATTGCATCCAATTAAAACTGTACATGAAGACTGTCATTGAGAAATACACTGGCATTAGGTCAAACAGCCTAGCTTTTTGGAGGATGAACTTTGTGTCAGAATGAGTGTGCACATATCCATCTGGTTAATTTTAAAATTCTTGTATTAACTGAAGTTAATTCTTTATACTTCTTCTTTATATATCTCTCTATATGCTCACTTAGAAAGTCATCTAGGTGCCAGAGAATGTCACTTGTCACACTCAAGAAAGCACAACAACCTGTAGTTAAAAAGAAATCATGTTATCGACAGCTTGTTGCTATTGCTTTTGAGTTGCAATGAGTTTGGTGAGTAAAGCTGTGGGATTTAGCACAGGTTCCCAGCCCTGGGTAAAGTGAAACTCTAGCAAGGACTGTTTCCATCAGTCATGTTCCTTGACTTCAGTGAGAGTAAGATCTTAGAAGAATGCTATCTTACATGACCCTTTCATGGTTCGAGCATAAACTCAGAGTTCTGAGTCAGGGCTCCAGTCTTCAGCAGGTTTAAATTAAAAAAACACGTGGACCAGAAGGATGCATTCCAAGTGGCTTATAACACTCAGGATCCACAATTACTGAAAACATGACATTTAAAATAAGTCTCAGGATAGCTGTAGGCAACTAAACTCCAAGCTCCAGTTCTGAAAACTCCGCTTAGCAAGAAATATGTTCCTCAGGCCATAAAATGTAGATTTCATTCTCACTCAAAATTTTGAGATTTTTCCAGGTGTGTTTAACTACTTTTGGCTTTGGATGCACATGCACAGTTTCTCTTTGTTTAACAGGTTCTGCCCATCCATATCAAAGAACAAAACTCAGCCTTAGGCATTCATCAGCTCTTCTTGTATCTGAACAACAAAGGATTAGTTAAATAATATGCACTTTTCCTTAAGTAAATATGAGTACTTGTATAATTATTTCTCCTACAGGCCTTAAAAGCACCAAAGGAGCTGTTATGCTTTATCAGGTAAATTAGATGCAGCTTTAATATTGGTATGTGTGCCAGAGGAGTTCTTCGGATCTATTAGGTAAATAATCTAGCTCTTTTTTATTTATTCTGTGAGGTTTAGTCTCACATAACATAGAGAGGCTTTACAGAGGCAACATGCATTACCTTTATTTGAAATCAGGTCTATAAATCCCCATACCCTGATGACAAACCAGACTCTTAAGCAGTCATTCTACTTCTAATAGAGATCTGAATATTTACTTGTAATACATCGCAGTATTCTGGTACCGCAAAAAGGTAAAACCTACATTAAAGGCATTTACAGAGCACTTCTTTCTGGGACAGGCTGTAAACTTTTAAATTCCTCATCCGGTCTGGTTTTGAACACTTCAAGTACCAGATCTTCTGTCAGTGCCCTGAGGTAAATATTCCGTGTCCCCACAGAGCAAGCATTGTTAAAGGTTCTTTCCAGACATTCAGTTCAATTATTCATTTATTCACTCCTAATTATGCTCACCTCAATAAAAAATTGTTCTCCTCAGAACTGCACTCAGTTGGAGATACCTCCCCATGACCCTGCTATTATTTGGACAAAGTTAGTGATTCTATTATTCATGTGCCTCAAGTGAAGCTTGTATGTCTGTCTTCGTGGGATTTCTCTGTGTTTCAATTCCCCAGCTCTACAATAAGTCTCACTTTCTCACATCCTTTATCTATTCTTCTAAGAGCTCTAACACAGGGTCAATCTTTATTTGTGTACTTTATCTGCAAGCAATACTTAGGGAGTCTGAGATCAACTTCTCAAATACTCTGAGGTGAAAATGGAAAACTGTAATAAGAAAAGGAGCAGCTGCAGATTATTCTATTTAATTATGATGGCAAATTACTTTTAGAGAATAGTGACTGAAATAAGTATCCCTCTTTAAGCCGATCTTGTTATCGCTGGCCTTGAATAAGTTTAATTACAAAAACAGACTAAGAGAATCTACCAAACGGAGGTATCATCCCACGTGATGGAAAGTTTTCAACATAACTTTTACAGTAACGTCATGAAAAAAAGATCAATTTTGAAGTATATGTTAAAAAAATGTTATTTCAGTTTTGCAAACAATTGTGAATTATTTTTTATTCTCCTGAATTATTTTTCTTCTCCTGAATAAAAATTGGCAACCTTAAATTTTAAATCTAAAAGTGTGTATGAAGATCCAGAAAAAAAAAGAAAGAAAGAAAGAAAGAAAGAAAGAGAAAGAAAGAAAGAAAGAAAGAAAGAGAAAGAAAGAAAGAAAGAAAGAAAGAAAGAAAGAAAGAAAGAAAGAAAGAAAGAAAGAAAGAAAGAAAGAAAAAGAAAGAAAGAAAGAAAGAAAGAAAGAAAGAAAGAAAGAAAGAAAGAAAGAAAGAAAGAAAGAAAGAAAAAGAAAGAAAGAAAGAAAAACCGAACAATTTCAATAATTTCTTAAGGCTTAATAAGGGAAGCATTCATGCTTCCAGAGTGTTTTTTAACTTCTTTAATAGGAGTGGCTGCACATTTCTTTGCTCCAGCAAGGAACTAAAATATTGAGGGAACTGGAGAAGTGGTAGAGAGATCTACTGATTGCAGCTCTCCTAATTTACTGTTTGGATTCAAACAGGATATTTCACCTCCTATTCCTCACCTCAGTTTCTGTTTATGGCATTCTTTAAATAATGATGAGAAAGATGAACTAATGGCAATATGTTTGTATGGTCCCTAACACCATGCAATCCTGGATTCATCCGGGGCTGGCAGGCATGCATAGTACAGCTATAGGTAGTACTTTCAACTGAAACCACACAGAAAATATTTTATAATTCTTCAGATCCATGACTGCAAAAAAAATAGACAGATTCATTTTAACTTCTTTAGATGCTGAAATGCAGTCAACTAAGTTGAAACCACATATCTTGGGATGTTTTTATGATCAATGGAAAGTAATTGGCACTTTCTGGGAGACAGTCAGACCACTCAAGAGAGGAATTATCTTGAAGAAGCCCTAGATCCCTCTGCAATTACTAGACGAACTATAGGAACCTGATACCTCCTAGTTCAGACATCCTGTTTTAGAGCCTAGCAATTGCTAGGAGGAATCTAGGCCAAAACCAGTAGGATTCTTTGAGGCATTCAATGTCTAATTAATTTTTAAAAAGTACAAGACATGCATCATGTAGATAACGCAATAATCAATGCTCAGCTGAACTGCCTAAACAAAGCAAGAAAGAAGTCATCATAGATAAGTTCTCTTACCGCCAAGAACTGAAGTATCTTGAACCACTACTCATATCATACCACTTGTTCCAATGTGGTGTTTTTGAAAACAGAAAGCTGAAAATACTCTAAGAAATTATGAGTTCTCTTAGGCATAAAGTAGGGCCTGAGGGATTGGGAAGACACACAGAAAGAAAGAGAATCTCTTAGCAGGTCTGTGCATTAGATTAGAGACCAAAGAGAGTCTGTGTTTTCTCCCAATTCTAACACATATTTGTGCATTTCTTTATTTATGTCAGCGACTTTAAGGGGAAAATCCTGCAGATGATATGTGGATGTGCACTGAGTTCTGAATAGCTACAGGATGAGAGTCAATGTGATCTACTCTGAGGATGTACTTCTTAGCCAACAAAATTCCATTGTCAGAGTGTTCTTGTATTTGCTGATTTCTGCTTTACAATTTCCAAGACATCTTATGTTTCTAAAGGATGCCCAGACATATAAGGATAAAGGAATTGAATGAAAACTACAATTATCCAGGTCATTCATTCTTGTTTAGAAATAATGCAGAACATTCTTCATAATAAACTTCTGAAGCCCTTCCATATTTTCTAGTACATTGAAGTAACAAGAATGGGAAGGCAGTGTCTTTGGGTCCACTGCAAAATAAACGTCTATATATCCAGGGAATTGGAAAGGTGATGTTCTCTTTCAACAGTCATGATAAGAAAGTACTTATAATTGGGTGGTATATTTCCTTATTAACTTACTGCCAATCTCAACTTTTTTCCTAAAATAGTTTTACATTCCTACAAAGCAATCTGCATATGTATGTATGTTGTGGTTCCAGTTGAAATGCCCAAGAATCAATAACTTAATAACTTATCCTTAGAGTAAGAGCTTAGGTGTTCCAGTTGCCTCATGGTTTCACCTCTTGTTGTTTCTTATTGCTCACTCTCAACTTATTTTAAAAAGTATGTTTATACTCAGAATAAGTGGATGAAGGGGTTTTCATGGAGGTGTTTCTTTGAACCTTTGAGTTCTAGCTTAGACAACGACAATTATATTCCAGCTGAGACATCATCTCTTGGCAGAAGATGGTGACCATCTAAAACAGAGGTAGGAACAACATTTTTCTTAGTGGTGGTTCTTGGCCACTGGAAAAAAATAAAATTCCTAGGCCTCTGGAAAAAAATAATGCTTTGAAGGTGGGGAAGACAGATTCTGTATTCACTCAGTGGAACTGCTTTTTTGCTTATGTTGTTGCTGATGTCTTCTGATACATCAATTGAAATTATCCTAGTAAGTGAGGGTTTGGACACAACAATGTGTGGGATAATATGAAAACAAATTTATTCTCTGTTGGCCATAGAGTAAAAGATGTCTAGGGCAATAAAGGTCTACTGGATAAATATATTTGTACCTGCCTAAAACATTTACTGCTGGGTTCCAAATTTTATTTGTTTTAAAATAACAGCAGTGTTTCATTACACCGATGTTGCTCCTGTTACTTAGGACACAATACAAAAATAAGTTTCAGCCTCTGTGAACACAGAATATAGGTTTTTCATTTGATATTTGAACATATCTCAGAGTCCCCCTGGAAAACTTTATTTGCTTTCTGCTTCATAAATAACTTCTAGAGGATCAAAGGTCTGGGCATGAAACACCATGGCAAATTTGTCCCTGGATGATCCAGGAAAATCAATAGAGTCACATCAGGGATAAATTTGTCCTAATATGTTTACCCACACATAAAAACTGTGTAGCATCATCACATTTATTATGGCATGATACAAGAAATCACAGCTATTCATAGTCATTTTGTCTGCCACACACCCCGCAGCTAATTTTGTATTACAGTGGAGACAATAACTGCTAAAGATCAGCTGTCTCTTCTGCACATTCAGCATGAGCCAGGGGCCGTCCTTGCACCTTAACTTATTTTCACTCAAGATGGAGACCTAAAAATAATAAACATGCAGAGTGCTTTAAATCTGATCTCAATAAATGTTTTATTTTTAGAAGCTGGGTCTATTATTTTAGGCTGTGTTTGTCCTAATTTCCCAATAGTTTCTCCACATCATGATAGCGTGATACAGTCTTAATTTTCTGAGAACCAGAACACTAGAAGTGCAAGATATGCTCAGCAATGGGATGCCAGGGGAATGGTTTCCCTGGCAACTGCAAGCACATAAAAATTATTCAGAGCAGTTCCCGTTTCTCCTCTGTTTTAAACTTCCATTGATAGGGGAATCAAATCTAGTTTGGATATATTTTTTGTTGTTTAAGGTGAACTGTAGGCCAGAAATGCAGGGCTGTGCTTTATTGCATTTTACCACCTCATAGAGCAGACCTGCAGGAAGGGCGATCACTGTGGGAATTTAAGAGAGATGGGCCCCATAGGGCCTAGGAGGTGATATGGAGGCAGAAAAGAGGGAATAAAAAACTATTAAAATAATTGAGCTTATTTTCAAATTATCAATTTTCTAAGGTCATTTTTTAAATGAGCCAGAAGGATTGTAGGTTTCAACCTAAGGCTTGGCTTTGATTCAGCAAGACACGCAGGTACATGTCTGCCTCTAATACAGGAAGCGGAAGCTTTGATTTAAAATGCAGACCCTCTGTGTTTTAGACTTTTGGACAGTCCCATAGACATTAGACTTATGCTTCAATACCTCAGTGAACCAGCACTTATATGATGTCACTTCAGGATCGTTCAGATCTTGCTGCCTTTCCTTCTTTATTAAAAGAAGCTTAGTTGGATTCCTACTGCAAAGTTGCTTTTGAGAGGGCGCAATAAACCTGAAATTTATCTTCAACTTACCTTTGTTTTGCCTACACCGAGATTTTCAAATAAAGACACGTGTATTTAATTTGTCTGTGGTTTGACATGTTTCTCTAGTAGTGGCTGCAGTTGGAAAAGATTTAAGCTGTAGACCGAAAACATTGGCGATGTGATTGGTCTTTTATGGATGCTTGGTACATCTATAATCTTTAGCACAGGAGGAGTTAGAGCTGAATTTTATCGTTGGTGTTAGTGTTTAATTTTTTCATGGAGCAGCATAAAAATATGCGTATGTCCTTTCTCTGAAGAATCTGACCCCTTTGATATAACAGACATCGATGACCGGGCTATGAAAAATAGTATAGATAATCCCAATGGAATAAACACAGGCTCCTAATGTTGTGTATGTTAGAATGATTACACAGACTCAAGAGTTTTAGATTATTTGCAAAGTGGGAAAAATATTTTTAAAATATAATACCCTACAAACACATTTGTTTTGCCAGAAACATTCATATATGAATAAACACAAATTGTATCTTTATCCTCACATGAAATGCAACTTCAGCTTCTGTCATTTTCTTCCCATCTTAGTTTTAGAGCCTTTATCTTTTCTCTACTCTCCTCTTTTGTATGTTTGCTTAGTATTAATATTCCCCAAGTGCATTCATGTTCCTTTATCCTAATTGAATCTTTTCAAACTCTTCCCTTTATCCTTTCTCCAATTGTTAATATTATCCTGTAGTTTCTTACTCTTCTCCCCTGCCTTCCCACAAGCTGCTGTATTAGCTTCCCTTGGGCTTTGTAATAAGACTAGGAAGGGGATAGGTGACATTTGTCACTTGAGAAGTATAAAAATCACCTCCACCTGGACTATCTTTTGTTCACTATCTCCCCCTAAAAAAAACGTAAAAGACAGAAGTCCAGAGAGGAAAGAAAAAAAATCATAATAACTTGATATCCTACCTTGATTTGTCCTGTCTCTCCCAATACATAACAATCAGCACCTGAGGTTTGCAACATCAAAAAGGAAGTTGGTCATGTGTAGTACACAAACATTCACAAAGGAATAAGAAAAAAAAAAAAAAGGGTTGCGTTTATTTCTTAGGCTTTAATTGGTGAGGTTTCATTGGTTTTAAGGTTCATTAATAAGCACTGCCTTGAGCCTCCATCCAAATTGCTCGTGTTTGGACAATAATGATGAGCATGTTATACCATCTGGTTGCTCAATAAAAAGAGCTTCCCATTTGCAAACAAGTAATCAAGTGTATAAGGAAGCGTGCTTTCCTGAAGGGAGAAAAGAAAACAAAATGAGGGAGGAAATTGGATAAGATACAATGGCCTACATACTGTTTTCACAAAGTAAAATAACCATTTAAAGTTTCCTCGTGATTGTAAAGCAACTGTTTTCTGTCGTCTGTAGAAACTCTCATCTGGAGCTGACAGATCCCAAAGCTCTGCCCTGCTGAGCAGCAGGGCCATCAGATTTTGGTCATTCACCCACCACGCGCTCTCTTAGCCACTCATGCTTATCCTGCTAGCCTCAAAGGTGCTCTGCTTCCTAAGCAAGTTCTGCTTTTCTGTTTTAAGGGCAGTGGTATTGGTGGATTTTGACTCCCAAAGTAGTGTCCTAAAATATGATAAAAGAATAGGCATTAAGCCTCCACGTTGCAATGTTAGTCAGCAGTCCTTTCCTTTCAGCTCCCACTCTCTCTCTTGGGTCTGGCAGAGCATGCCCCTTTTCTGCCCTTCTATTTCCTCTCTCCATCACTCTGGGCTCATCTCTTTCAGGCTTCAGTTGGCAGGTTCTGTCTATTGGTTCTACAAAAGCAACTGAACTATGCTGCAATTTTGGTTTATGGCTTCTATAATAATAGCATCAAATTGATTCTCTATTTGCAGAGTAGAGAATGAATCCAGTGGTGTCTTTTGTTTGAAGCATTGTAAAATAACCCTCTTCTCTGTGGCTCTTTGGAATGACCCTTCTCTTCTCTCCTACACAGCCTTCTCCTCAAAAACACTTCCACAACTTTCATCCCCCTGTCCTGGTTCGCTGCTATGCAGAATAAAACTATTGAGGATTTTGTGTTTAAATGACATTACTACATTCACCAAATCCATGTATATGGAATATGCTTACTCTGCCATCTGCTTCCGCTTATATACACACTCATATTTCTGCCCTTGGGAAGATAAGAGAGCAAACATCTGACAGATGCCTAGTCACATTGCTTAATATTTCTGGAAAGCTTTCAGGTGCCAAGTTTATAAACAGAAGAAAGACAATGCAGAATTAAGACAAATTCCCTATAAATCTATCAGAACTATCTCTCTGGAATAATTCTTGCAAGAATTAGACGTGGAAAGGAAATACTGTATCTTTCCTCCTTTTCACACCACCCAGTTACAAGAGAATCATTGTCAGTTGGTGTAGGTTTTATTCAAATGCAGAGATACTGCGTAATGAGATTTAAGACCTACTGTATTTATATATCCATTCCCAACTCTTCAGTATCTGAGCACCTTCTAGTATAACTCTAAGCTATACAGCAAGCATCTGTCAAATGTGGCTCACTCTCTCCACTGGGAAATCTTGCCCTGTGTGCTTCAAGCGTACCCAGTGCCATGTGTCTATATTGGACAAGACAGTAAAAAAAGAAGGGGAAAAGAAAGACTATGCTTGGCACAGAAAGGAGAGAGGGGCGTGGTAAATCCTTTGGCAGTCTGTGAAGCTGTACTTCTCCTGGTACTTGGTCTGATGTTGACACAACAAGGCAAGAGCTCAGATTAGTTTTCTGCTACTACATCAATTTCAGGGATGCTTTATGACCTCCAGGTAACTTTTACATCCTCAAGGAAGCTTTCTCAGATGGACGCTCACACACTCTACATGGAAGGCAAAGATTCTGGGATGCATAATGGTACTCCTCAGTTCTTTACCTCTCCAACAGCCTCCATGGAGGAAACAACATACTTTTTTTACTCCAGACAATCTTCCCATCCCTTCCTAGAAAGCTTCCAGTTCACTTTGGTTCTCCTTTCTTTTATTCCTCATGTGGGTGAGGCTGGCTAGTTCTACAATATCCGTTTACACCTTTGGGATGAATGCACAGCATGGTTCTGAACTAGTTCCAGAGTACATCAAGGTTATTCACATTCCTTTTCTCTTCAGCTAAATAGCTCCTCTATGACAGCCAAGTAGAACCACTACTTACCAAGGAGTTTAGAGTCATTCAGGCCTCCTGTGCCCTGATATATGAGCACTTTGTAAATAGCTACTGTGGTCTTGAATATTCAGCATAGTGGAATTTGTTTAGTCTAGAGGAGGGAAGAGTGTGGATAGACATAAGTGTCTTCAAATGTCTAAAAAATGGCTGCAAAAAGGAAATTAATAATGTGTTTTTCACGTCCACTGGGGCTCAGGCAAGAAATAATGGGCTTAAATTGCAGTAAAGGAGATTTAAGTTGGACATTAGGGAAAAATTCCTAAATGTAAGGATTGTTAAGAATGGGAATACGTTGTACAGAGAAATTATGAATATTCCATCACTGGAGATTTTTAAAAGTCACTTAGATGAATCTCTGACAAAAAAGACGTAGGTACAGTTGTGGCAGACAAAAGATTATCTGGCTCTGAAACTCCTGCTATCCCTGCTAGCCTTCCCTCTGTTGGAAATTAAAATGGTGTGGAAAAGCTAAACCTGCTTTACACACCTGGCGTATGTAGGCATCTCTGTACCAAGAAAGTATTTGTCTTTCTTAGTATTGCAAGCTGATCATTGTCACCTGGACAAATCTGATTCTATTCACCACATGCATTTTTCTACCAAGAAATGTCACTGCTTTGCATGTTTGTCTTTTAAATTATGTTGTTTGTCAGCTTTTAAACAGGCCTACATATGGAACATTTATATTTTTAGTGGCGTATGATTATTTCCCTGTAAGTTCCGTGGAACTTTTTCTCATTTTGTAAATATTATGATGACATTTCATTAACAAAAATATTTTAGAGAGGTCCTATGGGCAAATGGCCTTTGCTTAAAATGTTCTGCATGCTGTCCTATCTCCTCTGTAAAGTGTGTTTTAGAAACTCAGTTTGTCCTTAGTGTTGCTATTTGTTTTTTAAAACTATTTAAATTACATTCAGCTAGGATTTGATTAGTAGAAAGATGAGATGACATTGTGCTCTGTAAGACGTAATAAGCAATTACTCTAACCTTGATTATCTTTCCAACAGAACATAATGTGCTGATTAAATGATTGTTGCATCGACACCCTTTTCTAAGAAGTCAAAGTATGTGAATTTCAAGTGTGACTACTCAGGACGCTTCATTGGAGAAGCAAAATATCTTCGTTTAGTTTTCCACGATCCTGTAAGACTGCAGATGAGAAAAGAGAACAGATGCACTGAGTCTTGGAGTGATGTCCTCACTTCTTCCAGTAAAATCTTTTCCATCTTTTGTACAGCCTGTATTATGTCCGGGTGAAACCACAGAAAATCTTTGCCATAAACTTTTAAGTCTCCACATGCAATTGGCTTTTCAGCGTGGCGTTCAGAAAGAACACACAACATATTGGTAAATGAATGGAAAAGGTAGGTGTGGATGACTTCATAAGTGCTATTACAAGACATTGAAAAGTAATAACAAAAGTTTAGCTACAGCAGAAATAAAATTTTGCCTGCCAAAATGAATTTCTGTAATATTCTTTCCACTAAGTAAAAGCAATAGGGAATCTCATCTGTCTGGTTGCTGGGATAGGTGATGAGAAATAATTTAACTTTCTTCAAGAAAAATAACCAAAGCCTCTGAAGTCACTGTTTGTGATATCTCCTCACTCCTGAGTGTGCAACATGACAGCCGAGTGAGACATAATCAGGTAACCTGAAGGTAATCACTGTAAAGAATTTGATGAGGAGAATGACTTAATTGATGCATTTGGTGAATCTGACCTTTTCCTTTTTCCCCCTACTAGTGCTCTGGAAATCTCTCTCCCATCTTCCCTTAAGTTTTGTCAAAAATAAAAGGCATGAAATAATTCTAAAGAGAAGGTCTCCATTTGATTATCTGTTTTACATAACCATATTAGATCCTCCTACAGAAAAGAAGTACAAGCAAGAACTTGAGAGTGGAATACGTTAAGAGGATTTTTCTTGGCTCTTATGCCTATGTGTTTGCTAAATATCTTTATCTGTCTTTATTTTTCTCTCTTAGTCCATGACCAGTATTTAATTGCAGAACACGCAGAAGGGAAAGCATGCATCTACTTTACCCCCATAAATCTATGCCAGCTGTTGGTTTGGTCAGTTGTGTTACAGGAGCTGAGCCAGCTGTCAGGTTTGCATTTTGGACTTTAGACCCTGTGTGAAGTTTCAGAGAAATAAACTCTCTTTCACGTGTTGTCTTCTCTTAATATGTATTCATGTATTCTCTTAATATGTATTCTCTTAATGTGTATTCATTAATATGTATTCAGATTAAACAGCCTAAATAGAAGTGTCTGTATGTAAGGCAAGTGTCTTACCTTCCCATATACTCAGTGACTATGGTTATTTATATTGTTCAAATATAAAGTATATAGGACCAGGCAGGGCATTTCAGGATACCCCACATTATTTCCATGAAGTATTCAAAAGGATAAGGGTTTTTTTTGTCCCCAAGATATATCTGCCAATCCTATAGGGATGTTTTGGGTTATCCAGGGTTTCTTCTACCTCTTTCACATGTAGGCACCCACACTTCAATGTCTTAGTCTGGAGATACGTGTTCCACCAGCACTGCAAATCAGTATCAAACTTTTAAGTATCTCCATTATAAGTTTTGATGGTAAGGGAAGTATTTCTTTTTATGCTGTTTCCTTTAAAGACTTTTGAATCATAGTAATGGATTTTCTGTTAGATTTCATCATGGCTTCTCATTTCTTCTTATCATATTCAGGATATGCGTTTTTCTAGTGTGATTTATCTTCCAGCAAGTTACATGTCATTTTTGCCACAGCTGTAAAATTTTGATGGTTCCATATATTTGGTGCTGTCCCTCAGGCAACAGAAAAACATACTAGTCTTATTTTAGTATTTGGACTGTGCTGGAAATTAAGATAGGGAACATTGTCTCAGCAGTTAACCCCCCTTTTTCTTTCATCAGGAATTCTTCAGAATAAAATCAGTAAGCACTAAGGTTCAGAAGAGGAGGGCAATGACTATGTCTTCTTTGTTGCCTTCAGGGATCACATTGACTTTTCCAAGTAGTAACACTGCATAAGAGCACAAAAGAAATATTTTTATTAGCTGAAATTATGCTCAAACTCTGAGCAGAGAGTTATCCAAAATGTAGGTATTTCCTTCATCTCATTTGACTGTCAAGGACTTCCTGTCAAGGAAAGGCTGTGGATGTAGTCCTCTTGGACTTCAGCAAAGCCTTTGACACAGTTTCTCACAGCATTCTGCTTCAGAAACTGTCAGCCTCTGGCCTGGACAGGCGCACACTCTCCTGGGTTGAAAACTGGTTGGATGGCCGGGCCCAGAGAGTGGTGGTCAATGGAGTTAACTCCAGCTGGAGGCCAGTCACAAGTGGGGTTCCTCAGGGCTCAGTGCTGGGTCCAGCCCTGTTCAATGTCTTTATCAATGACCTGGATGAAGGCATTGAGTAAACCCTCAGCAAGTTTGCAGATGACACTAAGCTGGGTGGAAGTGTGGATCTGCTGGAGGGTAGGGAGGCTCTGCAAAGGGATCTGAACAGGCTGGACCACTGGGCTGAGACCAATGGCATGAGGTTTAACAAGGCCAAATGCTGGGTCTGCACTTGGGTCATAACAACCCTGTGCAGTGCTACAGACTGGGAGAAGTCTGGCAAGAAAGCTGTCTGGAGGAGAAGAACCTGGGGGTGTTGGCTGACAGTGACTGAACATGAGCCAGCAGTGTGCCCAGGTGGCCAAGAAGGCCAATGGCATCTTAGTTTGGATCAGAAACGGTGTGACCAGCAGGTCCAGGGAGGTTATTCTCCCTCTGTACTCGGCACTGGTGAGACCACACCTTGAGTACTGTGTTCAGTTCTGGACCCCTCACCACAAGAAGGATGTTGAGGCTCTGAAGCGTGTCCAGAGAAGAGCAGCAAAGCTGGTGAAGGGGCTGGAGAACAAGTCTTACGAGGAGCGGCTGAGAGAGCTGGGGTTGTTTAGCCTGGAGAAGAGGAGGCTGAGGGGAGAACTTTTTGCTCTCTAAAACTACCTGAAAGGAGGAATGGCCTCAAGCTCTGCCAGGGGAGGTTCAGGCTGGATAGCAGGAAAACATTTTTCACAGAATGGGTCATTGGGCACTGACAGAGGCTGCCCTGCGGGGTGGTGGAGTCCCCATCCCTGGAGGTATTTAAAAGATGGGTAGATGAGGAGCTTGGGGACATGGTTTAGTGGTTGATAGGAATGGTTGGACTCGATGACCCTGGGGGTCTTTTCAAACCTAGTGATACTGTACATATAAAAAAAAAGAAAGTCAAAACCAAACAAAACAAAAAAAACCCAGAAACAACAATAATGAAACAAACAAAATAAAAACCCACGAAAAGCGGCCAAAGCCTCATACAAACTGAACCAAACAAACTAAAATCCCCCACAACTGTCCTCTCTTTTCCTTCCTGAATATAATACTGAATTGATTAAAACACTGCTACCTGAAGGCATTTAATGCATACCTTCCTGTAAAGCTTTTCTCATTATAGTTCTTTATCCAGCTAATTAATTTAGCTTCCTATTATAGTCTTTCTTTTAATCATTGTCTTTTCAATTTCTTCAGATCATCTTCTTTCCACTTCTGCCCTGATGCTTTAATTCCTTGCCACAGATCTCAGCAAGTATTTGACTTGCTAAATCTTTATAAGAATTTTTAACCCAAATCTATTAACCTCAGATGAAATGTTTTGAGGTTTCATTTGTATGCAGTAAGATGTTCTTCACATGTTGGGAAAAAAACCTCCAAAAGAAATACAAATCAATATCTTAAATTACTCAAATGTTCAATATGGCATCAGTAGCTGTTACATATTTTTTTTTCTCCTTCTGAGATTCAAATACATATGCTCAGCAATTACTGTTACATTTGCATAATAGGACATTTTTTGATTAGCATATCTTGGACTTCTGCTTGCATTTTTTAAGTGTGGTTACTTTTATTCTCTAATTTGTCCTTATTCCCTCTTCATGTTTTTTTATATCTCCTCATGTTTTCCTTTGCTTGTTTTCTTTTCCTGAGGGCTTGCTGCCTCCAACGCTTTGTTTAGTGTTTGGTTTTGTAGTTAACATTAAACAGTAATGGGATACCAGGAAAGCAAGGTATATGACATATTAAAGTTTAATGAACAAACTGTGAAACCATGTGATAAATGCCGTTCTTCCACAGGCTGTAGCTGGGAAATAGAGGGATGCAACACAAGATCTTACAAAAATTGTGATATGCTTTACAGTTACTCAGTCTTTCACGCTGTTTCAAGTTTGTGTACTATGAAGGAAACATCTTGTGCTTTCATCAGCTTTGCATGTTGCATGGAATTTAAATAGTACATTTGCAACTGTAGCCACCCAGAACCTCACCAAACCAGGCTGGACCAGATTCTTAGTGTAAGAATGTCAGGTGGGAAGTTTTATGGACCCATCTACTAACGTGCTTTCCAGAATGGAAAACGGTGTTTAGGAAAATATCCAAATGTGAAGATCCTTCAGTGCAACCAACTGGATTTTCAGTTTTGCAGAATTTTATAATACTCTTCTGGTAGAGCATCCTAGTGCCTTTTTTTTTGTTCAATTTATTTATCTTATTTGTGAAATGTTAAGACTTTTATATTAATGTAAAGTCTCTAGAATATTTTCTTATTGTTTCATTTGTTCAAAACCTCAAGATGTAATAGACTCTTGATATCGTCTTGTAATATCTTGAGCTCTCAAATGAAAAGGTGGCCAGGTCAGGTTCATCTTCCTGCTCATGGCTTTCCTCTGTGAATTCATTGATTTCTGTAATCAAATGAGTTGGAAGTAAATCCCAGCCTTTTGCTACATGTAAGTCATCAGAGCTTATGGCTGAATCTTAATAAGCTGTTTAGTATGATCTTGTGCCAGAGCAGCTAGGTGTTAACAGTTTCCCTAGTGCTACAATTCCATGTAGCAATCTGTGGTTATAATTGACTCTGCCAGGACAAAAGAAAGAGGAGTTGGAATGGCACTAGACTAAAATGAAAGAGTGGAATGCAGAATGGTTAGCTCAATGAATGCAAAATTCTTCCCTTTTTGTTTGTATAGGTTGAACTCAATGGTTACAATTTTCTTCCTTCCTTCAAGTAGGTCACAGTATTTCACATTCAGATACATAACTGGAAAAAGATATGTGAATATGTTCCTTATTTGGAAAAGAAAGAAAGAAAATACCACAACAAAAACAACTTTGAAATGCAAACATTAAGATATTTAATTAACGAGGATAATGGCAATGCCTGTGTAGTATTCTTTATAACATTCATTGTGATGGTGCCAATGTTTTGTAGCCAACATGCATTAGAAGAATACAAAAAATATGTTATTAAGGCACTTTTTGAACTCTTACAGAGCTGAGAACGACTGTCCATTACATGCAAGTGCTGACTTCCATTTTATCTAATATCTACTCTTGGATATAAATTTCCAAAGTATTTTATTATAGTTAAGAAAAAAGTTTCAGCTGTCCATGGAGAAAAATTGTTCTCCCTTAGAACAGATAGAGTTCGGTAGTTTGCTTGGACTGTGTAAGTGTTGCATTGCTCTCCTTCCTTCCTGAGGTTCCCATCAATTGCCATGAAGTCAAACGCTCAAAACTGTAAGAGGGAAACAAAGCCAGAAAACTTTCTTGAGTTTGTAACAATATTCAGTTGAGTGCTTCTCCCCACACGTGTGGATCTTGTGCTACATCTCAACTCCCCTGTTGTCTGTGTGTACATTAAAGCTAATCAGCTTTCAGTATGTTTCTCCACAGGCTCATATCAAGAAGCATAGGCTGCTTGTGGCTTCCAAATGGCAACTCTTTAAAGGTGACTACCAGCAAGCAACTTTGCTTTAGCTTATGAATAGCTCCATTATACCGTCAGCAGAGGCAGGAGGTCCTCCTTTGTCCCCAGTGACACTGTCCCACTTGATGCTTACCTTTCCACATGCACTCCCTCTGCACAGTTTGCTGCTACTGATCTTTTATGTCTGACGGCCCCTAAAGGCTCAAGAAGACTTTTCCAACTGGTAAGTATCTGTCTGTTTTGTTATTTTTTAATTCCTCTCGGCTGGGGAGATCACCCATACCCACAACCCAATAGAAATGGACAAAATGAAGCTGTGAGAGGCTCATCCGTAAGTCACACACTTCTGGAGATGCTGACGTGATTCAATCTCAAGGTGTTAATACACAACTGAAGGTGCTCAAGCACTGGAGTTAGGTAAGACAGTAAAACTAACACCAAAATTTAGTTCATATGATGTATATGAACAGGAATCACAAAGAGGAATCATAAGAGACTGTTTCATCCTGTTTCACATTAGATTTTGCAGCTGGCAGCCAATACGAACAGTAATGGAAAAAAATTGGTGTGATCCACTGCACATATACAACGTTTTCTTCACAGTAGTGAGATAATGATTTATGAGACACAATGCAAAAATTCTAGTAGTCATGCTGAGGAGAAATTATGTGGCATGGAAACAAGCTTCAGTGCTTTGCTGGTTTTAAGTAAAATAAATCTAATTGGAAAGTCACTTCAGGAAATCATTCCCAGTGATATATTTGAGTGGTGTTGTGATAGATAAGGAAACAGTAGAGAGCAATATCTAGTAGGAACCAAGAATCTGAAAAATGCAGTGAAGTTCCCATCTGACTGGAATTGTCAAACACTTGGTCAGCCTGTCCAGAGGAGTAGAACAGCAACCGATGGAATATGGTGAGACTTTCTGATACAACAAATTGACGAACTACCAAGAGGCTCTACATCCATTATCATCTAAAGAACTCCAGAAAGCAAGCAAGGCAAGAAGCCCAAGTTGTTCTTTTCCAAGAGTGAAAGTACAAAATAGATCTGAATAATATTATAATTTTACTTATAAAACCAGAAATTGGTAAATCCATCATTGATGATACACATTACAATTAATATTCTTCTATTGTGAATATCTGCATTTTACGGTAGGCCTCAAAGACTTTGGAACAGCCTAGGAAAATAGTATTGTGTATAAGGACTGAGTATGACATGAAATAGTATACTTGAACAATGTTGATGCCAAGCGATAGTGAAAATTTTGAACTTTACAGCTATTAGAGCACGTATGGGTTAAGCTTCATTCGTTGCTTGTCTTCATACAGGCAAATTCTTCTCTATATATAAAGACATAAGAAGCTTATTAAAGCAAAAATATGAAAGAAAGGTGTTAGTAAAATGAAATTCAGGACAATAGAAAAGGATTAAGTAAAAAAAAAAAAACCACCAAGCATAGCTCTCAAAATAGAGGGGAAAAAAGGATACTTAGAAGACTTTCTGTTGAAGCTCTGAAGCAGAAAGCTTATTGAAGAGAATATATTGATAAAATTGACATTTTTGACATGTTGGTATGGTTTTCCCGAGTGGGATTTTGCCCTTAGGCTGTACTTAGAACAGGAGGCATAAAGCTGGTGTGGGAGTGACATCACAAAGAAATCCACTGCTTGGTTCTGAGTCATTAGTTTAGTGATCCAAGGTATTGACTTCATACATATCGGTAATGTGATTGAACTTAAATGAGGCTTTCAATAAACATGGATTTCAGGCCATGGAGTAGAGTTGGAAAACAACAGAAAATTTTACTCAAAGCACAAGTAAAATTAAGTTACAGGGTATTCACTATGAGTCAAAGGCCGAAGATTTCACTCATAATTTAAGCAATTTTCTCCAAAATCTTAGATTATAATTTGTAATGGCACTGCTGTAGATGTGTGGCAATTTTTTTTTATTTCGGATAAATAAAAAGAGCTCTAAGTTTTGTGTTCATTGGTAGTTTTAAAAGATTCTTGATATTGTCTTGTAATATCTTGAGCTCTCAAATGAAAAGGTGGCCAGGTCAGGTTCATCTTCCTGTTCATGGCTTTCCTCTGTTTTGTTTTTGATATTTTATGTTTTCTCTTCCCTAGGGACTTTATATGAGGAAAACAAATGCAGTTTAGTAGCTTATACCTTTTCTTACAAATAGGCTGTTTATCTAAATCACAGAGAAATTATGAATACAATAGATGAGAATTTAATTGGTTGAAAAAAAAGAATATTAATTAAGTATTTTCAATGTTTTAGTTGGTGAAAGAGTCAAAATTCAGATGACAGTTTTTCTAAAATTGTATGACACACATAAGTTCTGTGTGTGAGGAAAAGAATAAATAGAAATAAACGGTAACAAATGGCAACAAAGGAACAAAAATGGACAGTGGACATAGCTTCCAAGTTGCATTGATTTTTGAATTGTAGAAAATGAGTTAGGTAATTTAAAACACCGGGGGAAAAATTTGCAGTCCATGCTGGTAAAGGTAACTGAAAAAGAATTTAAAATATACTTGAAACATATCATCATATGTAACCCTTCCAAACTATAAGAAATAAAACTGTTAATTCTTACTGAAGTGTTTAGTACCTATGACTAGTCTGTAATTAAAAATGATCAAGATTTTATTCTCCTTCGTGTGTGGATGATGAAGGGCATTAACTTTACTTACTGATATGAGAATAAGAATACCATCAATGATTAAAAAAAAATAATTGTCAGAAAACTTATCTTTAAGAATTCTGAAAGAGCAGGATAAGCTCTTTGGCTTTTTGATGGAATGGGTATTTTTTAAAACTGTTTGAACCTTTAGGAACATTACATGCATTAAAAGGACAGACATCATGATTTTGCAGAGAATAGTTGTCAGAATTGTTTTGATTACTTGAGTATAAAATTAAAATTGGCAAAGTTAACTACATTAAATGCAGTAAATTTCATGGAACTTCATTTAATTTTACTGCAAAACTCCAAGTGAGTAGTTTGATTGTGTAATTGCTATATAGTAACTGTAAAGCACGTTAAATAGATTATGAACAAAACAAATTGTAAATGTTTACTTAGTTACAAATTATTATCTAATACTAAAGGATGTTTCTAATACAAATCTGGAGACTGAACATTAGTGTCTTTATGTTGCTTAAATCAATGGCAAAGGAAACCCATGAAAAGTGTTCATCTTACCCATCTACAAAATCTACAAGCAGACTTTTGTTCTAGTCAAGCCACCTAAGCTGTGTTTATTGTTGAAGAAGTTGATTTAGTGTACATATATTTTGTGTGTGCAGATGCATGTACATATTTTGTATATGCATATGTATACACACGTGTATCAAGGATACAGTACAGGCATGAGGCTTTAAGTTTCCTCATGGGAGCAAATCCTCTGCGGAATATTCATCATTTTATTGATTTAATTTGTTGCATAAAGATCTTATCTGAAAATCTCCCATTTCGCACACTGCTTAGTATTCAAGCAACATCTCCAAGAAATTAAACCAATGAAATGAGTGTCATTCAGAAATATGCAAAGCTTTCTGATACAAAGATATTATGCTAAGAATGCATCTAAATGCCTCTCTGGGCAGCCCCTCACAGCCAACCTCTAACAGCTACGAAGATTCTATACAAAAATAAATGCAATAACTTTTGACATGAAGCATGGCCTGGCTACCACCGGTGCATCCCAGGACAGACCTTGGAGCTGGAGCTGCTAATGTGACAAAGGTCAGAAAGTGAAGAATAGAGTCCACAACCCAAAGTTGTGCCTTGCAGTTGATGAAGCTGGACCATGATGGAAGCAGCTACTTCTCAAGGGTGAAGTCACGTAAGCCCAGTAGCTTAGAAAACAGCTATTCAAAGATTTATGAAGCTTAAGCCCAGAAAATCTATTAGTTCATCTAGTCTGATCTGCAAGCTATTTATTTCATTTCACCAAGTTACTCCTATATTGAACTACATCTACTATTCTGATCCAGCCTCTTGTTTCTCCTCTGCAATAGTTTCATCTTTTCACGTGACTCTACACTGTGGCATCAAGTTGTTTGACAGAAAAAAATGGACAGGGAATCATGCAAAATCTTAGATGAACTGTAAAATGCAGACAACAAGCTATTGATCTATAAAAAAAGAAAAATATTATTTCCTTTTTGATTTGGAAGAATTTTACTCTGTCTTTGAACTTACACTTATATAACATCTCAAGAGGGTCATGGAAATATAATCGTTACCTAGAAGTTTGGCCAGGAAGGCAAAACAACAGAAAGTCATAGAGAGAAACTCACTTACCTGAGGTGAAAAATCAAATATGATTAATAGTATAATGTCTCAGAAAAATCAATAACAGAATATATTAACAGAAAATACAAAATGTAGCAAATTAATGTAGATTTTTAAGTAAACTACTGACTGGGTATTCTAATCAGCAAAATGCATGAAGGTTGATCCAGAGCATGCTTAGGAATAAATTAATTCAATTTGAATGTATCATTAGAATTATTTTTTGATCTAATGGAGTGATAATTGAATTCTTTGTCTAATCTGAAGCAGGGGAGATAGTAGCACCACAACATAATTACTTGTCTGGTTAAATACATCGTCCTTTTTTGTGAAAATAATTTGCTTTCAGATTCATGCTGAGAAGCTACCAGCTCCTCTTTATCATAATATAATTTAACAAAATGTAGCATTCCTTCTTCATCAAATTAAACCAATTTGGAAAACTGAAGAGTCTTTGCGTCTCAGCTCTTCAATCATCCTCCATTGTCACATTCAGATGAAAAAAATGGGCATTAAAAATAAAAGACTGATTGTCTTTCCCTATAAGTAGGATTGGTGGAGGGGGAGCGAAAAAGAGAGAAAATGCCCTTTAAGATGAAAATTACTCAAATGATTTTGTGAGAGGTATGCAAACTACATCCTTGGATTACTGGAACTCTGTTCAAACCACTTTGGGAATGACAGCATCCAGAGAATCTTATCCCAGCAGAGCAAAGCCTCAGGCTGAGTAACTGTATTGGTTATATTTGTCACATCCACTCCATCCTACTGCTTCAGCAGGAGTAGAGAAACATAACTGATTATAGTATTTGGTTTATTTCTGTTATTCCTTACAGAAAGTCCTGGTGCAAATAAAGGTATGTAGCACAAGTCAGTAGCACAGGTTCTTTTGTGTCGTTTGAAAATGGAATAAAATAGGATTGCTTGTTTATTTTGAAAGAACACTGAAATATCTCAGGCTCAGAATTATGATTTTTTTGAAGTAGAGAACTTCTGATGTCAAATATCATTTTAATCTTTTGGTACTCGTGATTGTCTCATAGGCTCTGATATGAGAGCTCATCCTTATTCAACACATCTCACTGAAATAATAGATGCAGAGGGCTGACATAATACAAATATTTTTCTCTAGCATGTCTTTAATTATATATTCCCTTAATTAGAACATCTCTCACAGAAATCATTTGTAGTTCACTTAATTTGAGGGAATCAGAACTAGATCCACTTTTGCAACTAGTGCAGTTCAATAAGAACGAAACAGCTGGTGCTGAGGGCCTGACATCTGTTCTTTAACATTGAAAGGGTTTTAATCCAAACTGCGACCGGGTTCTATTACTTGCACCCATTAGTAATGTATTGGTGTTGATCAGTGCACTTCTAGAGCACATTTCCTACAGTGCGTCTTTATATGAAAGGAAACTAGTTCATGTAAAGCAAGAGACTGCCTGCTGAGGTCATAACCAAATGAGAGGTGGCTACCTAAGCGTGGTGAGTAGAAACAGCTAAAATATTTCCTTGTAAAAAGATCCTTTTTGTCTCAAATAAAACTTTATTTCATAAGTCGTTTAGGTTAGATATTTCTAAGACTTGTTTGCGATGTTAAAAATGAAGTATTCTGTTTGAAGGGCTAGTCTCTGTGCCCTGCTATGTTTAGAGAAGCCGGACCAAAGCTTTTAAAGATTTTCAGTACCTTTCATGTCTCAAAAATGTTGAAAAGATCGTTACTCACTTGCTTTTGGGGCATGCCAGATTCTTGGTCATTGCGTCTGCCTACAAATCCTTGCCTATGGGTAATATATATTGGGAAAAACATCCTACTTGTCTTTTCTTTCAAGTTTCTAATGTCTCTGTCTAGATAACTTTTTTTTTTTCCTAGGGATGAGGTGATCCGCAGTACAACGCGGAGGAGATCCCCAAGGAAGATCTCACTCCTGCATCCTAACAGGGTTTTCAAAATTCATATATGAATTTGGGCAATCACACTACTAAATAAGTGTTGAATTTGCCACATTTAAGGGGAGCCCAAGAGTGAACTCAAACATAACAGTGGGGAATCAGTATAGGTCAGCTTTGAGTCACCTTTAGAGCATATATTTTTGTCGCCCACACCATAAATTTTCCCTCTGCATTTGACTACAACAATAGTTCTCCGGTCAGCGCTTTACCACAATCTGTGAATTTAACCTGAATTCTGTGAAGCTGGTGAATAGGTGGAAAGAATATTCTTCTATGATAAAGGTAATGGAGCAACTTGTCAAAGTAACAAGCATCCTGTATCACCTGTAATTTATTTCAGTAAGAAAAAAAGTATCTGTTTCTTTAGGGACTCTGCTTTATTTTTTCCATGAAAAAAAACCCCAAAATAAATAAATAAATTCCAATTCTTTTCCCTGTTTAGCCCCATTTGTAGTAGAAGACTTCTTGATGTATATTTTTTTTAAGTAAGAAGTCCAGTAACACACAAGAAAAATCATAGTTCAGTTAATGAGCTACAAACTCAACATGCATTTACCTTTTACCATTTCTGCATGATGTCTGACCATATTTGAAGGGAAGGAGGTAAAAATATGGCAACTGGTAAATGTAACACTCAGACAACTGCTATATTCATTTACAAAGGCAGTAAGAGGCAAATGAAAATTTATAAAATTAAAGTCAAGGATGGGTATTCTAGCTAGACATTTTATTGCTAACAGTAATTACCTTCCTCGCTGCTTCCCCCACTTCACTCAGTCTGTGCTTACTGTTTAAAATAGATTGATGGAATGGTTAAGAATTCTCACTGAGCTCCGGTGAGATTATATCAATTATTTAGAAGTGCTAAAATTTTGGCAGGGACATAATCCACTTTCTCACTTTGAAGACAATCTGGAGATTAATACAAACATGCATTAAGGAAAGAAATTCAGGCAGGGTAAAGCTAGTGTGACAAAATGAACACTTGTACTCCACTATTGCAGCATGAGGAGAAGGGAATTAGCTGTCAGATGATAAACAGGATGAATTGCCTGCTTGTCATATCAAAAGCTTTTAGCTTTAATATGAAGATAATGGATATATTGCAAGTTTTACAGTGATAGAGCTGAATTTTGGCTCATAGTGAGGAATTTAAAAATTAAGTATCCTGCTCTCTGATAGAATTACTGAATACATACTAATATATCTTAAGTTGTTTATTTTCTACAAACTATGATGACAGGAATTTATCCCAGTAATCTAGAAATGGGAGAGTGTTATTTTGGCTAAACTATGTGTCTTTAAAAAACTTTGTGTACCAAGACACACATAAATATTAATTGATGTGAAGCTTATAATAACAAATAATAGATTGTAAAGACAGAGATAAACTTAACATGAAATATATTAAGATGCATCAAACACTAAGAAATTAGGTCAGAAATACAGGATTTTTGCAAAAAAAACTGTTGAGATTTAAGACTGTTGTTGACCACCATTAGTTCATTACCGTCTTCCTAGCTGAGTCATAGAAACAGATCAAATGATTTCTTCTAATCGATTTCAGTGTGGTCAGATAGCTTAATAGACCTTTAAATCAGAGAGGCTGGTGATTTAAACCACCCTATCCGATATTCCGCTGAAGCAGACTAAGAATATCTCTACATTCTGTTACCACAGCTCAGCTCTTGGATTGGTATCAACAGCTTTACAGCCATAACTAGACAAAAAACATCATAAACTAATCAATCTTAGTTTACAAAAGCAGGAATTTCTGTGATTGTCCTTGGGCTGGACATTTAAAATCAAATTATAAAGTAGATATCTGAACTTATTTTGATTAAAGAAAAATATCATAACTGAAAATAAGATCTGGCCTCTCTGAGCTGTCATTTGTATAATTACATAGATAAGAAAAGCACAAATAATTAATAAGTGACTTAGAAATTTTTTCTTAAGTGCATTTCTGATTTTTTAATTTCTGTAATCTTGGAGAATCTCCTGATTGTTTAACCTACAGCAGAATCAAGTCCTTTCTCATTTCTTAATGTGTCTTGCAAGCATGATTTAACCTATGATGGGCAAGAAAGATGAACTTTGATTGTGTAATAATATTGTGTAAACAATATTATTAATTAGGGCCAGAGCAACACCTTGTTCACTACACTTATGTTGTACACACATGAGAGGAGGAAGAATGATATACTCTAGAAACTCAAGGACTGCACATTTGTTGACTGGGAATCAGCCCTTACTAAGTACAGGGTGCTGGGAAGCAGCAGCTCCTCAAACCTGTAACCACAAGAATTACAAAGGTAGTTTTTAACTTTGCAATGAGTAGAAGCTGAGGGTGATCAGTATCAGGATCACCAAGCCACGTCAAAGGAACATACTTTGTACTTTTTTCCATATAACCGTCTCAGCAGAGACCAGGAACCACTAATAAGAATACGTATCATCCTTTTCAGAGTAAAGTTATATACATTATGAGATTAAAGCACCCTCTGCTGCTCCCAGGACCAGCTTTCATTGAAAGGAAGCTTAGGAAAGTGTAGTGTTTCTAGTGTCCATTTTTACTCAGTGCAATATCTTGTATAAGTAGTAGGTGTAAGTCAAATCTTAGCTGTTATCAAAATATCAAATGTAAGCAAAAACTATAGAATAATATAATCTTTTTTTTCCCCCATTTTTCTTTTACGTATGATTTAAAACACCCTATTTGGCTTTTTTGAAAGGTAAATCTTACCAGACTTACGCGATACTCTCAGTATTTTCACTATTATTTCTTACTCCATGTAATTTGCTCCTGAAATATCCATGTGCTATTTTCTCCATTAGAACTTCTTTAATATTCCAGAAATACATGCATGTAGTAGATGAAATACTCCAATAAAGCCTTTGTATTTATTTTCAGAGACAGCAGAATTGGAAGGCATATCACGATCAGTTCACATTCCTGTGTAGTATCATCCTGGCCACATGTCCCCCACTGGGACTTTAGTAATAGAACTTACTGTAGATCATCTGTCAGAAACACATTTAAACAGGTTTTTTTTAATAAATTATAAAGCTTCTGTGGATGGATTTAACCTCCAATAAGAAACTAATAAAATTTTCTTTTGGAAGCTGAATTTAATTGAGAAAAATGCCCCACCAATGAATTTTTGATGGTTTACATTTTTTATGGTTGGATTCAATGATCCAGTGAGTCCTTTCCAACTTAGTGATCCTACAGGTAATGAAATATTCAGGGTAAAAAGCTATGTATATGTCTTTTAAACTAAAAAGAGGGGTGAAAGTATAGTAGATAGTAGATCTTCTGGTGCCGATGTGACAAGTGAGGCTGTGTGCAGAGGTGAGCACGGCTGTTCAGAAGCAACGGTTACGTTACTGATCCAGAGAGAAAGGTTGGACCACAATTTTCCATAAGGGACATGCAGATATCTTCCTTCTGGCTTATCAAAAGAAAACAACTTCAAATTGTAATATTATTTCTTTAATTATTACTGTTATTATTTCTCTAACTGTTATTTCAAAGAAAGTATGTTTTTAGAAGCTTTTTTTTTCAGTAATTTCTCAATTAGTTGAAAACCAAATAGTATTTGTCAATGTTCTTTTCAGTTGATATACTGATTAAGCTTAGAGAAAAAAAATATTTTAACAAACTCTTAAATACAATCTATATGCCCAAAATATATTTTGGAAATGAATCATGTATTATCTTTTCATTGAAACATCTATGAAAATTGAAAGAAAAGTCTACTAACAGTTTAATTTTTTTTTTCCTTTGAATTTTCTTCCACACTTTTCCTGCCTGCTGCTTTTGATTTTGTCTCTCAAATAGACAGAAAAATCCTTTGGAATATTAATTTTCTGACTTTTTTTAAAGATTCTAAAACTTTTGTCATAGATGCAATCTGTAACTATTTCATTATGCAATAATAGTTTGATTACCAGAATCAGATTTTAATTTTTTTTTATTCTTGAAGGAATAGGCATTGTTGATTCTTCTTTTCAAACAGAAATGTGCAATGCAGCATTATTTCTTCATTTTTTTTTAATAAGAAGAATGTTGATTATCTATTTTGATAGCAAATCAGCCTTTATGTTCCTTAAAAGAAATTTAGATAATTTAAACATTTTCATGGAAATAAACAGATGGAAGTCAGCAAGTCCATTAAACTGATTATATATCCCAATCTCATTATATTATCTAAATTTTCTTGTAGCTTTATTACAGGAAACTTAGCACTCCTGGACTACATGTGGTAAGTACTTGATTATATTATACTTTCACCTGCTGAAGTATAAAACTAAGGATCAATTATTTCACACTAGATTAAGTCAATAAGGATCAGAGGTTAAATTTTAGTGCCCAAAGTTTATATTTTTCCATTTTGTCATGATAACTTTCCTTTACTCAATTTTCTAAAATTGTTTTTTTTTAAAAAAAATGTATGAAGCAGATGGCAAGATTGTTGTTACTTGTTTCTTGTTCTGAAGTTACACAAAAATTTATAAACAAGTCTTCTTTTGTTGAATATTACCATTTTAAATCTGTCAGTCAAGACAGACATCTCAGGAATCAAACCTAAACTTTTACACCTACTTCATACTCTCCCAAAATTTACATTAATAATATAATAATATTAATTTATATTAATAATATAATATTAATGCCTAATAGGGATCTGGGCATAAGACTCATAACTCTGTAACATAGGGACAGAGATAGAGCCACAGCAAGAAACAGAAGATTACTCAGTACATGGGTTCATTCTCTCAGAAGTATAGCAGTTGCATCACTAGAAAGAACAACAGGTGATCCAATGGCAGGAATCTATCTGCAGGAAATGGCAAAATAATTTGAGAAGAAAAAGGAAATATAAGTAAAAATTCAATAGCATATTAGATTACAGTTGTCTGTTCTGACACCTGTGATGGTATATATGAATTTTCTCCTATGAGATATTCACTCATATTTACCATCAACATCTACTGGATTATTTACATAAAAAAATCATTTTAATATAAATTTTATTAATGATTTTAAGTCATCGAATCATGGCTTTCTCACTGGATAGATACTGTTGTAATCACCTCTTCTCCTTCCTCATCTCCTTTATCTGTGTTATCTAACGAGATGTTTCAATCAGAAGTTTTACATAGCTCAATAGCTCAGCCTCACTGAAGATGTCTTCTAAGTCATAGATGCACAAAAATTCTATTGCAAAAGAATAGATGTTTCTTACAAAGAAATGATTGGACATGAATCATACATTAAAAATATGTATGGATTTTAGAAATGTGGTTCCTCATTATACTTAATCTTACAAAGAAGTTTCCTACCAAAATTGCCTATCAAAATTTTTTTTACAGTTTGAACATAATTAGATTTCTGTAAGTAAAAAGAGATTAAAGATCAAAATTAAAACTTGCAAATGGTGCTTGGTGGCCATTTTTCCTTAAAATTCTGGTTGACAAAGCCTTTATTATATATGAAATCTAGTGCAAATCAACAGGAAATCCCATAAATATTATTTAAGAGTGACAACTTAAGTTAGCACTATAAAACTTGTTTGATAGTGAGTTCAGAGCACATCCAAACACATTGTGAATTGTATATATCAGGAACTGTCTCAGGGAAAAACAGAAGCAGTTCAACAACTTTGCAAAGTCATTGGTATGGAATGGTCCCTAGCTGATAATTTCCTAACTGCAAGATGTTTAAACTCAAGGAATATTTCAGACATTTACATTATTTACAACTAGCATGACTTTTCTGTATTCCTGAGGTTCAAACTAATTCACTGACACAAATATTAGCATCATAGAGTTCTTCAAAACAGGAGACCAAAGAATCATAGCATGGTTTGATTTGGAAGGGACCTTAAAGATCATCCAGTTCCAACCCCCCTGCCATAGGCAGGGACACCTTCCACTGGATCAGGCTGCCCAAGGACCCATCCAACCTGGCCCTGAACACCTTGAAGGATGGAGCACTCACCACTTCCCTGGGCAATCTTTTTCAGCATCTCACCCCTGTCATTGTGAATAATTTCTCCCTAATGTCCAGGTTAAGCCTTTCCCCGTCCTATTTAAAGCCATTCCCCCTCATCCTGTCGCTTCATGCCCTTGTAAAAAGTTCCTCCCCAGCTTTCCTGTAGTCCCTTCAGGTACTGGAAAGTTGCTATAAGGTCTCCACTGAGCCTTCTCCTCTCCAGGCTGCACAACCCCAACTCTATCAGCCTGTCCTTGTACAGTACGTGCTCCAGCCATACTTGTGTTTCTGGTTGGTTTTGTAAGGTGAAGTCTTAAAGTGACCATTCTTTACTTTTTCTCACCTATTGAGAATGAAAACTGTCTCAGAAGAAGTACTTACCTTAAGTGTGTATGCATGATCAGACTTTCATCAGATGCCTACACATGGGTCCATCATTCAGTCAGAATATTTAAAAGTATACTGCTAATGCCATGTTTATCCAGCTAAGAAGCGAACACAACAACTGTTCAGATCTGATACTGAAAATTGTTCAGGAAAGTTGAAAAACACATATTTCCAAAAATAGAAAAACCCTAAATTGTTATTATCAATAATAACACCTACAATAAATATCTACAAGTTTTAAGCATTACAAAGCAGGATGTGTAGAAGAAAATAAGCTATTAATAGTGGTAATTGCTTGCAACTGTTTTAGATTGACATTACTCTAACAACTCCAGCGTTATCCTCCATCAGGCAAGTACAATGATTAGATCTTACACCTGCTTTCTCAGACTTGATGCGTATTACAATGCATATAAGATTCACTGGCACTGGAATGGATTGATGTAGATTTTAGTGGGGGTGGTGGGAAGAGAAAAATACTTGAGGAGATTAGGTCATAAATCACATATTATAGCATTGATTCATCTTGATACTCCCTTGTTAGGATGCAGGTCAACTCTATCTTTGTATAATAATTGTACGTTATCTGATCTGTCAGCTAATTCCATTCCAAAGTTCATTTGAATGAAAGTCTTCGGATGTTGTTTTCCTCATGTCCTGTTGTCCATATTCACTCATCTCATTGTGACACTGTCACGGTATTGGAGGAAGAGAAAGGGAGAATACATCATCCTACAATCCAAGCTTTTAAATGAACCCAGTTTGACTTACCCAGCAATTGTAATTAATGTGTCTTGGAGCTTTTCAGATATTTGTGAAGAAATTAGTATGCTCTGGAGGCAGCAGCAGAACCCTCCAAAAATAATAAATTCTCATATAACTTTCTTTTCTCAGATCCATTTATATGAGTGGCTCAAAGATGATGAAAAAGAGAGATGACTTTCCACTTAGCTGTTGGTCAAGCACTTTGGAAAAAGTCCGTTTTCAAATATGTTCATGAGGCAAGACGTCCAGCTGGCCGTTTGCCTCATTGGATAGTGTTGTGTGGTAAAGGAAACCCTACAACCCTATTTTGTTCCAGTTTAAATACTCACAGGTTTTATTTTAGTCCATCAGTGGACACAATAAATCATCAGAACAGCAACTAGATTTTTTTCTGTAGAAACTTACAACTAAATTGAGTTTAATAAGCTTTTTCTGTTGAAAGAGCAAAACCGGGACATCTCACACAGTCATCTGAAATTCACCTCTTGGAGCTTGTGGGAAACAAGAAGCATTGCAAACAAATGCTAGATATTTAGGGAGTGTGTCATGACTTGATAGAAACTTCAACTTTAACTGTTATTCTTTCAATTAGAGACATCCAGTCTAACTCAATGGTTTACAGTTTGTGAGTTCTGTGGAACAAGGAAAAGCAGTGTATTCTCTTGGTTCTGCACCTTCTGTAACACCACCTAAACACCTATTTAGCTGCAACAGCAAGGTAAAGAGGTAACAGACGTGGTGGTGTTCTCCTAGACCACTGCAGAGCTTTCTCCTGTTTGTAGGTTGGTGTCTGAGCTAATATATCTATGGAACACAAGAAGATTCTGTCTCAAAATACCTTTCCTTTAAACACTCAAACAGTTAAATTATGAGAGTTATATCTGAGGCAAAAATTTCCTGGAAGGATAGCTTTTCTCTTTTTGATGACTGTGTAATTACCATGCTTTAAATTTAGATGGCTTGAATTAATTGCAGCAAAAAAATACTTAAAAGAGCTGGTGCTAAAATGAAGCGCACTAAATAGTGAGGTTTTCAGGCAAATGCTGGAGGTGTTCCACCAAGCCCTTCACACATCTCTGTGATAGAAGGAGTGTAATGTATTATTTTCTTATTAATTTCCCATTTAAGAAAGTCTTATGAATAATAATACTGAGAAACTCTTATGAATAATACAACTAAATATACCAGGAGAGTTTTTTTGTTCTTTCTCTTACTGCTAACTACCAGATACAAAAGAAAAGCAGGACTGTATTTGTTTAATGGACAGTGATATGGGAAGCAAAATTGTCCCCAGCTGCTTGAAAGAGGTGGTTAGGTCAATTCTGAGTGCTCAGAAATTGTTCCTGTGAAGCAGGTTTGCCCTTCCTATGGAAGAAATCTTGGGGAGAAATTTGGTCATTCTGGGTATTTTCTACTATTAACTGCTTCTGGGAAGTAAATCAGATTTTAGGGTTGGGTGAAATGTCCTGGGCAGGAATGTATCTATTTTTGCTTCGATAAAAGAAGCCTAGGGCACCCACCTGCTTCAGTGAGATGTTACAATTGAAGGGTGATGAGTCCAGTGCTCATATATATAACACAGGTTACACTTCCCCAAAAGAAAGAGTGCATGCTGAAGTGCGCTTCAGGCGCTGGGAGATAGGAGTCCTGAGTTTGTTCCTTCAAAGGCAGACACTTTGAGGAAGTGGATCCAACCTCCTTTGTTTTAACATTTATCATAACCGCTGTTATATTAAAAGTTAGTATAGCACATTTTGAAAAAGATGTTCCTTCCTAAAACTTTGAAAAGGGCTGTGTCAGTAGTGGACTGGAAAATATGCGATGGAGAGGAGGCATCTAAGAGAAATAAACTGAGGGGAAAGCGAAGGAAGATGAGATAGGAAGCCCACAGAAGTGAAAGAGAAGAAGATAAGGAGATTCTTATATCAACTGTCTGGTACATACAGGGTTGGTCCTATAGGCAGCTGATCTATATATAAAACATAAATATTAAAATGAGAATCATTTTGTTATTGAGCCAAAAAGGTTTTGTCTTCCGTCTGGCTTGGCAGGAGCTGTGCTGGTCTTATCTGAGACCTGGAGGTCACTGTTTGAGTAGTTTAGACACTAGAGAGTTATTGAAAAGCTTTCCTGGCCTTATCAGCATTTTGGTCTTTAAAGAAAACATTAGGAGTATTAGCAGAGTAGCTAGGGTCTAACTTGTTCACAAAAGTATAAATTGGTCCTTTAGTAATTCATAATCTGATTTATAATGCATGGTAAAAGGAAAGGATCTCCAGGAAGATGCTGGGGCTTCCCAGCATTGCAGCCTTCATCTACTATTGCTGGGAGTAATGAAGGATAATAAAACAAATTGTACTGTAAATAATGAATAATGTAATCATTGTATATCTAAAACCAGAGAGCATGAAAGGGGAAATTCCCAACAGCTGAAAAGCTGCAATAGCTCTCCTTACTGATAGTGGCCCCTGTTGTTGAATTCTGTTGGAAGGATCTTAGTTAGTATAAATATATTTATAGAAACAAACAAAACAAAACAAAACAAGGGGAGGAAAAGAAAAGTTGTCAAAAAAAAAAGGCTAAGAAGTAAGATAATAAAACATTCATTTGATGAGGGACAGTGATTCATATCATGCAGAGCCTCAAGGGAATACAAGGGCACAGGGGAAAGAAAACTGCAAGCAAGCAGGCAGAATGAGAAGAAAAAGAAAGGCATTTAATATCAGTTAAAAATGTTTTTGCAGCTGGAGCACAAAACTGGGGTCTCAACTACTTGTCAGCATGGAAGATCTGTCCTTTTTCACAGGCAAACATTTATTCTCTAGGTGTTTTTCGCAGGAGTGGGTAGAGTAAAGAAATATACTTCCAGAGTTAAATTGCCCCAGAACTTTTGGGGGAGAAAATGACGCTGTCATTTGCTTCATGCTTCTCTCTTACGCTCTACAAGTACAGCTGCAAAGTTGAAACAGCTGCCATGTGTTGTTCCACTGGGACTTCCCTTTGTTGGGTAGGTGCATGATGTATTTTATGAAGAGAACTGGAAAATCTTGGGCCAATCAAGAGATTTTGCAGCCTTGTACATCAAAGTTTCAGAACACGTAGCCCACACTCCAGTTTCTTAGTTCTTACTTCTGCCTCAATGCATTTAGTAACCTTTGGATGCTTTGCTGTCATGAATGGGCTTCCAAAGCTTACTTCCATACCTGACGGAGATCCACAAGCATGTCTTGGTGAAGATTGACCGAAACATAGGATCCTCACAGGTAACCTCAGAAAATATTGCGGTGCCAATGTAAAATGTCACTGCCTCCAACTGTCCCTTATGCTGCTCTGGCAGGGATAATCTGCCTCCAGCAGAGTCAGCAGGGCAAGCGTGCAGTCATTTCACCTGGCAGCACTCTCTTAACTCATTAATTGGAAAAAAGCCTGTTCAAAGAATGATGCAGGACAGGACAGCTGACAATATATGTTCATATTCTGAATGAAGACTGCTACGTAGCATGGACCTTTGATAAGGATTATGAAGGTAACAATCATTTCAGAAAGACTTTTCACAGGTTTTGTTTAGACACCATAGCACCTTCCTTTTTTTTTTGAAAGTTGTTAGTCACATTGCCAGGTTTAAAAGCAAACATTGTCAGGTAGGATCTAAAAGTGATTTTGAAATCCAGAAGCCTTCTACTTCCAAGTGAAATCACACAGAATCACAGAATCACCAGATTGGAAAGGACCCACTGGATCATCGAGTCCAACCATTCCTAACACTCCCTAAACCATGTCCCTCAGCACTTCATCCACCCGTTCCTTAAACATCTCCAGGGAAGGCGACTCGACCCCCTCCCTGGGCAGCTGTTCCAGTGCCCAATGACTCTTTCTGTGAAGAATTTTTTTCTGATATCCAACCTGAACCTCCCCTGACGGAGCTTCAGGCCATCCCTCTTGTCCTGTCCCCTGCCACTTGGGAGAAGAGCCCAGCTCCCTCCTCTCCACAACCTCCTTTCAGGTAGTTGTAGAGAGTAATAAGGTCTCCCCTCAGCCTCCTTTTCTCCAGGATAAACAACCCCAGCTCTCTCAGCCGCTCCTCGTAAGACTTGTTCTCCAGCCCCCTCACCAGCTTCGTTGCTCTTCTCTGGACACACTCCAGAGCCTCAACATCCTTCTTGTGGTGAGGGGTCCAGAACTGAACACAGTATTCGAGGTCCGGTCTCACCAGTGCTGAGTACAGAAGGAGAATAACCTCCCTGGACCTGCTGGTGACCCCATTTCTGATCCAAGCCAAGATGCCGTTGGCCTTCTTGGCCACCTGGGCACACTGCTGGCTCATGTTCAGTCGCTGTCAATCAGCACCCCCAGGTCCTTCTCCTCCGTGCAGCTCTCCAGCCATTCTTCCCCCAGTCTGTAGCACTGCATAGGGTTGTTGTGCCCCAAGTGCAGGACCCGGCATTTGGCCTTGTTAAACCTCATGCCATTGGTCTCGGCCCAGCAGTCCAGCCTGTTCAGATCCCTTTGCAGAGCCTCCCTACCCTCTGGCAGATCCACACTTCCTCCCAGCTTAATGTCATCTGCATACTTGCTGAGGGTGCACTCAATGCCTTCATCCAGGTCATTGATAAAGACATTGAACAGAGCTGGACCCAGTACCGAGCCCTGAGGAACCCCACTTGTAAGCGGCGTCCAGCTGGAGTTAACTCCATTGACCACCACTCTCTGGGCCCGGCCAGCCAAGCAGTATTCAACCCAGGAGAGTGTGCGCCTGTCCAGGCCAGAGGCTGACAGTTTCTGAAGCAGAATGCTGTGAGAAACTGTGTCAAAGTCTTAACTGTGTCAAAGGCCGTGCGTGATATGCCACATCCTTGAAAACGTTGGCCATTGCACTCAAACAATATGTCTCTTGCCTTGGTTTCAAAAGGCCCATTTGGAATGAGTGAAACATCTTAATTCTGTTTGCAGTTCCCTGCCCATCCTCCTTCCCTTCATCCCAGGAAACTCTAGAGACTAGTGAAGTGGTCATTATTTTTTCATGATACTTTCCTTATTGCCTAATTAGCAGTCCTAGTAAGAAGTGGTTCTGTACTCCACTGAAGGAAATAATATATCAGTTCCTCTTTGATTACAACTGAACTACTGCGACACACAGCATTATAAGGTATAGCCTTCCTGGAATAAAAAAGGATCAGACGTAAGCTTCTCTTTGGGCTCTATTTATTAGCCTTGGTTCAGTAATATCTCAAAAGGAAATGGGCTTATCATTCAGCTAGCTTATCAACTCTGTACTGAAGTTTGCAGAAGGCTTATTGTAAAGTGTTGCACAGCAATGACAATTGTTATTTCCAAATAGCCATCAACATTTGACGTGCTACAATGAGTCATCACTTACACGGAATAACTTCCTATTGTTTTGCAGCTGACATAAAATGCCACGGAAAATTTCTCTTCAATTGATTATTCAAAAGATAAGAATGACTTTGACAAAATATAAGTAGATAACAAACCAGGATTGTCTTCAGTGAAATCCATTTTCAGACTTTGAAGAGTCTGGTGTTCTTCGTTATTCCAGTTATCTTTTTCTCCACAATGTACTCTGCCTGTCTGTTCCTAGCTGGAAGAAAACTGATAAGACATGCATCCTCTTTGCTAGCAGTTTCTGAGATAACTGGCCTGAAAGACTGGATACCAGTGATGGGATTCAGCTGTGGACTTGCACACCTGAGCATCAGTGTCTACATCCTCAACACAGTCACCAGAAAATAAATCAATACAGTCAGTATTGCTCTGAGAGCTACTCAGTGCACCTGAAGGCAGACATGGTCATGTGTAGTAATCTAGGTGTTAAGGTCTACTTTTAGTTGTCTAATTACATGAGATAATTTCTACCCCATTTTCTCCTTATGTTACCTCTCAGTGATCTCACCAAAACTCTTTGTCTTCGTGGTACCCAGGGAACTGTATGGAAAGCATTCCAAAGAGCTAAGCATACACATAGGCGTACATTTGTATAAACAGTTTAACTAGATTTGCTAATGGCCTTCAGCTTTTGAAAAAACGTTAAATCCCCCTGACCACCAGGTAAATCTTGGATTGCAAATTAGACCATGACCGAAGTACCGTATACCTAACTCCCTTTGTAAAATACTTGAACAAAGCCAGAACATACTTAAACAACTGACAGGTTAATCTCTGTGAATATATAAGGCCACACCTCAGCTGTGGATTTTTGCAGAAGTCTGATCAATCTCAGTGTCTATATGGGATATATCAGATTGTTGAGTTGCCCCAACTCACAGAAGAAAACCTATATATATCTATATTATTTAATGTGCCAAGGTATTTACCATATTAGTCAAAGTGATGGTATACACCAGCAGGATACAATGTTCAATTTTCCATTGTGATTATAAAAATTGAGACATTTTTACCCGCAACTAACCATATCGGCAGTTTTCCATTGTGCTTTATTAACATTGTGTATTTTAATGGCTAGTTCTGCTAATGAGATATGGAAGTTTTATTTTAAGGGGACACAGAACAGAAATAATCATCTAGAAGAAGGGCTGTTTTTTTTTTCCCTGACATATTAATAAAATTCCTTGTTAATAAAATAAGAATATGATTCCAGTAGTTGCTAATACAAATTGATTTTCATACTAATGATTCCTGAGTTTTATTCTGGGAACAAAAAAAATCAAAGTACCCATACTGAGAAGAAAGTGCAAGTTACAGGTGTTCCTGCCTGAACACAGAAGTTAAAAAAGGGCATTGGTCCATGACAGTGACCCTACCTTTCTACATGTTCATCCACTTTCTTACATCTTACACTTCGTCCAATCAATATCACCCCCTGCAAGGAGGAAATGCTGAAATTCTGCTCACTGTTTCTGGCCATTAGCCTCAAATGTGCTTTCCTGAAAGAGTGAAGGAAATAATGCTGATTTGTTGGCTTCTTCCTTACGGAGGAAACTGACCTACTATGCAGCTTCATGATGTGTCAGTTACATAATGTATTTCACTATTTATTGTTGGAAAGTAGTAAGCATTGGTGTGTGTTTCTGAAGCATTGCTGTTAATCCAGTACTGGCCTAACTCTTTTTGTGTAGATATAACATACTTGAATAATTTCTGACAGGGGAATATTTTCACCTGAAATTTTTGATTCAAGTAAATCAAAATATTTTGAGGGAATATGTTAGCTGTGTCAGTAATTTTGATAGAAATTTATTTAAGGGTGTCATTTCACAAAGGTGCTTAATAATTAGGAATGTACCTGATTACACAGGTTTGAAATTTCTACTTTTTGTTCATGTTTAGAAAATCCAGGTTTTAGCCAGAATTAACCATATAAGTGACTTAAAAGTTTTCCAGCTTCTGAAAAGAAAAAAAAAAAAAAAATTCTTCCTAACTGACGTTCTGAAATATTTTTTACCAATTCAGTAGTCAAGAGTATTTCCTTGTGGCCCAAGCCCATTGTACTACATATCTGAGATACGTGAACTAGGTGTGCATTTGACTACCCTTTCTCTGTAGTCAGTGGAGGAATAAAGGTGTCATTAGAAAGTGTTCCAAATTTTAGAACAGCTGTGTTGGAAATGGGGTTCAACATTGACCAAAGAGTTTAAAAACTGGACAGATGTATCTATGTGAATATATTAAAGGCTATTTCATTCTGCTCTGTGCCCAGCCAAACATATATTTATCTTTAAAGATGCATCACAGCTTATTAACAGTCTTCTTATAAGAATAGCTATTTATAAACATATATTTCCCCAAAATTTCATTTGGACTAAACAGTAACCGTTACAGTCAAAGACGTAGACTAGGAAGTGTATTCATCTGAAAATAAGAGAAAAGGTTTACTTTGATGTCATTAAAGGCTTGTAACTCAAGGTCACTTCCTTTCTGGTCACCGATAGAGGAAGCTGGACTGAATAACCTTGATAGTCCTTCTATGCCCATGAATGATCTTTTCTTTTGGAGACAGAAGATTCTGAGCTTCCTTCCTCTTTAGTGCTTGCTTACATGATGACTGAGGAATGGATGGCATCCACTATGGGGCACAATTAAGCAAGCTTAGGTAAGAAAACAAGTATGTTGAAGAAATGTATGAAGTACTGTTTTGCATGTTCCCTCTGTCTGAGATCTTACATTTAGCAAAAGACTGAAATGCTAGTCTTTTTCTTTCTTTTCCCATATTTTGCTTGTTTGGATTTTATTGCTTTTATGAATTCCTGCTTTTTTTACTATGTGGCCCAAAAGTTAACAAAGTTCTTAGACGCACAAAAAAGAGTAACATATTTTAAATTGATAATACTTAAAAAAACCTACCCAACCTTAATTGTCACATACTCTGAATTATATATAAATAAGCTGTTAAGGGTTGGTTAAAGATATGTCTCTCTCTCGTGCTGATACTATTTTATCGTGATTTTGTGGTTTTGTGAAATATGTCTTAGTGCCTTAGAGACTGTATTAATACCAGCAGACCACTATTTCATTGAATCTATCTCCATCTGTTGGCAAAAGTGTAGACTGCAGCTGGGAAAACATCTCATAATCCATGTATTTGGTTTGTGTTTCTTGAGAAAACAGACAAAAAGTAGAAATTCTGAACAATTGGCATGTCTCAAATTTTTATCATAACCTTTTAGATGCCTTTATGGTAAACCCTTAAATCTTTTAAAACTCTTTGTTTAATTATTAAAACCAAACAAGTAAACAATTGTACAGACTTCCAATGGATAAAAAAGGTCTAGCACAATTAATTTTCCCTTAAGTTCATCCACTAGTCTAGTAAAAAGCTACCATCCCATTCCAAAAGCCTTGCACCCTTTATTTTTATATCAACTCCAGCTGTAAAGCAATCCTACAGCAAGCTGTCATACAGCTGTTATATAACATCCTGTTTTCTGGCTTAGAGTTTTAGAAAAGAAACTTTCATTGCTTAAAACAAACATACTTAATGTACAGGTTTCTGGGTATTCCTCTATCAAAGTATACTGTACATTTTTATTTTTTTGGTAGCAGTCAATCAGAAAACAGATTTTACTTCACACTAAACATCTTGCAATGATCAGCATGGTTGGACGAAGGGAACTAAATAATAATGGATAGTCCAGTTGTTGTCACCAGAGATTTCAGACTTTGGTTTTATATCAATGTGTCTTATAATTTTAACTTCGCCCTCTTTAGGAAGACATCTTCTCCTACAGAGTTATTATATACTGCAGAGCCACAGTTCTGTTTTGAGACTTGAACGAAATCAAGACTTCTTCCTGTAATTTTATTTATGCTTACAAAGATGATATTTGCATGCTTTCCAGGAGACCAGGTCAGACATTTATCTGTTTAGTCTCTAAAATATCTTTTCCCCTTGATATTCCTCCTCTCGTTCTCCATAAAACTCTCCTAAGTCTGGATGGAAATATCTCTTCTTTTTTTACTTCTGCATCTTTCTGTAGGAGATATCATATCCCACCATGCGTTTTATGATTATATCTTTCCCAAAAGATCATTTTTTTCCCATTTTAAATCTGTTTATATCTAGAACATCAAGTCTTCTCTTTGATTTCAGCCTGAAGACAGTGCACTGTAGAAAATTACTTTCTTCAATGTTCTCTTATTTTTTCTTCATCCTCAGTAACAGTTGATATAGGAATTGTTGATACTCCAGAGCATGCCCAAAGAAGAGCAACAAAACTGGTGGAGTGTCTAGAGAAAAAGTCTTGTGAGAAGCAAATGAGGAAATTGGAAAAATGGAGGCTCAGGGTAGACCTAATCACTTTCTACGACTACTTGCCATCTTGGGAGGTATTTAAAAGATGTATAGATGTGTTACTTAGAGACAGGTTGGTGGACTTGGTAGTGTTAGACTTGTGGTCAGACTCAATGAACTTAAAGGTATTTTCCAAGCTAAACTGTCCTATGATTTTCATTTATTTTCTCAGCTATTAAACCTTAAACACTTCTACAGTGATGGATGATCCAGTTTTGATCCTTCAGTCTTTCTAGACATAAGATAACTATTCTCAAAATACTGTTGTTTCTTTGTGTAAAGTATTTCAGGGCTAGATATTTTCTTCTTATTCTCAGTACTGCTAAAGACATTTTACCTCCATCTTCTTTGCAAATATTTTCCTTGCATGACACTCTAAGATTTATGTAGTTTTGGTAGTAGTTGGTTTCTAAGTGAAAGTGACCCTGTGAGAATGCATAGTAGGGTCATCCATGTCTTATAGAGATCATAATTTAAGTCGGAAAAGGGAAGCAAAAAAGAAAAACGTGTAAGGTAACTTTAATAAGGTAGTAGAAAGAGACACACACTACATGAAAATAATCTTACTATTATTTACACAGCCATCTTACATGGCCAGCTTGAATCTCTGCTCTGCCATACTGACTTTCAACAACTTCAAGTTCTACTTTATATTTGCTGCTCAAAGATAGCAACCTTTGTGCCATGGCTAAGCGAAATATCTCATGGAGATTTCTTTGCTGGGGACCTAATGGTTGCATGCTGTTAGATGTCTATCCCAGTCTATGGACTCTGATTCTTTAGCCATGCTGGTGATACCATTGAAGAGCAGTATTCCATTCTGATCTTAAATTTATTTTCCTTTAAACACAAGTACGAAGATAACCTTGGAGCTAGCCTTTGACTAGCATGATTAACCTTTCTTCAGATCTGATCAAGTCCTAAGACATCAAGTCCCATCATAAAAATCAAAATTATTTTCTGCCCAATGTAAAAAACAGAAGATATGATCATTCTGAATCCGAACACACAGTATTTTTTGTCAGCAGACATGAAACAGGCTGTGATTTAGAAAAAAGTAAACAAGAAAATCTTTGATGTAGTTCTGAATTATCTTAGAAATAAAGATCAAAGATCTCTGAATCACATTTCAAATAATTTTTCTTACTGAATTATTAGGTGATCATTGTTTAGCAATGATTGGCTGTTGTATGGTGATTCTAAGTATTTTACTCTTTTTGGAGAAGAGAATATATTTAAAGGTAAGAGCTGTTATGTCTATGTTTTTGTTTTCCTGAGATTAAGGAGCATCTTAAAAAAAACCAGGGGGTTTTGTAGGATTCTGAGATTTCATCTGCTCTAATTATGTTATAATGGCTACTGATGACTGCCATTTGTCCCATGTGAAAGAAAACTATTAACAGGTCTAGCAAAAGAAAGTTCTGTTCTGTGAAATGATGAGATTCAAGTCTACAGAATTTTCTTTTACTCTTTGCCAAAGACAGCAGAAATATCTCATGCCTACCAGAACTGGTTCAGTTCCCTTTGATTGGAAATCATGACTTAATCCTCAATATTTTTCCTTTATAACTATGCTCTGAGGAATTTTGTTGCAAAGATAATTTTTTGATCTTGACTAAGCTGACTTTTCAGTTGATGGATGTTTTCTGACCTGTTTTGACTCTGTATGAATGGGTACAGATGAAATTAACTGGCATGGCCAGGATTCATAACCTCAGACGACTTGCCACAAAATGATTGCTATATTCTGACCTTTGAGAAGATTCAGGAAAACAGGGTTCGATGCCAAGATAAAATGTAGTGGAAGAAGACTGAAGCTGTGTGGACTGTGATAATACTATCATTTTCAAAGTTTTCTATCTCTTGAGCTGGAACTCAAAACACTTCAGATTAAACAGTCTGTAAATGACCAGTGACAAGGTGGTCCAGACATTAATCCATCATTCAAATCCAAAGTTAGTGAACATGGCTGGTATCTAGGACACAGGAGACAACAGCTCTAAAACATTTGGTTTTTATATTGGACTCTTTTTATTCCCCAAAGTTCTATGTTCTCAATATGTTTTACCCTATGTATGTAATCTTTAAAGACAAAATATAACCTCCGTTGTCTATCTGCTTACATTCTTGGTCCAAATTACTAGCAGACCTTACAACCAGAGAAGCAATGTTGCTAAACAGACCCAGATGGAGTCTTCTGAGAGTCAAAAGTTTATAGGTATGGAGAGCTGTTATTTATCATATCTGAGAATTTTTTTAAAGAAGGCAGAGGAATGCAGGTAATCAAAATATAAGAGGAATAAGGAGTTCAGGCTGACCTCTGTACATCTTACTATTGAGGATATGTTAAGAGGAAAATTGAGAGACCATGAAATAGAAAGAGAGGTTGTGCCATAAATGGAAAGAGTGAACACATGATTCTGGTTTATGCAGAAAAATCCCCAAAACCTTGCTCAATCCTTTGTCCAATCTCTAAATCAAAGCCACCCTTGGTACTGAAGAACTCGTTCCCTCTTCTTTTTCTTTTTCTTTTTCTTTTTCTTTTTCTTTTTCTTTTTCTTTTTCTTTTTCTTTTTCTTTTTCTTTTTCTTTTTCTTTTTCTTTTTCTTTTTCTTTTTCTTTTTCTTTTTCTTTTTCTTTTTCTTTTTCTTTTTCTTTTTCTTCCTTTTTTTTTCCCTCTCAACACTCAGCAGATTGCAGGTAGCCATTCCATTGTATGCCTTCTTCTAGGCTAAGAGTTGCTAACATTTTGATAAAGCAACCTTCTTAAGCCAATATAATTTCAGCATTTTAGCGGAGTAAATACTAAGAAAGTTCCTTCGTAATGATTGAAGAATCTAGCTTCCAGGTCCACCACTGACCTGTGGATCACAGCAGTCCTTCTTACTTTCTCTGACGTTGTGAGAATCAAAAAGGAATTTTTATTCATCTCTGATCTGAATGGTGATTTCATTCTTTTGCCTGCATCAATTTCCTGTTTAAAGTCTAGTATAACCTATTCCTTGAACACTTATATAGAAATATGTTCACTTTCTGAAGTTTCTCACTTATTTCCGTGTACCATGAATTTCCCTGAAGTTCCCAACCACCTTGAATCATAGAATCATAGAATCATAGAATCACCAAGTTGGAAAAGACCTCTTGGATCATTGAGTCCAACCATTCCTATCTGCTGCTAAACTATGTCCCTGAACACCTCATCCACCTGTCTTTTAAACACCTCCAGGGATGGTGGCTTAACTCCCTCCTTGGGCAGCCTCTGCCAGTGTATGATGACCCTTTCTGCTAAATTTTTTTTCCTGATATCCAGCCTAAACCTCCCCTGGCACAGCTTGAGGCCATTCCCCCTTGTCCTCTCCCCTGTCTCTTGGGAGAAGAGACCAACACCCACTTCTTTACAACCTCCTTTCTGGTAGTTGTAGAAAGCAATGAGGTCTCCCCTCAGCCTCCTCTTCTCAAGGCTAAACAACCCCATTTCCTTCAGCTGCTCCTTGTAAGACTTGTTCTCCAGCCCCTTCACCAGCTTTGTTGCTTTTCTTGCTTACTTCTTGTGAGAAATTCTAAGTGAAAACAGAACCAAGACATGGAGATATTCTCAGCTTATTTATCCTTGGACAATACTGATGTATCAAAAGTTTTAGTACAGAAAAATGCGTTTTTATTTCTCATTCAGCAACATAACTCAGAAGACACTAAGGTCACCCATGATGGAAAACCATAGGCTCATGAAATAGTTTGAGTTGGAAGGGAACTTAAAGATCGTCCTGTTCCATACCCCCCTTTACAATTGAACTCAATCAGGCCGCTTGGAGCTCTGTGAAGCTGACTGTGAATGCTTCCGTGGATGGGTCATCTACTACCTGTTTCAGCAACCTGTTCCAGTGTTTCACTACCCTCATTGTAAAAATTATCTTCCTTGTATTTAGTCTAAATTTACCCTATTTTAGTTTAAAACCATTATCACTTGCCCTGTCACAACAGGGCCTGATACAATGCTTGTCCCCATCTTTCTTATATTCTCCCGTTAAGTACTGAAAGTCTGCAATAATACCTCCCCGGAGCCTTCTCTTCTGCAGGCTGAACAACCCCAACTCTCTCTACCTTTCTTAATAAGGGAGATGTTCCACAACTTTGACTACTTTTGTGGCCCTCTTCTGGACCTGCTCCAAGAGGTCTATGTATTTCCTGTGCCAAGGATTCCAGAGCTGGACACCATAGTCCAGGTGAGGTCTCACTAGAGTGGAGTAGAGGGGCAGAATCCCCTCCCTTGACCTCCTGGCCACGCTTTTTTTGATGAAACGTAGGGTATCATTTGCCTTCTGGGCTATGAGCATACACTGCCATCTCACGTCCAGGTTTTCATCCACTAGTACACCCAAGTCCTTCTTTTCAGAGCTGCTCTCAACCCTTTTCTCCCTCAGCCTGTAATGATACTGGAGGTTGCCCTGAAAGAGCTGCAGGACCTTGCATATCATGTTGTTGAACGTCATGAGATTCACACAGATCAATTTCTCAGCCTTGTCCAGGTGTCTTTGCATGACATCCCATCCCTCAGGTGCGTCAGCCTCAATATTCTTGGTGTCACCTCATTCAGATTGCTGTCATCTGCAGACTTGTTGAGGCTATACTCAATCCCTCTGAAGATATTATTGATGAAGATATTAAATAGTATTGATGAAGATATTAAATAATACGGGTGCCATGCAGACCATTGAGAAATATTGCTCATAACAGATCTCCATCTGGACATTGAGCCATAGACAACTAACCTATGGATTTGACTGTCCAACCAATGCCTGATACACCAAACCATACATCCATCAAATTGTTATCCCTCAATTTAGAAAGAAGTGTGTTGTGGGGGACAGTACCAAAGGCTCTACAGAAGTCCAGACAGATTACAACCATAGCTCTTCTCTTGTCCACTGATTTAGTCATTCTATCACAGAGGACCAATGGGTTCATCAGGCAAGACTTGCCCTTGGTGAAGCCAGGCTGGCTGTCATGAATAACCTCCCTGTCCTCCATACAACTTAGCGCAGCTTTGAGATTGATCTGTTCCATGACTTTCCCAGGCACAGAGGTGAGGCTGATAGGCTGGTAGTCCCCAGGGTCCTGCTTTCTACCTTTTTTTAAAGTGAATTCAATTCTTCCCTTTTTCCAATCACTGCTGTCTTCATCTGACTGCCTTGACTCTTAAAATATCGTGAAGAGTGGCTTGCAAATATATCTGGTTAGACATCATTGGACTTGATAATCTCAAAGGTCCTTTCCAACCAAATGTTTCTACGATACCATCAGCCAGTTAGCTAAGACTCCGGGATGCACCTTTACACATCCTACGGACTTATTTATGTCATTGTGTATGTTCCCATTTGAGGCTTTCAGTATCTGTTACTCTTTCTCTGTTCTTGTCTGCAGAACAGTCCATCTTTCTTTCTCTCTCTTTGCTGTCTTTTCCCACCAGGTTCTTTTAAGCTGGTTTATGCCTGTGAGAACTCTTCTTTGTGGTAAGGACACTGCAGCAAAGTTATCATTTTCCCATTCCTCACCAATAACATTTGTCTCCACATACACTCCAGAAAGTAGCAAAATCATAAGATCCTTAAAAATATAAATATTGCTTTTATACAAGTATTGCTTTTGTTTCATACTCTCACATAGTATTTGTTATAAGTATTTACCTCCTAGATTTTTTTTCACAGTAAAGAAATTCCTTTATCCATTGCTCATTATCATCGCTCCTAAATTTTCCTTTATTCTCTTCTCACTGAAGAAAAACTTATTTCTGAAAGCCCAAAAAAGAGCAAAATATAGAACGGTGTTTTGGGTTATATTTATTGTTTTTATTTGAATGCCACTGTTATTTCAATTAAATGTTTGAAATGGCTGTATAAAGGATTCAAAATAGTGGAAATGTCCTTTTATGTCTCATTAAATTACATTGATTTCTTTCTTTTTTTTTTTTTAATTGCTAAATTTCTTTTTTTTTTCAGATCTTAAGGAATTTTCCTGGTGAACAGTTAAAAATTATTTTAAGTGTGCTAAAGAGTTAAGATCACACTTCTTCCGCAAAAGCAGAAACAGGCACACACTAAATGTTGGAATTACCAAATGCTCTCATTTCGAATGGGACTAGCTTTTTCATTCCCGCCACCGTACCTCACAAAATACTTGAGTAAATAAATATGTGAATAAATCCTTAGGAAAGAAGTAAAGGTCTGCCAAACCAAGGTATCCTTAACTAGTCATAGCCAATGGATTACAGAGTTTCCACACAGCACAGTGGACTTTCTCTTGGGACTTCCTTGGAGGATTTCACCTGCAGCTCCAGCAGACAAAATGTACTGAAGCACTGGAAAATCGGAGTTCGGTTTTTAGTGGCAAAGAAGGCAATGTGGAATCTCTGCGGAAAAAGGTGCTGAAGTTGCAAAGTTAAACTGTTCAAAAGTAATTTTTGTTCATCTTGGTACTACTTTCCCTTACCACACAGCCTTTCTCTGTTCAGCCTGTATCTTAGACCACCCTAAAGAAACAACAACGGCACATCTTGCATTGGTTATTTTCTTAAAGTTTAAAGCTACCACTGAGATATTTCAATTATATCTTCTTCACATACAGGAGACAGTTATCTATGAAGTGTTCTTCCTGGAGCATGCTTCAGATTTTGCAAAAGTGAAGGAGAAGTCCTCCTTTGACTTCGTGCCTCAAAGGTAGAAATGCAATTGAAGGCAGCAGCTGGTGCAGAAGCTGTCTATGCTTTGTGCTGTTATGGAGATTTTTGAAGCATATGGGATGAATTTATTTTTATGAAAACTCACTGTATCAGAAGCCCTGATAAATATGGCCCAGCTAGAGCGGGATTAAATGTTTCTAGCAAATGCTTCAATTTCTTTACTTTTATTTAACTTGCAGGATGAAAAGGTCTTCTGTGCCTGGAAAGTTGTGTGGGTGGTTGGATAGAACCAGATGTTTGCCAAACCCTCATGGATGTTTTTCCTTTATAGTTTTATTAAAATGGGAGATGAAACAGCACATGGTCTGAAAGTTTGGATGTGGATCCTCAGTGGTTTTATGGATAGGTTGAGTAACACTCCACTGGAGTACTACATTGTGAGGCTACGGAAAGTTTTAGGCAATGGTTTCTCTCAGAATTGCTGGTGTTTTAGAAGAAAACAACTTAATAGCACTCTAGGAGCTCACTCTTTTCTTATCTTGTAAACCTTAATACTCAGTGGTGAAAAATAGACAGTAAAAATAAATAAAAGAAAATGAGATTTTTATATGTAGGGATTTTTTCCTTCTCCATGTTTCAAAGATGCTTTCTGAGAATCTGTTCTGTCTCCTATATCTCCTCCTTCATGACCATCCTGAAGGAATTATTCTATATTCCACTGAGATACATAGATAACATAGTTAATGGTAAGAAAGATCACCAATGCTTTTTCCAGCCTTGATCAAGCCGATGGAAGTTTCAAGTGCATAGGAGGGTTCCACCTGAACTCTCCTGAATTGCTGGTCTCTATCCTTCTGCTTTTATAACTGCAATATTTCCATGTCTCAAAAGGATGCCATTTAGTGCCTTTTTAACACTGGAGAGTGTTCGAGCCAGCTAATACCGAGAGAGTCTCTGCTCTTTGTCCTTACCTTTGTCTGCTAAATAAACCCTCCAGGTGCATCCTCCCCCTTTAATCAGTCTTTTGTCTCAAGGGCTTAAAGGTGGATAGGGCCATCAGGGTCCCTGTCCTATCCTGGTGTCCTACAGACTACCATGAACTGCAATGTTAATGAGCACAGTGTAGTATTTCCATAGGTAGGAGAATCACGCTTATTATTGTAGGAATCACTAGGAGAAAGTGTATGCCCTGAATTACACGACAAGTCATCTGCTTATGGTCTCTGAGCTTAAGCCCTCATTAAATAAACTCCTGCTTGAGATTTACTATGCATCTTGTGGTTAATTTTGAAAATTGATTGGGATATTCTGTTTTCTGAAAGACGAAGTACGTCTATAAAATGAGGTAGAACAAGTTACAAAATCAGCGATGATATTTAAGGAGTGGAATTTTGAATAATTTAATTTTTTAATACAAAATTTTAAGTTACTAAGTAATCTGAATTTTTTTTGACATTTTTGCCTCAATATAATGTTTAATTACACCTAGGACCGGTGTTTCTAGTTTGATTTTCGGATTAAATGGAAATGAATTAAAAGTAGAAATACAATTTTTAAGACAACAGAATTTGGATTCATAAAGACAATATTTCATGTAAATATGCATGTCAAAGAAAAATTATAGAGTTCCTTTCAAAATTGAAAAAAATATTTTTGCTTGAAAAATTTCAGCACAACAATGTTTATTTCCTAAACATTTTGATGAACTAGAATATGCATTATTATGTCTTTTTTTTTGATACTAATATTTTGGACAAAACCACAAAGTTCCTGCTTTCTGGACAGATGGCAGATTTCATGTGTGCTTTATTCTCCTTTAAATTCTCTCTTTAAAATGAATCAGCTTTCGTTTTCTTCTCTTGCAGGGTTCAAAAAGTGGTGATATTCACCTTAGATTTTTCCTCCTGCTCTGATTAAGGCAGAGGCCCTTCAGAAAGACTGTGGGTGTCAGAGTTCTGAGGGAAACACCTGCAGACTTGGATGAGACATGCAGACACCTGCAGACAGAGCTGACACATGCATGGAAGGGATTTTCTTTCCCTTTTTAATCACAGCATCTTTTGCAGTGTCTTTTGCAATGTTGGCTGTCCTTGTCTTTCATGTGCACCTTCCTTTATTTATAAGTTCAGAGATGAAAGTATCTGCCTTAGCAGTAGTCCTTGCCATTGTCTCCAGTGTGAACAGGAGTAAATCTTTCACTTTGCACTTCAGTTCATTGCATAGACTAGTCAGATCGCCTATCCTGAAGTTATTAATAGGATGCTAGACAGCTATAGGTTTGTGAAAAGAGGCACAATAACGCTTTATTAGAAAGTATCCAGGGCCAGGATGAATAGCTGTAATTCCCACACTGAAAATGTGGGCATTATTACACTGAAAATGGCACAACCAGCCCATACCAGATATTCACTCGGTCCCTCCAAGTGCAATTGAATTTCAAAGGATACAGCAGGTGTACGGGAACTTATCGCGATGTCTGTGGAGTGTTATTCAGGAGCACTCAGCATCCAAACTGATGAAAACTATTTTGAAAACCAGACAAAGAAATTCTGCTGAAAAGCAAGGCTCAACAGAGACTTTTTATAAAAACCAGAATAATATTTTTCAAACACTTTTATAGTTAAAATAACTTACTTCCTAAAGGTTCTTCAGATATCTTTACAGTGTAAACAACTCAAAGGCTTCTAAAAAACTGCCTACACTCACCAACTATTTATTGACATTACTTTCAATAACATCTCCAAGTAAATGGAAAAGATTCAGAAAGTTGGCATCATCATGCGCTCTGGCCTGTATTCATTATCACAGTAAACCTAACACAGAATTGGTGAGAGGTATAATAAAAGGCAACCTATTATTGTTGCTTTTAAGTGATATGGTTGGAAGTATGGTGTGAAATCTGTATTCATATGAAGATTTCGCTTCCTAAGATTATGTTTTACCCACTAACCTACAGACTGGTGAAGCCCTGCAACATCTTCTGTTCAAGGAGAACAAATGGCTTATGGTCAGAGAGTGAGCAAGAGGAAATATAACCCTGAATTTTTTTCTGATTTATCAACAAAAGGAGTAATTGGTTTATGTGTTTACTTATTAATTAATCTGTCCTCAAAGAAAATACATGAAGATGGCAGGGGATAAAAGTGGAACCCAGATCTCTCTCTTTATATCCTGGGACTCCCACTGTTATTCTAGAGATGATTAATACACTCACCCCTCGTCATTATTGCTAGGATAGGCCTAGACCCCTTAATTAAGTCCCTGAAAACAAAGGTGGGATGTACAGCAAGAAAATTCCCTGAGCAAAGACTGTTAAACAAAATGAGGCTTATGCAAGTTAGTAGGAAGTGTCAGTCACGAAGCTAGCTCAGGCGAAGGCACCTTCGTCAGACTGGTCACAGCTTGAGAAACGGCATCCACATCTGGGCATTTAAGCTATTTGACCATAAAAAATTGGACCAATTTTTGGTTCTGTTTTTAATTGGAAAATCTACTGATTTTAAATACATTGCTGGACTCTGAGCCCCAGCATACTTCAGTTTGTTTTCACATCCGACCGCATTTTCTTAATTTGCTTTGGCTGACTTCCAGTCCCTTGTCTTACAGGTGATTTTTTTTTAAAGCAATCACTTCTGAGAAATGAATAAAGTACAGAAAAGACACCTATAGGTTACTTGCATAAGCTCAACAAGTGCCGAAACTTTAATGCCACGCCAGTACTTCTATATGGTTTTCTGAGCATCTTGATCAATCTCACGTTTCCTTTAATTAATAATCTAGTTGGTGTTTTTTGCTGGAATAATTTTTCTGCTATATTGTGATGAAATGGCCCAGAAATGGGGACTGAGCAGAGGCAGGCAGGCAGCAAGAGGGATATGATGGCCAGAAGCTGAACTATTCCTTTTAGGTCGATCATACTACTGGGAACAAGGCAGATGAGTAGAAATAAATTGTGTTTAGGAATGTAGATAAACTTTTCTGTTATTGGAAAATTTATAGAAACCTTATTACTTATTTAAGAAGAAAAAGAATTGCAAAATATTCCAAACTACTTTAGCTTCTTCCTAGAGTTGTTTTTATCAGTTAAGGAAATACAAAGTGAAGTTGTAAACCTGTATAAGCATAGCTGATGTAAATTTGATGACATTAATTCATAGTAAACCATACTGAATTATATTATAATGACACCTCTGGAAAACAGGACATAAAATTCATAAAACGTGGTGCAAGACCATTACTAAGAGGTACTTTACCACACTTTCTTTCCCTTGAGGTTACATTTCTGGAAATGACACATTCTGTTTCTTTCAGGTGAAGTTAAAATAAAAATGATAGAAAAGTCTCTTTTGTTCTAGAAAGAAGGCACATTCACTCTGCTTCTTTACTTTTGCTTAAGGAAACAAGTGATGTCCTATAATTTCAACAGCTAGTCAGAAAAGGCTATACCTAACTTCAGTGCTATATAATGCCAGTCATATACTGAGTACATACGTTGAATCTTCCACAGGTCTTTAACTATCAGTGTTCCCCATCTCCTCCAGGCTTAATCTGTCATCATTTAACATGGTACAAAGATAAGAGTCTCTGATTCATCAGTGTTTTGTGTGAGCAAACTACAGTGCCAGGGTTCATTAGAAAGATTTAGAGCAAGGATAGGCCTTGATTTGTTAATTACTGTCAGACACCAAGTAAAACTATTGTCTCCTGGAAATTTCAGGCTATGAAGGCCATTGCAAATACCTTTAGCCAAAAGAATTTCATTCTCTTTTGTTCTTTCTGGTTTTAGTCTTACTTCCCAGAGAACAGGAAAGGCACAATATGTAGAAATACTTGCTGCTCACCAATACTGTTGCAGAATCAAGTATATTAGAGCTGGAGCTACAAGATAAGAGGTAGCGGGTAGTCTCCATGAGAAAAACTCCTCTGCCACAGCACTAAACTCTCCTGAGCTGATGTGTGTGCTATATGTTCATGCATCCAGAAGGATGGCTGTGTTCCCTGTTGAAGGCTACAAATCATCAGGTGCAAAAGCCCATGAAATCACCTGTGAGATTGGGCACTTTATGCAGAGTTCTCCTGGATTCCCTGGTGCTCACCATGCTTCTTCCCACTAGATGGCACCGAGCATCTGCTGCATCGCATTAAATCGCTGGTTCACTCTCATGTACTGAGTACAAAAACAACTCCTTTTTTTTTTTTTTTACATCTAGCAACAAACTCTGCAAGTTTAGCATTCTCTAAATGAATACCAAACCGATTCGCCTCCTTTCCCCTATGCCCAGGGTCATAGCTAGATGGCACGGCCACAACAATCAGTGGGGATGATGGCAAAATATCTTCCAGGCTTGTCGTTGCCTGATCTGCTTGTCATTGACTTGGTTTGCAGAGCTCAGTACTTGAGGTGAACAGCCCCAGAAATAACACAACTGCATTATCACGTTGCTCAGAATAATGTTTATTTGCTAGCTGTTCGCCTGGGTGCAACCTCTTGTAGAGCTGTTGGGACTGCAGGTGATGAGCTATCTCCCAAAGTGCCTTGGCTCCCAAATAGCTCACAGTGCCAAATTCCACAGCATCTTTGACAGCTTTTTCTTGTGAAGAGATGCCTGGAAGGGCCACGGAATCTGTATTCCTCTCCACATCTCAATAGGAGCCTACATGCCAAGATTTTCAATTACATTTCATTTCCCTCACCTGCAAAGGGAGTTTTTTTCTCTTTTCATCAACAGCAGTCACTGCAATCCTGTTCCTGCTGTCTAAGGGATGTGGAAATGGCAAAGCTTTGAAGTCATGCTCCCTAGTTAAGAAGCACCTGTTTTGCAGAGGCTTTGTAGGTCTGTGACTGGTCTCATAGTCCCCAAGGGAAATCCCTTGGTTTCCTAAGTCCCCAGGGGATAAAGGAGTCCTACTTCTCCTGACCAAGTGAAGGAAAAGGGATTTTGGCCTTTTTGCCAAGTATAATCATTGTTGTGTCTATGGAAAAGCGGTGACAGTGGGGCAGAACTGTGTAGATTTTTCACCTCCTGATTTGCAAATCAGGCCTTTGAAAAAACAAGTTATGTGTACTCTGTGTACAAAACATAGAATTGTAGAAATCATGAAATCATTTAGGTTGAAAAAGACCTTTAAGATCGAGTCCAACCGTAAACCAAATGACACAAAGTCCCTCATTAAATCATGTCATTGCTCATGAAGACAGCAGTCCTACAATGTGATTAAAGACAGAGATAAAATATATTTGATGGAAAAGAAGGCAAAAAAAAATTCTGGACATGGGTGGATTTTCCCTCAGCTCAAAGTTTTGTACCACATGGCTAGATAATATGCTATAAAAGCACTAGCTCCCAACATTAATCCTGCAAAACAGATTTACTTCAAAACAATATGTGAAACATTAGTGCTGAAGACGGGTGTCATATGAGAATCAGTGAACAAGAAGCACAAATAAGACTACATTTGACAGCATGATTGATTCCATTTTTGGGATATAGATTATGGCTCTGTTACATTTTCACTTAGGATCAGTTTTTCTTCCCTCACAACCCTCCAGCTACAAACACTGTATTCTGCTAATTATCCCACAAAATCCTAATTGGAAACAACCTCTCTCAAGAAGAAAACCAGGGCTAATTTTGTACTGGATGAGTCCATTTATTTAACGAAAAAACCTTTACTCATTATATCTGCTTGTTCATGTGAATCAGTATTTAAGAATTTCCTTCATGCAAAGTATTTAATAAGATTATTTTAATTTCACATTAAAGAAACCATACACCTCCACTACGGAAAAACAAAAAAAAATTGCAAACATAAAACCTGATTTAACAAGTCCCTTTCACCCCTTTTTCTAAGGAAAACATTCTGTTCTGTTCTTCAGAGGCTTTAGACTAGTCTGCTCACAACAATATCTGGGTTCCTTCCAGCAGTGCATTAAGCAACATGACTCTACTGTCACATATTGTTTCTCTTTCATCCTCTTCCCTGAGGGGAAAGTAGCATATGCAATGGAGAGACTCATTTTGCTCCAGTATTCTGTACTAATTGGCTTTTCCTAAACACTGGAGGCATCATGCCCAGGAATATCACATAGCTTTAGACCAGCTGAGAAGTGACAGGAAATACCTGAGGCCAGATCACTGTTCGTTGGGAGGGATCAAAGTCTAAGAAGTCCAGGTGGCTTTAGTTTTTCACCCTAATCTCATGAAGAAACTTTACATTATTATAGCCAAAACCTAGCACAATATTTTGATTACATTTAAATTGTTCTTTTTCCTTTATAGAATTTTTATGACTACTCCAAGCCAGCGCTGAAGTCCTTTCTGAAATGTAATTTCCATGCAACTGAATTTGTTACACATCACTTCAGTTATATTATACTTGGCAGATGATCTTTTGCTCACTTCTATCTGTATATTCCAAGGGAGTTTTATAGACAGTGCTTGAAATGGTAATTCAGACACCAAACTGAAGCTGGTAGGCAAATGTAAAGAGCTGGAACGCTGTAGCATTGTATACAGACCATTTCAACAAAAATCTGTGAGAGTAAAAGCACAGAAGTGGGGTGTTGACAAAACGCTATTCAAAAAAAGAGCCAGTGTTTTCCAGACAAATATGAAGATTTTGATCCAGTACAGTTCTGTGTTGTATTTCTTTGTACAATCTGCTCTTTATAAACATTTCTGAGTTGGTTCTAGTGGTGTTTTGCCCTGACCTATTACATAGCTTTTACCTGTTAAATTGATTAAATTTAATTCTCTTTTTCTTTCCCCTCTCCCTTGGACATTCTTGTTATCTCACGGTAAGGTTTCTGGATTACTTGACTCTGATTTTGGTTTGGAAAGGAAACTTGATTATTGTTTCTTTCCTTCTACTCAGATCGAAAAACCAGTGCTGTTTATCAACCCGTTCTTTCCAGACAGGAATGAAATAGTATTTCAGCTCTGTAAAGTTGTGGACTTTTCGCCCATAATAGCCTCACACGTCAGCATAAGAATTAAATGCATAACGCCAACAGAGTGGACTCAAAGCCTCTTGAAATATAAGCAAATTGAATTTTGCTTGTCTAGTTCAAAAGTCTGGACAAAGCTCTTCCTACTGGAGGAAAGGAGGCAAAAAATGCAAAAGAATAAGGCTACAAACACAGAAAAATTCTTGGAGTATCTTCGGCAGTAAGACTGATTTTCCACAGCTTTATAGGTAGTGCAGAAAATTGCTCAGTGGTCAACTTGTTATCCTATGATCCATTATTCCAAGACCAATACCTGTGGCTCCTTATTTGATCTAAACCCGAGGTGTTAGAAGTACTGAAGGACCAGTTATTATGGCAAGAACAACACATATATCTGAAGTTATAAGGATAACTGCTGAGGTTTGTAGTAAAAGCAGACATCTTCCAGCTCCATGACAACAAAAATTTTACTGAAAAAGGAAGATTAGCTGCTCTTCTTTAATGTTTAGCAAGGTTTTCCTATCCTACAAAATTTCCATTACATTAATTTATTGTTTTCATGGACAAAAAAATGTGATTAAAGTCTTTTTTTAAAATATTTTCAAAAATATTGAAAGGATCCTGTAGAATTTGTAATATAAGAAGTCTGTCAGTTTGTACCCTTAAATCTTGTGCTTTTAATATATCCTGTGCACATATTAATTCCCATGGGTTGAGCAAAACAGGTGGTCAAAAATATTAGAAAATAACTGTGTGACAGGAGTGGCCTTTTCACTTTTAAGGACTTAAGTCCTTTCTCCTCCTTTATAGCATATGAACATCATATGCCCAAGAGAACCTTGGGAAATATGCCCAGACACAAACAGGGAATTGTCCATGGCAGTAACTCATCTGGAAGAGGAACGGAGAACCAGTTGGATGTTCTTCAATTTGTGTCTGCCAAAATTTCATGTAAATTCTTTTCCTTGTGTTCCTGCAAAAGCATAACTCATGTCCCCCAAGATTGAGGGCTGTGATACTAAATGGAGGCATCTATATCTAATTTAGTCGCCCAACACTTTTGGTTTTAGGACATGGAGACTGACTTAATATAGTCAGTGGAGACTAGATGTGATTGATTTCATTCTGAACTAAAAAATAAGTCACTTCTAGGAGCTTCTATTTCTCTACACAGACCAGAGAGGAATCTTGGGGGAATAAATCACACACAGACTACTTTGTAGTTGTTAAATATTAGTTGATTATTCTTGCCCTAAAAGTCTGTCATCACCCTCAAGGTAAGAAGCCATTGTATTTAACCATCGTTTAGTGTACTCAAACACAGCTTTACACAGCAAGTCCACACCTTTATCCCTGCAGTCTGAACACAAACAAAAAGCGGTTTCTTCCAGGGATGGAGGAAATGCATCTGGGATTTTATTCCCAAAAAGTTTAATGTCCTGACTTTGCTTAGTTTTATAGTAACATTTACAAGACCGCGTCATGGATAGGGTTTAATAGAAGAAATAAAGATCTGCTTTCCAAAGGAACCAGCATGAAATAGAGACAGAAAAACGCTGGAGGGACTACTGGTGTAAGGGCTGAAGTGTAAAAGATATACCAGGAAGATTTTTTTTTTTTTTTTCACACCTACAGATGTTCAAAAATCAAAATTATAATGCCTAGATCTTGGGACTTATGAAGTGATCAGATAACAGAAAATCTTTGCCTTGGAGCAGTGTTTCTCTGTCATTTCACTAATGTCCTCCAATGTTCTCCCTTCTTTGCACAAAAAAGACATTTCATTTCTCACAACTACAAATCTGAAAATCTGGGCAAATTTCGTCATAGGAAAAAATACAATAGTATTCTGCCAGAGTTTCTTAGAATCTTTACATCTGCTTTTCACATTTATTGCTATCTTTTTTAATCTTATATTTCCTGAAATACTCAAATTGCTATTAAAAAAAAGAGTATTCCCTAAGTTACAAGTTTTAGTAAAGTTCTTTTAAATTATTATTTTATTGAAGTACTTTGTTTCTTCTACAACTTCTTCCCTGAAGTCTCTCATTTTTTACTTGAGGGGAAACAAGTTGTCTACATCCCAGACAGATGAAAAACTGACTTTCAAAAAATTTCAGACAAAATAGTAGCATAGTTAAAAAAATGATGAATTTTTTTTATGGCTCAGTTTGACAGTTTGTTTTTGCAGAGTTTGAAGCATCATTGTACCTTATGCAATGACAGTTTAATACCTCACAGATAAGGGGGATTAGTTTGGTTGACACAGTCTGGTTGGATTTTAGTAGAAGTTCTTGTCAAAATTCCTAATAGAAATGCTAAAGAAAAGTAAGCTACTATGACATAATTAGTACGGCCCTCACACCAATCACAAAACTGTTAGAAATGGAAAGCAGGAATAAGTGCTTTTCACAGCTGAGGAGTATCTTCTTTGGGTTTCTGTAGAAATCTGTGCTACGACTCGTGTCCCTCAACATATTTATAAACAACCTAGAAAAGTCAACAAATAGCATAGTCACACATTTGGTAATGGTACCGTAATCTTTTATTGTAAGAAAGATGAATGCTGACTCGAGAATTACAAAAGCTTATAAGAATCAGTGGCACAATAACAGAAAAAAAATATTTCAAACATGCAAAGTGATGTGCGTGGGGAAACTAAATGCCAGACATAGTATGAAGAAGTTGAAAGTTAGTAGCCTAGGGTGGAACAATAAATTCAATTTTTAGTACCCTTATAGTAAAAGAACTGAAGGCATCAGATGAAGTTCATAAGCAGGCAGAAAGAAGTTTTAATCCACACATATTTATCCACACACACATTTCATATTTAGGTGTCCTGCACCTTCTTACAAGGTCTTGTGGATGTTAGAAGCATACATTTATCCAAAGGAAGTCTAGGCAGATTAATGGAGGAGAAACTCAGTAGGCGCGGCTAAGACTACCTTCGTCTTTGGAAGTGCCCAATCCACATGTCGAAGAGGATTCAGCAAAATGATTGCTGTACACTTCTACTGGGCATACTTTCCTCTGAATATTCTGGGCTGTTTTCAGGAGCAGAGAAGGAAACTCAGTCTGTGGCCCAACAGAATAAGGCCATTTTCGTGTTCTTTCTGAGAGCCCCCATCATCTGCTCGTGTACATCTTATAGGCTAAAAAGAGGCGATGGGGCTTATAGACTACACAGTGGCAGCCTGGGATGTAATTACAGAAAAACTTTCTTCAGCAACAAAACCAGATGGCACTGGCACGAAAAAGAGAGTGCAACAAACTTATGGCACAGGGAGTAGAACAAGCAGCTGTGGTAAAGAGAAGAAAAATTCTTAAACTGGTTTTCCTGCCAAAAATAATGTTTGTGCAATTGACCTCTTCAGTAACAAAGTCTGATGTGCTGAGCTAAAATAAAGTCCTTTGTAATTTATTATCATGCTAGCAAATCAGGGCATTTCAACAAACAACAACATTCATGGAGGAAAAAATGCTGATTTTGTGGAAATTTCAGACCGTCTCTTGGCTTCCAAATAAACTAAAAATGTGAAAGTTCTGAGCAAGTACTAACTTGCAAGGGTGACACATCTTAAGGGAATACAGAGAACAGATCCCTACTTTGGTGTCCTTATGACACCCTAAGGGACAAAATCTAAACTAGGGTGACAATTACAATTTGTAGATGTGTGTGCTGGCTTGCACGGGCAATAATGGCAGAGTTCTGATTCCCATTATCTCCTTCACATGAAAATAGGGGTATTTCACTGGGTAGTTTGCAAGTGTGGGAAAAGGTTCTCAGTGCTCAAAGGACCATGTGATCTCCTCTAGGAACATAATAGCCAAATGAAAAGCCCTATGGATTACACCAAGCCCTCGGGCCAACAATGAAATCATGATATTTTAACTCCTCTAAAAGAAATAGAATATTTCCTCTAGAAATAAAAGTGTATTTCATTTTTACTGGTGCAATATTTGCAATAATTAGCTATATAATCTGTATTATAGTTCTTGAATTCCTGTTAATTTCCTAGACACAATAAATGTCTTTCATCACAATTTATTCCTTATAGCAAACTATCTAGAAAAATAAATAAGGTCCTTCAAACACTGGTATGGAAGTAAAAGACAATAAATATTAAGTAATTTCACCTGAGAACATTCCATCAGACTACTTTCTTCTCCTATCTTAAATTTGGCTAAAACTTAATAAGAATTAATTCCAGAGCATTTAAGGAGGATTTACACTTAGAACTAACACAGTGTGCAAAAGGATTTAGAGAAGATCTACAGCTAACATAGCATGGCATCAGTATAATGAAAAAACTAAGAAGAAGAGAACCTAGAATTTCTGCAACCCTTCAAAGACACCTGCTTTTTTTTTAAGGAAGAAAAAGCCAATATTAACATTCCCGAATCATAGGCAGAGAAGGTTTTCAGCTTTCTAAGTGGAAGAGAAATTAAAATATAATTGCTAGAGCTTGGTCTACTGAGACAAGCCTGTAAAAGTTTATTCCAGTGCTCAACTTTTAATAACAGAGGCACTTAATATGAGACTAATGCCCAGAAAATGAGTAAGTAAGGAAAAGTCCTGGGAGCTGGAGTTCTGAAGTGTTTCAGAATGAGAACTTATATCCTCAAGGCAAAACTCTGTTGCCATTTGCAGTTAAAGTTTTGTTTTGGAAGACATTTTTTTCTCCACTAGTAGAGTGTGACACAAAGGAAGTGTGAACTTTAAGTACCATTTAGTAGTTTTTCAGCGCTGTAAAACTGTTGCCTGAGGGAGGGTTGATGTTCAGTGACAGATGGAAGGTTCACCCAGCAGTATTACCAAGCAGAGAGGTAAACTAAAAGTACAGATTTGAGGTGACTGGAAGAGTTAGGGGTAGCATAGCAAAGTTTTGTCACTGAATAAAAAATCTTTACCATTTTCAGAAATGCAAAATCTGGTTTGCACTGCATACTTTAAATCAAACACAGAAAAAGTTGTCTGACTGTATTTTAAATTGTTTTGAATAGTAAAGTACCCTGGGACCTTTGCTGCATGAAAGATAGTATCTCAAAGTGCTTTATTGTTGTAATTTCCATGGAAATTAACATTTACTTCTATGGTTATCACACTTTGCCTGTAATGTAAAGTATAAGCATCTAAATCCCTTTGAAATACAGTCACTGAGGTATCATCAATCTGACTCAAGATTTGATCTACATTTCTGTTTAAGTTTTCCGAATACTTTTGTTTATCCTCCTGATGCTGAGCTATGAAACCTGATACTGAACTTTAAATTTCAGCAGCCATTTCCTCCTATTTGCTGGTTTTATTTCCATCTCTTCTATTGAGGTTCTTGTCTACTCCTCTTCCTGCTTCCACTGCAGACACTTTACATTTGTATTTTTTTTACAGTACCAGTTGAAACCCACGGAATACAAACCCTTATGGATTTTCGACTATGTTACACACTCAGACAAAAGAAATAAAGGTGATCTACCTGCTCTACAGTCTTTGCAGCACTGAATCAGAGATACTCGGGAGCCAGAGTTCAGCAGCCTCAGCTTCCTCACTAGTGCAGAATAACAGATCTTTTTTCTTTGAGACAGCCATCATTGCCCAGTTGAGATCATAGTGTCTTCTATTTGCTGTTTACCAAACCTTGACAGCGTTCTGTTGTTTCAACCTACTTATTGCTCACAGCCTCCAACTAGCCTCTCATTCTACATCAATGGCCAGATGCTCCAGCAAGGTGGCTTTGCACATTATGCTACAAGTTCAGTCTTGTTGCCTTTATTTTCCGGAGGATTCTTGATGTGTTTTAGCAAAATACATTCTCGTGGCTCTAATAGCATCACAGTTTTCGGGATGCTGTTGCCACAATAAAGGAAAACCAAAAAACCAAACCACAGAACACCCTGACAATCATGGGATCACATGGCTGAGATGCTAAATTTTGACCTTACTAGAAAGAGATTGGGAATCTGATTTATGGTGCAGTGCCAGACTCCTGCAAGCATTCTCCACAAGACTGTCTTTTTATAATGGTAAACAAGAAAGACGTTATGTGGTCTCACAATGGCAAAATGAACTTGGACAAACACAACACTGAGGAAGTCCTCTCCAAAGTGACTTAATTCAGCTACATTAGTGCTGGCATTCATCTCCAGTTGTGCCAGGGTAGATTGGATATTAGGAAACATTAGGAAACATTTCTTCACTAAAAGTGTTGTCTAGTACTGGAACAGCCTTCCCAGGGAAGTGGTTGAGTAGATATCCTTGAAGATATTAAAAAGATGTGTAGATGGGATCTCTAGGGAAATGATTTCATGGTTGATATGGCAATATGAGGTTTACAGTTTGACTTGGTGATATTAAAGGACTCTTCTGACCTAAATGATTCTATAATTCTATGATCTGAGTGCAAGAACAAATAGATTGACTATCTAAGACCTTACACAGAGAGATTCCCACTAAATTGCTTCAGTCCTTTACTGTAGTGCACCAAGAATTTGCAAACATACTCCATGTGGACCTCTTAGAATACTGGTTGTTATAATTCCAACAAAATGTTTGTATAAATTTATACTTTAAGTTACATGAGTTGTAAAACTGATCATATGGCGTTAGGAACTGAAGACGCAAGAAATGTGCAAAGGATATATATAGGGTATGTGACTCTACAAGAACTTTGCAAAGGAAAGGAAGGGACTGCATCTCTCATACAGTGGATGATCTTCTGCATCAGTGTCCAATCACTGGGGACAGTGTGAAATATTTCAGGAGGGAAACAGGAAGTGACACAAAGAAGCTGTTAAAAATGTCTCTAGAGCTCCTTGGAACAACAAACTAATCATAGATAGTCCAGGCTTGTAAGTTAGCTGAGTGATTCTTCACTGTTCAGTGACTAGCTCAGTGATTAACTTATTCTTAATAACAGAGCCACTGCTCTTAAGTGTGAATGAAATGCTACATCTCACTTCTATATCTTGTTATAACTATATTATTGCTAGATGGAGATGTTTTTCTTTATATCACCAGCAATAAAACCATACTCCAGTGGGAACATGATATTTTGTATGTCTAAGATTATAGTATAAATGACCTAGCCTTTAAAAATGTCAAGACAGCTCAAAAGCCTGGTGATAAATTAGCAACACAAAATACAACTGAAAACTTTAAGGAACATATACAATAGAGTTCCTGGTGATTAGTTTTCTTGTATTGTTTATACTGCCTCCTTCCAGCATTTTCTTTCTCAAAATCAGTTTTAAGGACACACACATTTAGTTACCCTATGTTTCCTCTAAAGAGAAAACACACAATGATGGTCTTTACAGAATGATGTGCTGTTTCCAAGTGTTGTTTTAATTTTCTTTTTTTTTTTTATACACAGCAATAACCAACTGCACTAAGGATTAGAATTAATTTTGGGATTAATTCACTAGTCACTACTTATCCATCTGAGAAGGTGAAACTCCTGCTTCTAGGGGACAAGTTATTTAGATGCAGATGCTTTGTTACTAAACATAAGTCATGTTGAAATAGCAAGCTGTTGACATTGGACAAGATAGTATTTAATAGTAGTAGCTGTAGTCTTGTGGAGAGACCAGAACACAGACCTACTTCTTAGTAGCTCCAAAGTCTTTACGTTAGGCCAATAACATATGGCACCTTGGACAAGTTACATTACTCCAGTATGCCTCAGCTGCTTACTTGTTAACTGAGTGTTGGTAATGAGAAGACACAACAAATTGAAATGTGTTACAAAGTGCTAGAAGAGAAAGAAAGAGACAAAATGGCCCAGAAAAATAAATAGATATGAATCCTTTGTCTTAATGACTGTTATTTTATAGAATTAAATTAAAAATTTCCTGGCAGGAGATATTGTAAGTGGCCTTATCTAGGGCTTTATCTGCCTATCAAAGCAGCAAAAAAAACAGGGAAAATGATGGTTAAATTTCTGCTTATTTGCTCTGGTGTTCTACTTTAAGTTAGTGCTAATATCAGTTAGGTATATTTGGCAGCTTTGACATTTTGTGCTTAACAAATTGATGAAGATTCAGTAATGCCGTATCCTTATGAAAAGGAAAAAAACCCCGTATTTAAAACTGTACTTTTAATTACTACCCATCCTAGCCAATATGGGTTTTACTTTTGATTAAAGTAGTCATTGACAATGCTTGACACAGTCCATCTGAATTTAATTAACTTTTTCTTTTTTATTAGCTGACGTAAAGTGGGAGAGAATGGAGAGGAAAGAAATTTCAGTTTTATCCTAGTAACAGATGCTTCTGGTGGCACAGCAAAATTCTGGCTTTATTAACTCAGTGAGAATATCCTAATTAATCAAAACTTTGCATTAAAATCAATGTAGCTAGTGGAATAAGTTCTGATCAACTTCATGATTCCATATTTGGCAAAAGGAGAGCATTATGAAGCCAGAAATTAATTGGTTTATGTTGGATTTTTACAAATGCTGAACTTGCTGTTTAATGATAATATCACTACACCTCTGCATTTCAAAAAAAAGAAGAAAAAATGTTCCCTGTAGAAAATACTGGCAAGTAGAGAAATGGAGAATAAAGTGTAAAATAATCCCTCGGCAGGTTTTACATAACTTCTGCTTAATTTAAGACTATAAATATTATTTTTATATCAAAAGATTAATTTCTGCTGTTTGGTATTGCAAATATCTTACAAATCTGGATTTCATGATCAGAGATTCAGGGAAGACCTTCAGTTTGAGAAAGAGGCATGAAAAAAGGTAGAACAGAATTTGTTACTTCTAGTATTCTCTCACTTTTCAGGCTAATATCATAGAATAATTTACGACAGATGAAACCTTAATAGGTTTCCATTCCAAACTTCTGCTTAAGGGTTCCCTTGAATTCAGACCAGATTGCTGTGGGCTTTCTCCAACTTAGTCTCCTTCTGGGTGAAAAATTTCACCTGTTCTAATGGCTGACTGTTATCATGGTAGGAAATATTTCCTTCACATCAAGTCTGAACCACCTCCATTTCAGTTTATGACTGTAATCCTTTGTCTTCCTGCCATGAACTTCATTAAAGAAGTTCCAGTCACTCAAAAATCTACTTGCAGATGTGGGAAGGTTGCTCCCCATTCCTTCTAAAGCCACGTTTGCTCCTGGCTGAATAAGTTCGGTTCCTTCAGCTTCTCCTCACAGGACTCATGCCCTTGCGGGGCTCACCTCAGTTTATCAGTGTCTTTCCTGAGGTTAAGTGTCCAAGACTGGATTACCTGACATAAAAAACTCAAGAATATGTATATTCTGATTATGAATATGTATATTCTGATTATGAATATGTGTATTCTGATTATGAATACTGATTGATAAGAAGCTCAACATGGCCAGCAATGTGCACTTGAATCCCGGAAGGCCAACTATATCCTGGGCTGTATAAAAAAACTGTGGCCAGCAGGGCAAGGGATGAAATTCTGCCCTCTACTCTTCTCTCATGAGACTCTGCTTGGAGTATTGGGTCCAGTTCTGGAATCCTGAACATCAGAAGGGTATGGAACTATTGGAACAAGTCCAGAGGAGGCCACAAAGACGATCAGAGGGCTGAAGAATCCCTGCTATAAGAACAGGTTGAGAAAGTTAAGATTGTTTAGCCTGGAGAAGAGAAGGCTTCAGGGAAACCTTATAGTGACCTTCTAGTACCTGAAGTGTACTTTCTTTCTACGTGAAAGATGAGGAGGGACTTTTTACAAGGGCTTGTAGTGACTTGATGAGGGGGAATAGCTTTAAATTTGAGGTAATAAGATTCATTTCAGACTTTAGGAAGAAATTCTTCATGATGAGGGAGGTGAGGCACTCACTTATGTTACCCAGAGAAGCTGTGGATACCCCCTCCCTGGAGGTGTTTAAGGCCAGATTGAGTGGGTCTTGAACAGCCTGGTCCAGTGTGAGGTGTTCCTGCCAATGGCAGGGGGTTGGAACTGGGTGATCTTTATGGTCTCCTCCAACTCAAACCACTCTATGATTCTATGATAACTCTTCATATGGCAAAACATTTTAAGCTACAGTCATATGTATTTTTCTAAAGCTCAGCACTTTGAGGACTTTTAGCAATAGATTATAGATATTTTTATGTGTATTTATTTAATTATAGTGTAGCAATTATTTTCTAATTCAAATCACCAAGTTTCATATTATCCAGGAACTGACTTTCACACAATTAATACCTACAACAAAACAATAGTATAACAACTTTTGTAGTTAAAGCCCACTTAAGGTACCTCTGCACATAATAGTGAACCTTATACATATGTTATAAAGATGCATGGAAACAATTCCTTTTAAAATCCTTTATTCCTACGGAAAGTTCAACCTTGATTCCTGACAATATCTGCTGCAGATTTTCCATAAACTTCAACAGGAGCCATAATTCATCCAGGCTGTACAAACTGTCATAATTCACCCAGACTGTCTCTATCTGAATATCAATCCATGCACAAAATTATAAATAATAAATGTGGAATTTGAATTGAAATCTAGGCAAATGTTTTACAAAATGTGATGCCTGGATTAATTCCTAGACACTGTTTGAGAATCACAGCTCAGGGTGACTTAAACTGCCAAAAACTGCTTCAGGAGCTGGAAGTGCATAAATTTATGGGGCTTCATAGGATTTATCTCAGAGTACTGAAAAGCTGATGTCACCACAGAGCCATTCCCATTTTTATTTTTTTTTTATGGTCTTGAGAGTCTGGAGATGTCCCAGTCAACTGGAAGCTGGTAAATATTCCAGTTTTCCAGAAGGGAAAGAAGGAAGACCCTGTTAATTATAGATCTGTCAGTTTCATTTCAGGGACCAATAAAATTACGGAGAAAGTTATTCTACCAGTTATCGAAAAACACTTGAGAGACAACACAATCTTGGGTAACAGCCAGCATTTTGTGAGGGAGAAGTCATAGAATCATAGAATGTTTTTATAGATCATCCAGTTCCAACCCGCCTGCCATGGGCAGGGACACCTCCCACTGGATCAGGCTTCTCAAAGCCTCATCCAACCTGGCCTTGAACACCTTGAGGGAAGGGGTTACGATGACTTCTCTGGGCAACCTGTTCTAGTGCCTCACTACCCACATAGGAGAACATTTCATCCTAATACCTAGTCTAACCCTACCGTCTTTCAGCTTAGAACCTTTACACACCATTCTGTCACTGCACTCCCTGATAAAAGCCCCTCCTCATTTTTCCAGAATACTGCAAGGCTACTATAAGGCCTTCCTAGAGCCTTCTCTTCTTCAGTCTGAACAACCCCAACTCTTTCAGTTTGTCCTTGTCTGGGAGTTGTTCCAGACCTCTCATCATCTTTGTAGCCCTTCTCTGGAGTTGTTCTGGCAGATCCATGTCCATCCTGTGCTGAGGACTCCAGAACTGAATGCCATAATCGAGGCAAGTCCTCACAAGAGAAAAAGTCCTGTTTAACCAACTTAATTTCCTTTTATGTTAAGTAACCCATCAAGATGACCAAGGGAAGCCAGTAGATGTGGTGGTTTTTTTGTCTTTTAACAAAATTTTGGTATTATCTCTCATAATATCCTTCTGGATAAAATGTCCAGCACACAGCTAAACAAGTCCATAATATTCTGGATGAACAATTTGCTAACAGGACCATGTCAGACTAGTAGTCGGTCATCATTGGTGTTTCCTGGGCCTCAATTTTAAGGTCCATTCTCTTCAATGTTTTTATAAATGACCTGAATGAAAGAATCAAGTATACATTAAGTGAGTTTGCCGGTGATGCTGAAATAGGGGGAGCTGCTGACTCCCTTGAGGGCTGAGAGGCCTTACAGAGAGATCTGAATAGAGTAGAGAGCTGGGCAATCACCAGTCACATGAAATTTAGCAAGACCAAGTGCCGTAATCTCCGTCTGTGATGGAGTAATCCTGGTTGTACGTACAAATAAGGGAACAAGAGACTGGACAGAAACCCCATAAGAAGAGACCTGTGGGTTTGAGTTGATGAAGAGTTGAATGTTAGTCATCAGTGTTTTCTGGTAGCCAAAAGGCCTGCGTCCTACTGCACAGCATAAGTAGCCAGTCAAGAAGTTTGTGATTGTCCCATTCTACACTGCACTGATGTGTCCCCACATGAATTTTCATCAACCTGAATCCAGCCACCCCATCAGCATGTTGTATCACATATTTTCTAGCATCAGCTGTAGCAGCACCTCTTCTGCAATAAGGAAGAGGTGTATGATTAACAGTGCTGATCATAGAATCATAGAATGGTCTAGGTTGAAAGGGATGTTAAAGACCATCCGGTTCCAGCCCCCCTTCCATGGGCAGGGACATGTCCCACTACATCAAGCTGCCCAAGGCCCCATCCTACTTGGTCTTGAACACCTCCAGGAATGGGGCAGCCACACCTCCAGGAACGGGGCAGCCTGTTCCTGTGCCTCACCACCGTCATAGTGAAGAAATTCTTCCTTATGTCTAGTCTAAATCTGCCCCTCTCCAGTTTATACCTATTGCTCCTGAGATCTCCTAAGAGCCTTCTCTCCTCCAGGTTGAACAACCCCAACTCTTTCAGCCTGTGCTCATATGGGAGGTGCTCCAGCCCTCTGATCATCTTTGTAGCCTTCCTCTGGCCCCATTTTAAGAGCTCCATATCCTTTTTACTTTGAAGGTTCCAGAACTGGATACAGTATTCCAGATGAGGTCTCACAAGAGAGGAATACAGGGTCAGAATCACTTCCCTCACCCTGCTGGCCACGCTTCTTTTGATGCAGCTCAGCACATGGTTGGCCTTCTGAGCTGCAAGCACACATTGCCAGCTCATGCTGAACTTCTCATCGACCAGCATCCCCAAGTCCTTCTTTACAGGGCTGCTCTCAAGCACATCATCCCCCCATCCTGTATTGAAATAGGGGATTGTCTCGACCCAGATATATTTCCTTTCACTTCACCTTGTTGAAGCTCATGAGGTTCTCACAGGCCCACTTCTCCAGCCTGTCCAAGTCCTTCTGGATGACACCCCGTCCTTCAACTGCACCACCCAGCTTGGTGTCATTCACAAACTTGCGGAGGGTGCGCTCAATCTCACTGTCAATATCATTGATGAAAACACTAAAGAGCACCAGTCCCAGTACGAACCCCTGAGGGACACTACTTGTCATAGATGTCCATCTGAATTTTGAGCCATTGAAGACTATCCTCTGAATACGACCATCCAAACAGTTTCTTATCCACCATACTGTCCACCCATCAAATCCATACCTCTTCAATTTAGAGAGAAGGGTGTTGTGGGGGACTGTGTCAAAGGCTTTACAGAAGTCTAGATAGATCATATCTGTTGGGTTTACCCCTTCATAGAAAGCCACTAAGCTGATCCTACAGGATTTGTCCCTGATGAAGCAATACTGGCTGCCATTAATCACCTCCCTGCCCTCCATGTGCTTTGGCAGAGCTTCTAGGAAGATCTGTTCCACGATCTTCCCAGGCACAGAGGTGAGGCTGACAGGTCGGTAGTTCTCAGGATGGTCTTTTTTACCCTTTTTAAACATCAGTATAACTTTACCCTTCTTCCAGTCACCAGAGACTTCTCCTGATTGCCATGGCTTCTCAATTATCATGGACGGTGTCTTGGTAACCACTTGGGCCAATTCCCTCAGGACTCTGGGAAGCATCTCATCAGGTCCCATGGACTTATAGATGCTCATGTTCCCCAGGTGATAGTTGGTTCTGATTTAGACTTCTATTTATCTTCTTAATTACTGAGAACTATTCAAAATGCTGAGTGGAAAGGCATTGGATTCAGCTTCTGTAAATGAAAATCAGATAATAGGCTTGTTAAAGACTTGGAAATTTTTCAAAATCACACTAAAATGAAACGAGACTGCTAGAATAGTTTGATAGAAAAAAAAGCTGAAGTTTTAGTGGAAGAGACAAAACCAACTGTTCTGAGTTCTCACATCTATCACTATACATGTTCATAAGATGTATATTCTTTCATTCAACACTATCTTATGTGTTGAATTTCCAAGTAACAACTACTAAAATTTATTATTATTTTTATTGAAAGACAAAGCAGAAAGCTGATTTTTCTCTGTCTATTCAGTGCTGTTTGGACAAGACTTCCCCAGCTTTGGATTTCAGGCTCTGTGTTTGTCTATTTGAGTCTATGCACTGAATCTTGGATTGCCACATCCCAAGTGGTTGCTTCATTCTCAATCCTTCCTTCTTTCCTGATTTTTCAAGTCTGGATATTCTCTTAAGGCATCATGTCAAAGATGACAGCTTTTCATCTAAGAGCAGGTCTTCTACTGGCACTTGGTCATCCTTGAAATCAATATATCTAAGTGGAAACATGACATTGTCAGTGCAATGTCAGCAGAAAGAACTCTGCCAGAGATGAAACAAAGTTGTGGGTTCTTTCTTAAAACAATAAACTAAAAAGAAATTTAAAAAAATAAACCCTTTCTGGCTAACTTTACTCTTCCTAAAATGTACCCATGTGAACCTCTCAGCTTCTTTCCCAAATAAAGGCCACAGAGCTGCGCAGAATTATCTTGTCATAGAGGGCATGACACAGCATTTAGCTCTGCGGATCCCTAGTGTTTTAAGAATCATCTTACACTAGCCAGGCAGAGAATTGTTATTTGTTGCATGTCACTGTTGGACTATCGTTCAAAAATAAAGCTCAGCATAAAACTTACACAGAGCCACTGTCCCTTATACATCTGTACTCTTCCCTACATACAAAGAGAATTTTCTCTTGCTAGTCAGACACACCTTTAACAGCAGCTGAACAACAGAAGTGAGAAACTGCATCTTGTTTGATGATCTCGTGCACGCATCCCAGTTGTTCCTGGCTGTATCCCAGAAGCACCATAAAATGTCTTTCCTGTAGGAACAAGGTATTTTCTTTCATTTAAAGGCACAGAATGCGAGGAGTTGTAACCAGTAAATGTAATATACTTTTTCGCAAGGATGATGGAGTAGAGACATCAGGGTAATGGGTAATAATGAAAAGCAAAATCAGCAAGCAAGTCTCTATAGTCATATAGAATAAACTGACTGTGTGACATTTCAATTTTGAGTGAATACCATAAGCCATAGAAAACACAGGTTTAATGAATATGTCTGCATAAAAGCATAAACAAGACAAACCTTTTCAGTGCAATGTTTATATTTACAGCACATAGGTTACAAATTAAATTTACTCTGGTATGTTCTTCTGTTGCAAATGACATTTCTTTAAAGAAATATTATCTGTAATCATCAGATCACTGAGAGCAAGAAGGATCCATTAGTGATGCTGGGGATGATGAACTGAAGTACTGTTTAGTGGGTTTTAATTACGGTAAAAGATGAAAGTGCTTGGGGAAGTGCGTAAGTCATACCTACAGGAAGGAAAATGAACTGACTTTATGCAAGTAGACATGTTTATTTCAAACAATTTTGAGTTGATTGCTTAGTACATTAATATGTTTTCAGGATTTGATCTATTTCAGTACTCTGAAGTTATACTGTTTAATATCACCAGTCAAAACATCGAAAAACTACGAGTCTTGGTTATGAAGCCTTTAAATTATGAGGTTAATAAATATGTACAAGATTTTTTTCATCTTTTTCTCCAACGATATACAAAACTCTCTCTGCAACAGAATATTGGGACTATCATTATTTGAAAAAGCAGGATTACTCAAGTACTCACAAGCTCAGACTTTAAAAAGAGTACCAGGAGTGATATAGTGGCTTCACTGAAGTCAACAGAAAGTATACTGTTGATTTCAAGAGGACAGGAAATAATAGACCAAAATTCAAAACAAAATTATAACTCATGGCACATTTCCTGTCTGTAAATTAAAAGCAGCTCTCTGGAAATACACTGTAGCCAGGAGTTTCATTTGAAAATACTTAGGACAGAAGGAATTTACGAAGAACCTGGATCTCGTTTCATTTCTTTTTACTCCTTTAAAGTAGTTGTAATTTTATTAAAATGACTTAACACTTTACCATTGCTGGGGGAATGGACTTATGTTCCTTGTCAGATTACAGTGAATCCACAAAATCCCCCAGCCTTCTAACCCATGTGGAGACGTAACTACTGTGTCATACAGTGACAATAGTGTTCCTCGATCATCCTAGTTATTAAACAGTATCTAGTTATTGTTAGGAAGGTGAAAAGAGGCACTAAACATCCTATTTCTGCTTCAAAATGTTTGCTTCACTCCCCAAGACAGAGAATGCATGTGCTCATGCAGACATACAAGGGCACATAAACACAATGTTAACATACACTGTACAACAAAAAAGAAAAAAAAAAGAGAGACTAACTCTATAGCTTGAGAACCAAGAAAGGAAGGAGAGAGACAAAGAGATGCTAATAGAACATGTTCTAACCTGTCATAATAAGACAAGGCTCAACTCAATCACTTCCCTCAGTAGGACTGGAGCATGTTCAAACATATATTTCTTACTCTTGGTCAAAAAATGTCAATGTGCAAGAGTGAACAATGTGTTAACATCAAGATAATGTGCTAGACTACAATGCTTTGTCTATGAAGCTATTCTTAGCTAATAACAACATCACTGTGCTTGATCACACATTCTATTCATCAGAAATGTCTCCCTCGTTCCCAAGATCAAGTCAGTGCTCAACGGAACACATTTTTTGCCAGTAGAAGATGTGAAAAATGAAACGGATGGGGATCCTTAGCAGCCTTTCACAAAATGATATGTGGAATTGCTTTGAAGATTGGGAGCATTGTATGCAATGGTATTTCAACTCGGAAGGGAAATATTTTGAAGGTAATTGTGGCTGATTTTCTTAATCTGTTAAATAAAAAGAATTACAGGCACAGTCTCAGGGGTTTTGTTGTGAACCTTGTGTAGCAACTATCTCAAAATGCCAGGCTAGAGCCCTGAATGTTGTGGTGCAGGCAAAACAGTAATATTGTCCTATTGTCTTCTGCTTGGAAGGACCTGGGGACTTTTAGGACTATTAAAAGCAGAATGACAACTTAAATAACCTTTAGTCAGACCACAATGTCTATAAGGTTTATTGATACTTTCACAAACAAAACATCTTCTCCTGTTGTTATCATAACATGAGTTTTTGTGGATAGAAATGTGTAATTCCCTGTTGACATCAGCACTGCGCCTGCAGAACAAGTATTTCACTGCTACTTCCCACATTGACTGATGGTGTAGCTGTGAGATTTTTCCTTCCAAGATATGTTGGGGTGCTTTGATGAAGCCACTGTGGCAGTAACAGTCAGATATATCAATAAAAAAGGGACCTGTAACTACTATTATTAAATACTGTAACTACTTTATTAAACCAACTCTTGATCTGTTCACAGTCATTACAGAGCAACAGCATGCATGAAACACAACTTGGACAAAACCATCCTCTTTGCTTACAGAACATATGTGTTCATCACACTTCATCACTTTTACCCATATACCTCGACAACAGCCAGCTAGGAACTTGCATTATTTTTCTTAGATTAGCAGCTGCTAACAATAATATGCTGCATTACCAGTTAGGTTCAGCCCATATCTAAAGCCTCCATTCAAATGCTAGTGCATTGCTCCAGTATGCTTTTAACACTTTTTATTGCATTGAGGGTTGTGTAAAAAAGGTGTTCTTGCTAAGCTATTCATACTAACATATGACTAAACGTTACTAAGTCTTATAAAGAATAAAAATCTGGTGTTTGAGATATTTGCAAAATATAGTATCTACCCAGGGGCTGCAGAGTCATCATTGGTTTAATAAGACAATTTCGTAATTGAACACTAGGCATCATTTACCAATCATCCACTAAGTCAGTCTCCTTTAAGGCTTTTCAACTGGGAAAGAAAGAAAAGGTTTCCATAGAAAAATCTCACTCTGATTTCCACTCACCTTTCAGCTTAACACCTCAGTAGGTTTTGTCATCTGTAACACTGAATTTCTTATTATAGATAACACGTTTACAACACAAATGATATTTATGAGAAGTGCATCTCAGAGCAAATTTAATTTGTTTCCACTGTGTTGTAAAAAAAAATAAAAGTACAAACACAATCTTGTTTATGCTTTTAGAAAGTCATATTCATTAAATCCATATGCTTGGCATTTCAGGTAATTTGTTTCATAAAATATAAAAATGATATTTTTGTTTAAGCTTATTTGACTGCAGGGATTTCTCTCTCAGTTGTTGCTCTTATTGCAAACAGTTCCCAAGGACGGTTCCTAACCTTCAGAGCTATGTCCTGCTCAGATCCCTGCTGAATGTAAGAAAAAAGTATTTAGCTAGACTAAGACTGTGATGCTAGCAGAGCTGGCGAACATATCTTGTTTAATAGGACTGACGTACTTGGTTTAATATTAAGACCTAATCTAATCCTGCTAATGGAAAAATTTAATATTCTGATAGGATCACTTAGTGAAATAGAACATTATAGCCTGTGTTAAGAAGTAGGGGGAAAAAAGAACCTAATTTGCACATGCTTGTTAGCTCAGTATGTATTTTTCATTAGCAATCATATGATTCTAATCCTTAACCCAATACCAGTGTTTTCTTTTATTTGGTGGTTTCAGATAAAGTCCCAGTAAAGCTTTTTGTAAAATAAAGTCATATTTCACCTTAACACAGTAAATTAAATGTGGTATTATTTTCTTCCTGGTGGCTTTGCTGGTTAAGGTGGTGCTATAGACTTTTGCATTAAGCTTTGCTGTGGGAATCATGCCTCCCATGTCGCTACGTTGTGGGTGAAATATTGTTGGATCCTAGACTGCATATATGTCAGGTTAGTCTTCCCATGGACAGTACTCTGATTGTCTCTTGATAACCTTAAGGGAGCTGATAGTTCTTGATGCATAGAAACATAAAGAAATAAACACTAATTGTTGTAGTGTTGACTTGAGAATAGATGTCCAGAAGTTGAGAGGTATTAGAAATGAGTGAGACTTTTGCTACCTTCAATTTGAGTCACACAGACACACAGAGAAAATGCAACAGCCACATCTTAGAATCACAGAATCGTAGAATAGTTTGAGTTGGAGGGGACTTAAAGATCATCCATTTCCACCCCCCTGCCATGGGCAGGAACACATCCCACGGGATCAGGCTGCTCAAGGTCCGTCCAACCTGACCTTGAACACCTCCAGGGACTGGGCAGCCACAGCCTCCCTGGGCAACCTGTGCCAGTGCCTCACCGCTCTCATGGTGAAGAAATTCTTCCTTATATCAAGCCTAAGTCTGCCCTCTCCAGTTTATACTCATTTCCCCTTGTCCTATCACCACGAGCCTTTATGAATAGTCCCTCCCCAGCTTTCTTGCAGCCCCTTTCAGGTACTGGAAGGTCATAAGATCTCCTTAGAGCCTTCTCCAGACCGAACAAGCCCAACTCTCTCAGCCTGTCTTTGTATGGAAGGTGCTCCAGCCCTCTGATCATCTTCGTAGCCCTCCGATCATCTTAGTAGCCATCTTCTGGACCCACGAATATCAGCCAGGCTGAACAACACCTCTTCATTTATTCCGGTAATATCTGGTGAGGGTTGTGGATATATCTGTGCAACAGGTGGCAGAAGTTATCCTCATTTCCCAAGTGCAGGGATGTTTTTCAGGTATGACCCACCTTAATTTGGGGGTGAGACCCAGGAAAGCACAGGGATCCTGACTCTCCTAGTAATGTGAAAGCCAAATTCAGTTTAGTATAAGCACAGATAAATTCAGCCTCTGGTCAGCACAAAAAAAATTAAAATCCCAAGGATATAAGATGGTTCTACAAATATCTTCTGCAAAATTGCTCAGAACAACTGCAGACCTTCAACATGAGGTTGAGGTAAAAACATAAAATCTCTAACCAATTTCCAAACCTCAGTGATCAAAGTAACCCCATCAAATTAGCACCTCTGTTGTGCTCTTCACTACTGTTTTGTGCACTTCATGCAAACTGTGCTCTGTGTGTGATAATATCTAGATCCAAACCTCAAATCATCCTCAAATCTATACCTCCTGACCTCCTAATACTGCAGTCCCATCATTTAAATTCAATAGTAATCTACACAATTTGTGAAGCTCTCTTGTGTTTCCGTTAGGTTTCTAGGCAGTTCCACTAGGTGATACCAAGATATTCAGGTCTGAAGCTCAGAAAATCAGCTAATAGCCATCTCAGCATCCTTCAAATCTGGTAGCCACCGCTTCCATGGCTCTTTTCCCCTCCTCTATGGCAACACAGAGACAAGCTTGTACTATATCCCAGGACACCGTATAATAAATAGTCATATTCATGCTTGGGGAAATCTGTGATACACTTGAATGCCATTAACAGCAGCTAAAAAACAGCGCAGCTGAAAGGTTTTGGTGGCTTAAGAGATACAGTATGAGAGAAACAGTGAGACCTGTTCTGTAGAAGCATGTGTGTTGAGAGTATTTATGATTTTTAGCTGATAGAGATCTCACAGGCAGATACAGGCTATAGCTCCAACATATTCTTCTGCTTGTAGGTTGTTGTGTGCTGAAATGCACACTGTTTGTGCCTAGCAAAAAACTTTGGTTATTTTTTTTTTTTTTCGAAATCGGCCCATTTCCACCAAAGTAATAATTGTCCATGAGAACAGTCGTAATGTATTGGCATGGGAGCTTTATTATCTGTTCCCTAGCTAATGAGACTTGGTTACTTCCTTTTGTTGATCTTGAGAAAAGAAATTTATTTTCTACTTCTTTGCTTTAATGAGGTAGTAATTTTAGTGAATACCACTGGATCCAAGAGTTACCGGACAGAAGTAATTACCATCTGTCAGCATAACATGATAGAAAGCAGGACAGAATGATTACTACAGTGTTTTTCAGACATTTCCAAATGTTCTGATTGATTTATGTTAAAATCCCCTAACTTACTGAATATTGCCTTATAGTAAATTCCCAAGTGTTTCTTTTTCCAGATGACATGATCATGAAAATTCTATTATCTGACTCCTAGTACACAGTTGAATGAATATTTCCTAATAGGATGCCATGAAATTCAGTTTTCAAAAGCCTCATATCCCATTTCATTCCTAATATATCTTGATCAAGTCTTTGATGTATATAGCTATTCTGTAAGTTCTATCATACATATTCATAGACCAGTTATTACAGATACAGTAATTGCTGCCTCACATACTCCACGAGGTTTTATAAAATATTAATTGCCTATTATTCCTATTGCAGGCAGAAACACTGGAAAGATGGCTCCCTCCTGCAATATAATAAACTAATTTTCAAGTTATTTTACTATACTCTGAAACAGAGTGATAAGCACTGAAACTTGCCATAGTATCAAGCTACAAGATGTTATTCCGAATTTCGGTTACCTCAAAGTCCAGACTTTCGTAACTTTAAATATAAGATTCTTGTAATAGTGAGGTTTTACTCCTTAGGTGTGTCCAGATTGAGAGATCAGTGCATGACATCGGATTTCTCAGGGCTTATATACAGATATATACAGATTTTCCAGATAAGAGTCCATAATCATGTGCATGTATTTTCTTTTCATGGTAACAAGGCCAAAAAAGAGCTTATAGTACATTCATGGTCATCTTCTGACATGCAGTTAATACATGGCCAGGGCGTATGACTTCTGGATTGGATTCACTTTTAGTACTGCATAGATGAAGAGTCAGAGAACTCCTGTGGTAAAGAACTCCAACTATACACAGTAGAATGGCTTATAAAACATGTGGGAGGAGAAGACAGAGCTCATTTGGAAAGAGCCTGGAAGACAGAGCCTGGAAGGAAAGAAGTGATTTTGTCCCTGCTTGGTGACTAGTACAAGAACTTGAAAGAATAGTTGGGATGATGAAGACTCTGGGAAGATACATGGTGCTTGATTTATTTTGAACTGCTTTAGTTTGAGTTTTGATGAGAAGTAAATTAATCTAGGAAAAAGTGTACCTACTCAAGTCATTTCAGTTGCACACAGGCATACAGTCCATTGAACTGGACTGCAGTTTTTCTGTAATAAAAATACCTTGAAATGTGTGTAGTACAGACATTAAGCCTCTAGGACCAACAACTGCATTTTGTTGATGTTCTCTTTTCGGTCTGCACTACTTTTGAATGTATCACAGCCAGAAATGTTACATTCCCTATGGAAATTTTTAATTATGGAGTTTAATTCTCTCTGGAATGAAAAGCCAGACCAGTAATCAGCTCCTCTTTTTAGTTGTCATGCACTATGGCTGGACTCATTCATGTAGCTTCTGTCGCATAGGTGTACAATATCGGTACTTCCAGCATCTCAGATGAAGACTGCAAATTCTCTAAACAGAACCCAGAGTTCACAAATGACAAGCACTCTAAATTTTTTAAATTAGAATTTTCTTCTGAAATCATACTGCCCTTGAACAGATAACCTACACAATGCACATTAGTGAGGTATAGAGGTATAGAAAATTATAATTACCTAGTCTGCTGGAAAGTGTAATCATGGCAGTATAAGAGTTATGTAGGATCCTTCAAAACCCAAGCTCTCTTCTGTTGCAATTACAGAAAATTACATTATAATATAGTGAGAAATATGCCAGCGAGGATCTTGAGCAGAACAAAAATAGATATTCCATTATTTCAGCACTACAAATACTATTCTCAACAACACCAAGATAGCAATGCCAGAAGTAATCTTTTCCTCTTAATATGTATTTAATATATTCTCTTAAAGGAATTCTATAAAAGAAGAAATAACCCTTTAAAATTCTGACTATATTTCAAATTCATAGAGAAAGGTAAACTTTATCCTTATATAATTTCCAAGAATGAAAGAACCCTTTGCGTTCTTATTTTGGGTTGTATGTGAGATATCTGGAATGAAACAAATGCTTGATTCTGCAAAATTTCGGGCAGTAATATATGAATAATCCATTGAATCATTATTAATTCACTGGTCAATAACGTTTAAGAAAAATCAGAAGCTAAAGAATTAGTCAGAAAGGTATAGTCCTGTTTGGCATGTATTAAGAGCTCTTGTGGTCTGAAGGTTGCTGGAATCCAGAAGAACATCAGCATCACTGACCTTTCAGCTGTTGCTGCTTTCAGGCATTGCATCCTCGAATCTTGATGCAGTCCTTGGTTGCTATAATCTAGCAGGATCTGACTTTGTTATTGTAATAGTGATAAAAATCTGATTGGTACTTTATACTGAGTTTGGACAAATTTAGCTTGTAAGGCTATTAAATATCTTTACAAGAAGATCAGACATTTTTTCCTGTTAATGTGGAAACATGCTACACATTTGGCAAGCAGGAAAATTTAAGAATCTTAATTTATTTCTCTTCCATATGCCTGATCTGGGCTATTGGGAATGCCTTTATGCTTACATAAAGTAAACTTGCCAGGGTTTCATTTGGGATTTTTTAATTCCAATTTTCTATTAATTCAGTAAACTTAAATGAGTGGATTGTGCCCAACACAGAGAAGCTGCCTCAACAAAAGGGTAGATTTTGTTTTGGTCTTTTTATAATACAAATTTTCCTTTACTGTGATCTACCTAATCAGCTGTATTGATCTAACACTTCTGTAGAATATCTGTAGTGCTTTAAGTGCTCCAAAGTGTCATATTTAATTCAATTGACGTCACTTATGTACTGTTAATGGTAAAGAAAAAATTCAACATGAAGTTACGGAAGTTTGACATTCTAACATACAATAAGTAAGCTTTTCTGAAAATATATTCTGGGAACATCATGTAAATCTTGGACAACATGAGAAATCTTTTCCAAATTCATGCTAAATGAACCTGTCAATTTACATGCTACCTATTTGAAAGTTAAATGAGAAGCTTTTCTCGTTTATGCTCATTGATTATCCCTATGAATACAGCTTGCTTCTGTTAACAAGAAGTCTGTTAATAGGTTTTCTCACTGTCACTGAGTAGCAGAATTCAAAGTGCATAAGAATTAACAAAACTTTATGCATTATGCACTGAAGTCATGCACAAAATATAACAAGAAAACCCTGGATGCTGTGATGAAGCAATTCAAGGAGGACTCAGAAATTCACAAACATGTGCTTCCTTTATAATCACAGTAATCTTATAATTCTGTCTTTCCTGGGCACTTTAATTTCCATCATTGCTCATTCAGTCATGAAAACTAAAAGGAATTTAAACAAAAGTCCAAGTATAAGGATTATTTTCAAGTTTTTCTTCTGATGCTTCATTTGTATTTTCCTTTTATTTGTTTGGTTTTTTGGTTTTTTTTTGGAAGGGATTGTGCATTTTACTAATGTATTTATTTATTTGGAATATAAGGTCTGTGTTTTTTGGGGTTTTTCTTCAGGAACAAATTGTGGTATGAAGTTTTCTTCTGACCATATAAAATATTGACTTCTCAAAATTCTGTTTAGAAAGGTTCTCATTTTAAAAATTAGAGAGAAGCTCCTTCTCTGTTGGAAACAAGATAAGCATTGCTGTCTTTCTAAAATGAACTTATTGTATGCATATTCTTATGAAGAAAAATTTTGTCTATCTCAGAGACTTGATGACTAGTGAGAAGCGATGTAGTAGATACTCTGATCTCTGCTTCTGAGAAAAGCTAGACTTCAGATTTGATTATAGGTATGGATTTTATTTATTTATTAAAAATAAATTGCAATAAGCATGAATATTGGCCTTTCTTCCCCACTATATTGAGTCTTTTGGGTCTCCCTTGAGAAAAGAACAGCTCCAAGAAACAATGCTCAGCCTGCTCACCAGTCTTGAAATTTTAATGCATGACTTATACTTTTTGCTAGCCTCTTTTACTGGAGAAAATCTTGGGCAATTCTTACTCAGATGATGTTTCTCTAGATCCAAAAACTTTCACCTGTGTCATCATTTGCAAGAAAGCATATGAGAAGGGGATATCTCATGTGCATTAGAAGACCTTTTTCCCCTGTTTAGGTAGACAAACTCTTCATGATCATCCACCACTCCCTTGCCTTCTCAGAAAGGTGTTTCCCGTGGTCTGTATGGACTTGCTCCAGCCAACCTACTAAAACTATCCCTTCTTTACTATGCAAGGTTTAATGTCCTCTGTGAAATCAACACTGGTTTCAGGTATTTCCTTTTCTACCTGGTCAAATATCATCCAGATCTTCCATTTATGTCTTTATTTTATCTTTCTCTCTCTTTCTGATTTTACCTACACTTAAGTGCTATTTAACAAGGCAATGCACTCTGGATTCCAAACCAACGAATGAATCCTGTACATTTTGTCATATACCTCAGCTGTTAATTCTTAACACTGTCATTTTTTTTAACATACCAGTCTATTGCACAGAATTATACACCTCTTTAATTTTTAACCATTCTGGTATCCTTCCTAACCAATTTGTTTAATTTAGTTTTCCTTTCTGAAATAAGAAATATATAGGATAAAGGGAAGGTGTTATTAAAAAAATCTGCAACCAACAAAATCAACGTAAAATAGCTCCCCATCCTCTTACTAATTTCCATCTTAATATTCCAAGCCATATAAAGAAAAACAGATAGGAAGTGAAGGTATTAAGATTCTGAACATGCAAGTTAATCTATTTTTTTAATACTAGATAATTCCCAGATGCTTCTCACAATTACCTATCATCATCTAGTTATAGCAGAGGAGAAAGGCTTGCAAAATTTTCTGTATTCACATCCAATTGGAACAAGGTCACTTCCTAGACCCAAGGACAACAGCTGACAGTAAAATCTTTCTTTGTTCCATCTAAATATTTATAGCAAAAATAATGCTAGCATTTTGACTTTCTGAGAAATATCTGAAAATTATGATATTCTATAACTTTAGGCCTCCAAGATATTATTTAAAGCCTAGGGGTTTGCTTTTATTCTTTTTGTTTTATCCAGTGTCTAAGCATAGCATTTTCACAGCCTTAATGGCAGACGTAATTCTTGGCATCGTTAGAGACTTGAACTCTACAAAATAGGCCAAGTATGCAGAAAGTGAAATGGAACAAGACAAAAATTAAAACTAGGTAGTAAACGTGCCTGTTTTCAAGTGCACAAACATAACCAGAGTTGCAATGATTCTAAGGAAGAGCAAGGTAAACAACTTAAGGATTTAGCTTCTACAAGGTATTCCATCTCATTCTACTAGATAATTAGCTAACAAGCTTCTAAACCTTAACTAAGTCACAAATATTTAACAAGATTTTTTTTTTCTTATCATTGTTCATAGTTATGACTTGAAAGTGCTTTAAACAAAAAAGCTATGCAGTTCATTAATTCTTATAGTCAAATAGTCGTTCATATGACTTATTAGTGTAGACCGGAGGATATATTTTTTTCTTTATATTTTGAGACGTACAAGAATCAATCTCACCATGATTAATGGCAATTACAAAAGTATATATTCTATGCTCCTTGTTTTAACCTGGTTGAGAATAACAAGCCATTAATACAAAAATTATTGTAATGCATATGATGCAAAAGGCAAGCACTGTGTAGATTAATGAAGACAATTAATAAGTTGTTTTATAAGGAAAAACAAAGTGGTTCCTTTTGACCTTAAAATAATACTTATCTTTCATGTACTTAGTAAATTCAATACTTTTTATGGTCAGTATTCATTAATTTAAGGTTGTAATTGATCTTTATTGTGATCAATTAGATGTTACTTATCTGATTTTTCTTTGGAGAAGAAAATGTTTTGAGACGAGGAGACAGAAGTGGTGGGGAAAGTTCTTTAACAACCAGATATATTTAAGGGATCCTCAAAGAGAAAATGTGTAGGAGGATTAAGATCCAAAAGTAAGAAAGAGTTCTTGATTGTCCGTGGAAGAAAAAAGGAGATGAGAAAATAAAAGGAGCATTGTGATATAAAGGAAGAATATATAAGGTAATTATAAGATGATGTGGTATGAAAACTTCAGAATTAGAAAAATTATTTTAAGGTGAAGTAAAGGTTTTGAGAATTATGCATTCTCTCAAGAGGTCAATTGGTCAATGTCTCATTTACTGCTCATGACCTGTCTTCTTGTGAGTTTTCCTTGTCAAGTCAGCTGATGATGGAAAAATCTTCCATGTCTTTGCCATTTAGTGTGGCTTCTATGTGTGTGGGTATGCTATTTCTCTGCTATCATTCTACACTCACGTTTATTCTACTACTATGGCTAGTTAGCAGATGCCTTGTGACACTTACGCAATTGTTGATGATAATTTACTGTTCCTTTATGTGATTTTTTTGATAGTCTGAGACATATCTGCTCATCTGAACATGATAAGGTCATGCCTTTTCTTCCCTTCTTTTGTATATTTTACCAAGAGATTTCTGTTAAGGCTGAAGTTCTGAAATTTATTTTTAAACTGTTCTATCACTGTCAATGTTGAGACAAAGAGCCTAAAAACAAGAATCTAGCTGCACCAGACTGAAACATGAGACAGTCTAAAATAAAACTCAAGCCTCTAAGAAACAATGATAGGAAGGTAAAACACATTGCCATAGGACACGTAGATAAAGACACAAAACAGTGTGACCTGAAGAAATCTGGCAGGGTGGAGACATATAATGTCACACTATCTGTCAGCTTCTTAAAGATATAAAACACACATCCAAAATGTGAAAGTGGATGCCAACTGAAGGAGAATGAAGGAGATGTGGAAAAAAAAAAATTGGTTATTTTAAAAATAAAACCACTTTTCCCTTCTCTAAGGTGTTGCATTGATCGTTGCTATATTGCCATTAGGGTGCTGAAGCTTTATTTTGTATTCATCCTCCTGCTGTTAATCAAATTATTTCCACCTGTTTTGCCCAGTATACTATAATAAAGGTGTCACATTTCAAAAAGACAGTTGAGACTGGTTAGCAGGGTCCACAGTTGATGGTACACCTTGACTTCAAAATTACATTGTGGAGGAAGGGGAAAAAATTGAGGAAGGAGCGAATGAGAGAAAAGAGAAGACTTATTTTCTTTTTCGGTTCATAAAGAGCAGTGACAGGATCTTTATACAAACTACACTGCCTGTGTGTCCTCTCCAGGTGGCAACTGCTCAGCACAAATATTGTCTCATAATATTTGTCTTGATTCCACCAGGACCTGTTCATTAGCTGTTACTGCTTAAGGTTTTATTAACACTAACTCAGCCACATTTTATCAGGCCTAGGTGTTGCATTCTGATCCGTTGATGACATTTGTGAGTGTATGTTATTGAATAGTATTTAATGGGAATGTATATGACCTCTACCATGTTATCTAGAATCATAGAATACCTCAAGTTGAAAAGGATCAATAAGGATTGAGTCCAAATCCCTGCTATGAAGCCAAACATGAAGAGACAGAAAGAAAAGGGCAACTCATACCTACGTGGAAACCAGCCACGATGCACTCCTGTGCAACCTGCTCTAGGTGAACCTGCTTTAACAGAGAGTTTGGACTGGATGATCTCCAGAAGTCCCTTGAAATCACTCTAGGATTCTGTAGTTCTGTGATTCCATGTTTCAGTGCAAGACAGTGAAGATAATGGCAGCTGAGAGAGTATGTTAAAGGCTGCCTTGGCTTTGCATAGATAACAGATTAACAGGTTGCAAATCGCAGGATGTGCAGCTGCAGGTGGCAGAATTACAGACAAAGGGCCCTCTTACCATTGTAGTGGTAAGTGTGCCTAAGGCATTGCTTACCAGCACCCAGGTGTGGATTTGTGTTGTGCACCCAGACCAACAGCAAAATATCTGAACAATATTCTCTGTTTCTCTGGCCTTTGCACAGCTACCGAAACATCACAGGATGTTGAGAGGAATCCCTCTCCTGTGCCAATCAGCCACCTGTGCTATATACTGGAAAATATGCCTTGCTCAGTTTACCCATCATTGGCAAAGTCTCATCTGGATAGGTTTTTTTTCTCGCTGTAGTATCGTAACATTAGAGCTTCAGTAGGATAGTTTCAGTATGTTCTTTACCATCCATTCTGAAGCTGATGCTCAGATCACGCAATCCCTTTGGGTTTAAAGTTCAAGTGAATTGCTCTTTTCCAAAGAGCACATTAGGGTAAGTTTGCATACTTCTCTGCCATGTTCCTCGAGAGTCTACGAAAAATATATAAATGTGCCTGAATCTGTTGTTTAAACTTCAAAGTTCTGCAGAAGCCACAGCTGACCTGCAGGACGAGAAATATTTAGGACTTTATATTTTCTTCTCACTGTGAAAAGTTCTCAAGTTTCTATTCATATGCTGTAGCACTGTGTGCTAATTGTCTCTAGGATTCACAGGTTTCAGAGTGAGTGAGCTTTCATATACAGTGTGAGACTCCTTTCACATCTATGAGGTTGTGAAGTCCATAATGGATCTTAGAGTATTTGAGAAGTAAAAAGATACTAGATATAATGTGTCCTCTTCCTGAACATTCTCATCAGAGGCTTGACTTCCATTTTTCTTGTTCTCTTCTTCTTCTGAAATCAAATGAAATGTTTAAAGTTTACATATTTTAATTTACATGGGAATAAGTGGTACATAGCTGATGTTTTCAGCTGTGTTTTTGTGCATATAAGTGAACTGCTTCTCTGACATCCCTTCCCAAGAAGAATTCAAAAAAGAAAATATATCTACCATCAATTTGGACTGTTAATCTTCTTCAATGTCCTTACTTTAAGCTCATTATTGGATTATATTCCTGAACTACTTTTTCTACTATATTTTCACCACTTATCTCCTCAGCAAAACTTGCAGTGGGTATAAGGATGCTTCTTCTTTGCAGGATTTATTAATTTCTTCTTCCACAGGCCCATTAGGATTAATGGGAATTAGCGTAATGTAGTCTGATAGTCTATGGACAGGAGTTGTTCTCTGAATTTAAGCTTGTCTTTAACACACTATGAAATATTTCCTTCCATACCACTAAAATGCTTGACAGATCTCATATTGTTTTCTCCTCTCTCCCCCACCTCCTCAGTGGAGGGGATCATCACAGCTTTTTATCAGTAGTTTTAATTGCCTACTCAGTTCAAAATGTTTTAATGTATAGCTGTAATATATGTGGAATGCATACAATGCACAACAGAGTGATGCAGTGACACCTGAGCTGAGTTGTTTCCCATAAGCCCACACTGTTCTTATGGACTGCATATTTTTATACTGCCTGTGGTGTTACTTGCAGGCTAGAATGCAGTGGGAATCCTTCTTACCCATCTATCTTGCTCCTATAGTTTATGCGTCTACACTAGTCCTGCACCTATCTTCTCTTCTCATTCTTCCTTTACCAGGACAAACACACTTCCCTTAGGATTTGGACTCACTTTTCCTGGATTTGATTAATTTCCTTACTAACATCTCCTAGTAACCAAATTTAGGGAAAAACTCTTTCATAGGATATCTACCCTTCTGTTTAGGAGTTTCCAGTGTTTTCTAGGTACAAGTGCAAGCCAGTGTTCACAGCATTATTGAAATTCTCATTTCATCTTGTTAATAGGACCTAGACCCCTTTTTCAACAACCATTCAATGTATCACTTCTAACAATAGAGTCTATCTGTTCTCATATGAGTTTTCGCAATGAGGACTGATAGACCTTTCATTTCTTTCTGTTTCTCCAAAATGAAATTTAGGTCAGCTCTAAATATGAATTATATTCTTCCTTCTGTTTGTGTGTACTTTGTTTGCTTTAGGAATCCCATTTTCCCTATTATCTTAATCTGGCATGATGTCTTTGTTTCTATGTACAGCATTTTTGGCTCATAATCGCATTGCCTGCTTTACTAAAAGTCTTGTGTAAACGATAATTTTTCACCATGTTACATGCACCTGTCAATGGGTAGCAACAGGAGATAACTCCATTACATCTAAATTACATTGCTTCTTTGGTGAGAGAACTATTCTCAGAAAGGCTGCAATCATAGCCAGCAATTTTGCTGTGCAGGTGGGGACTCACTTCTTACTACTGCCAGTTTCTCTTCTTCTTCATAGTTTGCAGCTCTTACTCTTCTTTCCACCGTGTGTTCCCTTCTTGAACAGAGTGCAGGCTGCTGCCCAGAGGTTTTACCACTCTGCTAGTTATTCCCTCTGCATTTTAAACGTAAAAACCCCTCCAGCTAAACAGGATATGATCTCTTTAATGAGGAAGTTTTACAATAGAAGTAAATGAGAATATAGATCATGGGTCCCACCTACCATGGCTTTTGACATTCTATATCCTGTTCACTATCTGGCTAATTGATTCTTTGGGATCGAATGCTCAGATGTCAGTAGAAGGTCATGGGTAGGTAGAAACTGCCTCCAGGTATGATTTAAGATCAAGGATCTATACGAGACTTTTACGTCACAGGCTTCCTTTTATAACAGTTTTTAAAAACACAAAAATCACCTGGGACACGCGCGGTGCCTGGTGTTAAAAACCAGTACAAAACATCACTTATTAAAAGAACAAGGCTATGCGAGGACTAGGTCATGATCTTATTGGCATGAACTACGCCTTATGTGTTTTCACTGACAGATTAACTGCTTTGCAATAGTGTTAACCCTAACGTAAGAAGAGGCCAATTTCGAGAACTCAAGAGATAGACATAGGCTAATCTTCACAATTTTGTTATAATAAGATATGACTAGATTTCTTCCTTCTCTCAATAAGTAAATATCTTCTTTACCTCTGATAAAAAAGACCCTAAAACAACAATGAGAAAACATCTACTAGCAGCTGAAGATGATTGCTTGTTTTCCAGACATTGACCATACTAAACTGAGCAGTGAAAATTAAGCACGTAGCAATTGCTGATAATAACTGAATGATTTCTTCACTCCCCACATTACTCTTTAAAATGAACTGACAGTGTGATTGCCATGGATATATTCTCGCTCCAGTGAGGTAGGTAATGATATCAAGCTTAGATTGCTTAAAGCAAGTAGTCCCAAGATCTTATAAACATTGTGAGTTGTTGGAATAATTTCTTCAGCTGAAAAGTGCAGACTTGCTGATACAGACAAAGAAAGGAGCTTAACAAGTGCATAAAGATAGGCACACAGAAAATTTTTTGCAAGGTGCTATCCATAGGATGTAAAAAATATGACAATCTGAGAGAATTTAATATTTCCTGCTTGCCAACATGAGCATGTAGTGCCTAAGCATAAGCTTCCTGTGTTATTTGAGATGCTTTAACGTAATAAAAAGATATGCTTGTGATAATAACCTTAGGTAAGAGCCTCCAAGAGTCTCCTAGCCTGGTGCAAAACCATCTGAAGATGCAATGACCTATGACTCTCTGCATATAGTACATGCTGTTGATAGACAATCTGATTTAATACGTGGACATTGTAGTCACTATAGCCTAGAGAGCCATGCTACTCTCCTTGTGGCAGATACCTGGATTTATCCTGCTGAATAGCTACTTGTATCTCATTGATCTAAACTTAGGTATATTAATCTGTAGCTTAATCTCATCCTCAGATTTCATTCCCACACCTGGCACCGGTCTACTGTGGTAGTCTTTCAGAACAGCAATATCTGCCCAGAGATATGTGACAACTGTATCATTGGACATACTAGATGGTGGAACATCTGACAGAAGAGGCATCTTAGAGATGATTCCAAGGATCTTGAAAAGCTTAATCTAATACTCATGAGAAAATTCCCAAGGGGCTGATAAATTCAGATGCTATGAAAGATACCCATCTACCCTTACCAGAGTTCACAAATACCAACAGCTGACGAAAGACAGTGAAAGACTTAGTACCATGAATAGATCTTAAAACAATTGCTATCCATTTCCTCTGCTACCATCACCTCTACCAATCTGTCTCAAATGTAAAGTCTTAGGAGGTGAACTGTCCATTAATGTGTATTTTCATGGAACTCTTCCATACCTTTTGGGACCTCTGTGCCAGTGGACTGGAAACTATGTATAAAGTGGCATGCATTAACAACAGTGATGTTTTTCACACAGATGGAGCTGGTACATAAAAAAAACAGAGCAAGGAATTCCTGAGTGTAAAGACATAAATGCATTCATGTGTTTCTTAGACCCGACTCTCCATCAAAAAAAGTGGAAGATTTCTTTTAAGCATGGTGGAAAAAGAGATACAGGATCTTATAAATAGTATTACAGGATTTAGTCCCAAGTTCAGACTCTTTCTTTACTACATTCTGGCGATCTTCTTCTAGGTATTACTGTGTTTGCATGCCAGGCTAGTTTTTGTGAAGAACGTTAAGCCTGTATTTTGTAAACCAGCTTTTTACAATATCCTGGTTGTTTTTTGCATTCAAATAGATCATGCAAATTGGAGAATGAGAATCAGTATCATATAATTGCCAATAGCTTTAGAAAAAAATTGTGCTTCAGTAAGGGCTTGAAATACAGTCATTAACTTTACCTCGGTGTTCATGGTGTTGGTCTTAAATAAATTCCACAGGCAGACCAAACAAATTTCATTTTAATGTTATTCAACAGACATCAGCTGAAAAGGTTATCTCAGCCCCATATTGTGAAATACCTCTCCCAAATCTATGAGAAGATTTAACCTCTATTACTTTTAAGACTTCTAGACAGAAATAATATTACTGTCAGAAAGTTGATGGATCATAACACCCCCGCCCCTCCATTTCTCACCCACAGTGTTCAATGTTTAGAGCTTTTCCTGAAAGATATCCCATATTATTCCACATTTGCCATTAGGAACTGTGAGTTAAAAGTAAAGAAAGACACATAATAGGTACAGATGATAACTTCTTTCCTGTTGGAACATGTTGTAACTCAACAGACATAGACTTTGGATTCTTAAACCTTTTCCCAACATTTTTCCAGTCACTGGTGCAGTGCATTTTAATACAGAAGTTTTTATTAGTTTTAAACAGTAGTTATTTATTTAAAACACTTGAAACATTGTGTTAGTTTTTAGTTGTATTTATAATTTATGAATTTGTACCAGTAGACAAAACTCTTGATGTTCTGAAATCTTGTCAGTGAGAACATAATGATATAGAATTGAAATATAGGAAGAAAATTTTTCTGTCTGAGATGTAGGAAGTGATTCAGACATTTACAAGGAGCTGACAGACAGGACAAATCACCTGGAAGAGACTTGAATCCTGTCAGGAGGGACACCAGGAAGATCTCAAATATCGATGTATATCTATGTTTAATCAAATGACTCTTATCCTTCAATTGAATATGCAATTATGTATGGTGCATTGAGGAAACTATGGATGTTTACAGATATTGAACAACAAAAAGATGCCGATTCTTCTCGCATATATACTGCACTGTCATCTCATAAACTCAGTACTTTTATAGTAACTTAATTTAGGCGGGTACCAGGACAAACTTCTCATTTTCTGTTTAGATGAATACTTGTAGAAGACTTGGAAGAAAGAAATAGGAATTCTTATAAGTAAATTCCCATTATGCTATGTCATTTGCTACTCCCTTCCTGCCCAACTTCACTACACCAACAGGCACCTGCTGTACTGTATTGTGACTGAAACTGTGCCAATAATGCATTTTGCTACTGGTTATTTTTATGGCACTCTGTTTCAGCTTAGACCTTTATTTGTGGTTCAGTAAACATTCTCAAAGAAAACTTAATGTTACCCAAAAGACAGGAAAGACTTTTTATTCAATATCTATGTTAAATCCACTCCAAATGACAACATGTGAGTGGATGCAGAATGCATTTATTATCTGTTTGTGTGTGTGTGTTCCATCAACTTCACTACTATGGCTGCAGCACAGAACAGTCCAGCTTTCCACCAGTTTAAGTGAAACTAATTGTTTCTTGCTGCAAAAATGATCTTTCACCTCCTTTCACTCTGCCTTTTCACATGTTTATGTGGAGGTTCTTCTGTGGAAGATGCGACTGTGAGTGTGATTAGCCACAACAAGTTCCTTGCTTTAACTGAAAATTAGGTCACTGAATCCACTTTCTGGCTGAAATTTTATCTGGCTGACAACGTAATTCTTTAGTGGCAAGTTCAAATTGAAAGAAAAAAATAAAGAAACAAGACGCATTTTGTGTATTTTAATCAGTAGCTACAAAGGCAACAGACGATCTTTTCAGCTCTGTCCTCTAATCTTTTCTTATATGTTGCAATCAGTTTCATGTTATCTTTTATCTTAACTAGGATATTTGGAAAAGAAAAAAAAAAGAAACCCGTAAAATAACCAAACATAAAATTAGAGTCAGAAAAGACACGTTTACCAATTTACTAATTTTTAAACACTTACATCTTATCTAGATTTCCTTCAGATGGAAGCCACTATGTTTTTGAAGATCTGTTCTCTGCTTTTAAAGACCTGCTTTGCAGGCACTACACACTGAAGTGGACCTTAACCTCCTTTTTCTTTTAGAGATCAAATGAAGAGCCCAAGGATTATGCTACTGCTCTTCCTGAATTCTGGTCAGCAACTTTATCGGTTTTGTATCTCTGAGTAGGGATAGATGTGGGTGGTTATTTGCTTTATGGATTCTCATTTGATTAATGGGTCTCTCTTCTGCTTAAAAATACATGCCTTTTATAATCTGCAAACAAAATTTTGGCCAAACAAAAAGAATGGCCATCTGCACTTGGTTTTCATCCACATTCTCAGCAGCTAGATTTCCCATGACGTAGTCTGTCTGTGTGTGCTTCTATGGAGAGGCACAGAATGGGCCACATCTAGCGTGAGCAGAGGACAAAACCTCAAGAATGAAGCCTTCTCTGTATTTCAGTTAAGGTAGTTGCCGGAAATATACTGGTAATTACGAGGAATTTTTGAATAGGGTGGAGACGTGAAGGAAAACAGAGCTTTTATTTACGTATTTCCACACAGCAGTACAAAAGATTGTTTCATGGATTAATAAAGACATGTAGAAAACACCATTTAGTTCTGGACAGAACAGACATTGGCGATATCTCACATACATGCCAGCACAGGGATCACAACATCTGCTGTGCTGTAGCATTGCACTGTGCACTCAAGGCTCCATCCACTAGCAAACACAAAAAGTTTGCTGAATCTTCTACCTTAGGGTTCAAGATATATTTTTTGCTCCCAGGCAAGGAATTAGAAGAATATGAAGAGTCCCAGTGGCAGTAAATGACTTTTCCATAAGTCTTGTTTTCATTATACCTTACTGACTGGAATAATAATTAAAAAGCCTTTAAAATATGCAGTTTTTTCCAGCCTAGTCCCATAAAAACATCAGAAGTTCACAAAGACAATAAAAAATGCAGGAATTACTGGTTTTTTGGAGTTTGGGGAAATGTGAATAATGTGGGGTTTATTTTAATTTATAGATCAGGGAAGAGAGAAAAATGCACAAATAAACACAGCTAAAGTTAGCAAAGGTTATTAAAAATTTATACCCTGTGACAATGCTTTTAGTACTGTAGCCATCTGTGCTTGTCAGCCTAAGAGTTTAGGTAGACTTCAGCAGTTTTAAGAAATAAGGCTACTTTTACTTGTTTCAAAAACATACTCCCTCCCCAAAAAACAAACTAAGAATGTCAAATCCAGATATTAGAAATATAGAATTAATATGACTGAAATACTTAATGTAACTTTCACATGAGATACACATCAACAGAATCATTTGAGATATGTAGTTAAGACAATTTACATAAACATTCCATTATCCCTTATCTTCATTTTAATGGCAATATTGACATGAGGAAATTCTGACAAAACCCCTCTGATTCATAAAATTTTACAGGCAGGCTCTTTTGACATTGTGAGGCATATTTTCTAATAAAAGCTATTGTCACAGAAGAAGCATAAAGTAATTTTTTTCATGCATTTGGACTTGGGTTTTCTAGTGCTTGTGTACTGCTTTTGCATGGATTTTTGAAAGTATAAAACCAAGCAGCAAATTGGTTGTGTGTTTTTCCAGAATTCAATCCTACTAAGCCTCTAACAGAAGCAGAACATTTTAAGCACCTCGTTGAAGTGGTCCTTAAATATTTAACTCCTTTCTGCAAGTACTCCTTTTCCACTCCCAAGGCAGTCCAGTATGTAATTTACCTCTGTAAAAACATCCTGAGCCACACTTACAGTCCTGCAATTATTTAATAATCATATTAATAAAGATTAAAAGAGTGTTTTATTTCTGGATAACCTTTTCACTGTGATCCTTCTCCTCCAAGACAGCTATTCTGTCTCTGTGTGCACCCCAGCAGAGCACATCAATACTCATCACCTGATTTGTCACAGCTCCTGCTTGCCAGTAACTTATGAAGGCTTCCCTTTTTCTGAGGTTGTTGCTATTTTAGTATATGTATGGCTCATGAAGCTCTCTCTAATTTAATTTTGCATTTTATGAGGCATTCTGAGCAACAAAATCTTAGTGGCTTCTTGATTTGAGTTTTTTTTAGATCTTTGCATTTACGATATGTCCAATCACACCTGAAAAGCTAGCAGCTGGCCACTAAAGTGACACTGTTTAGACCTAGATACTTAAGGAGATGTCAGGAACCTGTGTGCCTCTGTAGGTTCTTAACATTTAGGTCCCGTAAGTACACACAGCAGCTGCAGTGAGCAGTCAGTTCCCACTGTGGAGTTTTTGTAAGGCCATTTACTCCTCACTGGCGGTACTGAGCAAATAAGTTCTGGCTCCCACCCAAGCCCCATTGGGAGTCTCTGAACAGTGAATTCCTGGCTTGTGCAGTTACTGGAGCTTAGGATCCTCCTTTGTCCTCTTTTTTTTACCATTAGCTTCGTGGTCAAAGTTCTCATGTAGTATTAAGAAGACCAACAGCCAAATCTGTCTAATTTCTCTGATAATATGAGTCTGTTTCCTGCTTTCCAGACGTTTGCTTTAACTTGTGGTGAGAATGGGCTGGAAAAGAGCAGATTTTTTCTCAATTTGCGGCTGAAATTTGGATAGAAGTCAGCATTTTGGTAGCATAGAAGACTGAATGTGAATTTACCAGGCTAAAAACACACACATGCTCTGTCTTCATACAGATACTTTACCTACTTTCTGCTCCTCTTTCTGGGAACAGTAGAGTATCTTTCCTTTATTTCATGATCAGAAGTGAACAAAGGTGCCTCCTCTTCTCTTCCCACCATCTCATAAAGATGCTTACAGATAGTGTAGCATTGCTATGCTGTTCATCATTTTTTCCCTGATACCTCCATAGTACTCATTAAACATTAAAATAGAGTTGTTGTTTAGCTGTCATCTGATACCTACAGCTACTTGGTGAATTTTGTATGCCATCAGTAGATTGTTTGCCTTTTGTCAAACTTGTCTGCATTTCTACAAGTCAGTTTTGTCCCCATGGGTTACCTGTTTGCTCCTTGAAGATGCCTCCTTTAGCTGTCTATGTGCATCAGCAAGCATAGTGAAGCGAAAAAAAAAAAAAACAAAGAAGCAAACAAAAAAACCAAACTAGTTAAAAGTGGAAAGAGATGTAAAGACTAAAGTCTAGCTCTAGAAGTGGAAGGTATCTTATGCAAATATCAAACTATAACTAAAACATAATAGACCACACCTGCTGCACAGACTCTTTCTGAGCCTTGTGGTGAATGTTTTACACAAAAATGCTGAGTTTTAGGTCTCTTCTCTCCATTTCTGGGATGAATAATCCTTTTCCTCTTGAGGTGTGCTCCACCTTTCAGTATCTTTTGTCTGTTTTCCCATGCCACGCAGTACTGGGAAGGCTCTTACACAAGGTTCAGTTTGTTTTCTCTGAAAATAAAACACGTTATTATGTGCAAGGACAGCATAAAGCTTGGCCTAACAAGCATCAAGTGAAGATGATATCAAGAAAGTGTTAATGTCACACATTGAACCACTAATGTATATACACACTCAGGAGACCAGGTGTCCAAGTCAGGCACTGGAGGGACTATATTTTATTGTATTTGTTTCTTAGCCTCCATCAGCCTAAGGGACAGAGTTTGGGAACAGAGTCTAAAACAAAGGTAGGAAGATTTTCTACCACTAGAAGGAGGCTGCAAGTTATGGAGCTTTCTTTGACTTCTTTTTTGGGGGAATCAGTATTGTTTAGGGGAGCTTAAATACTTAATTCGGGATTGCAAAATGAAGCAGACAGCAAAACATCACTGGAGATTGGAAAGGAGAATCTACCCCTGCAGCTATTCCTGATCCAAGAAGGTATCCAGCCATATATTACACAGCCTGTGATTGCTGAGTTAATGTCTAGAGGAGAAAGAAGTAATACATCTGTGACATATGTTAACTGGTCTGAGAACATACAAGTGACATTGTATTTTTTTTCTGCCCTGAAATCACTTTTTCACCTAACAAGGAATAAATACTAGCAGTACAGTGACTGTTTCAGAAAGAACATATCCAATCCTCTAAATTCATTTAGTTCTCCTGAGATTTACAGAACATTTAGAAGATTTTATTCCTATTGATTTATTTTTCACCCTGACTTAGTTCAGTGTTGTGCAGACATGTTATATAGGTCTAAACACGTTGGTTTGAGAAAGGAACTGATACAGCTCAGTCCAAGAAGATCAAGCCCACAGGCAGCTCAGAAAAGATGTAGGAGACAGCTCAACTCTACTTCCTTACTCAGGGTGGGGAAGGACAGTGATTTGCAATTCAGGCATCACCTATGAAACAATCCCTAATGGGATCAAAGTCCTTTTTGCTTTTCCTCCACTGTCCCTTTTTAGTTACTTATACTAAAGCAAGTATATCGATCGAAGTGAATCTTTACTCCGGGTATATTAAAGACAATATGTGATTCTTTGTCATGTAAAAGAGACATCAATCGTTCATTAACTTGTATCCAAAATATGCATGATTTAAAGAAACAGTCAAAACATTGAATTTGTGTGAGAAGGCAAGGAACGCGTTTACTGTGCTTGTTTCTTCCCCTTATTCACCAACAGATGGTGGCAAATCTCCTTCCTTACAAATGTGATAGGTTTGTATTGTATCAATACAATATACCATTGCTTCTTCAGGCACTTTTCACACTCATTCTGTATAGTGAGTATCATGAAATCTTTTCCTCCCTAACATTAATCTCACTTCTTCCCAGTTGTTCTTAGCAAATGCTGTAGGAAGTTTCATCTGCATTTTAATCTCCTTTACATATAATGCTCTGCCTTCATCTCTTTCTCAAGCAAAGCAGGAGAAAAGATGCAGTGATTAATTCCTTTGGAGTTGCCCACATCTGAAACACGTAGGGAATTAACCATTTTAACAACTGATGTAGGTATGGGGTGCCTGTTTTTTGTCTTTAAAACAAATCCAGAAGATAAACTGCAGCTCAGATGGATGACACACCATGCTCAGGGATCAAGACCATAAATTCCATAAGTTGAACAGGTAAGGTGGCAGGATGGATCATCTGAATATCTGCGGGGCCTCTTAGAAAAGTCTTGGAAAACAGCTGCTGCCCTTTAAAAAGAAACTATTTTGAATAAGTGGGATGGGTAGAATCCCGTGTAAGAGTCCATCAGCAATATACAGCTCTCTCTGTTTTATTTGCAATGGAAGTGCTTTCACTACAGAATGAACAAGGCTGTTGTAAGTAAATCTTTAGGAGACTTTTCATTTGGACATTATCTTATTAAAAGATAGTGCAGAGTCATATTTTCTTACTCTGAGGACAACCAGGAAAATTAAGACTGATTTATGACTTTACGGATAGGACCTCTCAGCTGGCGTATCATTGTATCTATTAATTAGTGAGCAATCAGGAGAACACAGATGTGTCAGGATATTCCATTATCAAGAGGAGAAAAATTATTTGAAAGATTATCTTTCCCTCTTTTTCTTCACTATTTCTTCATGGCAGAACTTTTACTTATTTGGTTCTGCTTGCAAAGAGAAAGACAGTTGGGGGTGTGTGTAGGAATGAGCCAAGTGGACATTTATAGCTTTAGTAAAAAGCAGAGATTTCAGACTGAATGTTGGTTCAAAACTTTGCCCTGCTGCTAAAAATCGGGAAAGAAATGTGGACAATGTGGTCACAGCTGGCAGTCTGGGTGCAAAGACCGTAAAACATCTAAGTTCAGCATCCAAAGGAAAGCTAGAGGAGGGAGGTTATTGGACTTTAGCAGAACAGGCTTTGGCACATTAAGAGACTTTGTAGGCAAGAAAAAAAATGTCTTGCTCTTTTTGAGGACCAAGGATATTCACAGAAACCTCCTTGGCTAAGCCAGGAGTTTCTTAATGAACTAATTATGGTGATTGGTTGGGCATGGACTCCATTTGAGGTGCAAACGAAATTGTTTATTGAGAGAAAGTACAGAGTTTTTATACCCTTCATCTAGCTCATTAGCAGCTACCCCAGTAAAATTCCACTATGTGGCTTCATAGAGATAAACACAAGAACTATAGAAATGTACACCTTATCTCCTTGTTATGTTTCCTGCTTCTTCAGTTCTCACACAATTCACCAGCATCCCACGAGTACAGCTTAATGATTCAAGGACTTTAAGCTAGCTAGCAAGCTTCAGCCCAATGGCCAGTTGGTCTGTGCTCACTTGTTGACTTTACAGACACACCAGCACAGAGGCTCCTGCACCAGCATACGCACAAGAGTGTAGTCTTTAAGTCTGTACAGCCTCAGGGACACAGTCTTATCTCATCAAGTTCAAAGCCAAACATGCTTTCTCCCATACTAATAGTGAAATGGAAGTGGGAACAAGAACATAAACGAGGAGTATAGAAGTATTGCTCAGCAAAAATAACAATGAAATAAGGATGCCGAAAATAACTAAAACAAGCAGGCATTCAAGGGGGACAGGAAGAACTGTGCAAGTGGGCTGGTGCTTACCGAGTGGGATATATTCAGACCTAGTCTGATGGGAATTTAACACAGTGCACTGATGTAATTGTAAGATCACTATCTTCTGTCTTTAAAACTTTTGCTTATTAGGGGCAGTCCCTGATCACAGGGAGAAGGTTAATAGTATGTCTATCCTTATAAAAGTTAAAGAGAGGATTTGAAGAACTGCAGACTAGTGTAAGGACAGAGACAATATGCCTGAGGACACTAAGAAATCTAGCCAATGTCTCTGTGAGGTCAATCAATCTTTCAGAGATCATGGGGATCAAAGGAAGTTCCCAAAGACTGGAGAAAGGCAAGTGTTGAAACCAGCTTCAAAGGGGGCGAGAGCAATGATTTGAGGAATGATAGGCATGACAGCCTCACTTTGGTCTCTAAGAAACTCATGGAGCAAATCCTCAAAGGAAAAGAAGGGGATTGGGAATAGACAAATTTAACAAGGGTAAAGTATGCTTCACCAGTTAAATTTCTTCTGTCGTGGTTTAACATTCACATACTCCTCCCTAATGCGATGGGGGACAGAATGAGAAGGATAAAAGGGAGAAAACTCATGGAATGAGATGAGAATAATTTAATAGGTGGAGTAAAAGCTGTGTATGCAAGCAAGGGAGAACAAAGCATTCATTCACCACTTTCAGTTGGTGGACAGGTCTTCAGCCATATCCAGGAAAGCATGATTACATCATGCATGATGGTTACTAGGGAAGACAAACACTATAGCTCTAAATGTTTCTCTCCTGCTTTCTTCTTCTCCTAGCTTTATATGCTTACTATGATGTCACATGTTATGGAACATCCCTTTGGTCAGTTGATGTCATCTGTCCCAGATGTATCTCCTTCCATTTTCTTGGGTCCTCCCAATCTGCCTACTGGTGGGGTTGTATGAGATGCAGAAAAGGCTTTAACTCTGTATAATCACTGCTCAGCACTAACAGAAACATTCCTGTATCATCAACGTTTTCCAGCACGGATCCAAACCACAGCCCTATACTAGCTACCGTGATGAAAATTAACTGTACCCCAACCAAAAAAGCTCATCTTACCTCCATAGATGACAGGAAAACAGAGAGGCTGAGATATATCTTAACTTTGCTAAAACTTCACATAAAACTCTCCTACCACAGCCTCATTGATAAGGTGAAGAAGTACAGATTGGCCAGACTTAGATGAGCTGACAATTGTGCAGACTGCTGATCTCACTGAGTTGTCATCAATGACTCAATGTATGTTTGGCAGCCGGTAACAAGTGGAGCATGACAGTCATCAATACTTGGGCCAATATTGTTCAATATATTCATCAACTGACTGGATACTGAGAAAGTGTGATTCCTCAGCAAATTTCTGAACGATTCGAAACCAAGGGAGAAGGAGATGTTAAATGAACAGTAGATCTTAACTTCAGTGAGACTTTGCTAAAATTAAAGATCAGATCATTGAGGCATCATTGAAGTTAGCAAAGAAAAGTGCAAATATCTACTTCAGGACTTGGAGTAACAGTGCATATCAACCCACATATGAACAAAAGGTATGTTTTCATTTCGAATGAGGTAAACTGCACATCAGGCTGCACTAGTAAAACCACAACCATTAGAACAGGAACAAGAGGGGTTATAGTTCCTTCTTGTTCAGTGCAGGTGACATCACACCAGGAACACTGTGTCTGTTTTGGGCCTCTCCGTTCAAGAGGGATGTTCGAAAACTAGAAGCAGTTCAATACCTCTGAGGACCTATTTCAGCAACACATGGAAAGAATTTTTCCCTCCTGGCTGGTGCTTACCTGACCAGCAAAGACTCTTTAGGTGCCTTATCAGAACAGTGAGCACACTAATGCTTACCTTAATAGCTTGCTAAATCCTTACTATCTTTTTCTTATGTTGGCTACTAAATGAGTGCTTTATACTTAATAGCTGTATATATTCTTCTTGCAGGTTGTCTTTAAGACCATTTAACAATGCCTAAACAAAAAGACACAAATAAGGGGTTGCAGCAGAGTCCAGAAATTATTTGAGAGACTATGCCTTGTGACAGATTGTGTTCCTTTAAGTAAGAGGGACAAAAAAAAAGGAGGTCAGTGCTACACTATGAATCTGATTTGGGAAAGAACAAAACAAAATTCCTAACATCAAGCCTGATTTCTTTCAAAACCACCTAGATTATCTGTATGGATAACTGTTATTTACAAGTATAAACCAGCTACTCTTTCCATTACAGTTACTGAAATGCACATAAATTTCAATAATTTTTTTTAATAACAATCACAGAAATCAAATTCTTCAGCTTCCCCAATGGAATGAGGGGTAAAAGACATCCAAAGTACTATAACTTTCCCTCTCCTAGGACAGAGAAGATTGTGTCACAAAGCTCTTCAACTAACAAGTTCTGATAGTGTCCATCAGTATCTTTATAGAGAAAAGCATGTCAGTCTAAATAAAGGAAAAAAAATTGGTATTTAATATATCTTATAGCTTCTAAGAGAACTAATACCATCTGACCACAATGGCTTATTTTCTTTGTTTTGGTTTTTACTTCCCGTTGTGTTGCTTTCAAATTGAAACTTTAATTTAATAACTCATATTACTAGGCAAAATTTGTTAATATCCTAAGGTCTGAAGTCACTGGTTCTGTTGCACTTATACTCAATTAAGAGTAAGATCTTTCTATTTCAAGTGAGAGGTACTTTTTTTCCTACATCTTCTGTATCTGTCTTTCAGTCCCTGATTTTATGTGGAGCTGTGATCATCTGAGACTTTCCTGAAGGTGCTATACTTATTTTCAGGAGGCTTGATATTCTCTAAGTTTTCCCATGTAGAAGCAATGCCAAATAATATAATTTTTGATATCATTATTTTATTTTATTTTATTTTATTTTATTTTATTTTATTTTATTTTATTTTATTTTATTTTATCTACGTCTTACTTTTCTGTTATAACACATATAAAAAAAAAGAATGCTATATCTTGCCTGTAGTAGTTATTGCAACATTTGCGTCAGAATATCTGATTGGAAGTCAGCATTTGGAAAGAGAATAAAGCCTGTATGGGAGTGAGGTCAGAGGACTGAGGAAGAAATAGCAGGACTGGAGATATTAAAAGCTTATGCTGTCTTTTAAGCATCTGAACACAAATGAATTAACAAAAATAGGGTGCTGTTTATTTGCACAAGTAAGAAAATACACATGATTTGAAGAGACGTGGGTCAGTTTGCAGAAACTATCACAATAAGAGAATTCTAAAAGCATCAAAACTATACAGCACTTGTGTTAGAGGAAATCACTGTCTTTTGGTATCCTAAAATGTTTTGCAGATTTCTCCCACAAACCTTACATTAACTACTTGACCCAAGGCTCATTGTCGCTCTCACCTCAAGTTGCTCCAAAAGCATCAGTGCTCTGAGAGATGTTGCTGCACATTGGAGACGTGATGAGAAGGAAAGGATAAGCAATTTACATTCCAAATGAAGAGTAACCTGTCCCACACTTTGTTTTGCAACCAGCTTGTTTTTTCTTTCACCCCCAATAGTTTGAAAAACTTCGTGTATAAAATAGCTTTCCTGTAATCAGATAATTTCCAGATCCAATTCTGTTAATTAAAGAAAGTTGAAGAAAGCAGCACTAAGTTCATGCAGAATAGCGTACATTTCGGTATGGACTGGTACATGTGATGACAATCGTGTTTTCATTAGAAGTGGAAGAACAAAAGCTATTGAGACCTGAAGAAATCAAATATTCTATGACTGCATTTTCTTTTTGCCTTTTATTAAGCATTATGAAACAAATAAAAACCAGCACCACACCGTGAAAAACAGAAAACTGAATATGTATCAATTTTAAGCTCAGCTTTATAATGTATCTCCGTAGGAGAGACAGATATGTTCCTTAAACTTAACTTGTCAGTTCTGTCTGTGGTAGAGATGACAATGATGGAAAAGCCAGAGTACAAAAAGGGAAGTCAGTGAGACTTCATAAAATTAATTTTAGAGAGCAACTGAATTTCTGTCTTTCATACATTTAGTAAAAATTCAGGGCTGAATCCCATGAAAACAAGAAGCATAAGAATAAAGTATAGTCACTGAATCTAAGTGATTCATTCTAGTACCCTGATATGAAAAAAACCTCTATTTTCAGAAATATTTAAAATTTTATTCTTATTCCATTTCAACCATTCAGTCTGAACTCTGTTTGGAAATCTCAGTACTTTGATGCTTAAAAGCCTTTAAAATTTCCAGCCTACATATATTTGAAGTCATCTGGTCCAAGCTCTCACTCAAAACAGAGATAATTTTAATATTGGAGCCACTTTCAATGTTAGACCAGGCTTCTTGGGATCATAAGTAGTCAGTGTTTAAATATCTAGGAAGTGGCACATTCTCTGAAGGTGTTCTCGAACACTTTCATTGTAAAGATATTTTTTCCTTCATGTCTAACAAGACTTTTGTTGTAACTTCTGTTTTAGGGTCTACAACTATGAGACGTTAACCATAAAAATTCTAAAGATGAGTCTTGTCTAAATTGTTAATTTAACTCATGATTGAAGTAAATACATGGTGCTAAGGCAGGAAAAGAAAGTCATGATTCAATGATGATAAAATAAGAGTTATTAGGTGTTTTTTGTAATGCCCCTTAGGGCATTTGCTGATACCTGAGAAATGCTTATTACATCAAAACCCTCTTCTGGGGACAATGCATTGGAAATTAAGTAGCTGAGAGCATAACAAATATGTTAGTAAAGTAATATAAATCATAGTTGCAAACTCTATCTTGCAGTAACAAGAATTTTAGAGGTACTGAATGTTCACAGCTCAGAGATAAGTGCTCAGCATGTTCTAAAAACCCAGTGCACATATACCTAAATAAATATACCTATCTCTTTATTTTCTTTCAATCACCTTGTTTGAACCTTTGGCTACTGTGGTTTCAAGTAAACCACATTCTTGTCTTCTTAATAACATTTATAGAATGAATGAATGAGCGTTTGTGTGCCTGTGTCTTGCTACTGAAAGTTTATGCAGGAGAAAAAGGTCAATGTATTCACCTTTGAAACACAGCAATGGGAAAAGAAAAAAAAACCAGGGATTTTCTTGCATTGCTGGATTTACATATGTCCTTGGGAAACAGACAACCATGTAGCAGCTGTAGACTTGTCTGCTGAAACTAGCTAGCTTTGCTTGTTAATATACAGATTGCTTAGAGGAAAAGGTCAAGGAAACTTGTGTTAATTACAGCTTCTATTAATTACATACTTGAAGTTTCACAGTAGCTATTCAAAGCACCTGTCTATAGCAAAGACTATGGTTTGTAAAAATGAAACAGCGTTCTAAACAAAGGCAATTATAAAGAATACCTTTTAAATTACTGTGGATGTGACATTAATAAGACATACTGTCAGTAGTGCTAGCACCTTTGGTTTGTTTAGCCTTCCTAGCATCGTTTACCTGGGAATCCAAAAGAGTTTAAGGTCATTAATGACTTAGACTTCACAGAAGCTCTTATACTTCTCTTTTGTTTAAAATTCAGATAACTGAAACCTTCAGAATGTTGAATTAGTAGCAGAGCTAGAAAAATCGGCTATTATCTGCATTTCAGGACTTCACATGGGTCAGTGGTACGTACTCTCGCACTCAATGCTGGTACTCATTTTCGATTCTCTGAATTCTAGCTGTCTTTTAAGTCAAGGAAAGGATCCAGTGGAGCAGATGAAGTCAGCAAGAGTTAGCCGGAAATGTGCAATCCAGATCACTGAAAAAACCCAGATGAGAATGGGGCATTTGAGTCTTATTTACTTCACAAGTTTTTTTACAGTTAATATAAAGATTAAATTAAAAACAAAAAAAACCCCTCTCCTTGGGGTTGGTTGTATCCTGTTTTTGTTAAGAAAATATTTCTTCAAGAGTTTGACAAAAAATCCAAATATACTAAGCATTACATGTTAATGCTATTCACTAAGCTAGAATAAAAGCATTCACTCTAACAGGATTACATTGATTTCTTCCTGTTTGACCTTTATAAATGCACTAAAACCGTTTTTCATTCATGCTGTACAAACATTTTTTTAGTACAGAAAGATTTACATGTCTAAATAGAAAGTTTTACATGTATCATTACAAATCACTATTTTCATCATAAACAGAAAACACTTTTCAAAGAAGCTAAACAAGCAATACAGAATGACTTAAAGCTTAGTGGATGAATGTGAATTTTATACAAATGTATATGTTTATTTCACAGAATTACAGAATTACCACTGATATATTATGGGCCACAGAATTTCATTCTGGACCTAAGCATAGAAGTCAGAAAACAGTCTGTGTCTTGAAAATGCTTAATAGGAAGACAAGCAATCTTTCCATCTTCTTGTTTTGTTACAACAGCCAATCTGACTGGAAAAGCTTATGCTTCAATCTCAATTTGAAATTATTTTGCTTTTTCCTCCCAATGGGATTGTCTGGGACATTCTAAGCAAGGCAGTTTAAACTGGTAGCTCTATCAACACAAAAGTGGATCACAAGTTCTGATTGAACACGTCCTGAAGTATATGGAACTGAAACTTAAAATTCCCTTGGACTTTTCACAGGGACACAATTCTACTTAAGAAAGTGTTCTGATGCTTATCCATTCCTACAGAATTTGATAGCAGAGACAAATCTTGCTCTGCATAGTTGAGAAATACTCAACACACTTACTTTCAGCTATGAGTTTTTGTCATTTTCTTTCCTTTGGAAACTCCATTCTAGAATAATGCATGTCAAATGTTAGCCATATAAAGAATTTACATGATTTGGAATTATCTGTCCTTAATGATGAAAGTCAACCATTTATTTTAAAGGCAATATTTTGTCTTCTGTTGCAGTGAGTAGAGAAAAATATATGACACTAAGGAACGATTTTTCTCACTTTTTTTCTTGCCTCTAACAGCGAATAACTGTACAAACAGTTTAAGAAAAACATTCAAATTTAGATGGCTGAAACTACAGGAACAGAACCAGATGTTAAATCTTCCCTGGGTATTTTTCAATAATAGTTAGAAGAAACCTCTCTTGGTTTACCCGTGTCCACTGCTGCAGTTACCCCATCACAGAAAGCCACCAAGTTGGTTGGACAGGACTTGCCCCTGGTGAAGCCATTAATCACCTCCCTGCCCTCCGTGTGCTTTAGCAGAGCTTCAAGGAGGATCTGTTCCATGATCTTCCCTGGCACAGAGGTGAGGCTGACCAGCCGGTAGTTCTCAGGGCCATCTTTTCTATCCTTTTTGAAAATGGGCACAACATTAACCTTCTTCCAGTCACCAGGGACTTCTCCTGACTGCCGTGACTTTTCAAATATCATGGAGATTGGTTTGGCAACCACTTGGGTCAATTCCCTCAGGACTCTGGGAAGCATCTCATCAGGTCCCACGGACTTACATGTGTTCAGGTTCCTCCGGTGTTTGCAAACCTGATCCTCCTCTACTGTGGAAGGGGGTCTACCCTCCTGGTCACCATCTTGCTGTCCCATGACCCAGGAGGGGTGAGGAGAGCAGTTATCAGTCAAGACTGAGGCAAAAAAGTTGTTGAGTCCTTCAGCCTTCTTCTCATATGTTGATATATGATCCTCATTTCCAGTCATCAGTGGAGGTACGTTCTCTTTGATCTTCCTCTTTTGATTGATGTACCTGTAAAACCCCTTCTTGTTGGTCTATACTTCCCTTGCCAAGTTCAGCTCCAGCTGCTCCTTGGCCTTCCTGACCTCATCCCTACACAACCGGGCAGCATCTCTATACACGTCCCAGGTTCCCTGTCCCTGCTTGCACTGCCTGGGCAGTTCCTTCTTCTTTTTCAGTTTTACCAGCAGGTCTCAACGCAGCCATGCTGGTCTTTTCTTTCCTGCCTGATTTTCTACATATGGGGACTGAGCACTCTTGCATCCTGTGGAAAGCTTCTGTAAATATTTTCCAGCTCTGTTTCTCTCCCTTGTATCAAAAGACCACGTCCCAGGGGATCCTAGTGAGTAGTTCCTTGAAGAGCTGGAATTCTGCTTTCCTGAAATTTAGTGTCCTGACTATACTCCTCACCTGTCCCATATCCCTCTGGATCTTGAACTCCAACGGTGCATGATCACTGCAGCCCAGGCTGCCACCGATCCTAACGCCACTTATGAGTTTGCTTGTATTGGTGACCATAAGGTCCAGTATTGCTTCTCCTCAGGTGGGGTTCTCTATCAGCTGGACTAAGAAATTATGCTCAATACACATAATTGAGAAATTATGCTCAATACACTCAATACTATATTTTAATAGTAAAATATACTCAATACTTCTGGATTGCCTACAGCTTGTCATGCTACTTCTCCTGCATATGTCTAGGGGGTTGAAGTGCCTGAGTAAGATGAGAGCTTACGAGCGTGAAGCCTCTTATAGCTGGAGGAAGAAGGCTTCATCAATTGTCTCTCCTTGATCGGGTTGTCTGTAGTATACAGCAACCATAAGGTTCCTGTTGGTTCTTCCGTCTCTAATTTTCACTCACAAGCTTTCAACCTGTTCATGGCTATTCTTCAACGACAGCTCTTCACATTCTATCCCTTTCCTGAGATACAGGGCAACGCCTCCACCCCTCCTTCCTGGTCTGTCTCTCCTGAACAGCCTGTAGAACATCTATAGCCACATTCCAGTCATGGGACTCATCCCACCAAGTTTCTACAATGGCAACCAGATCATAGTTGGTGCAGGCAAAGCCTTCCTTTGCCCCATTACAAGCAAATTTGTGTACTGGCTGGCAGCTGTGAAGAAGCTGGAATCTTTCGCTATATGCTTAGCTGCTTTATGTGGGTGGGAGACAAGAAAGCAGTTCATCCTGTGGCATTACTCAGTCAGTAGTAGTCAAGTGGAAACCTTACTTATACATCTAAATTTCCAGACTCTTTTATGAATCCTTACTTCTCTCCCCTCACACAGGTCTTAATAGTAAACTGACATTCCTTTTATGAAAGACACTAAAAGATAGTATGACAAGTAAATGTCTAGACTCAAGGAATGGGTTAATGTTTTTTATTTTAAGTAGTTTCATCTACCAGTTTTCCCACCTCTTTGTTCTATCATAAAGTGATGCAACTTCAGGCCAAGGTGCAGACGTCAGCATCACTGAAATCCAATTGTAGACAGAAAAATTTTGTAATACACTTAAGCATATTCTGCACAAAGATGAGTAGAAGAAACAGCAGGAGGCATGAATAACGTGACCTAAATCTATACTGAAAGTCTGCACATGTACAATGCTAAAACCTTTCAGTGTGTATGACATGAATTCTAGGGCAACTGAATTACATCATCTCTCTTGGTTGTTTTTCAGTAAGACACGGTAAGTTTCCATTAAATGGAAAAAAAAAAATACTGCACCATGTTCCATCCCAGCAATTGCTCATAAAACAGACCACCCTGCACAAAGAGCCAGAATTTTAAGTTAAAGGGTGCATAGGTAAATCCTATAATGAAGAACGTGAAATGCGATTTGAGAGGTTTGAAATCTTATTTATTGGGAGGAAAGAACAACAGCTACGTATTAACAAAGAAAGAAGACCAAAGGGTTGGTTTTTCCTCCCCCTTTTTAGCACAAACCACAAAAACCATCAAGTTCATGCTTCATGTGTCATTTGAGACTGGTGGAGCAGTACAGTTACTCTATCACACGAGATAGGAGACTGCAATTTTTGCACTGGTTTTGCACATCTGATAACTGAAAGAATATATGTTGTTTGCATTTACAGCAGGACTAACTGTAGGCATTGCATGTCTCTGCATCAGGCATTTGGCTTCAAATTAGAGGCAGTCTATTTCCCTCAAGTTTCTATATCAGGAATGCTGATGCTCCCACCTTGAGATAGTTTCTTTGAAGTATCAGTGAATAAGAAATGGAGTACACGTAAGTAATGAAAAAGGATTTGGGAAACACAATGAATTTTCTTGAGGCTGTGCTGGAATGAACACAAAACATTTACAGAGCTACAGATAAGCCTGAAGAGTCAGATAAAGCTGGAAGCAAACATAGAGAACAAGATTCAATTAGCAGTAATTTGGAGTAGAAACTAATCTTCAGTTGTAACCATTAAACGAGTCTTGAGTGAAGAGCAAGAATCCATTTAGCTTTTCTGAATTATTACCTGTAAAGTCAATAGGTGTTTATTATCCTAGGGAGAGCAGGCATTGTTATCAGTCCTTTTTCTTAACTCCTAATGGAGACAGCTGTTTATTTTGGATAATGGTGCTGTTCACAGCACATACCAGACCTTCATGCTGAGTTGCATTTACACAGATCACATGTTCCCTTATTCATCCTACAGCAGAGTTTGTTTAGATGTGTTGAATGATTTCACACACAGACTCAGGAATGAGAAGTCAGTAGGTGATAAATCAGTTCTTTCACAAACTTTGCAACTGTCAAAATAACAGGTTGTGAGGGTTTTTTCATTGGTTTTTTTTGTTCGGATTTTTTTTTTTTTTTTTTGTCTTTAATCTTGGAGAAAAATACAGTAGACAATTTAATTGAAGTGTGGGAATACAAACCATAAAGATATAAACAGTTCAGCAAGGGATTTCTCTAATTAGTTGTCATACATTTCACTAATATGACAAGGGATATGGAAGAAAGATTATCAGGTTACTCTCTAAGCAATTTTTTACGTAGAAGAAGAAGGAACTCTAGAGATCACATTAAAGAATAAAGTAAATCTTGGACACTTAAAGACAGGCACTTATGACTCCCTTATTCTCAGAGGTGAATGTGAAATTCTCTCCATTTTTTACCATTTTTTATCTCCAGGGTTTCAGTGTGCTCCTCCAGCAGACATGGTAAAGTGGAGATACACAAAGGTTGACATGATGTCCTTTATGCAAAAATAAATTAAATCAGCTCATTTCATAATCAAAGAAGTTTCCAAAGTTAGTACACGTACATTTGATATTTCAGTGATACAATTCAGAAAGTTTATACTGTACCGGTGAAGGAAAAGAAAAGAGAAAAAAAAATATTTTTGCAATACTTCCATGATTTTGGATTTCATTATTTTTTTTGATACAAGGTACTTGGAATGCATATTATGGGTATAGTTTCTACTTTTTTACTCTTGCTTCTGGACAATTTACTAATCTCAGGAACAAGATTCATCTGGAGACTGTTTTTCATAGGTCTTACTATGGAAATTTCCTATGCATAGTAGGTACTGACAACTGGAGAAACAAGAGAGAACTTAATCTGAAGATTCTCATGACAGGAGAAAAAAGGCTGAGTTCAGTTCCTTCCCTAAATCTCTTTTTGCGTTTGATGTGATTCAGCCAGTAGAGACAGTGATGCAAATGGATATCAGTGCTGTTAGTTAATTCCCAACAGAAAGCTGTGGACTGGTTCAAATTCCACCTAAACTAAAACAAGCCTCAAATTGAGCTTGAAAAACTCTTTTGTTTCTATCCCAGATGATTGCATAGAATTTTTAATCCAGCACTCTTAAGTAAATAGAATTGCTTATGCAAATTACTTGGCTAGCTCATATTGCTAATTATATTCCTGTAAAATACAGTAAGACAGACAAAATGAATACTAGAATTTAAATAAAAGAGAAAAATAACATAAACAAACTGAGGTTATACAATCGATGTATCTATGTTATTTAATTTTGTTAAGTAACTGAACAAATCCAAACCAAGTAAAAACAAGAGTCACTACAGTAACAGAAATTGTTTTGAAATGTGAGATACTACAACTTCTAATTAGGTTAGAGGAAGTAATCTAAAACATGGTAATTTTATCACAATCACCTCTACTCACATGCATAAATGACTACACATACAAACATTCAAATATATTTGAAATTATAAACTCATTTCTATGTCATTTTCCTAAGGCAACTAAACTAGCAAGGATACTTCCATGTCTGTATAGTGTATACGTCAAATTTACTTTTCGAGTAGATGAAAACATTGAGCATTTTATGATTCACGTTCACCAGAAAATGTGAGAATACTTTGAGTATGTCTTTGCTCTCTGCTATCAAGTTTGAGACTGATTACAAAATTGTGATTGCGTAACTGCACTTCATGGTTAAAGAACAACTATAATTTCTTCTAAACAATTTGACATCTTGAATCCTCCAAGAGGTAACTGGAGTGACGGTGGAATTTAAAAATTTCCCTGAGTGAGATACCTAGCAGGGGAATACCTTATTCAGGGCTGATCTGAAGATCATGAAATTTACCTAAAGGTCTACGTATTGTTCTATGACAGGAGCTGGTATTCCTCTTGTATATCAGATAAGAGACAAGACCCTCTTGTAGCATATGTAGTTGAGTTCATCACTGATACATTTGGATTCAACTCCACTTTACCAGCCTTACTCACACATAACCTATGAGCATCAGTGAGGGGGACCTCAAGTAGTATCTTTCTTCTTGTTTCAACAAGTTGCAAGTATCATCTTCCCTGTGGCTGTGCTGCCATTCATTGAGACCTGAACAGGCTGGAGAACTGGGCCAGAAGGAACTTAATGAAGTTTAACAAAGGTAAGTGTGGAGTCCAACACCTAGGGAGAAACAATGCCACAAGCATGTATAGATTAGGATGCCACAAGCATGTATAGATTAGGGGTCGACCTGCTGGAAAGGAGCTCTACAGAGAAGGACCTGGGAGTCCTAGTGGAAAACTCAACAAAGAGTCAGCAATGTGGCCTTGTGGCCAAGAATGCCAAGAAAAGAGTGTCCAGCAGCATAAGGGAGGCTCTCCTCCCACTCTAGTCCACTCTAATGAGGCCGCATCTGGAGTAGTCTGTCCAGTTCTGGTCTCCCCAGATCAAGGAAGACAAAGAACTACTGAAGAAAGTCCAGCAAAGGGCTGCACAGATTAGGAGACTGGAGCACCTCTCTTATGAAGAGAGACTGAGAGAAGTGGGTCTATTTAGCCTGAAAAAGAGAAGATTGAGAGGGGTTCTTATCTATGTTTATAAGTATCTAAGGATGAGTGCCAATAGCATGGGACCAGATTCCTTTCAGTGGTGCTCAGTGATGTAACAAGGGGCAACAGGTACAAACTGGAGCACAGGAAGTTCCACCTGAACATGAGGAGAAATTTTATTTCCTGTAAGGGTGACAACATTGGAACAGGCCACCCAGAGAGTTTGTGGAGTCTGTCTCTGGAATTATTCAAACCTGCCTAGACATGCTCCTATGCAGCCTGCTATAGGCAAGTCTGCTTTAGCAGGAATGTTGGGCTGGATAATCTCCAGAAGTCCCTTCCAGCCCTTTCCATATGCTATGGAAATAACATAGTTGGGAGATGGATCAGTTTGTTAAGTCCAGAGCATTATTTTTCAACTGGATAAATGCTAGTTTTGGAGAAACAATGTAGTATTACACTTTATTCAGCTGAAGATGTAGGACCCTTGTAATTGGAACTCCTGTTGGTGTTTGGACAGTGATTGGCCACCCTTTTGGAAGGACTGGATACTCCAAGTCAGCATTGATCTATGCAAAGATCATAGAAATAGATTCTTTTTTTAAAAAGTGAAAACACACTGACCATGAGTGCCTATGCAGCGCCTGTACCTTCACAATGGATCTTCACTCTGTATTTTCTGCACACATGACGATCTACTGGTCAGCGGATGAATGAAATCCAACTGACTTCACTTCCCAAGCTGAGATCAAAGATGTGAGAACAAGGTGTAATATTTTAACGTGTGCTTGAACATTATGTCAGGTTTCAGCACAACAGAGGGAGATTTTTAAAAACATCTACATGCTCATTCCTTTATTTGGCATGTATTTGACAAACACCTTCTCACCAGTGATTTCTCATGATGGAAACAGTTTCTAGGTTTTATTACATGAAATTTTTTACCATTAAAGGAACATCTCCTCTTTAATTTATTACTCCCACATCCTCTAACCAAGAAAGCCATGTTGATGACCTTTTTTTCAATGAAATCTGCATTTCTGATAGCAATCAGTTCAGCATTACAATATTTATATAATAAATGAAATGTAAGCTCTTGTGGCAAACTCTCAAAGTGTGATTTTTCATGAAGATAGAGGAATGATGAAACTTCACTTCAATTTCATTCTGACTGTAGTATTTGACTTGGCCATCAATCATCACATCAACTTAGCAATGTTTTTCCAAGACCTCATTCATTTCAATGAAAAAATAAGCTGCACACTTTAAACATAAAAAAGATGTTTTATTTTGCCTCTCCACAATAAAATGCATTCACAAATCACTGAGATTGCTGGCTATAACATGACAACTCATATTAGAATTCACTGTATGGAAAGGAGACTGCTTTGGAAGTATGCTACATCAAATCCCTGCTTCCTAAAATGTGTGTTACATCTACAGGGATTTCACTTCATGTTTAATGACTGTTATCTGCTTATCTCAAATGCCTTGTTTTGGACAGGTAGCTCCAAACTAATATGACAAGGAATGCAGAAGACATATGCAGATGAATTTCCTCCTCATGCTGCTACCAAAGCAGTGGATAATCATTTTGAAGGCAATCAAAACAAAGACGGAAAACATATTTACTATGCAGTAATCATGATTTTTTTTGGAGATAGTTTTTAGATGTGGATCTTTCAGCTAAATCGTATTGCAAGGATGTCTGAAGGACAAAGCTGCAGAGCAATTAGTGTCATTCTTCCCTGTGTCTATAAGAAAGATAGACAAAGTGTGCAGGTACTCTTAGACATCAAAACTGTGACATATATGCAAGGAGTGACCTCTATGTGTTCAAAGTATTTTACCTGACTGTTTTCAACAAACCAAGCAAGTTTTTCTCCTGTTTTGCTGTAAATCCAAAATTCATTGACCAAAGTTAAACCTTGCATTCATCCTGTAGCACTGGACTTTGCAGGTTATCAAAAAGCTAGAAAAAAATCTTCAAAAAAAGCCTCCCATGTTGTAAAAAGAAGAAGCACTCTAGAATTTACTAACATCTTTACAATGTTAACTACCTTTAAATACGCATGTCTAGGTTTGTAAAACATTCGGACATGTACCTATCTATTTTTCAGAAACAGGAGTCTATGAAAGACACCAAGATCCTCACCCTTGACCAGACGAAAAGCTCCTTAAGCAGTGAGGTTGACACCTAACAAAATTATCACTAGCCAGAAAGCAAGCTGTAGAACATTATTTGGACACGTATGTTCTTCTAACAACTTTGCCTTTTATTGTACATATTCAATGACACATTTGTGTGTATTTATCACATGCTACAGACAAGTAGAGAATAAACAGACTGGCAAAATTACTTCGGAAGGGCGTATATGGGTGTAAGAATGGAGCTGAGCTATAAAGACGTCTCTTGCAACACTCCCTGCAGAGGGTAATTATTCAGAGACAACTCCATATTTATAAGAAAGCTCGTAATTTCTTTCTCCTCTTACTTCTTGGATAACTTTATAGAAAGGAATATTTCTCTATTTTTTTTTTTTTTTTCCTAGATGAGATAGCCTGCTGATCTTGTTTATCTGTATAAATTCAGCAGTACGTGACCAAAACCAATAGAAACAGATGTACAGGACAACATAAAGAAATCCTCTGTGCATCGGTCCATACTTCATATATTAAATGTCTGTCTAGATATCAGGAGCAAAAGCTCTCTTAAATCAGAGTGTAGACTTCATCCTGTTCCTGCACATGGCCCAAAGCCGCTCCTACGGCATCACGACTAACTCTGGTGATTTGCCTTTCCTTCTGCCAATCCCCTTGTGATGGTGACACTATCAGCCTTGTCCTTCTCTTCCACCACATCTGCAATTTTGAGAGTTCTTTCTCCTTCAACCTGATGACACAGATAGCATCATTTTCCATCTGCTAAAAGGACTGCATGTGCACTCCCTCAAACTGTGTTTCAGGGTGTGTGGGGGCTGTGACTGGTCATTTAAGGCAGATGAAATACTGTCAGGGGGATTCTTTCAGAATTAAAATGCATGTATCTTTACATAATTATGGGAAACAGATGGGTCAGAAATAACCATGAATTTTATTTCTCGGTGTAATTTCTTAATTTTAAGCAGATATTTCTGGTCTAAATCCACCTTTCTTCATAATTGCTAATATGAGGTGGGATATTTTTCTCAAAAAATAAAGCCCATCTGTTCTAAAATGTGGGGTTTTAGTATGCAAGAAGAACACAGACTGAGTATGGCTTCTTAAACAAAGAATCACAAAAATAAGAATATATAAGTAGAGCATTAATAATTGTTTCCTTAGCATTTGCATATTTTCCCTAAAGCGTTGCACTATATTTATTTCTTATAAATTCAAATTTTAAAATGCTCATGAATATTTATTTACTTTTTCTATCTATTGTCACAATTTATTTGAGTTATTTTTTTCCTGTGAACAGATAACTTGGCATTTCATATTATATTGTAACACTATGTAAAAACAAGCTGAAACATCTAGGCAATATACAATGATATTAAAAAAGGAGGAAAAAGTCACAGAATTAGGTCCAAAAAAAATCATTAGAAGGCTGGAAGGAGTTGGCATACAGAGACGAACCAGTTTTGTATGGTTTTAATTTCAGGTTCTTCCACTCACTCGACACAAAGAGTGCAAACTTGAGAATCTGAAATAACTAACCCCTGTAGGCTTGAAGGTGGAGGGGGTGGATATCAGGCTTGCCCGTGACAAGCTGTGAGATGCTAGCAAAGGCCCTCAGCACAGTGCCCTGAGGTATGTTGGCAACACTGCAGCACATTTGAAGCCTTATGGAGATGATCCAGGGGTTCTTGGTAACAGGAACCAAGAGGAAAACATCAGTGAAACATCTCAAGGGAATTGAGGGGTATTCTAAGAAAGTGAGAAAGCCAACAACCCATCTGAAGTGCCTCTACACCAGTGCGTGCAGCATGGGCAACAAACAGGAGGAGCTGGAAGCCACTGTGCTGCTAGAAATCTACAACCTTGTTGTTGCTACTGAAACTTGGTGAGACGAATGCCACGCTAGAGTGTGGCTATTAATGGCTACAGGCTGTTCAGAACAGACAGACCGGAAAAGATGGGAGGTGACATCGCCTTCTGTGTCAATAAATGAATATAACGTGAAGAGCTATTCCTGAAGAACAGCCGCAAGCAGGCTGAAAGCCTGTGGGTAAGAATCAGAGACCAAGGCAGCAAAGGGAACCTTGTGAGTGGAGTCTACTACAGGCTGTCCAAAACAGGGGAGGCTATCAACAGAACCTTCTTACTCTAGCTACGGGAGTCATCACCCTTATCATCCTGCTGAGGGACTTCAACTGTCCTGACATCTGCTGGAAAAGTAGCCTGGCAAGCTGTAGGCAATCCAGGAGATCCCAGGAATACATTGAGGGTAAATTATTAAGCCAGGTAAAAGACAGCGCTACCTGAGGGGCGGTGATACTGGACGTAATGTTCACCAACACCAGTGATCCTACTCAGTGACAGCAGGACTGGAGGCATCCTGGGCTGCAGTGATCATGCACTGGTGTAGTTCACAGTTCTGAGTAATATGGGTCAGGCACAGAGTGAAGTCAGGATCCTAAATGTTAGGAAAACACACTTCCATCTCTTCAAAGACTCAATAAAACCTCCTGGGAAACTGCCCTCAGGGGCAAGGGAGCAGAACAGAGATGAGAGACCTTTAAGGATGTTTTCCACAGAGCACAAGAGCTCTTGGTCCTCAAGTGTAAGAAATTAGGAAAGGAAAACAAGAGACTGGTATGGATGACTTAGAACGTGCTGGTCAAGCTAAAGGACAAGAAGGAATTGTACAGGCAGTGGAAGCAGGGCCAGATATCCTCCTAAAAGCACAGGAAGGCTGCCTGGTTGTGTAGAGATATAGTCAGGAGGATACAGGCACACCTGGAACTGAGCTTGGCAATAGATAACGAAGAATAATAGGAAGGACTTCTACAGGTATGTCAGCCAGAAAAGGAATGCGAAAGAAAGCATACCTTGCCCCAATGAACAAGAAGAGCAAACTGGTAACAATGGACAAGGAAAAGGCTGAGGTACTCAACAACGTTTTTTGCCTCAGTCTTTTCTGGCAACCTCTCTTCCCACACCTCTCTAATGGATGGACTGGAAGAGGGCAACGGAGAGTGAAGTCCCTCCCACTGTGAGAGAAGATATTTGTGACCACCTAAGTAACACGAGGATGAGATCCGCATCAAAGTCCTGAGGGAATTGGCTGATGTGGTTGCCAAGATGTTCTCCATGACATTTGAAAAGTTATGCAAGTCAAGTGAAGCCCTTACTGACTGGAAAAAGGGAAACATTGCACCCATTTTTAAAAAGGGTAAAAAGAAGGACCCTGGAAACTACCAACCTGTCAACTGACCTGTCAACCTCACCTCTGTACTGGGGAAGATCATGGAAGAGGTCCTCCTAGAAGCTATACAAAGACACATGAAGGACAGAGGGATAATTTGAGACACCTAGTATTGCAACCAAGGGCAAGTCCTGCCTGACCAACATAGTGACCTTCTACAATTGAGTGACTATATCAAATGACAGATGTTATGGATGTAGGCTTTTGACACGGTTCCCCACAAGAACCTTTTTTCTAAATTGAGGGGATATGGATTTGATGGGTGGACTGTTTGTTGGATGAGGAATTGTTTGGATGTTTTTTTCCGGAGGATAATGGTCAATGGTTTGATGTCCTGATGGAGACTGGTGACAAGTATTGTCCCTCTGTGGTCGCTATTGGGATCAGTACTGTTCAATACATTCATGAATGGCACAGAGAGTGGGGTCAAGTGCACCCTCAGCAAGCCTACAGATGTCACCAGGCTGAGTGATATGCTTGACACACCTGAGGGAGAGGAACCTGGACAAGTTTGAGAAGTAGGCTTATGTGAACATCGTCAAGTTCAACAAGGACAAGTGCAAGGTCCTGCACCTGAGTTAGGCAGCATCCAGTATCAATACAGGCTGGGGAATGAAGGCATGAAAAAGCCCTGTCAAGAGGACTTGGAAGTACTGCTAGAATCAAAAACTACACCAGAGCCAGTGATATGCGCTCGCAGCCCAGAAGACCAAATATTTTGGGGTTCCAAAGAAGCATGGTTAACAGGTCGAGGAAGCTAATTCTACCCCTCTACTCTGCTGCTTTAAGACCCCAGATGGAGTACGGAATCCAGCTCTGGAGCCCTCAGAATGGGAAAGACATGAGCCTGTTGGAGTGGGTGCAGACAAGGACCATAAAAATGATTAGAGGGAAGGAATGCTTCTCCTATGAAGAAAGGCTGCAAAGCTTGTGTTGTTTAGCCTGAGAAGAAAAGGCTTCAGGAAGACCTCATAGCAATCTTTTAGTAGTTAAAGGGAGGTTATAAAAATATGGGGACACATTTTTCAGCAAGGCCTGTGGTGAAATGACAAAGGGTAATGAAAATAAAAAAAAAATAAAAATAAAAATATTTTATTTTTAAAATAAAAAAGGGAAGATTCAGACTAGATATAATGAAATTTTTATGCCGAGGGTGGTGAAATGCTGGAAGACTCCCAGAGGGATGGTAGGTGGCCTGTCCCTGGAAACATTCAAGGCCAGATTATGTAGGGCTTTGAGCTATCTGATCTACCTGAAAATTTCCCTGCTCATGGTAGGGAGGTTTAAGACACAAATGACCTTTAAAAGACGTTTCCAAACCAAATCATTCTATGATTCTATGATACTGTTTATGGGAAGCTCATTGGTTCTACTTAGAGCTATTGACAGATTCTAATTCCTGAGACCATTCAAAGAGCTCAGAAAGAAAATCATTAGACTGAATGAAAGTTCAGTAGTACTTGCTTCATCTGGTAGTACAAATTACTCTCATCTGCACCCAAAAATTCCAACAGTATCATATAAGCGTGACACATTTATACATTCATTTAATGAAAAGATTACAACTAGGTATCATGAAAATAAATACAGCTCTGGAAGGTGGCTGAGGGATGGCCTTCCGTCGAGTCACAAGACCCCGTATGGCCCTCCTTGCTTTCTAAGCTTCCTGACAGAAGAGAGACTAGATGCAACTAAATCCATATACAGTTCCAGACCTGGTCGATGGTTTATGACTAAAAGGTTGTGTGGAATGTATGCATGTATCAGCCACCAGTCAGAATTACTGTTAATTTTTATTAAACAACAGACAAACCCACGTTTGGGATCATTGTTTATAAATTCACTTTTTGTGTTAATAGCAGATGACTTCAATTCGTTAATAATTATCATGTGTGTGTATATGTATATAACAAGTAACAATTGAAACTCGAGTTAGCAGTTGCCTTCCCAGAAGAACATCTGACGAAGTCAGAGGTGTGTGATTCTTCTCAAAAAAGATGTCCTTCTTGCAGGGGGAGAGGTGTAAACCAGTCAAGCTGACCATTAGGTAAGGTGATAATTTTTCCTCCCAAGCAAAAGGGTTATCAGATGCCAATTTTATATGTTTTGAAAACTCTTTGAGCCTCTTGGTGGAGTGGGACTAAGTCAATTACTAGATGTTGATTGGCTCCCTTTTGCAAATTGCACTCTTTTGCAAACTTTGAATTTGCCACTCACAAGGCTTAGCAAGTCTGTTATACCATGATATACTGAAAGGCAATAGAAATAAGAAGGGAGACCTGGAGAACTGTCCAATTATTTTACTTTTGAAAACTAGACAGACAGTTTCCATGCTTGAATAGGTCTGACAATATTCTGTCACCATGCTCCAAGAGCCCATGTTCTGTCATAAACTCAAAGATGTTTTCCTTGTTTCTAAGTCATTCATCATTTGTGTAAAGTCACACTTAGAAATGAAGCGAAGATGAAAAACTTGGGTACTCCTGACCGTTCAGTCACATTACTGGAGCCTAGATTGTCTTTAAGCCTGGGAAAAGAGACAACAACTTGTGACAGCTGCTATTAATCTAAGCAAGGAATTTCATACAGCTGTATCAAAGGTTTCGGTAACTAATTTGCCAACTCTTCAGAAAGTTGGCTTGACTATGTATTGAGAAAACCTCTCCTGAAGGTAGGGCACATCGGTTTTGGTAGTAAGCAATGGGGATTTAGTGGTTTCCACTGTTCAGCCTTTGGGATGTGAGGTTATTCTTGTGTCTGGAGTTTACATGGACTGTGTAGTCCTTCAGGTACCTCCATGACACACTTTCTCATATTTAATAAATAAAAAGGAACAAAGATAGAGAATAAAGAAAGAAGAAAGTGTAATGCCAAAGTGGGAACACACACAGTTAATGACTATCTAATACTAATACGAGATAAAATTCTTCTGAAAAAATTGTTCTGGAGCATGATCCTTTGGTAGAGGTGATTTGGTGAGGGTAGATACTCAGCTCAAGTGAAGGGAGGAAAATATAAGAACCTCCTAGAAAACTGTCCCTTCCTTTCCCATCCTCCTGCACATCTTTATCCTTCTCTGTGTTTTACCTCCTCTACTCTGGGAAATGATCTTTCTTTTCACTCAGCCACATGAAGATTAACACTGACTTTGAGCTAAGAGGAACAGAGGAACAGGAAAATGAAAAGAGAAAAGGTGAGTGAAATGGGAACTGAGATTTGGGGTGAGACACTACTTGATTTCTAGAGATGCTTATTTCTCATCCTTATCTATAATTAACTAAAGTGACTAGCTCAAATGCAGACCTTTACAACAGAGATCGGTGTTTAGTCAAGGGAATTTTCTCATGGCAAACCACTGTGCTTAAATATCAAAACCCCACAACATTTGAAAAGAAAAAAAATGTAGGTTACTAACATTTTTAGTCTTGATTTTTTTTTAAATCCTGGCTATTCTTTTTAAGTATGAGGAATCTCATTTTTATTCACCAGTTATAACAAAGATGTATTGCATAAATCTTACCTAAACTGTCTGACTGGACAGCCTCGCTGACAATTCAAGAAGGTTCAAGTAGGTTGTTGAATGAAAAAGTGTAGAAAAACATTCAGATACCTGCTAGTATATTGAATATAACTTGAAAGATCATGAATGTTCAGACAACTTCAGATCTGATCCTTGCATTTCCTATTCAAAAACTTCTAAGATACAAAAAAGAATAAAAAATAAATCTGTCTTACTCATACAACTCATATATTAGAGATGACTTTTAGCTGTAGTTTTCGTTTAAACAGCTTCAAATTTCTAATTTAGGAAGTTATCTAACAGTAGACCAATCAAAATTCATAGAATTACAGAATCATAGAACGATGGAATTGCCAGGATGGAAAAGACTTTTGAGATCATTGAGTCCAAACTTATCTGTCTACTAATAAACCAGATCCCTAAGCACTTCATCTACCTGTCTTCTAAATACCTCCCTGGGCAGACTGTTCCAGTGACCGATAACCCTTTTGGTGAAGAATTTTTTCCTAATGCCTAACCTGAACCATCCCTGGCACAACTTGAGGCCATTTCCTCTCATCCTGTCACCTAGCACTTGGAAGAAGTGAATGACACCTCGCTACAACCCCCTTTCAGGTAGTTGTAGACAGTGATAAGGTCTGCCCTCAGCCTCCTTTCCTACAGACTAAACAATCCCAGTTCCCTCAGCTGCTCCCCATAAAACTCGTTCTCCAGGCCCTTCTCCAGCTCTGTTCCCCTTCTCTGGACACACTCCAGGACTTCAACATCCTTCTGGTAGTGAAGGGACCAAAAAACCCAGGACTCAAGATGCAGCTTCACCAATGTTGAGTACAGGGGAAGAATCACTTTCCTGGTCTTTCTGGCCTCATCGTTTCTGACACAAGCCAAGATGCTATTGGCCTTCTTGGTTACCTGGGTACACCACTGGCTCATATTCAGCCGGCTGTCAACCAACACCCCCAGGTCCTTCTCTGCCAGGCAGCTTTCTAGACACTCTTCCCCAAGCCGGTAGTGCTGCACAGGCTTTTTGTGTCCCAAGTGCAGGACTCTACACTTAGCTTTGTTAAACCTCATCCTGTTGGCCTCAACCCATTGATCCAGGGAGTTCAGATTCCTCTGTAGAGCCTTTCTACCCTTCAGTAGATAGATATTTCCTCCCAGTTAAGTGTCATCCACAAGCTTGTTAAGGATGAACTTCATCCCCTCATCCAGATCACTGATAAAGATATTAAACAGAACTGGACCCAGCACTAAACCCTGGGAAACACCACTTCTGTGACTGTGACTGTCCTCTAGCTGGATTTATCATCATTTACTAAAACACTTTGGGCCTGGCTATCCCGCCAGTTTTTAACTCGGCAGAGGGTTTGCCTGTCCAGGCCAGCAACAGCCAGTTTCTCAAGCAGAATACTGTGAGAAATGGTGTCAAAGGCTTTACTAAAGTCCAGGTACACCATATCTACAGCCTTTCCCTCATCCATTAAGTAGGTCACCTTGCCAGAGAAGGAGATCGGGTTAGTTTGGCAGGACCTACCTTCCATAAACCCATGATGGCTGGGCCTAATCACCTCGTTGCCTTGTGTGTGCTGTGTGACTGCACTCAAGATGACCTGCTCCTTCACCTTTCCCGGCACCAAGGTCAGACTGACAGGCCTATAGCTCCCTGGACCCCGCCAGCCCTTCTTGCCAGTCTCCAATCAAGTAGAACTTCCCCAGTGAGACAGCACTGCTGGTAGATGATGGAAACTGTTTTGGTGATCATCCCCCACCAGTTCCCTTAATAACTTCAGGTAGATTCCATCCAGCCGCACAGACTTATTAATGTCTAACTGGCCGAGCAGATCTCTAACCATTTGCTCTTGGATCAAGGGAGATTTGTTCTGCTCTCCCTCCCCCTTTCCTGGCTCTGGAGGCTCAGGGAATATCTCACCTTACTATTAAAGACTGAAGAAAAGAAGGCATTAAGTATTCCACCCTTCTCATCATTGTTTGTCACTATTGTTCCCCCTGCATCCAATAAAAGGATGGAGATTCTCCTTCACCCTCTTTTTGTTGGTGGTGGTATATTTGTAGAAAGACTTTTTAATTATCTTTCACAGAATTGGTCAATCTAAATTCTAGTCGGGCTGTAGCCCTTTTGATTTTCTCTTCACATGATCCACTAGCCTCAGCCATGCATACCCATCAGCAATTACTACATTACATAGCACAATTTTGGACTGTTCCCATTAACATTCTTCTGGCTACTCCCAAACACGATTCAAGGGCTACAGTGAGAAAGGCTTTGTTTATAGTAAGCGCTAAGGATGATATTACATCATATCTGTATTCTTTTCTCTAAAAACATTCCTGTTGCCTTTGTAAATCCTGAACATGGTTCTTCAGATAAGTCACTTATTAAAATGAAGAACATTTTTTTCTGGTAAAACGCTCAAGAGGGAAAGCGTATTATGACTGAAGGTGAAGGTCAGGCAGTCTCCAAATATCTCGTGAGTTTATATCCCTGGATACTGCAGCCAAAAGGTAAACAGCAACTAGTTTCCAACTTTAAGCTACATACTTGTTTTTGTTTAATTTAGAGGGATGACAGTTTATGACATTCATTTCTGTTGCTGATCTCTTCTGTTCCTAGTCTTTCCCTGTTCGAAGTCTCCTATTCTACATTGATGTTTAATGTTCTTTGTTCCAAGATGATAACATCTGGATATACCTGAGCAGCTCTCCCATAACTTTTGAAATATGCGGAATTAACTGGTCATCCTGATTAAGAAATTTACCTCTCATGGATGGAACAAGCTGCTTCTGTATCATTTTATAAAACCCAACATCTTCAGCAACTTTTTGAATCAAGTATCTTGATCAAACTATCTGGAAGAGCTTTTCTTTTGTGCTTTTTTTAAGTAAGAGATTTATTATTCCCTGTCCAATTCAAATTGCTTGGCAATAGTTTCCATGCAATGTAGTATTCAAACATTAAGAAATAAGAAAAAACCTATACATCTTTATTGACTGATTGATTGATTAGATGGAAAGCATAGTAGAAGGCTTAGTGTTTCAGCATGATCAAAGAGTAAACAGTTGGGTATGTAGGCCAATCAGGCTAACAAAGTAAATTTTTGAGCACAATAAAAGCACATTTTATGAAGATGCAACAAATAATAATTATGAGGAGAATGAAGTAAATTACATGATGATAGCTGCTAAATGCTTAGAAATACATGCAGGTATCTAGTGTATAAAAAGTCTCATGTTCATAATGGATAGCAATACAAAATGCATCACAACATTTAAACTAGATGAAAGGGTGTTATTACCCAGTTCCTGCCTTTAACAGGTGAGGCTCCTTAATGGCTTCCAGTGTACAGAATTACAGCAGATATTAATGAGTTTTAGTCACCTTTCAGAAAGAACGCACAGTTTCTCACTAGGGCAAGTATTTATTGTGCACATTATTGTGCATTGTATGGAAAATACTGAACAGCATATATATCATCATAGAAGGAATCTTAAATGCTAGTAATTTGTTTTCTTAAGTAATAGCATCAGCATTTATTTCTTAAGTAACAGGTACTCCTTTGGATTTCTTCTAGCAGAGTCTCTCATTTTGCTAGTATTACTGATAAAAACATAAATTTAGATCTAAAATTTGAAGCCTTACTTGAATTTTAACTTTTTCTTAAGCCACATAAACTTATTTATACTGAATGTCTACCTTGAATGCTTGAAAAAATGGCTGGATTTCAATCACTGTTAAAGCCCCCAATTCCAGAAAATCAATAGCCTTTTTTTCCACACGGGACCTTTCCAAACATCTTTTGGAGTTATAAGGAAGTTAGGAACGTCAGGGACCTCTTCAGTAAAATCCGTTCTGCTTTTCATTTACATCTTTAAATCTTGTTCAGGCTCCCAGTTGATTATTACTAATATCAAGACTTACGGAATTTCATAACTCTTTTATGCTTCATTGAATATTAGTCCCAAGTATTTTAGCATTCTTTTTCCTCACATCACAGATATGTATGTGATTTTCCATGGCTCCTGTCAAGTTCTTAATAGATTTCTGATAACATCTACATTTCTTAAAAAGGTTTACTATGAGGTCCCTCTCCAGAGAACAGAAATACCCTAGAAGCTGGAAAACATAAGCTCACATGAAGACATCAACATCACAAGCTCAGGAACGTCTTATTTCAATGTACATCAAAAGAAGTTGTAAGCATAAGGGTATTTTGAGGATTTAATGTGTAGTTAACTGTCTAACACAAAGGTCAGATGCCTTGATGGGGTGTAATACTTCCACATCTGTAGTCCTAGATGTCTGTTCTTTACAGTATTCTAGTTTGAAGTTCCTCAGACTGAGGAACTCCTCAGAGAATTAAGAATCAAGAATAACTCCTATAACTTAGTTTCGTGCTGTAGACCATGGAAATGCCATTCTTATCCATATCTTTCAAAATTAGAGATGAGGTCATTTCATATATCTCTTTACTTTATTTCCCATATCCAATAACTTAGTGTGAAGGGCTTCAAAGCACAAGATAAATGTGTCTGGGCCACAGAACTAATCATGTCAACTGGAAAATAACTGTAACTGCATCATTACCATTTAATGTGTTGGGTAACTCCAAATGCACATGAAACATAATAAAGAGGTGTCAGTATTATTCATATCTTTTAATTGCTTCCATTAGCCTTTCTTTTTTTTTTTTTATGTTTTTAATCCTGAGGGCAAAATAGTATCACTTCATTGATTATAGAGTGGATACAGGAGAAATAATAGTACAGAATCAAATATACTTTTAACCACCCGTTGCCATCTTATAACTATAAGCGAAATCATAACCTGGCAATAAAACCTATTTACTGTTAAAAATAAAATTGCTTTTAACAGTTTTATAGCTTGCAGAGAATTAAAATAATTATATCAGAGAGCAGCTGTTCTTTCACACTTGTGGAAAAGGAAAGAAGAGGAAGAGATTGAAGGAAAAAGATAAAGTGAGGTGACTTCTTCCTCCAGTACATGGGATGAGGATGCCAAGAAATCAATAGGTTCTTTAAGGTGTTAATGGAGCTAAATAATGAACCAGTTTTGTAATATATGTGGGTTTTGTTATACTAGGCAAATGCATCTTGTGTGCCTTCCTGGGATTAAGTTATTAAATAAAATCACCTCTAGGTCCCAACTCTGGTGGTACCATGCAACCGCCTCTTGAACCTAGTTCTTTATTTCATTCAGTGTCTTATGGTATTATTATTCTCATAATCAAATTGTTTCCTAAGAACTCCAGGACTGGGTACAGGATCAGACCAAAATCCTGTTTCCTTAAACGATCTCTCTGCCAGTGACCACAATAAAACAACTACTGGAACAGGAAAAAAATGAGCAATGCCCAACAACCGTGCCAATGTAACAAAAACACAGGTCACACTGGCTGGTTCATGGAGCCTTTTCCCACTGAAGGATAACTGTGAACATCTATCCATACTGAGATAGTTCAACCCAATCAGAATAGCAGGCTACTGAGTAAACTGAATTTTGCAACTTCTGAGAGGAATGCCAAATGATCTTACCAGCTACTTGAAAACACACAGATTAATGAACATGTGGCAAATACCTTTAGAGCAGGAATGACAGTGCAATTCTGAATACTTCCAGCCCTCTTTTTTTTTTTTTTTATTTTATTTCCCCTCCTTTAAATATCTAGGAAGAAGTCATATAGTTCATGGATATTAGCCAAGCCGGAGCTGAGTCCTTAACCCATTTAAATAACAATTTTAGGTTATTTTTATTGCTTCCATAAGCAGACTTGATTAAAGCTGACAGCTGAAAAGTTAGATGAGTCTTTGAGTCCAAATTCTGACACAGAGTTTCGCTATTTTGCCAGACAGAGTTCACAGTACAGGATGGCATTAATGACGTCTTTGAAGCTTCTTCCTCTGCCTCGTTCTGCAGAGGTTAGAGGGTGTAGACACTGTATGTCTCTGCAGCAGGGAGTCACATTCACTTTGGGTCTTAATGTTGTTACTTCTACAAGTCCCCAGCTGCTATGTGAGACCCCTGGCTTTATGCACAATGAAGGGAGAAATTCCCATCCCTGTGCATCTGTCATGTGTGATGGGAGTGAGCCAAGAGGTATTGCTCCTGGGCAGAATCTCAGAAAAGCTATAAATGGACTTGTCTTACTCAAAGCTGTAGCAAACAACCAATTTATTCTGACATCAGTCAACTATTCTTAATACAATGCTTTAGACACTGGTCAAAAAGACTGGACAGAAGCAACTTCCTTGTGAAGGTATAATCTGGTCAGTTTTAATGGTGTAGCCTGTGCTTACACTAATGCTGATTCAGTGCTTTTTGGTTTTATTGGTTATCCATAGTAAGAGAGACTGAAATTCAGGACCAGTTTGTACCTGACTCTTTATAAAAAACCACTTTTTCTTTCAGTCAAGGCTAACCTCAAGTATTGTTTACATTAATATGTCCACTCAGTCTAAGCTAACCTCAGGGGGAATGGCCTGAAGCTCCGCCAGGGGAGGTTCAGGTTGGATATCAGAAAAAATTCTTCATGGAAAGAGTCATTGGGCACTGGAACAGCTGCCCAGGGAGGGGGTCAAGTCACCTTCGCTGGAGGTGTTTAAGGAACAGATGGATGAAGTTCTTAGAGACATGGCTTAAGGGAGTGTTAGGAATGGTTGGACTCGATGATCCAGTGGGTCCTTTCCAACCTGGTGATTCTATGATTCTATGATTCTATGATTCTATGATTCAGGCCTATTAAACGCAAGAAAATTCATATTTCTTTGGGTTTTTTTTTCATTCAACTGATTATCTGACTGACTGTTAAAATTAGTACTTACATATTAGGGTTTTTTGCTTACACACAGTAGAATGAAAAAGTTAAAATTATGTGAAATTAATATATGGCCATAAAACATAATAATCCATTACCAAACACTTTTCATTTTATTACCTTGTTCAAATAATTACTGACTTTTTTGCTAAGCTGAACTAATAGATATTCATTAAATTATTGTATTCTCTTATTATTATGATTGCAATAACGAAAGAGGGTAAATAATCTTCTTTATATTGTATTTGCACTAAGTATTGTATTTTCACAAGATTAAAGATACAACCAGAAATCCTATTTTTAATACTTCTGTTCTATGAATTATTGTACTTTCCAGGATGGAACTGTTCAGTGTTGGTTTTGTATGTGATCAATGGAAAAAATCTACGATATACATATGTTTCTTTCAGAGACACTTTGAGAAACCTGGACTTCAGCTTAAGTACCTCAAAATCAATATTTTCCAATTACAACCTATTCAAGTATGGACATGTGATGGATTTATGTATCATATTGAGATTCTTCTAGTTTCTGATAGTTTCTGATTTTGTCTTTTTTGGTTTTTTTCATAGTATTAGTTGGTTGTTCATCCTTTAAAACTCAGATAAAAAAAATTAAGGAGAAGCACTGTTCTCTTTAGTTCAGGATCTTGAGAAAAGAGCATTTAATTGCTCTTTATAATTTGCTGTCCAGCAGATTTTGAATTGAATATTTTCAAATCAACACAAATAAACTGATTTCTAAATGTGTTCCTACCTTTCCAATGAAAACTGCAAAGTCTAATAAAGAAAAGTTTAAAACTTGACATTCAGCATTAATTATCAGATAATCCATGTGCAAATGAGAGAATAGCAATGTATTTAGTGGAATGTTATGCAAGAAAATGCTGTCCTGCATTTACCAGTGGTGTTTTAGCCATCAGTAGCGATATTAACTTAAAAATGTGCAGATAAGTACCGTTTGAGTTATATAATGAAGTTCACACAGAAAAAAAATATGTTAATGGATATTAAACTGGGAAGAGGAAATGTATGAACTAAATGTTGTGTTGAGGGATGTATGTCTTTGTTGAATGGCACTTTTTTCTCCTTATGCAGCTATAATTGTATATAAGTCTTATGTATTAGCCCAAGTATTTCAACTCCCCAAATCCAACCCGAGATTAAACCCATAATACACTAGTAACTCTTAGTATACACTACTATATTTCAATAATAAAACAGGAACAAACCTTGTATTAGACCCTGCCAAAGTACCTGTATTGCAAGCTTACAGCAGCAGGATCTTTTTCTTATAGCAGTTCATAAAATCTTTATATAATTAGAAGTATGGGTCATCAAGATAAAAAGAAATTACAACCACACAAAACTTAAGATATTTTTCTAAGAATGGAGAGTCAAGTGAAACTGATCACCTATACGGTTACAAAGCAGTTTCCTCTGAGGGTCTTACATAAGTGCAAAACATACATACAGGGGCAAGAAGGTCGTTCAGAAAGTACACCTGCCCAGCTACCATTAGTGAAGAAAATTAGACAGTGTCTCAGAAAAGAGAAATACATGTTCAGATACATACCATAACTGCTTCAGCATTTATCACTGCTGGGGGTAAAGAGATTCAGATAAATCTTATTTTTCAACAGTGTCACCTCTACCTCTGCACTCCATAAGAAAATAAAGATAACTTGCAAAGATCCTGTATAATTTAAATCGGCTTTAACAGCCTTAGGCAGATGTTAGAACCCAGAACATAGCCCATAATACTAGAAAGACTGAGACATTATCTAAAGACATCAGTCTTACAAGTATTCTAATTTCATTGAATAAAGTAATCAGATCATTAAATTAAATTGCATCAACATTATTTGAAAATTTTTTTCCAGTAACCTTTCCTACTTTTCTTACCAAAAGTCTTAACTGTGACTTCAAATCAGAATCACTTTAGCTCAAGCCTTGAAAATCCCAGTATCTTTACTTTGACGACTCTACTTGTCCTGTTAGGCTTTCTAAGCAAATTAACAAGGAAGGTAAGAAGTGGTTTATACAGCTGCTGCAAACTGCCTGTTAGGTGTTGGCTACAGTTCATTTAATGCAGGTGCCTGACAGTAAGATAAAACCCCAAGTCACTAATTATTCTTGTTGTTTCTATTTCTTTGCAGGAAACCTTGATCGGTATTTATGCTTCAGTCTCATTCTACATCTTTAGTGTTCAAAGTGTCCCTGATGAAATTGTGATCTACCAATGAGCAGTGGGATTCTATAATGGATGACCTTTCCCACTATCTTTCAGGTGTTATCTGTGATTGTAGATTTTCTGTCACAGAATCGTAGAATGGTCTGAGTTGGAATGGACCTTTAACAGGCACGTAGTCCAGCAGCTCCAGCAATCGGCAAGGACATCTTCTACTATTACAGATTCAACCCAATCTGTTTCCTGGGAAGGGACTCCTACCACTTCTCTATGAAACTTCTTTCAGTGTTTCACCACCCTCAGTGTAAAAAACACATTCATTCTATCTGTTCTGAACATACTTCCCTTTTTTAGTTTAAAATCATTACCCCTTGTCCTTTTGTTAAAGACCCTACTGAAGAATCTGTCTCCAGCCTTCTTATAAGGTCTCTTTATGTACTGAAAGGCATCTATAAGTTATCCTCAGAGTTTTCTTCAGGATGATCAGCCCTAACTCTTGAAGTCTGTCTTCACAGGAAAGGCATTCCATCCTTCTGACCATGCTTGTAGCCATTCTCTGCACCCACTCCAACAGGTGCACATCTTTCCTGTGCTCCAGAACCAGATGCAAGACTCCAGTCTGGGTCTCATCAGAGTGGAGCAGAAGGGCAGAATCTCTTCCCCCAGTCTGCCGGTCATGCTTCTTCTAATGAAGCCCAGGATACAACTGGCCTTCTGAGCTGCATATTGCTCGCTCAGATCCAGCTTTTCATCCATCACTACCCTCAGGTCCTTCCCAGCAGGGCTGCCCTAAATTCCTGCTGAATCATTACAACTACATGGTGGCTTTTTTTTCATCGTTGGTGGTGGGGTTTTGGGTTGTTTTTTTTTTTTTTTTTTTCAGTTATTCTTGCCTCAAATAATTACTGGATGGCATATAAAAAAAAATTAAGCTACTGAGATTAAGTAAAAAAAGGGTTAAAAAGAATATCATAATTAGGTTTAGTGTGTCTTTCAGATGCACTAAGTTACTTTTTCCTTTAAACTAGCCCTTTCTCTGCTTTAACAAAGAAAAAATATGTCTGTTTCTCTTTATCTTCTTTGTTTTATCATCCACTGCTCAAAGGAATCATAAAATCACTAAGCAGATATCCGTAGCAGAGTAGTGCTTACATGTCACTCAAAATCAATGCTCAACCTACTTTAATACAATCAATTACTTATCATTTTTAATAGTGTTAATTATAATGTGTTTAAACACACTTAAATAGTGTTAATGGAAGTTTTCCATGAAAATATGTTAAATTTGGGGGGGGAAAAAGAAGTGAAGGAAGCACTTTTACTGTCCTTTTAAATGAAATTATGACCTCTTGGAAGGAAGTAGGAGTATTGCAATTCTTGTCCTTTAGGGCTCAGTATGTTTTGAATTTTCACGGTACCTTTCTGTATTCAAAATAAAATGGGTAATTTCTGTACATACAACAGACTTTAGGAATGTAAACACTTTATAGTAGTGATATACAAGAAATGTTTACAGACAGAGTAAAGAACACTATGAAGGAAAGATAAAGCCTTAACTCACTAGAAAATTATATAAAGCTCTTTATCTTCTTCTGGTTTAAAAATATTGATGGAAGTTTTTTTGATATGAGACTCTTTAGAGTAAGGGTTACTACATGTTGCCTTCTCACAAATGAATTATAATGGATTCTTGGACTATTTTAGAATTTCTCATTTCAGCCTTAGCAATAAATGTAACAAAAGTTTCTTAACCACTGCTACCATTTATTTCCAATAGCAAACAGTTGATGAGTTGTCATTCATTAGATTAATCCCAAATACTTCTAGACTTCTTTTAATCTACTAATTAATAATCTTATGTTTGAACCGTTGTATACATTTGAAAGATTTAACTAAATGGTTAATTTGGAGCTTTGAAATAATGTGTAACCAGTTTTAACTAAGAAAAGGTCCTTTTCCTGGACACTTAAGATTTATTTTTATATCTGCATTTATTTTTAAAAGATCTTAAACCTTCTACACTGCTGGTTTTGTTTCTTTGTTATTTTATTGGTTTTTCTTTTTCCCCATAACCTGTTCACTTCTTTCTTGGTATATTAAATTCTAGAAGGGTAAAATATCTCTCTGAGATGTATTTGCATATTAATATAAGCTGAGAAACACTAGTCTGTTAGCTGTCAGTTTTGGTCCATTAGCCATGTTATGCCTCATCTGTTGTAGGTAGATTAATGCTTCATACATTATTGAAAAGCTAATATTTTAGTGCTGGGAAAAAAAGTAGATTTTTTTTTTTCTCTTGATCCAATTTACTTTCTAAACACATCTTTTTTTTTTTTTTTAAATCAGCTGACCAACCAGTTTTCATGGATTAGATTTGAAAGTTCAAAAGCAGAAAAATGACAGAAGATATGTTAGAAAGACTGCTGAAGACCCTTTAATAAGAAAAACACATTTCAAAGGATTTTAATACATAAAAGTTTAACCAAAAAGGTTTTCATAATTTCTTAATATATTGAGTCTTGAAAGTGGAGAACTGAAATAACTGAACATTGCAATGATCATTCAAAACCTTTCTTATCTTTCTAGAAGCCAGTGTCCACCCAGAATTCAAACAAAGATTTTTACAATGACAGAAACATAACCTTATTTTCATTATATTGGCCATTGATTCTTTTGTGACTCTGATTTAATTCGTCATGCATTTCTTATTTTGTATGAAATATAGTGCAAAGACATATAGATATGATTTATTCAATAAAAATCCTCTGGTATATGTATATCATTACATTAAAATGTGACACTTTGGCATTTGTAAATCATCTGTGTTCTAATGTAAATACAGATCACTCATTCGTGGAAGATCTCATGGATATCCATTGCCATTACTCTTTATTAGACCATAACTCAAAATGTTTATGGTGTCAGACCTTTCAGTCTGCATTGAGTTCTACAACTCCAGCAATTGTAAAGCTTCTAATCTCTTGTTGAATTAGTTAAGGCAGAGTTAACTATTTTGGGCCAAAAATCTTTACTTTAGCATAGCCTGATTTTTTTCCATCATTTCTACTGATTTTCATATGACTTCCAATAATAGATATTGCCTGTGTGTTGGTTTTGTCTGGGGTAAATTTCACCTTTGTAGTACCTAGTATGAGGCTATGGTTTAGATTTGTGCTGTGTTCATAATACAGGGATGTTTTATTTACTTTTGACCAGTGTTTATACAGTCAAGGACTTTTCTGCTTCTCACATTACACCACCAGTGAGTAAACTGGGGGTACAGAAGAAACTAGGAAGGGAGCACTGGCACCAACTGACCAAAAGGATATTCCACTCCATATGACATCATGTTTGGTGAATAAATCTAGGCCAAGAAAAGGAAAAGGAGGGATGCTGAGAGTGATGGTGTTTGTCTTCTCAAGTAACACTTACAAGCAGAATTGTAGAATCATAGAACCACTAGGTTGAAGAGGACCCACTGGGTCATCGAGTCCAAACATTCCTAACAAACCCCAAACCATGCCCCTCAATACCTCATCCACCCATCCCTTAAACAGCTGTTTTCTTGGAGATGGCTGGACACCTGCCTGCCAGTGGGAAGTAATGAAGTAATTCCTTGATTTGCTTGCTTGCATGTACAACTTCATCTTTATGTATGTAATGGTGTTTATCTCAACCTGTAAGTTTTCTCACTTTTACCCTTCTGATTCTCTCTCTCATTCCACTGAGATGGGGAAAGGAGGAAATGGCTGTGTGGTGTTTAGTTGCCAGGTGGGTTTAAACCGTGGCAGCCTGTCATCAACCTGCTGAAGCTATAGTCTTATCTATCACCCAAATCAAGATTAATTCAAAATCCAGGCTGAGCCTTCCTGAGAAGCATATATCTAGGTTTTGCCCTCATCTGATTAACTACATTTTGTCTCCTAGTCTGATAAGCATGCGTAATTACCTACCTACCTAAGAGCAAAGTGCAGAGACGAAGGAATCAGATTCTTCTCAGAAAGAAAAATGGCAATTTCTTTGAGATATAAATCAAAAGTATTTACCATGAAGGTGAATGAAAGTTCTGGCAGAGACTTAGGGAGACCCTGTGGGTCATAAAAAATCATCAGGCAGCAAGAGAATGTTTGGAGTTACCTCTCTCCATTTTCAGAACACAGCACCATTCAAAGATATGGTAAATTTGAGTTATGGTCCATAGTCCTAAATCCAGGCATTTAATCTCTTCATTCTTATGAAAGAGATTCTTTCTACAGAGGCATAGGCATTTACTCAGATATCCAACGACTCAGCTTGAAAGTGAAATATTATAGGCTGGGTTCTTAACAGTGTCAAATTTTCTACTACAGTCAGTGGGTATCAAGAATCTGAACACCTATATAAATCAAATGTACTTTGATGACACAGGATAATAACCCCTAATGATAAACTGCACAGGACTGGGTAAACTTTCATGTTCTTGTCACTCCAGCACAAAGTGGTACTTCCTTTCCATCATCTCTACCACTCTCTCCACTGAAGTGGTAGTAATGACATTCATGCACTGATGTTCTAAAATTTGTTACAAAGTGAAAATTGATCACTTAAGCAAAAAGAAAAATCATGTCTCTGGGTCACTGTCTTGTGGACTCTAGCAAGTCTGACAGCCAGATAGACATTACATTGAGGAAAGTGACATGCAGTGGTACACCAGTCCAATGACTTTTCTCCATTTTGTAAGTGGCCAAAATCATGAATTTCTACCATAACTGCAATTCGATGTGTCTCTTTGTGTGATCTTTACCAGAAAATTTAATTGAGTGGTAAGTGAGCTGACCTTTTCTCATTGTTTAAAACCAAACTGATATTGCAGAGACTTAATCGTTCATTATCTGTGTGCAGAGTCCTGGGAGTTGTCTCTTCCTGAATGTTATAGTGTCTTTGTTGGGCTGCTTCTGGACCCTCTCCCCTGCATTCTCCTGTAGGCTTTTTTGAATCCCTGACAACTATCCCCAAGTAACTCTGGACACCATCAGTTACAGGGCTAAGTAAACCATATTTGATATGTCTTTGGCTTGTTTAAACTCCTCAGCTGGCTAACAACTGTCCATCACCATCACTAACACTCTTGAGCTGCTCCTCTGGATGGCTCTGTAGAGTTTGCAGCCCTCACAATGATTATTAGGTGGTTTATGCACAAGACATTCCTCTGTTCAGATAAACTGCTCTCTTTTAAGAAAGATACTCTCAAAGTGTATTGCTGTAATTTTGTTCCAAAATGGTTTCTCTCTTTCCTGGAAAACTGAACCCTTCCTATGATGAAAGACACTATTTCCGCAAAAATATTTTTCTATTAATTCTATGTTTCCCCACACTTCAGCTAGATCTCCTTGATTCCTGATCCATGACATAAAATATCTGCAGCCTAAATAGTAATTCCATAACTGCTTCTAACTGTTAAATAACCATCAAGAAGCTTTTTAGAGGCTTTATTTCAAGGCTTCACCATCTTCTGCTGACATTGTGTTTGGATGTGTTATGCCCTGGTCCTACTCCGCAAGAGCTGGGAGTGGGTCATGTTTGTTTGAGCAGCATCATGAAAGTGATGACGATCACCTTAGGTGTTTACTTAAAATCCCAGTCTTTACTTTGAGCTCAACGTCACAATAATTTGCAAAAATAATTTGGCAAAAGACTAGTCCCTTACAAAATAGCAAAATCTCAAAACCACACGCCGACAGTGCAGCTGAGCAAAAGGTTGCTTTTCACCAAGTAGAAGCAGCCCAAATAGAGTCACTGTCACCCAAAAGGTACCAAAAAGTAGTTAGGTACATTGTGAGAGGTTTTGAGGTAGGTTTGAAAAGAGAGAATAAGGATAGAGAGGGATAACACATGAAAGGACTACAGTGGGAGAAGAGGAATAGCAGGGAAAAATACCATCCACACAGATCCAGTGAATATTTCAGCAGAAAATCTTGTCCACAGGACAGTGGGTGCACATGTGGGCTTTTTGGTGCTGGTTATTTGTAGGGGAGCTCTGCCCCTTATTAGCACATGAGGTGCATGGAGGAGGAGTCTCGTTGTGCTGGCACAGTATGCCTGCTTGGAAAGGTCTCAAAGTGGAGCACCCGTAGAAGTTCCCTCTGGAAGTTTTAAGACTTCTATCTGTGGATTTTAGGAGTCACATGCAGTTCAAGAGACCCTTGCCAGAACAGTCGGTGCTCTAAGACTTTGAGCATGTGTGTGTAGTCAGGGGTGATTTTACCTCTTCATCCCAGTCACAGCAATTTACAGTTTTTGTCTGTTCACAAGGCATAAAGACTCCTCCCTTCTCTCACAACTTCCCTCAGACACTGGGCCAGCAAGAGTCAAACTGCTTAAAGCCCCAAACACACACAGTTTTGTATTAAGATGAATGTTTAAAACACACAAACAAATCATTTAGGAATCAACCCTTACGGGATGCTTGGCCCCTCTGACAAACACTGAAATACAGAAGTGATTATCTGGTAGAGATCAGTGAAGATCTACCATTGCAGAGGTTGTTTGTACCTATAAGCACAACGTGGAAACCCATATTTTGCCAAAGAAGCAATCATGATAGTAGCTAAAAGATAAGGGATAAATACATGACTGTCCACACTGTCCCCAGTCATGTCATTTGGATTAAAAAAGTCCCATCAAACCACAACACTTGTAGTAACCAACCAACATGTTTTAACACGCCATAGGACTGGGCAACAGTTTGTCCTTAAAATGCTCTCTGATCCTTTCCAGGACAAAAGGTTTTCAGACTACTTTTTTCAATGACTCTTTTGACACCATATACAGCAATAAAGCTCTAAACAGAGCTTTGCATCAACATCTTTATACAGCATCACAGGGCCATTTGTGAAGAAGTTGATAAGGTGACTTCCGCCCTCTCACTGGGAGCAAAGGGCACACAACTACATGGTAATACTCTCTTTGAAGCAGGAGATCAGTAAACAGTTTGCCAGATAATCCTCTAATGTCCTTTCAGCTACTTTTAATACTACCTGAGTATAGATTAGTATCAGAAAATAATTAGTTATTGATGAAGACAATATTAATAACAGGTCATAAAAAGAAATCATGTTGCTAGATGCTTTCAAACAAACATATCCATATGGACAGTGTTTTTTTGCTGGGCAGTTGGGAGTGCTTGGATACATTCATTTTCACTGTAACTGACTGTAGTAAGGAATGAGCGAATTCAGTTTCTAACAGCGCGATCCTTCCAACAGAAATAGAAACTAACACAGAAAATTCAATGAAGACTTTCAAAGTTTTTCATTTAGAGTGCAGTAAACAAACAGTAAAGGGAACAGAGGAGCTCTTCTTGAAACTATCTTGTTTGGAGGAGGGAAAAAATGTTTCCATAGGCAGAAGGCAGCAGAGAAAGCACTGTATTACTGGAAAAGGGAAGACCTTTCTGGAGTGTAGGTATGATTTTATTTTAATCTGTTTTCCTTCTTTTGTTTTCCTGCTCCCCCAAGAGGCAAGCGGGTCAGGAAGCAGTAAGAGATTCAAGTGCTTCCAGTGTTTTGTGGATGATGGTTCTGCCAGATTAGGGCAATAGTATGTCAGTAACTGGGAAACTGCTTTACAGTGTGTCTGGACATATAAAAAAGGGGAACAATCTGGAACAGTTTGTTTTATGGGTTGCATAATTCATTTTGTCACCATTTTGGTTATGATCAGTTTTTTGGGGTACTTGGACATAAATCTACTTATAACCTAGTCAGCTGGACTGGAAGTTTTCAACTCCATGTTTAAACAGGTTATCCACTTCATTCCTCCTGCAACAACCCTCTCTCCATTCCTGTATGTATGCCAGGGAGAGGCAGTCAGAAAATACCAATAAAATTTCGTTCAACCTCTACCCATTCTCAAACCATTGATTTTTAACAAAGAGAATAAAATCCCCCTTGTTAAACACATTTCTAATGGCCTCATGGAGACAAGCAGGGAAAAACTGTTCATCTCCGATATCTTAAACTGATCTGTTTATTGTAGCAGAACAAAAAATACTATAAGGAGCACAGGACTGGCATTCTGCAGAGATGTCTGCTGTGGACAGCACAAGCAGAAAACATTACATACATTGATTTTAGTGGACTTGCAGAGAAAGGAGAGAGCGGCTTTGATCGCAGAGGTCTGTAAACACATCAGTTTCTATGCAGAAGACAGATTCTGCAAACCATGGTTTCAAACCCAGTACTTTGATTGGTGCTACCATTCAATATTTCAAGAACAGGTACTTGTTTATTTCCTGCTCCATAAAAAAATTAAATAAAGCCACCTGACAGACCACATTATGATCACGCCACTAAGAGTGAGTTGATCAAAATTCTCACTGTACTGAAGGTCTGTTGCTTGAAACTGGGAAAAGGTTTCCCTCCATGACCAGCCACAGAGCATGCCTGTACTAGAGCTGTCCTTCTTAAGCTACTCCAGTCTGTGATGATCTGGAGAATTTGAAGAGGTATCAGAATATTTTTCAGATTCTTCTGTAAAAACCTTGTGAAGAAAGCTGAGAAGACTATGTCTAATTTGTCTCCCAAGTCAAAACTATACTCTAGCTCTATCACAGGGATGTTTTTCCTATGTGCTGCTGAAAGACCTATTTCCATTTTCTGCCTTCAGGAGCATAATCTTCATCTTCTAACTTCACCAGCACCCATATCTTCTACAATCCCTCGCCCTGCTGGCCATGATTCTTTTGATGCAGCCCAGGACACTGTTGGTCTTCTGGGCTGCTAGTGCAGATTGCCGGCTCATGTCAAGCTGCTCATCAACCAGCACCCCCAAGTCCTTCTCTGCAGGGCTGCTCTCAATTATCTGCCTGACAATCCTGGCAAACTCTCATAGAGTCATTGAAGTCTTTCCCTTACATGTTAGCAAAGAAGGTTGTGTTTGAGATTGTTCAGGTGATGGACCTCAGATATCTATACTGAATTATTTGTCCTTCTTCTGTTGACAATGACTGTGCAAAGTCAAACAATCTAAGTTGGAAATGAAATAAAAGTGTTTGTTATATTTAGAACATTGAAAGTATTTAGAAGCTTCCAGAAAAATAATTTGTAAAACATACCCATGATGACATTTAATGGTTAAAAGAAGACTAAGAAAACAAAGGGAACACCAAAGCAATAGAATAGGCAGAGTTATATCCATGGCCTTTGTTAAATTTTGAGAAATCTGTTGTGAAGGTAGGACTTCTTTATATTTTCATAATCCTATACCTGTACGTGTGATCCCAAGCAGTGATGGAAAACCTCAGTGTTGCTATGATCTACCTCACATTGTATGACAGTACCATAAGGAATTGACAGTTTTGACACAATACCCTCCAAAATGCTGGGCATAGGAGCAGTGTGTCGAGAACTGGACACAGCATTCCAGATGAGGTCTGACAAGAGAAGAAAAGAGGGGCAGAATCATTTCCCTCGCCCTGCTGGTCATGCTTCTTTTAATGCAGCCCAGGACACTTTTGGCCTTCTGGGCTGCAAGCGCATATTGCAGCTAGTGTTGAGCTGCTCATCAACCAGCACCCTCAAGTCCTTCTCTGCAGGGCTGCTCTCAATCATGTCAACCCCCATCGTGCACTGAAAACAGGCATTGTCCTGACCCAGATGCAGGACCTTACACTTGGCCTTGTTAAACCTCATGAGGTTCTCACAGGCCCGGTTCTCCAGTCTGTCCAGATCCCTCTGGATGACATTTCATCGCTCCAGTGTGGCAAATACCCTTCTCAGCTTGGTGTTATCCACAAACTTGATGAGGGTGCACTCAATCTCACTGTCCATATAATTGATAAAGATGTTAAACAGCACCGGTCCCAGTAGGAACCCCTGAGGGACACCACTTGTCATGGATCTCCATCTGGATTTGAGCCATTGACCACTACTCTTTGAATACCACCATCCAAACAATTTCTTATCCACTGTACCGTCCACCTATCAAATCCATATCTCTCCAATATAGAGGGAAGGATGTTGTGGGGGGCTGTGTCAAAGGCTTTACAGAAGTCTGGATAGATCACATCTCTTGGTTTACCCGTGTCTACTGCTGCAGTTACCCCATCACAGTAAGCCACCAAGTTGCTCAGACAGGACTTGGCCCTGGTGAAGTCGTGCTGACTGCCATTAATCACCTCCCTGCCCTCCATGTGCTTTAGCAGAGCTTCTAGGAGGATCTGTTCCACAATCTTCCCAGGCACAGAGGTCGGTAGTTCTCAGGGTCATCTTTTCTACCTTTTTTAAAAATGGGCACAAGGTTACCCTTCTTCCAGTCACCAGGGACTTCTCTTGGCTGCCATGACTTTTCAAATGTCATGGAGATTGGCTTGGCAACCACATCTGCCAATTTCCTCAGGACTCTGAGATGCATCTCATCAGGTCCCACGGACTTACATGTGTTCAGGTTCCTCCCGTGTTTGCAAACCTGATCCTCCTCTACTGTGGGAGGAGGTCTATTCCCCTAGTCACCATCTTGCTGTCCCATGATCCAGGAGGGGTGAGGAGAGCAGTTATCCATCAAGACTGAGTCAAAAACTTGTTGAGTCCCTCAGCCTTCTTCTCATATGTTGACACATGATCCCCATTTCCAGTCATCAGTGGGGGTACGTTCTCTTTATCTTCCTCTTTTGATTGATGTACCTGTAAGACCCCTTCTGGTTGGTCTTTACTTTCTCTTGACAAGTTCAACTCCAGCTGCTCCTTGGCCTTCCTGACCTCATCCCTACACAACCGGGCAGCGTCTCTATACACGTCCCAGGTTCCCTGTCCCTGGGCACTGCCTGGGCAGTTCCTTCTTCTTTTTCAGTTTTACCAGCAGGTCTTGACTCAGTCATGCCGGCCTCTTCTCTTTCCTGCCTGATTTTCTATATATGGGGACTGAGCTTTCTTGCATCCTGTGGAAAGCTTCCTTAAATATTTTCCAGCTCTGTTCCTCTCCTTGTCTCAGAGGACCATGTCCCAGGGGATCCTACTGAGTAATTCCTTGAAGAGATGGAAGTCTGCTTTCCTGAAATTTAGTGTCTTGACTATACTCCTCACCTGACCCATATCCCTCTGGACCTTGAATTCCATCGGTGCATGATCACTGCAGCCCAGGCTGCCACCTATCCTAATGCCACTGATGAGTTTGCTTGTATTGGTGACCATAAGGTCCAGTATTGATTTTTCGTGGGTGGGTGTCTTTATCAGCTGGACTAAGAAATTATCTTCAATGCACTCCAGGAGTCTCTGGGGCTGCCTACAGCTTGTCGTGCTACTTCTCCAGCATATGTCGGGGTGGTTGAAGTGCCTGAGTAGGATGAGAGCTTGCAAGCGTGAAGCCTCCTATAGCTGGAGGAAGAAGGCTTCATCAGTTGTCTCTCCTTGATCGGTTGGTCTGTAGTATACACCAACCACAAGGGTCCCATTGGCTCTTGTGTCTTTAATTTTTACTCATGAACTTTCAACCTGTTCGTGGCTATTCTTCAAAGACAGCTCTTCACATTCTATCCCTTTCCTGAGATACAGGGCAACGCCTCCACCCTTCCTTCATTGTTTGTCCCTTCTGAACAGCCTGTAGCCATCGATAGCCACATTCCAGTCATGGGAGTCATCCCAACATGTTTCCGTGGTGGCAACCAGATCATAGCTTTCTAGTAGCACGGTAGCTTCCAGCTCTTCCTGCTAGTTACCCAGGCTTCACAAGTGTAAAGGCAATTCAGCTGGGCTGCCCATGGCATCACCTTCCCAGTGGACCCTGTATTACCTATAAGATGGTTTAGAGAAGCACTCTTCCGTACACCTGAGCCCCAAACTTCTTTTGCTAGAAAAACTACAAGCCATTTCAGAATCTTTATATGCAAAAGGTCACAATTACTCTCTTACATGAAAATGCACTTTACGGTGTGTGGTGGAGTCAGTACCAAAATTCCATTGATTTTTAAGAGTTAGCTGCCTATGTTTTGATAAACAACAGGTGAATGGTTGAATTTTGGAGACCTTAAATTATGTATGTAGATTTTACCTAGAACACTTGTACAGAAACATAAGTATTACACAAAGCTCTCTTGATTCATGCAGTTTCTGTCTTCATGTGTTTTCATCTTTTCAGTAAGTTATGCATCTCTAATATGCAAACATCACATTTTTTTCCCTTCAGCTCCCATCCTTTCAAATGTAATGGTGAAACTTAATGACATATAAATTAAAGCACCATAATTATATTTTTGCTGAGCAAATGGCAGTTGATGAACTAAAGCAGGTGTACATTAGAAGAAGCAGAAAATAAATCTCCACCATGCTGTTGTTATTTTTAGTTCCATAAATTGTAGGAGTGTGCACAGAGGAGGAGAAGTAAAGAACAGTAATAACAAAAATGGTGATGTGTCTTTCTGAGCCCCTGTTCTGTAAGATCATGAACTTCCTTAGTTTACATAATTGTCAAAGTCAGAAAAGAGAGTGTTTTTCAGTCTGCAGCACCTGAAGGTGTAGACCAAAGTGATTGGTCTACTGTGTAGTATTTAAGAATCTTCCATTCTAATAAAATTTTGTTCTAACTCTTTCAGTTGTTTGGATTTCTTACTTGCTACAGTGCAAGATTAACAGGTACGTGGATCTTCTGGAACACCAAAATTCCAGATCAAATAATAAAAATTAAGTACCATAATTCTTTTTTGGTTTGTAGTTTGGAGAATTTAAATACTTTTTTTTGTTCTTTTTTTTTCCTGATGTTTGGAATAGTTAGAAATTTTAGTAAAGCTATCACTGTGCCATAAACTTCGATTTCTGACTATGCCTGTAAACATCTATCTGTACTTTCAGGATGATGAGGAGTCAGCAACACATGCTAACTTCATTAGTCATGCAGAAGTATATCTTCTTCTACATAAATTGAATCCAAAGTAGCTTTACGGTATTAAACAATGGAAGACCACAATTGTCATAAATCACAGGAAACAGTAGTGTGTGGACATTATATGGAGAATAAATTAAGTCATTCAGTCATCGAGGTAATAACTTACAGAGTGAGAAATTAAGAAACAGTCAATAGATTTCAAAATGAGATGAGGAAAAAAAGGAAGTCAATGAGGCAGGATGCTCAATGAAGCCTCTTTCAGGTGATGAGAGTTGAGGAAAAGACTTCTACATCAGTAGGCTGCAGAAGGGTAAAGAAGAGACCCTTGTTAAACAAGGAGAATGAAGGGAAGGAAAGATAAAAGGAAATAAATTTAGAACTCTTAAGTTTCTTAAAACTGTTAAAACTTTGTGGCACCAATGTTTTTTATAGTACTTGTCTTCTAGTGTAAGTTTAATTTTTAATTAAGAAAAGATGAATACTTCTACTATGTAGTGATACTCAGTTTATTTAGAGGTAATTAAGGTTTTTCAGCATGTCTCTGCTCAGATTTATTTATTCTAGCAGTTTAAAAATACCTTTGGATTTGATAAAGCTTCTGTATTTTGAGGGGAGTAAAAGCGTGAGAGATTGTTTTCCTATCAAAAGTGAGGGATCCCATGGGAGAAAATGAACAATTAAAATATCAGGACAAGGTATTTCTCATCAGCAACTTCCATATACTAATCTGAACAAATCTAATCTGTATAGCACTATGCCTTGCATTTTACCTTCAGCCTGGAGTGGAGTTCTCCCTGCGGGCATTTCTGATGTACAGAGACTTTGTTTGTTGATCAGCTGAGTTTTATTGCATTTTACAATGACAAGCGTCTAGATAGGTTGATTATTTGGACAAGTTTCCTCTTAAGTGTATTAAAGGGCAGAGTGGTTCCCCAGTAAAAATGAAGACTGTTGCATGAAGAGGGTCTCTGAGAAGTTTCATGGCATTTCCTTTTCTGTTGCGCTGCTTTTCACAGTTTGTTTGTTAATCAGATTTTTTCTAAACACTAAATGAATAACTGTAATTACCTTCCTGAAGTACTTATTTTGAGAATATATACAGAAATGTTTGGGTAATATACTACAGAGGATCAAAAAGGATTTAAAAGATTTTGAGCTCTGTTATAGTAGTACAGATGTGAAATAAGTTCCACTAAGTCCACTGATATTTTTGTAGATTTACACTTACTCAGTTCTTCTTCTGAAGCATTCTGATCTAATATGCTATTTTTGTCACCATTTTTCATCAAAGGACACCACTACAACATTACTGAATTAACCGTTCAAGACCATGTCTGGGTTATGAAGAATCAAGTAATTGCCTATTAAAAATAATGCATTATACTTAAAAGACACAATGACACCGGCAACGAAATTACTGGCAACTCATTTACAAGTTCATGTTGATTTAATTAGGAAATTAGCTTTTTTTTTTTTTTTTTTTTTTAAATACTTGTTTCTTAATTAAGGTCTTCACGGTGTTTGAGTGCTTATTAAGTCCATTTGGAATGGATGTACTAACCACATTTTGGGATGCATTTAAAATTGCTTGAAGACTTTCACTACCCCGCCATGCTTTCATTCATATTCATTGTATAAATACTATAGAAAACTCATTCCATTTATCTCAGACTCCTATTTCAGCAAAAGGAAAATCAAGTGAAGAGGGGTATGTCTTGTACCATAAGACATAGAGAAAGAAGAAAAAAAATAATTGCTGGCAGTTGATTTATGATAATACTTATTAATCATCAATTTTCAAAGTTTTATCTGAACTCGTTTTCAGATGAAGAGTGTTTTCATGACTAACATAGGTAATAGTTCTTGCACTGACTTGATCTAACTTTCTTTGACTTTGACTGAATACCCCTGTTCACTGAGTAAGTTCTTGTTTGAACTAGTGTAATATTTAGCCAAACACCTAATTTTGAGGTGGCCAAATCAAGGCCAAAACTACCAAAGAAACTAATGGACAAACAGACACAGATGTGGCAACTTCTGCATGCCATTCATGTCATGGTTCTACTAAAAAATAGATCCTGTGTCAGGTTGCATAGATTTGAATGATCATCTCAAAACATGTGCTTACCAAGTGAGAATAGCTGTTACAGTTAAATATTGCTGGCATATTCCCTGAAAAGGATTTGTAGCATGACTTTAATATCCTTAGGTGGACTCTAAAAACTGATTTTTGAGATAGACCTGTTTAACAAAAAATAAGTACACTATGTGCCGTATAGAGTAGCTGTAATTATGCTATTTCTGACTTCTGGATCCCAGTAGATGAAAACCTGTGTCCTGAACATCTTTGTGCTAATAACGTTGTAGAGTGTATGGTTAAGACAAATCCCTAATTATAAAATTATCTTCCCCATTTAGGGTTGCAATCAGGTCAATTTTTTGTTTATTGGGCCAATGATGACTGAAATATAATGCTGGTGATAAATTAGTGGCATGACACTGTGATAATGATAAAGTAAATTATTTTAGAAAACTAATTTAGTATTTTAATAGTAACATAACTTAGATTTATACGAACAATTTTTACACTCTTGACTAGTAACCCTTTTATTGATGAGTTAATGGCCGAATAGATAAATTAAGCTCTGTCAGTTTTACCCAATGCCTTGTAACAACTCACATTGGTCATTAACTGGTTGATTGGTAAAGTGTTTTATTATTGCTTTGGAAATATTACCTAAAATGAAGCACAGTAATTTCTGATCCTTTATCATTTTTATTTTGATGGCTTGACTTTTTTTAATCAAAAAATGTGATGCACATTGAGAACACAAATTCTAAGCACTTAATGTGATTTAAACTGATACCATTAAAGTTACTTTTCAAATAGACATTTACACTTGAAATAGTAGCCCATTAATGCCCTGTAAAAAATTCAGGTTGCATGAAGAGATTAAATCTGTTCTAAGGAATTCCACATGCATTTAATTTTGAAACGACTAGATTCATGTGGTAGTGGTTGCATGTGATATTTTCTAATTCATCTATATGGAACTTTTTTTCTGTAGCATTCACACAATTTCAGGCAAGTTTTTTTTCCTTAGCCCAGTTCAAAACATTTGTCCAAGATACTCAATGGGCGGATAAGGTGACTTTCATCTCCTCCAACATTTTGGGTATTTAAGTGACGTTTTACTTTGTATGGGTGATCCCACATGCATGTTTTATTGTAGAAAAATTCCTGAGCGGGAGCAAATTCCTGTTCTTTTAGTTAAGTGAATACTTTTTCAGAGAAAAACACACTCTTGTAATTAAGAGAGCTTCAATGTGAGTTTTCACAATACATTGTAAGTTAATAATTTGTCAAAAGTATTTTCTTGCTTTGGGGGGTTATCAACTTCTCTTGCTGTCTTCTCTGAAACCAAATACTATTTTGATCCTTAGTTCAATAAAGTTATCTCTGATGTGCATGTAAATTTTGAATGTTAACCATCACAATCTCTTGTTGTAGAGGGATAGAATCAAGTGAAGAGGAAAAGGGATTACAAGCAACAGGCAAAAATATTATTTCCTAATGAAAAACTTCAAATTATTTAAAAAGAACAATGATGACAAGGTATCCACTAACATTTTTAAATGTTCTTCTCTATGTGATGCAGATATTCCCTAATAAAGCATGATGAAGGAAAATCAAAGATAATATCTCTCCGTAATCAGAGGTAGTCAAGCTCAGTCATCTTTTCCCAGTCACAAACTTTTGCAGTTTTTTGTCTGATGTCTGTTGCAGAGTTCCAGAGAATTGTAGTAGAACTCATTAAGTCATGGTTGCAGGAATTCTGCCCTTCCTCTTACATTAAATAATGCCCATCCATATTTAAATATTTTTCATGCCTCGTGTGGGGTTATCTACAGATTCTTATGTGCTTTCCCTAAGGATCTCTAGAGCTCTCATCATCATTCTGTTTGATCACTTCAAGTTTTAACATACCCACTCCCAGTACAATTCACACCAACTATAACTGAATCTAGGTGATGGGTTGGTACTGCACAGAGAGCAACTCTTAAGGTTTAATTTTTGTGTTATTGGGACTCTGACTGGAGAATTGCACATTCCCCTGATTTATCATGATGCCAGTTTGTGTTCAATCACTTGAGATGCTGCCAAGCATGAACATATATCTATAAAAGATCAGATCTAGTTTATGATGGGTACCCAGAAGTGAGATTAGTTTATGACATGCGAAAAAACATGAGGAAGATTTTGTTGCTCAGATATCTTGAGATGAGGAAACAAGGACAAATTGAAAAAAATTAGACCATTTCTGATGGTGTACACCCAACTTACTGCTTCTGATGATATTTTTTTAAAAATTATCATCACCATTACCGCCACCATTACCAACTCAAGGGAAGAGCTCCAGGCATTCTTGAAGCTTCCATGACAGCGTTCTCCCTGACAAGTTCTCTTGGTGGAAGCCTCTGACATTATAAGGCAGTTGTTCCAGCTGATGCCAGAGGTTGCACTGTTGTGAATCACTGCCTTCATTGCACAGGCAGAGATCCTGGCCCCCTTCTCTTGTTGTTGCAACTACCTGTGCATTTCTGTGAGCTCCTTCTTGTCTTCAACTTATAGAGCACTGTCCAAGAACAGTTGAATAGCTGCCTAACACTTCCTGAGCTTCAGTCAGTTGAAGACAAAACATGTAGGCACTTCCTAAACAAGAAACATAAGCTGATTGTTAAAACCATCAGGAAAAAAAAACTGCAGAAGACTTCAGAATACAATCTCAAGCAACCATCAGTTCCCAGAAACTGCCACGAGTTCCTAGAAAATGATCCCAAGACAAACAAAGTTTCCTGCGCTCTGAAAAACTATTGAAATCTTTTGAAATATGTAAGTTACAAAAGCACACTATAGGCATTTGGTCTATTGTACTGTGTGTTAAAGAGTCCATATTCACAGCTAGGAAAGAGCCAATGCGTAGGTCCAAAGATGACGGCATTTAATTCATGGAGTAAAGTGATTTTTTTTTCCCTAAATCTGCCCACAGCTTGATTTGATTCAGTTTCCTTGTACAATCTAAACACATAGGTATCATTACTTGTCTTTTCTCTCTTAGTTCAATGTCTAAAGAGGTTCTTTGAATGATAAGCTTAGACTAGATGGCTTAGTTGTATCTAAAGATGGTGGAGACAAGTCTGTCTCTTGTGGAAAACTGGTAAATTCAGCAGAAACCAACCATTGCCTTTGAACAAGTATTAATGTGTTTTTGTCCCAGGGCAGTTTAGAGAGAGAGAGAATACAAATGTGTTATCCCTGTATAGATCTTAATGTTTTTATTCAGGCTGCCAAGGTTAATGAAAGAGACCCTGAGAAATCCACATGGCTTATTAAGAGGGCTAGGGGATATGTTTATATGTTGGTAGGTTCTGACAAGATTTTTTCCTTTTTTTTTTTTTCTACACTCATTAACTTAGAAAAATTGTGTTCAGTGCTAGCTGACCTAAGGAGCACATTTATATTTGCTCAGGCAGCAAAAATGTAGACAAGAAAATGTCTTTTTCTGCAACATAAAGACAGATGAGGCATACAAGGAGAGTCTTTAGAATAATAATTATATAACTAACTTAATTAGTCTTTTCTTCAATTAAAAGATAGTATGATAACACTAGCAAGTTGATTTATATCCATAGAGATTAAATATTTAGATATACATAAAGGGTTTTCCAAGGTGTTGTTGTGTTATGTTTATGGCATTTGGAATAGAGCAGAATTTAGCAAAATGGATTAAATAGAAAATTAGGGGAAAATGTGAGATATTATTAAGTAGCAGTTCAGAAACGGAACAGAAATACAACACTCATCCCTCTGAAATCGAGTAAAACTCAAGAATCAAGAAAGGCTCCATGTTGTTTCTACTGTAGCACTGTTTAGACAGACAAATGTTTCGTAGTGTACAAATTGTTTTCAAAGCCCTAAGTCAAGTCTTCGTTTCACCACAGCCAGACCAGATAAAGAAGGGGAGTAGCCAGTAATGTCCTTATTTTACAATCAGAGAAATGAGGCTTCTTCAAAGTGACACAGGGAATGTACTAAAGCAGTCGGCTGAAACTTGAATCTGTCACTTTGCAATTCATTAAAAAAGAATGTGAACATAAGACAGATTTAAATTAAATGAGCATACAAAGGTTTTCTGGAAACTTCAGAGAAATGCAGACAAGCATTCACAGTTGGCCACACAAATTTGTCAGTTCTTGTGACTGTTGACTCACTCACACTAATTTCAGAAGGTTTGCAGAAGTTAAGTTTCTTTCCTGCATGTCTCTCCATGGTATGGGTTGCCAATGACATTATTTCAAACTCATTCTAACTGGTCAGGATGTAGAGTATCTATAGCTGTTCTGTGAATTGTGACAAAAATAATTCTCTATGCACTCCAGGGTACCTTATTGTGAAACTCTGAAAGATAAAAGGACAAGTGATGGTGCGATTGCCAGTGTTTTTATCCCAGCTAAAGGAAGGTACAATCTTATATTTGGCAGAAAAATATTAAACACTGCTTGGCTGTCTTTGTCTCAAACATCAGTGGAGTCATCTGAAGGATCTACTAGAGTAATGGTATCAAAACATTCTCACCAAGAAGGAGTATCAATGGGCAAAGAATTCCTAAATCAGAAGAAATGAAAATATATTGAGTAATATCAGAGAATCATGTGGACAGAACTATCATCCCTTATGGATGAAAACACAATTTATTTATTTATCTATTTGGATTTGATATTCTTTTCATAAATATTTTAATACAGCTGTTCTCTTGCTGAGAACAAGTGTGAATTTCGCTGCTCCCTGCACCTCAGTAAGTTCCACCCCCACAGGGCTTAGAGGGTGATGATATTAAAATTATGTGCCTTTCTCTTTTATTTCTTGCATTATGGAAGAGTGAAAATGGGAGAAGAAAGGAAAAAGATTGCAGCAGAACTTAGTCTTAGCTGATGATAAACTCATAAATATGACTGTCTAAAAACTAAAGAAGTAATTTAAATTGAATACAAGTGGTATTAGAAAAGCATATATGAAAGTAGGTGAATAAAAAACATATTCCTTGACTCACTTTAATAAAAAATGTACTGCAAAAAATAGGTCTGGAGAGTGTATGATAAAGCAAGTCTCTTGCCCATCCCTCTCCCTCCCTCTTTCTCACACACCATCAGACGCTATTGCAGTTAACAGACAAGAAGTCTTTGTGAAAGAAAAAAAGTTATGTTTAAATTTTGTTTGGATCCCTTGTGCCTTTTTCTCCAGAAGATACTGGAAAATAAAGGATGAAAGTTATTATACTTTTCCTTACACATTCCTATCACTCTTCTGAGGAAAAGCAGTAAAAAGAGCTCTTCAGTGAGAGGAATGGTTTAAAACATACATACATTACATGAAAATCCATACTCAACTTTTTCTGTCACATATTAAGGAAATAAATATTTATTATTTTTTAAAAAATGGATTTTTTTAAATGATGACTGAAGGTTTTTTTTTAAAAAAAATTTTTTTTCTTTAAATAGATACTTAGTAGTCTGTTGTTTTGGGGTTTTTTTGACCTTGAGATCTTCAGATTGGTATGTTGGTGAATACTGCAGAGTGGAAGAACTGTCCTCTGAAGTATGTCCTGTATCCTCTGAACATGAATAAGTCCCATTAGTGTCTTTCTAAAGGTACCCAAGACAGTTGGCTTCTACCATATTATTCAAGTTTTGTTAGGTGAATAAGAAATTTAAATGTTACATCTATATTTTCTCTGCACTTCACTGCTTGATTAATTGATAAAAATCACTAACCTTAACAGATTGTCTTTTTTATGACTACCTGTACATAAAACTCTCTTCCTTGATTTTTGCAGGATCAGTAGCAAATAAATTCGCACAGAGAGATACATAGCACATGTTACTTGGATGTTACCAATGAAATCAACAGAATAATCCATGCCAATAATATTATTATCTGTGTTGGATAGTCTATTTTAAAAAGTTGTCTGAGAAATTAAAATAACTCAATATATTTAACAAGTTAATTAAAAGAATCTCTATTTTGGACTTAATTAGTAATTTCAGAAAAGTTGTAACCTCAGTATTTCATGAGGCCATAAACCAATAAAGATTAGTTGTTACTATTTAAATTAATTTCCTAACAAAACATTAGTTAACATCAATAAAAATGTGGTTTATAATGAAAAATATATGGTATGTGAACAGATTAAATTGTCCAATGTTGGGTAGAACTATGAGCAAGTGAAAAGTTCAGTAGAGTTCCACTGTAAACAGGAAACACAGCCAAGTGCCTGCAGTTAGGCAAAACACAACTCTTTGTGAAGAAGAAAAGGGGTGGGAAAAAGCTGACAAAATCTTTATAAGATATATAGGGTTCCTTCTTCACAAAGAATTGTGTTTTGCCTAACTGCAGGCACTTGGCTATGTCAATTAATTCACCATTCCTTATTAGTTCACTGTTTACAATGTCCAAAACCCTTCTATGAGCAGAATTCTCTGTTTGAACAAGAAGGGCCTGATTTTGGCACACTAGTTATTTGTCAGTCTAATCTTACAGCCTAAATACAAAACATCCTTTTAATGCTAAAAAACAAGAGAGATGCTGTGTCTCTACCTGCTTGGCCTCTATTAAACACATGCTTCATTTATAGAATTCAAGTTGCTGTAAGTATGTTGTCATTAAATACCTGAAGTTATCAATACAGAAAACACTAATTGTGCTCTTAGATTCATGTAAAGTATTTCAGGGTGTGTAGTTAGATATGAATTCATTATTTATTGAAATAGAATTAAGGACTTGGAAATTGCATTGCTATCATCAGTTATAGTACCTCTAAAAGAAATAGATATGACTCTGGAAGTCCAGTCTTCAGCATGAGCTCAAGAGACCTTTTTTATCATACTACATTTAATTAATGCACTATTACATAGTTAACACATTAAATTTTACATCTGTAATTGAAAAATGTCTTTGTAAATATTTAGTGCCTATTTAGAACTTTGACATACGGCAACTAAGTTATCAGAGTATGTCCAGAAGAAAATAATCAAGGTGGCACAGGGTCTCAAGGCCAAGACTTAAGAGGAGTTGCTGATGTCACTTGATTTGTTCAGCTTGGAGAAGTGAAGTCTGAGGGGTGACCTCACAGTTTTCTACAAATTCCCCATGGAGGGCAGCAGAGGGGAAGGTACTGGTCTCCTCTCTCTGGTGACTAAAATCAGGCCTTGAGGAAATGGAATGAAGCTGCACCAGAGGAAATTTAGGAAGATCATTAGGAAAAGGTTCTTCACTGAGAAGGTGGCCCATGCTTCCCAGGGAAGTGGTCACAGCAGCAAGCGTGCCAGACTTCAAGGAACACCTGGGCAATGGCCTTAATTGCATGATTTAGTTTTAGTTAGTCCTGAAACAAGCAGAAGAGTTGGACTTAATCTTCCTTATCGGTCTTTTCCAACTTGGGACATTCTATAATTCTCTGGTAAAAGTCCCTCATACTTAAGAGATTTGAATGAATAGCTTTTTCTGCAGGGGCATTACCAGTAAGACATTGTATTCCAGCTGGATATAACATTATTTTTGTAGATTTCACCATCGTTACTAATCTGTTTTAGTGCCAACATTGGGGGAAAAAAGGTAATAAAACTAATTAATAAATGAAGAACTACTTTATAAGCAGGAATATTCTGTGTCCTGACATCCATAACAGTGGTAGGGGTAGGAACTTAAATGCTTTAGGTGCACTGCAACTTCATTATACTCTTGTGAGTATAACTGCATAACGAATCTTTCTTCAATTTATAAAGCAACTCTCTTAAACTACAATATTCTGATTTATTTGGCACTAGAAAATTTAATGTTCTTAAGAGATAGCACGTTAATTTAGTCTTCTGTAGCAAAATATCATCAACTATGCATTCTTTGTATTTATTTTTATATTTCATCTTGCATGATATATCAAATGCAAACAGGAGTGCAGTGCATGTTCTTCCATTCATTTGCTGCAAATAAACGTTTTATCATCCTTATGTTCATCATTTAATCGTATGAAAGATCAAATATTTGCTGGAAATAAGAATAGTGGGGAAAGTAGGTCAAGATCAGACAATAAGCAGTGAGCTTTGGATTATGCTGACATTTATAGGTGTCCTGATACGTGAGTAGTAGACAACAATATAGTTGTAATTTCTTTATGTAGGTTGTTATGGGCTTAGACCATCTGTCTTTCTAAGCCGTTTCTGGATGTGAGGAGCTAATTAAACATAAAATAGGACTCTATACGAGGGCAATTGACTTAAGAGTTTCGTGGCCAGTGACATTTAAGCAATAAAGAAATTTGTAGGGATACCAAACACAGAATTGAAACATAAGGAATGGCTACTCCTTTTGGTTATCTAAGCATTTACCAAGAATATTAATGTGGCAGTGATTATTCTAATTTTCTAAATTTTAAACACTAAATATTTAATTTTATAAAATTAGACCATAAAATACTAAGCTGCAAATGATCTTTGGGAGTTGGTTTCAAATACTCCACTCCTAAAAAAGAATTCATTTATTTCAAATGTTTGTGTAACTACCTAAACCTCCTGTGTGCTCCTGCTAGCCCTATAACTGGATGATTGTGACTTAGAGACAAATTTAAACATTATTTTCCATCAGTATTCTAGTACCTTCACTTTTCAGAAGTCAGGACACTTCACTTGACTCAATATACCAAGGTAAAACTGTGACAAATGATTTCCCACAATGTGTCAATGTGGTAAATACCGTAGAGGTTTCTGGCTAATGAGAAAATATTAACTAAAAAGAAAAAAGTCCAAAACAACAATAAAGCGAATTCTGGGTATAATCTTACAGAAAATGACTCAAAGAGAGCATGTTTTACATAGTGAATATGATTGCAGAAAATGAAAAATGACAGCATGCTAGCAAGAGCACAAAAAGTTGTCATGAAACAAAAATAAGACTTAAAATATGCTTTCCTGTACGTATTGCAAACTTCTAGCAATTTCAAGCTCACATTGCTATCTGGCTTTATCACGTGTTCTCTGTCACCTTTGTATCTCTTTGTGGGTGGAATTAAATTTGCACTAAGTATGGTGAATATATCTTGTGTCAAATATATTAAAAATGACCAGATTTTAAGAAATTCAGATATTCCCACACTTAAAATATACAGCTACACCTATAGTTAGAGTATTAACTAAGGTGTATTGGAAGTAGTACAGGTTAGAGAAATGTGTGAATGGAATACATATTTGCAGGTAGGAATACTGAACACAGTTTTAGGAAGTCTATTCTTTGTGAAGCATAATGATAGAAGCTACTGTATGTTAAAAAGAGAAGAGACTGAAAGAGAACAACAGAGAAATAAATAAGTGAAGATGGATCATGTAGGAGAACTTCTGCCTTTCTTCATCATAGCATGCCTGAGCTGTATCCTCCACTGTTAATCTCCATTCCTGCAACACATGGAGGTGAATACAGTTCTTTCTCTTAGGTAAAAGCATGAATATGACAGTAAATTCATTATTTTGATTGATTTATTCCCAACGAATAACAAGTGGAAAATAACAGGCAGAATGCAGCTGAGGACAACAGTGGATAGCAGAGAGTTCATATAAGTAATCTCAGTACCTAGTAGAAGCAACAGTCAGATTTGTAAACCTCTACAAGTTAAGAAGATTTTCAAACTGACAGTACTGTTGTCGTCTTATATTTTGCACATATAAGAACTTCAAGAAAATTAAAAAGCCGTGAATATTTTGTCTTTTAATTGAATTACTGTTTTCATACTCTTTCAAGTGGACTTCTCTGAAAATAGTGGCTTTTGAACTCTGCCTAATCCATATTGTTGCTTCTCTTGTCTGGTTACAGTCTTGACAATTGTTCAGTTTCAAATCTTAATTCTTGTCGTACAGCTACATTTGGCTTGTGTCCCTGCTCCTTCCAATTCTGCATCAGTACAGGTGGAGACATTGTTGTGGTGTGACTCTGAGTCGTAAGAGGTCTGCTCTGAAAGGTCTGCAAGCTTTTTCTTCTAGATTAGAAACCTGTGAACTAAATCGAACTGAAGAATTATATCTCTCCAGACAGAAGCTACTAATGGTTTCTATGTAAGCTATTTCTTCTTCTTGAAGAAGAGCTTGAATTCAAAGGAAATAACTGATGATGGTTTGAGTGATATGAACACCTTTTTGGGTTTCCTTCTCAGCAGAAAATAGTAGGCAGGCAAATAATTGCAGTAGCAGATGTGACTTGTGATGTCAGTGCTATTTCTGGCCCACTTAATGGAATAATCCATCAAAGAGAGAGCATAATGACAGACAAGCAATGCATAAGCAAACAAGATTTGTGATGTCAATCCAACTTCTCCTGTGTTGTACCAGGTAAAGGTTACTCTGGCAATGAATGAGTCACTTCTGTCCTGTCATTAGCCAATTCAGTAGCAAAGGCTTGTTGAGTAGCTTCAACCGAAGTATCTAGTCCTGGCTGTCTTCTCAGTTTTTCTGCTCTTTCTCTAGCATAAGCCATAGGTTTTCTTGCATGACATATTCCTCTTCTTAGAAAAGTTTATGTGGTAGTCTAAAACTTGTGAGTAATGCTAGAATAGATTGTTAAAACATTTTTGGGTCAAGTTGTTTCCAGAGAGACATATGTGGATTTTGATTGTTTTTCTTAATTAGATATTGTAACAAACAGCTTTAACTTGTTCATCTGTTACTACAGGGGCTTGTGTTACATGCAATTACTTCTACATCAGTGTCTGGATGTCTGATGAAGACAAAAGCTTCTCCTGTTTTCAGCTTCTGGTTTGTACTTCACGAATATAAGTAAGAGTAACTCTATTTTGTTCATGCATGTTCACTCCATTTTTGCATCAAGTACTAATTCGAGTCTTCACAGCAGGTGCTTGATTCAAAGTCTACTGTATGGAAGTAATACTGGGAGGACTTTGATGAACTCATGTCACGTTACATATTGGCAAGCAACTGAAATTCAAGACCAGAATTTACCATTAAGATCTACAACATGTAGGTGTAAGTGGTTGTGTATTATATCTTTGTTTGATTTTTTCTAAATTAACAGAAGAATTAACGCGCAAGTGATATCTGTCTGTACTTTGGATTTCTATTGGTGAAATCAAGATGTTGTTCTTGATTCTCCATTTCATTGATATTTATTAATATAGCTATTTCTAGTGCAAGATTAATCTCATTCTAAAGACATTCAAAGTAGATCAGATCACATGCTCAGGAAGTTCCCATTTCACTTCTCTGTTTAAAAGGAAAACCCAGGGGGACCAGGCTCAGACACAGACTTATCTACATTGCAGGTATTTGAAGTAAGATAAAGTGAATCTTACCTTTCCACTGAAACCATTCCAGAGAGACCTATAATTTTCATTATTGCCACACTAGGCTAGATTTTCAGCTTCTGGTTACTTATTATCTTTCAGTGAAAACGGCTAATGTCTTACATTAACTTAAATTTTGTTATCACAGGATTTCCACACATCTAAGTGTTCCCTTGGTACCAGGTAAAGGTTACTGTGGCGATGAATGAGTCACTTCTGTCTCGTCATTAGCCTATCCCATAACAAAATCTTGTCACTTATATAGCTGAAATGGAAGCCTGCATTGCAGCAACATGTTCAGTGTCTGGGGACATTGAAACAGTGACCTATTTGAATGCCCTGCTCAGCCATAGTAATATACACCGTGCAGACTTCAGCAGGTATGAATGGCATACCTATCCACGTGCAACTCAATGTCAAAATTAGATTCTGCTCATAACTGACTGCCCAAGTCTAAAAACTGGACATTGTTCCATTCTGATTTAAAAGATTTATTTTTCACTACATGAGAAATAAAGGAAAACTAAGTATATTGCCAAGAAGAAGACAGAAAGGAATAGCAACTTTGGCTTACTGACAGCAAGGTTTAGCCACTGTCTATAGCAATCATTGTAACAACGTAAAATATTCACTCTGACAGCTTATTAATATTTAATGTATAATAATCCAGAGTATTTTCAGACTTCAAACTAGTGGTCACAGTCGTCTTGCATACACAGCTGAGCTAGGCATGTGATTTCCTTATACTTTCTCTTTACCTCATAATGAAAAAATAGAAAATACAGATGGAAACTTCTGTCTTAGATGGAAATTCCCTTCAGTTTAGTGTTTTCTCATTATTATAGTAGGTAACTAGGTCCCCTTCCATGATATTTCATGTAAAAATCTATGTTCATAGGATACATCTGCATTAACAATTTAAAATCTTTCCTTCAGCCGGAACCTATTGCACACAACAGACTAGAGATAAAATATTTACTCTCAGGATCCTGTGTTTCACCATGAACATAACAGCCATTCACAGTGTGCCGTTTTCCCATTTGTTTGCTATGAGATTTTGGGTCATCCCTCCACAGAAAAGAAGAAATAATTCAAACATTGTCTGTATTAGAGCTTAGCCATAGCTGATGAGTCTAAATGTTTGTTTGAAATTGCAAGACAGAGAAAGCAAACTAATATCTTCGCAAAAGACTTTCTTACCGATTACTTAACAGAGAAGTTTTGAGCACTTGTCACCTAGTATTTACAAGCACTTTCCTGGCACGATGAAGGAAGGACCTACCTGAATGCTCTGACAGCATTTCATGTGGGTATGAGCAGTTGCATGCCAAAAAAAAAACACCCCTCAAAGCAAAAAAACCCATACCGACAGCAGTTGTCAAACACTATGTATTGACCATTGCTTATTTATTTGGGTAGTGGCTATGAATAATAAAGAAGTTCAGACTTTTGTTTGTTTGTTTTTTGCTCTCACAAAACTCCTGGTCTTTTCATTGCTTTTCTGTGGCCTCACCATTTAATATTAAATGCTGAAGATGTGACTTATTTTTCAGGTTCCCTGCTTGCCCACTGGCTGTATGTGTATTTGCTCGCAAGTCAGAGGAAACACCTGGTTACTCTCATTTTACACTAACTGCTACCCACTTGGGTGTGCTGCACTCTTTTTTCTGGAACAAGTTTTCATTTCCTTTGTATATATCAGAGAAAGGGGCTAGTTTGTACCCAGAATTTTCCCAGCCAGGTTGCCGATAATATGTACATCCAATCAGAAAATTCAAAATCAGTTTGCTACCCCTGATTTAAGCATAAGGTTTTGATGCCATGTATAGTCACTAACTCTTTGGCAGTTATATGCTGATTTCTACAACATCTCTGCATGTCGGTTATCCTTAGTTAAAGTAACATTGTTCATCATGTGAATCTGTACTGTTTAGATAAGCTTGGCCAGATTGGTGTCAGTTTTGTAGTAGAAGCCTAGAAAAAAAGAACACAGAAATATTTGTGCTTTTTTTTTTTTAAATTGACACAGCTTCAAATACTTAAATAAGAGGAATAGGAGCAGTCTGAAAAATGTCCGTTCATAACGTTCCTCCTCCCAGCTGAATGATCTGGAGATCAGACGGCTATGCCGACATTCACAAGACATTTACCTACATAGCTCCATCAGGACTTGGAAGCAATATCTTTGCAAGTAAATTCAGTCTGCCCAAAGACATCCCCAAGCATGGAGCCAACAGGATGAATGGCCTGAAAGCATATTTGCAAACCATTTCAGCCTTGGAAAGAGAGTCACTGCGTGCAAGTTTTGCTGCTTGCACTGGGTATTGTGTGCTAAGACTCAAATACACCAGGAAATTATTCAGGATGATTACAGTCAAGATAAATAAAAACTCTGCCTGGGACTACACTAAGATATGCATATATTTTAAATTATATAGATGAATGCTCCCAAATATTGTTTAGTATACTACTGCAGACATACTTAGTCGGTTCTGTACACATCAAGGAGCAGATAAGAACGTTCTTCTCATTAAAGTGTGTGCAACTTCCAGGACTGATTAATACACTAACATATTAACATCTTATTAGAAGATCATAACCTATTCCTTTGGTGCCTCTGATTCATAAAAGTGAAATAATACCCCTCTTTCTCAGATTATACAATCATTGACAAGGAACTTGGGAGTTTTCAGGCAGGAAATGCTTGGTCCTGCTGTAGAACTTTAGATTGTATTTATTTGTGTTAAGTAAATAGACTTATTTTCCCATCCCATAAAATCTTTAGAGTTAAAGAGTTTTTAACTCCTCTAAAAAGTTCATGACATAAAAAATACTGATTTTAAATTTTAAATCATATAAGAATTTTAAATCCAGAAAATATTGTAAAGGATTAAGCTAACTTCAGTAATTTATTTGAATTTGTTCATTTCCTTTTTGCTTTTTTATTATTTAATCCTTTATTTCTGAACTTTAAAACTTCAACCTTGTTTTAAGTACTAAATGGCACATTTGAATATCTTCACAGTGCTCTTTTGTCAAAAGAGAATGGAAATGATATTTAGAGCTAAATTCAATGCATTTTCCTCAGATCAATAGATAGTAATAAACTTATATGGAATACAAATGTTTTGGTGGCATTCAGTCATTTGCGATGAATATTCATATTACTTAACATTTCTTTTTACTCTACTTTTCAGAAAAAGAAGGGCTTGTTACAATGAAAACTCACATGTAATTGATTTATCCTTCCTCAGTGCACCCAATGTCAAACCTGCTAGGCAATGAAGTGAGCGGGCATTGGTTGTTTGTTGAAAGAATAACACCTTTTCTCTAAAAGAGTGACCTTTTTTTTGCTTAAACCTTCCTTTATCTGCCCTAACGCCAGTTATTGCACAAGTTTGGAATTAATTTCCACAGAACATCAGCGAAAAGATAGTCTCAACCTCTGCTTCATTATGCCACTTTCCTATCGTCTCTAAATTACGCTACCTTTTAGTAGCATGTTCCAAGTTTTAGAGCTTTTGATATTTTGTGAAATGAAAATATTGCGTAAGAGATACAATACTTCCAAGCTTACAGATAGCCTAAAAATATCAGGATATTGCAAGCAAGTTTCTGTGTGAATAGTCAGGGAAAAAAACTCAAGAAATATCTTTGCATTACACAAGCAATTCAATTATGTTGTTCATTGACTTTAAATGGATTACTGCCAAGATGTGGTAAATAGAAACTACATAAAGAATTTATATTTTATTTAAATGTCAGATACTTAATTTACTTTCTCATTATGCATTAAAGTAATGATCATCCTGTTTATTAGCGTTAAATATTTCATGGCCTTCACAACACTGTATAACTTACAATAAATGAATAGAGGTCATTACATTACCCATTTTGTAAGATTGTATCAGCAGCTGTACACATGGAAAGTAAGCAGGAGAAAAATCATCATGGGAAAAAGAAACATGAATGGTAAAAGGTGTTTGAGGAATCAGTGTGTTATATCTCAGTTGTTCAACAACAAAAAAAAAAAGCCAAAATAAAATAAACATTGCACCATAATTATTATGACATATATTAATAGAACTTTCATCTGGAAATATCCTAAAGCAATTTACAAGTGGATTTTCAACTTATATGGAGAATAAAAAAAAAAAAAACATTAAAATTGTTAGCAAATTACAGAGAACTGTGTCATGAAATGTAGTTGAAGTTTAAATAGAAAAGAACAACAGTTTAGGAAAACACACTGATCTGTAATGTAATATCACAAAGAAATATATTCAGAAATTTTAAAATAATGTTCTAATCTAAATTAAGATTGAAAAGAAACAATGAGTGTAGAGAGCTAATATGCAAGATATTTTTAGCATGCTACTGAATTGTAAAGACCTAAATTTTCCAAATCAGTTCTTTAAACTAGTCCAATTTAGACATTAAAAAACCCAATTAAGTTAACCAAAAGAACCCCAAATCCTTTAAAAAATTATGTTGACTCTCCTAGTGAAAGACAAAACCCCTCTCTATACAGAAACACCAGAGATAAACCTGCTTCTGCAAACCCCTAGAGTCAAGATTAGCTTTTGAACATTCTTGTGAAACATATGCTGAAGTAGTAATGGTCTATAGTAACAGACTAAATTTTGCACATAACTGAGAGATAAACAAGTCTTAGTGACAATAATGGATATTTATATGTAATGAGTTAGAAAAAGATATTGAGGTATACATGCTGATTTCCTGGAATGCCTTTCTTTGCCTCAGTGCACTAGAGAACTTGCTATAGCACTGCAACCATTTAAACTGGAAGGGATCTCATATGTCATTGAATCTAATTTCTTATTGCTGCATCTTATATGCTCTTTTTGCAAGCTCATTCCAAGGCTGGTTTTAGAATAGACATATTTACCTCCAGTATTTCTGTCTCTCATACACGGATGATACTGTCGTGGAGAACCAGGAAAGAAGAAAGTCTCAAATGCAGTTCTTTCAATGGCCATGAAAATCCAGGATTACACCCATATAGGAAATATTGCTTATAACCTCTCCCCTACAGAAAATACTTTCAATGACAAGACTGAAAATTGATAACAAGATTTATGTCCGACAAGAACTGTTTTGGTCTTTTGTCACAGAGGACAGAGGGGCAGGTTAAAGAGTTCAGTGGTCATTACCATAGAGAGAAATAAACATATGCCAGATCCTTTCTCACAAGATATGAGCTGAACTTCAAGACAACTCAATGACTCTGGAAGATCCCTCCCCTCAACTGTGCATTTTGTCCATTCTCCTACAATGAGGAGTGTAAATCACTTTATCACCAAAGGGAGTGGCAGGAAGATGTGCCAGAGGAGTTTTAGGTTGGATATGAGGGAAAGTTTCTTCACCCAGGGGGTGGTGGAGCATTGGAGCAGCTCCCAGGAGGTGGTCACGGCGCTGAGCCTGGCAGTGTTCTGGGGGCATTTGGCCAGTGCCAAACCCATGGTATGAGTGTTCGGTTGTCCTGTGCCAGGATGGAGGTTGCGTCTGGTGATCCTTGTGGGTCCCTCCCAACTCAACACACTCTATGACTCTATGATTCTGTGATCTGCTGTCTCTCTGCTCTCAGTTCCACGTAGACCTCACTCATCTCCACTTCTTCTCCACTAACCTGTCAGGGAAGAACTCCACGACTGTGATAGCTTTCAAAATGGGAATTAACAATACCCTCTCAAATTGATCATGATATGTCAAAAAGCTCAAATAATGGAGATACTTCAAGAATTTCCTAGAAGAGCAGCAGCAGAAGAGGACTAATCTGAATGAGTATTAGAAATGCAAAGGAAATTGGCACCCAATTTGATGAAGTGTTTTGTTCTTTTCAGTGTTGTGTAGGTGAAATAGAGTAATAAGCAATAGCAGAGCCTCTTGGTATCAAGTCCCCAAACATTCTTTTATCTCTGCCTCACTGAGACTTTGGAAACAACGAAGTTGTACACCCTAACTTGTTTCTGCTTTGCATATCTGTAGGATGTGTGGGAGAAATAAAAAAGAAATCCAGAAAAAAAACAAAACCAAACTTTCAGGAGCCACAATACAGCAAATATATCATGCTTCTAGCTAGCTGTGCAAGAAAAAGATGTACTATAACTCTGGATAGAGACTTAAGACTTTGGTTGTATCCAAGGTGAGTTAAGCATGGCATAGCTGCTTGAGATAGAAAGTAATTGGCTTTTAAAATCTAATAATATGTGGTAAAGATTCTTTCTATGGAAAATATCATATGAGCAGCTGATTATTTGCTGATGTAAGAAGGAATTCGTGTAGACCTGTATGGGTTACTGAATGTGAATTAAGACTACACAGTCAACTTCATTTGTACTCCAGATCTTTTCAAAAATCATTTATGTGATACTTGATACAAATCCACTGAATGACCAACTAAAATGCCAAATATATTTTCATTAGGCCTTTTGCATTCTGAAAATTACATTTTTTCTTAATTTTGTAAATTTTCTTGCTCCTTCCCCCCCACCCAAGAAATCTTATTTGTTCTTATTTTGAAAGCAGTGCAACAAACTTTTGTACTACAGCCCACACTGAGAAGTCAAGGTTTGATTTCAAGCATTGCCTTTTGCCTCCTGCAAGGATGTGATGAAGTGGGATTCTTCTGGATGAAAGCTGTCATGTAAACACCTACTGAGTTTTGTCTCCCGTAGCAGATGAAATGCATCATACTTTAGATTATAAAAGGACTCTGGATAACCATCCCACTACCTGTGCTGCAGTTACGGGAGTTAGCCATCTGTGAATTTACTCGATTTCACATACATATTTCATTTCACACCCTGCAGTCTCTGTGCTGCTGCACAGACAGGGAAGTACAGACAGCTCATTTCAGATTTTTTAGAGCATGAGTTTCATGGGCTACTTGAGCTGTCCTTGCTGCATGGAATTTGTTCGCTGTCTGTAAAACAGGGGCAGTCTCATCTCTTTGGACAGTAATTCTCTTCCTATGCACCATGGTCCCTTGGTACTATTTTAAATATCAATTACAAATTATGCAACACAAATAAATTAACTATAAAATAATGTGATAGATAGTTTTCATTCTGAATGCTGCAGTGCTTTCATGTCAGCTAAAGCAAGTTTGCGGTTTGTTTGGGTTGTTTTTTCATTTCTTACACTGCTGACTGTATCTGTATTCTAGGTATCTTCATCCCAGTAAACTAAATTAATGCATTTTACTAGACTTGGTCTCTATTAACTCTGTTTCTTATGCACCTTTCCCTTAGAAAGGTTTCATAAGTACCTTAAGTTATCTTTCTTTGAAATTGAGTGGCAAGTAAATTTTTGCCTAGGTGGTGACCAGAAGCTTGAAAATGGTGATAATTTCACACAGGAAAACTTTTCAGCTCAGTGTTTGGATGCCATCAGACGTTTCTAGCTGTCACTTATGGCTTTCTACTGATGTGTTTAATGCACTGGAATATCAGTGCCTTGCAAAACAATTAAGGTTAACAAACAGGATCAGAAACACATGTTCTGCAGGCATAAAATATTAATGGTTGTCTGCTTTTTCTCCCTTTCCAATTTTAAGGTAAGGTCAAATCTTTGAAAAAAAAAGATAAAAGCAATGACAAGAAGGGCTGTAAAAGAAAAAGAGATTTTATTTGGTTTAATTATAAGTGGAACGTGGCAGGTTATAAATAGCACAGTATTAAACTTTGACACTGGAAACAAGGTAAATAAATCACACAGTTCCGCCCTCCCCCCACCTAATTCAAGCAGGGCTTAATGGCTAACTACAAGAGTGCATAAAATAAGCATATCTGTTAAAAATAGAGAGCAGCTTGCTATACAGTGTCATCAGCAAAGCAGACACCTGGCTTTCCCTCTCCACCAGCATGTTCCTGCCAAAAGTTATGAATGGCTGTTTGCAACTACCTGCTGTAAACAGCCTGGGACAAATTAACTCTTAATTGGTTTTCACTTACACTCTAACATTATAAAATAAGAAAAACAACTTTTACCTGACTAGCTAGCATGTTTCTTCTTTACAAGTTTGTTATCAGTCTGAAACCAGCTTTGCTATTCTAAAAGCAGACATTTTCTCTCTTTGTAATTTGTTTTTGACGCAGTAAATTCCTTCTTTCTCATAGATTATAAATGCATAACAACAAAAGAGAAAGTTATTTTATAAAATGACCTATTTCAATTAGTTCTGTCTTTGCCTTTTAAAAGTTTCAAAGCCACTGAGTATGACTTTAGGAAACAGGAGACGCATTCAATCTGCCCAGCATAAACAAATTCTTTCTGATTGTTTGTCTGGCCTCTATGAGCAGATCATGATGTTCAGTGTGTGCTACACATTCACATTTGCATACTGCCGTGGAAGACTGTCTCTTTTAAGTTTTCAGAAGACTAAAGGGTGGAGATTGCTTTACGTGTCGTTAGCATAGCCAGTTCATCCTGCTGCCAGATCGTATTGTCTTGATGCTGGCCAGTTGCCTCTTCATTGTCATCTGAAATCTCTTCTTCTCATATTTCTCAGGATATGTTTCAGAGTCTGATTTGCAGTGCAGAGGAGAAAGCTGGCTGTCGCAGACTGTCTCCCAAGAATCGGCCAGCCTGGTCTTAAAAGGAGTAGCTGAAGGTTTTGTATACTCAATGGTCTGTTGAATTTCTCTGAAAGGGCTGGATGAGCTCCTTACAAGAGATGAGGTCTTCTTCCTTTGGGACAACAGGATTTTAAGCTCTTCAGAGTCATGCTGAAAAAAGAGAGACTCTTTTCTCCTGGTATTGGGACTCTCACCCAGTGTGAGAAACCCATAGGGAGTGGTAACTTTCGAGAGGTGCGGCAAAGAGAGGGCAGCTCTAGTTGCTGGATCAGAATGATGTGCAGCTCTCTCCAAGTCTCCAGGGAAAATCATTCGATCTGTAAAGCACAGGGTTTGTCTTCTGTCCAGACTCTCTCTTCTGGACAATGCATCTTTCCTGAGGTATGATTCAGATTTGCTTCTCTTTGTTCTGCACTTTTGACCAACTTCATCAGAGAGTCCTCTCTCAGGAGAATTCTCTCCTGTGTCTTCCTCTGGCTCCTGTTGAAAAGAAATATGCTCAATGTCCAGAGAAGGGATGAAAAATTTAGGGATGCGATCAGGAGTCATGACAATATTGAAAATGTCCTTTTTCTGAGCAACTTTATCTTCAGGAGGTGGCTTGCTGATTTTGAAATTTGTCCACGTTAGCAAGCTTTCTATAGCACTTCTTATGGAGAGCTGGGATGTACCACCGGGCACCATTATTTCAGCCAGCAGCACTTTCTCAAAAAATGCGATGCTGTCTGCTGATTGAATTCTCACAGCACTGATTGCAGAAGGGGAACTCATTCCTGCTTATAAAACAAAGCGAATGACGTCATCTAATAGCTAGATGTCATTGGCATGGTAACCAAAGATAAGAAGGCTTTTACACTCCTACTTATATACTTACAGTCTGATTCATGCTGCATCATTACCTTAAATAAGCTTAAACATTTGATTTAATTATTTGTAAATGTCAGGTTTGGTGCTAGTGCCCTAACTATTTTCAGAAAAATAATGGCTAAAACATACCTGTAACTTTCAGACTATTTGGATTGTGTTATCTGTGCTGTTGCAAAAAAGGTAATTAAGGTTTTCTTTTTTGTTTTGAAAGGCTGTGTCACTAAATGAATTATGTGCAAGTAGTTCTAAAAAGCATAGTTCATTTATGATTCCTTAGTTTAGCTTTCAGTAAATCATATTATTTGGTGTATTTCACAATTAAAATTATGAGAGGAGAGCGTATGATCAAAGTGTTCAAACAATTATTAGATCAGTATATAGAAATGCATCCCAAGGGGTCTCAAACCACTTCGTCTTTCACTGATACTGTACATACATACTATGTAATGAGGAAAAAAAACCCCACATCTCTTCAGATTGTACTCACGTTAAGTATCTGTGCTTAAAGGGGTGGACGTTTGCTCAGGTACATAGAGCAGCTTGCAATTGCTGTATGAATTTCTGCTGATAATTGGTTTACCCTTAGGCTTCTGGTGAGAGCTTCCTCACAGCACACTGGCCTCCTCTCACTGATACAATTTGCAGCCAGCAAACAGCAAGGCTGACCAGCATGACAGTGGCTTCCCATCAGTATCAGACCATATAGTCCTTTGATCAACTGCGCTAATATCCTTTCTTCCACACTACTAAGCTCCTTTCCTATTTTGGCACAAGCCACTAATTGACCTTTGTCTCATCTCACATATTTGATTTCTACAAAAGACATGGGGAACATAAAGAAACAGATGAACATAACCTCTTTGCTTTCACCTCTTCTGCATGGGCAGCTCTAGGTTTGCTTTTTGCTTATTTGCAATGAAAGCTTAGCTTTGGTGACACTGAGGACTGTTACAGGGCACTTTGAAAGCATAAAGCAAGCTTCCCTGTGTTGCCATATAAGTGCCACAAAGTGTGCTATTACATTAAATTTTATTTTATTTTTACACATTCCCATTTTACTCTGTCAATGTTACCACAATTCATATTTCTCTTTTGCTGTGTTTTGATGCTGGAAGTTCACTCCTTATAATTCAACCACAGGTGTTAAGCTATTCAGGAAGGTTTTGACTTCCCTATATTCAGTTGTCCATTCATTTCTCTATGGTTTTCACTACAGATTTGGGTGCTATTGGGTCCAGATACCTGTCAGCATTTCAGTGCAGTGATTATCATTTTTGGTATCTTGAAGACAAAAAATGACAGTGAAAATCTTTTCTTGGCATTTTGGGCAGATGTGGACACTCTGTATTAAAATCCTGTCAATTAAGTAGTTATTGTCTAAGTATGACCAGTCTCCATGTGCAGAAGAGCTTCTATGGGCACAAAATATTTGCAGAATTGGTAGGAAGAGTTATTTTTAATTTAGAGTTATATTATCATAGTATCATTGTACAGTTAGGGTTGGAAGGGACCTTAAAGATCACCCAGTTCCAAGCCCCTTGCCACAGGCAGGGACATCCCACTGGATCAGGCTGCCCGAAGCCCCATCCAACCTGGCCCTGAACACCTCCAGGGATGGAGCATGCACAACCTCCCTGGGCAACATGTGCCGGTGTCTCACCACTCTCACGGTGAAGAAATTCTTCCTAATGGCCAGTCTAAATCTGCCCTTCTCCAGTTAATGCTCGTTTGCCCTGGTTTTATACCCACAATCCTTTATGAGTAGTCCCTCTCCAGCTTTCCTGCAGCCCCCTTCATGCACTGGAATGTCACTATAAGATCTCCTCAGAGCCTTCTCCTCTCCAGGCTGAACAGGCCAAACTCTTTCAGCCTGTTCTCATACGGAAGGTTCTCCAGCCCTCCGATCACCTTTGTAACCTCCTCTGGACCCATTCTAACAGGTCCAAATCCTTCTTACACTGAGGATTCCCGAACTGGACACAGTATTCTGGAGGAGGTCTCACAAGAGAAGAAAAGAGGGGCAGAATCACTTCCCTTGCCCTGCTGGCCACGCTTCTAATGGTGTAGCCCAGGACACTGTTGGCATTCTGGGCTGCGAGCGCACATTGCCGGCTCATGTCGAGCTTCTCATAGACCGCACCACCAAGTCCTTCTCTGCAGGGCTGCTCTCAATCACGTCATCCCCTACTGTGTACTGGAAATGGGGATTTCCCCAACCCAGGTGCAGGACCTTACTCTTGGCCTTGTTAAACCTCATGAGGTTCTCACAGGTCCACTTCTCCAGGTCCTGTCCAGGTCCCTCTGGATGGCATCCCATTCTTCCAGTGTGGCAACTGCACCACTCAGCTTGGTGTCATCCACAAGCTTGCTGAGGCTGCACTCAATCTTGCTGTCAATATCATTGATAAAGATATTAAACAGCACCGGTTCCAGTTCGGACCCGTGAGGGACACCACTTGTCATGGATCTCCATCTGGACTTCGAGCCATTGACCACTACTCTTTGAATACCACCATCCAACCATTTTCTTATCCACTGTACCGTCCACCTATCAAATCCATATCTCTCCAATATAGAGGGAAGGATGTTGTGGGGGGCTGTGTCAAAGGCTTTACACAAGTCTGGATAGATCACATCTCTTGGTTTACCCGTGTCTACTGCTGCAGTTACCCCATCACAGTAAGCCACCAAGTTGCTCAGACAGGACTTGGCCCTGGTGAAGCCATGCTGACTGCCATTAATCACCTCCCTGCCCTCCATGTGCTTTAGCACAGCTTCTAGGAGCATCTGTTCCATGATCTTCCCGGGCACAGAGGTGAGGCTGGCAGGTCAGTAGCTCTCAGGGTCGTCTTTTCTACCCTTCTTAAAAATGGACACAAGGTTACACTTCTGATCCTCCTCTACTGTGGGGACCATCTTACTGTCCCATGATCCAGGATGGGCATGGAGAGCAGTTATTAGTCAAGACTGAGGCAAAAGAGTTTTACCTCAGCCTTTTCTTCATCTCTTGATACATGATCCCCATTTCCAGTCATCAGTGGGGTTACGTTCTCATTGATCTTCCTCTTTTGATTGGTGAACCTGTAGAAGCCCTTCTTGTTAGTCTTTGCTTCCTTGCCAAGTTCTACTCCAGCTGTTCCTTGGCCTTCCTGACTTCACCCCTACACAACCGGGCAGCATCTCTATACATGTCCCAGGTTCCCTGTCCCTGCTTGCACTGCCTGTGCAGTTCCTTCTTTTATTAGTTTAACCAGCAAGTCTTGACTCAGCCATGCCAGTCTGTTCTCTTTTCTGCCTGATTTTCTACATACAGGGAGTTGCTTGTTTCTGACTTGGAAAAGTCATCAATATTTAACAAATAGTGCAGTGGAAACAAAAGCAAAGCGTCTTGAAATCACTCATAAAAGGGGGCATGTCCAGTTTTGTTCTGTTTCTTTACCTAAAAAAAAAAAAAAGTGCTTGAAGAAGCATTAATTTCCTCAGGGCACTGCCATCTCACAAACACTTTCTGATTTACAAAGTATGATTGCTTTTCTAGCTGGAAAATCTAGAAAATGCAATCCCCTTAACTGAATCACACAATACAGACAGGGAAAATTCACAAATTTGCAAGTCCTTTGAGAATTCAGCAGTGTGAGGTTCACTGGTCTCTGATATGACTCTTTTACAAGTTTTAATAGATACAAGTTAGAAAAAAATAGAATATGTAACATTACTGTCACAAGGATTCCCTTTTGTTATTTACACATTACATGTTCTGGTTTCATTCACAGGTTGAGAAAAAAATATATACTCCCTCTTTTACACTCTGTCTGAACTTTGTTTATGCAAAAATTTACTTTAGATCTTCAAGGAAAACACAAATGAAGATAATTTGGTATATCCAATAATGGAATACAGAAGGTAGTTCCCTAATGTTTTGACTATATTTGGTCCTGGATAAGCCTTATTTTGTTTTACAAAACTAGTAAAAAGTACTGTAGAAGATGTTGGCTTGGTCCAAAAAGTCCTAATTCTTTGAGTTGTTTTTGATCACAACCATGCAGTCTGTCATGAAAAAAAAATCTACCTTCAAATGCTTATTCTTATATTCGCTAGGAAACCTTTACTACTGTTCTACAGAATAACAGCTTTGAGGAAGGTTACCTAACTGGATTTCCCCCTCCCAAGAGGCTGGAGCAGCTCTTCCTCCAAGAAATTTCAAAGAGAGCAAAACCAAAATCATTTGGAAAACATGATGGCAGAATTGGTTTTATGTTATTAGGTAGAACAAAGATTTTAAATTAAGTCCTTTGTACACAGCACAAAGATGAATTTTGCTTTGTACACTTTGACTTAGAGAGTGGGATTCAAGATTTTTTCCTCAAGTTTTTACTCTCTTTGGAAGCTTGCCTCCCAAAGACACCCAAGTATGTATTCTGTTTTTCTTCACATTTTTAATCACAATGGAGTTAAATTTGATAGCTCACACATAAAAATGGTCACATACTACAACAAGAGAGAAAAAAAAATGAGATCAACCCTATAGCATGGGAATCAAGAGGAAAAGGAAATACAAAGAAGTGGTTATAGAACATGTTTTAACTTGTCACAGTGAGACAAAGCTCAGATCAATTGCGTCACTCAGTGTAAGTGGACGAGTGCTCACATAGAGAGGTTTTCTTAACCTTGGTCAGAAAACACCAGTATGCAAGAAAGAACAGCAACTTAACATCGAGTTTCTTGTGAAACTGAAGAATCCACGATGGAAACTTTTCAGCTTCTGACCGATGTTTATTGTAAAGATAACCCGAAGATCAGCTCAAATGAACTCACTTTTTAGTGATAGAATATACAAGAGAAAAATCGATAGAGATTTTCAACAATCTTCCAAAAAGTGATCTGCAGGATTGCTTTGAATGTTCGCAGTATCATGTACAACTGTGTGACTATGAAGAGGAGGGTTGTTTTGAAGGTGATCATACTTGATTTTCTTAATTTGTTAAATAAAGGGTCACAGGCACTGTCTTGGTGGGGTTTTTTTGTGTTGGACCTTGTATATAAACTTAAGACTTACATACATTTGTACATCTATACACATATCGACATATTCTTACACATATACGTGTATTTATGTGTACATACATATGTACGTATGAGCTTTATACATGCATATATGCATACAACTGTTTATATATATATTTTTTCATGTGCATATACATGTAATCTCAGTGCACTTTCCTGATAGTAACCAAACTATCCTCGCCAGAATAACTTCTGAAACAGTAAATACTGGAAGATATATTCCTAGGCCATTTATTTTAAGGCTGTCAAAAACATAATTTGTGACATTAAAAAAGAAAAGAAATTTGATTTTGTCTTCAGAATTTCATGCATAAATATAGACAAATGCTTCTTTTTTATTCTCTATTATTTTTCCTCGATCTAAGAAAAATGTCCAAATGTGTTCTTTTTGCTTCAGGCAAAATAGGATTTTAACTACAAACAACAGCAACCAGCAGAAAGATCCAGTGTCTTTACTAGCAAGACCTGCTACACAAAAACAGTATGAAATAAGATAAGTGGCAGTATCCTGGGGGGAAATTTAAGGTATAAACAACTTAAATACCCTTTGCATTTTGAAGTTCAAGTAGAACATTTTCTTCCTCTCACTCCCATTATAATCTCACTAAACAACATTACTCATCTCTTTTTTTTACTTTTTCTACTAATGGAATCAGCGGCTTTTCAGTGATTTCTTCACCCAGGCTTAAAAGCAAAAGTAGACATTTGAATGTCTTATACAATATTTTCTCTAAATAGCTCAGCTATTAAAAGGTAATTTTGTAAGCTGTCTATAGAATAAGATTCTCACCTCTGGAAATTGGACACAGCTAGAAACACAGTTCTACTTTTCATTTTTCCTGCAGAGAGTGCATATTTCTGGTGTCTATGAATACACAAATGCTTTGTACTTACACTGAGCTTTTCATCTTTGATGCACACCAAGAACATTAACTAATTAATCTTCACAACCCCCCTGAGGGGTAAGTAAGCATTATCCCTGTGATGTTTGCTGTGCATACAATAAGGAGAGAAAAATGGAAATTGCTAGTGCTCTTGTGGAAAAAAAGAGATGAAGAAACAGCAGTTTTCTGGTATGCAGAATTATCCAATTGCAAGGAACTTCTGCCTTTGGCTGGCTTTTTGTTTGGTTTTGGCTCATAAATGCATTTTGTTCCCAGCCATGCCTTCAAAAAAAAGTCCTACAATTTAGGCATATATTTTCTGACTAAATGCCGCAGGGAAGAAGAATATACAGCAGTCCTTTGCAATGGATTTTAGCTAGGTACTAGAGCTGTGAACAGCTCAGATGTTACTTTTCTTCTTTTAATATTAATGCTTGTTCCCCATTGGAGGTTATCCCCATTTTTCAGGACATTACTGGGGTTTAGACTCTTCCAACTGTCTACTGTTTTTTCATTCACATGAAGGTGTCTGGGTTACAACCACAACCCACCCTCAATGTCCAGGCCTCTTTGCTTTGAGATGGAGCAAGTGTAGCACTGCTTATTGACAACACTTGTTTTGCTTAATGAGCAAATGAGACAGAAGTCCTTTGTCTTCAGTTAATGACAGCTGCTGCTCATTGGATATCTTTGGGCTGGATTCACTTGCCCAGCGCTAGGAATTTACCTGAGGATGAATTAGGTCACTGTCTTGTCATTTGGATATCGGGTATTACTATCACCTTTGAAGATAGTTTCCTCCTTCTGCTAACCATAGAGAACCAGTTAGTGAGAAAGCACCCAACCTGGTCTATCATCAAAGTAGTTGGGAATGAATCAGGGCCTTTAACTGAAATTTCCAAGCCATATGTTGCATTTACGTATCTCACAGCTTCCTACTCTGAAGGGACTTCATTCAAGCTGGGGTTACTACTTATTGTAAATGTTACATAATATAAATATTACATAAGTAATTAAAAGCATCACAAAAGAACTTTTCTGGTAAAACTTAAATACACAATTCTACCCAAAATCTATCAGCTCAACTAATTTCACAGAACTCATCCCAGAATATGTGGATAGCAAGTGAAAAAATCTGGCTAATAGCCATTTCTCCGGACTAATTCATAAGTACTTGAAATTGAGAATATACAGACTGACATTGCAGAGTAGTGCAAATGAATTAGATTCTTTTATTTTCTAACAGGTAAATCTGAAAACTGCAGAATAACATTAAGTAACACCAAATGTAAATGTTGAACTCCACACTCCTGCAACTGAAAACCTGGTCTCATGGTTTATGTCATTACAACAGTGAGCATCACCAGTATAATAAGGCTTCAGCTTGCATAATAAACTTTTAGGCCTGTTGTTTGACAGAGGAAAATATTAATAATATGGGTAGATAAGTAGTCAATGCAGGACTTGGATTAAGTGCTAGAGAAATTCTTTCCTCCTGCAGTTAACAGCTCACGCAAAAGAACCAAAGCTGTGCAAAGATGTTATTTCAAAAGCCTTTGCTTTGTTGCTCTCAGTAGTTTTCCGTCATTTCCAATTGCCTATATAATAAAAAGGAGAAAACAGACAGTAGCTTTCCTAAATTATTCATTTCAGTCCTAGAAAATGACTCTCAAGATTTCATTGCTTCTGTTTTGTGCTGTTAATAATTCAGAGCTGCTAGAGGAGCAATGCTTGCCAGTTTAGTGCTTATCATTCCTTTCCTTACCAATATTACCCTTCTCAGTCTTGTCCTGATAGCTCATACGATCTGAACCTCAGCCTTCTCATGAACTCACCAACAGAAGTAAGCTGGAATAGACTGCATCTCTCAGAGCTGAATTTAAGTGTTCGCTTACATCCTTTTGGCTTCTGCAGCCAGAGTGCTCTACTGTTTCCAAATATCTTGGAAAATAAATAAATACTACCCTCTGGTGTTTTCCATTTGTAAATATTGTTACGGTATCCACACTTACACAAAAAAGAAAAGGTGTTTATTTGATTTCATTGCTAAATGCTAAAGGATTCATGTACTGCTGAGAATCACTGTTATTCATTCAGTCTTGGAATAGTGAAAAGAGCAAAGAAACATAAAAAGGAAGCCTGAACTGCAACTTAATGAGTACAAAGCATCTTAAACTCACACCAAAAAAAGTAATAAATGCAATCATATTTCTAAACCCTACTTTCAAATGTTATATGTGAGTAGTATATTAATGCTGACATATTCAATACATACTGTGATACTTCCACTGGTCACAGATATTAAAGGAATATTCGTATACTCTGATGTGTAGTGTAACACGTAGCAGAGACTAAGTCAGTATTGAAAAAAAAGAAAATCTCAGCTCTCTTAACACCACCCCATATAAAAGCTGCAAGGATTACTGAAAAAAAGTCCTCAAACAGTACTTAACCAACAGCTAGGTAATAAAATCTGTATGTCAAACCACACCCTGATGTGTTCCTGTAAAGAGAATAAATGCTTTTTATTTCCGTAAACACAGGCACACACATGTACAAGAGTACATGGTCATGTTGAAATGATGACATTTACTTGAGTGACAGTACAGGTAGTTCTGAACTCATCAACAGGTACAGTTGAGCAGGACCCCCTTTGGGTCCCATCCAGTCCCATTTCTCACACGTAATGCTACCTCAGTTTTAACAATGTGCATCTGATCTAAAGAACTTCTTTCTGCAAGGTATATGGAGTCTTCAACTATAGACTGATAAATGAAATATCTTCTATATTCTCCTGCAAACAATTCCAGTTTTTTTATTCTATCATGATGAGGAATATATATTTTTTTTCCTTTTTAGTGGATGTGGTCTTAGCTTTCCATCTTTTGAACTACCCCTTTTTGTGAGCATAATCATCAATGAAGGGTCTGTCCCGAGAATCTCTTGTCATTTGTCATAGTAGGTATTTAACAGAATTAACATGTGACTTTGATTTTCGATCATCACATTGGACTCACAGAGGGAAAAAACTGAAATTAAGAATGTAAAATAAAACTAATTAAAGCAGCCTATCTTAATCAATGTGTCAAAAATTTCACATATGTACAAATATTTTTTCTCTCTCTCCACTGAAAACTTGAACTTCATCTCCATTTGCAATACTTTCAACATGAAACATCAAAAATGTAGTTAGTTTCCTTACAAAGTCCTGAGATTAGTTTGGAAAATCATGGGAAAAACATAGGTATAATAATCTAATTTTTATTTTCTTACTTATTGGTTTCCATACTTCCCATCCTGCACTTGACTATTTCGTGGACTTGCTATGCCCTCAGAAGGTTTGTAAAATTTGTATTTGTAAATGTAATTAAAAATAATAGTATGCCACATGGTCATTCTGGGATTTTAAACAAAAAACACAGAATGTCATAAAATGCAAGAAATCTACAAATAGAAGAGTGTTTTATAAGGTTTCTGTTCAGGTCCAGTGTTGAAGATAGCTGGACTAAAATTTACTTGAACCTAGAAAGAAGGAAACAGAATAAAAAGACGTAGTCTCCTTCCCCCATTTTAGATTATTATTCCAAACTCTAATTTCAAAATTTTACATTCCAAAAACGATATCTGAAATAGGATTAGCTAAACATATACCTATACTAGTAGTTTTCTCACTAGGAAATACAAGGAACAGGAATGCAAGGAACTTCTAATATATGATGGATCTAAAGGACGAAATGATTTTCAGTTGTCTCACCTAAATACGAATTCAAAAGATAGGAAAGGGGATTCATCAGTTTTCTCTGATGATAAGTATATGTTGGATAGATAAAATACAGTGCGATGGATGGCCCTCTGTATGACTTGCCAAAGACAGTCCTGGATGTATCCAGCACTCTTTGTCTCTCCTGCCAGCTCACATCCACATCAGTGATATCTTCTGCCTAGGAAGTGCTTAATGTGGAGCTGGCTTCTTAGTTAGGTTTCACATAGAGTCACTTAAGGACAATACAAACTTTAAAAAGATGAAGAAAAAGGACCTGTGGGGGGTAAATTCAGCTCTCATCTTCAACATACAATTGTTCAGTCAATCTTACGTTATAGTCTTCTCCCTCAGCTTAGCATCTGATCTGATGCCTCTAATTTATACTCCTTATGCTGCCTTAACACTTGCTGAGAGTCGTGGAGCACAACTCCAGTAAGCTTCATTGCTGGGACATAGCAAAAGGCCTGAGGCATTCTGCATCTGAGGGTTTTTTGTTTTAATATCAGCGTATACACCTCTAGGCAGCACATTGTGAGTGGAAAGTTCATTGGTTGTCTTCTTTCTCCTTTTAAAATTACCTCTCGTATCTGGATATTACACTTTACGATGTTACCTGTGTTTTGAAGACTGAAGCAATACACATGAGGAAGGGAATTTCCTTTTTCCACCTTGAATTTCTTTGCTGCTCTTACATTTTGCTTTTTTACATTTTTGCAGTAAAATATTTTTTACATTTTTGCAGTAAAATATTTGAGGCATATTTTAAAAAAGGATTTCATTTCAAAAAGGAATCCATTTCAATCTTGGATTTGACAGGAGATATTTGACTAAATCCCTATCTGGTAAGGAATCTGCCACTAAAGTTTTTCTTATTCATGGAGTTATTTGAAAATGGAACTGTTGCCTTCTGGTTTTGTTACAGGACCACTGCAAATCCACTCTAAATTTGGAAGAACAGATTCAGAGTGAAGATCCAAAAATGAAAACTGTGGTAGCCATTCACAGGAGGATTCCAGTCAGTACAATATCCATAAGTTAGTTAGCACAGTCAAGTAGTTCAGAGGCACAAAGTTTGACTTTTTTGCTTCCTCAGTTTCATTATCACAAAGTCACAGGATGATTTGCGTTGGAAGAGACCTTAAAGATCATCCAGTTCGAACGCCCTTGCCATGAGCAGGGGCACCTTTCACTAAACCAGGCTGCTCAAAGCCCCATCCAACCTGGCCTTGAACACCTTCAGGAATAGGTCATCCACGACTTCTCTGGACAACCTGTGGCAGTGCCTCACCACACCCATAGTGAAGAATTTTGTCTTTATATCTAGTCTAAATCTACCCTCTTAGAGTTTAAAGCCATTACTCTCCATTCTATTACTACATGCCTTTGCAAAATGTCCCTCTCTGGCTTTCTTGTAGTCCTCCTCTAGTTACTAGAAGGCTGCAACCCTCCTCTGGATTCACTACAACAGGTCTGTGTTCTTGTCACGCTGGGGGCTGCACAGCTCAACAGTCCAGGTGGGGTCTCATGAGAGATGAGTAGAGAGGCCGAATCACCACCCTGGTGATGGCACTGCTTTTGATACCTTCCAGTATATGGTTGGCTTTATGGGCTGTGACTGCACATTGCTAGGTTATGTTGAGCTTCTCGTCAGCTCCCAAGTTCTTCTCCTCAGGGCTGCCCTCAATCCTTTCTCTGCCCAGCCTGTACTTGGGATTGCCCCAATCCAGTTGCTGGACCTTGCACTTAGCCTTGTTAAACATCATCCAGAGTGACTTTAGACAGCTCTCTCCATAGACTTCCTAGGTATGTTACCTGCATTGTCCACGTTTCCTTATGGTTTAAAGTTTGAAGACACTTGTAGATTTGTGGGTAAATTTACAAGAAAAAAAAACTTTATAACTGCCAGGTGTCCAGTAATTCCCCAAGAAATTAAATTTCCTTGCTTTCTGCTCCAGAACAATCTGGTCTCAAACTACATCTCAGAATAAGTGAACATATAGCTCCATTTGCTACCCCACAATGAAGCCTAATATAAACTCCAGAGCAAAAGTTTAATTTCCAGTCTGATAACCAAAATAAATGTCTATAAGGTTGTATTAAATACAAACCTTGAAACAATAGTAAAAATATTGTAAGCAAATGCCATTGTTAATGTTAATACTATAAAATGAAGTGGTCTGGTTATGAGTCTGGGGGAAAAAACAAGGGAAGTTTCTGTGACTGATTTTCTGTTGACTTTTCAGTGCTGGCAAATCTCCTGTGTTCATTGTCAGTTCATACACAAGAGTGAATTTTAAGCCACAGAATAGTGGAGGTGCTGACAAGAAGGTTAATATAGAAAGAGAGGTGGTAATATAAGCCAAATTGCAGATGAAACAAGCAATATTTCACAAGTATTGAAGCATAATTGTATAATAATGTAATTAACCTGTGGAACTCCCCACCAAAGAGTAGAAATAGGATCAATTATGTCCAAATGATAATAAACAGCATAATATTACAGAAGAACAAACGTGTAGATGAAAATCACAAATAAGTTGAAGTACTCCATAGCCACTCGATAGGATAATGAAGGAATTTCTCTCTTAATATGATAGAACTGACTAGATGTTAATATGAGAGAGACTGTTATAAAGAACTTAACAAAGGCAAAGAAATTAACGTCATCCTTCTTACAACAAGATAAGCAACATCTAAATAGCTTTGTAGACCTTACTGAAACAGTTTGGCTTTGCAGAAAAGCGGGGTAAATATAAGTCTAAGAATCCCTCTGTCACAATCAGCTTGTACTATAGATATGACACGATATACAATTCATTATTGTGAGGACTCTGTTTCTTGAAGTTAAAAAGGAAAATAAAAGCATGCCATTTATTTAATAAATTATAACTCTGGGCTGTTTGTTAGACCTAGTTTTGGTTAACTATGAAAAGTACAGTGAAGATATAATAATAACCTAACTGTATTAATATAGTAGTAAGTGTCAGAAGAAGTAAGAAAAAATTTAATTGTTCAGGAGGATTGCAATCTAATGCATTGACCAGGAGTACTTACAAAATTAATACATAATGTAGATTAAATGAGACATCCTTGTCTATAGGATTTTTCCACAGCTTGGATGATGACTCATTCTGCCCCTACAAGTCTATGCTAAAGTAAATGGTGCTATAATCACAGCAGTATAACTTTGTCTCTTGATTTTTCCTTATTGAACCCTAAGAATTAATCTTTTTAATGTGAATGGTCATGCCAGGAGAGGTAAGAATTGTTAATTGGGTCCTATCTAGAGCATATTTTTTCAGAAAAATACCTGATATCCATTTAAGTAGTCCAAAGAAGAATCTGCTGTTGTTTGACATGAAAAATTATCAATATCTTCTACAGGGAGGTATGGAAAAGCAAGGAACAAAGAGTCTGCAGAAGAGCCTGATGTTCACATCATGGAAAGCAGATGTGTTCATGAGACTGCAGAATAATGCATTTTAGAACGCTGAAACAAATTATTTCTCATCAAAATATGGTGTGTTTTTTTTTTTAACGAGAAAAAGAAGAAGAAAAATGAAATGATTGTAGTTTAGACATCTGAGCAGAAAAAGTGTAACTTGAGGAATGGTGACATCACAGGATCACAGAATCACAAATCACAGAATCGCAGAATCACAGAATTACAGAATGATCTGAGTTAGAAGGGACCCACAAGAATCATCAAATCCAACTCCTCTGCCTACACAAAACAACCCCCAAATTTATGCCATAGAATTAATAAGGTCATGTCTACTTAAACATGTCCAGAAGTGCCACATCTATAAGTTTTTTGAACACCTTTCAGCTGCTATTCTATTTCTTTCCAAAGCTAGGGGTGGCAGATTCCAGTGTGCACAGCTCTGGAGCAATACCAGCTTGTGTCTTTGGATGGCAGCAGCATCCTAAGGACATAATTTAACCTGAAATGCCCTGATTTATACCAGTTCCCCGCTGCCTACATGACAGTTGCCTTGATGTTGAGCTCAAGGCTAGTGCTGTAAGTTGAGCACTGATTCAGCTGACCTTTGCTGTGCTATTTGGGAAATGTGGTGGGGGCACATAGACCGTATTACATGGGGGTTCGTAAGATAAGGAATCTTGTCTTGTCTGGTTATCAATCCCATTCCCAAAGCAAAAATAGTTGTGTAATGATTATCTACAGCACCAATCTGTCAAACGTATTAGGCCAAAAGCAATCAAAAGATTCTTGCCACCTTCTGTTCTACCTGCAGCATGAAATAAGTGTTAATAATAAGAGCTAAAAAAAATGTTCAAAGTAATAAAAGATATTGTTAAAGAAACAGAACTGAAAATGTTACTGAAAAGATGTTTTGTACAGCTTTTTTATCTTTCCCTTGCTTAAAGGACTGTTCTTGTGGCTTGTCTCCCCCTCTCAAATTACCATATCTCCTTTATTTCCTTTTCACTTCTTACCTGGGGTGTATAGTATCAGCGGTTTGAAAGGTCTCCTCAAAATTAATTCTGACCTGAGTCTAACAGGAAAATAATAGTAAGCCTTTAACAGGTTTCAAGCAAACCTTGAAGAGATTTGTCCACCTGTATTTGAACCCCTAGGGTTTACAAGCTAGCTGTAGATCTGATAAAGAGCTCATTGTAAAATAAGCTCTAATAAAACAGGCTTATCACAGCAGCTAGAAAAGCTGAAAGTAAAAACAAAGTTTGAAAGGTCTGGTTTTTCCAAATACATATATATATATATATATGTAATTTAATGTTTAATTGGAACTTTTATGACTACATGATAGTAGTGGTCCTAAAGCCTATTTTTCCAGAAGCTATTTTCTGAAATATTTCAATGTATCATTGTTATGTAGTCAGAGTGAGTTACGTCTTGTTATGGTAGAATGGAGCTTTGCTTTCATACATTTTTAAAAGAGCTTATAATAAGCATTAAGAAGGTACAATAGTATTTCTATTGCCTCTCTAAATCAAAACAAGGCCCATAAAATTAACACAATTCCCTGTAGCCTTTAAATCTCCTCCAGTCTCTGTGTTATAGCATCGTGGTGGATAAATGTGGATGTCAAGCCACTTGAGCAATTTCAAGTGAGCAATTTATTATAGTTAGGTTAGATATTCTTAACTAAACACCTGCAAACACTTACTGTATGCCACCACGGGTAGATTTGACCAAGCAAACACATTGTGCTGTCATCTCTAAGAGGGCTTGTTTCATTCCTTGTAGGAATAAAACTGCAGACCCTGAGACCAAAATTTCCTCCACTTCCTTAGTACAGATCAAAGATTGTAGTCAAGATTGTAGTCTTTAATCTCCCAGCAAAGCAGGCTAGTGGCTCAAGAAAAAGCTTTCCCTCTGGCTCAGACTAATCTCTTTTAGAAATGATTAAACTAGCAGCAAGAAGGGGACTATGAGGAAAAGGATACAAAGGGTGTTGGAATGATGATGAAGTACGACAGGGAAACTTCTGCTACACAGAAGTAAGGTTGGCTACAGACCTTGCTGTTTCCATGATGTAAGACAACCCTCATTTCCTCACCCAAGAGAACACAGCAAGGACAATAAATGTATTTATAGTTCACACCACTGATGAATAGTAATTTCCCAGTTGCCATGGTGAGGAACAGATGACCTAAGCAGATGAACAAGAGATGAGAGCCAGCAAGTCTCAAGTGAAAAAGTTGAAAATTGCTAAAAGGATATTAATGTCATTATCAAGAATGTATTCCAGTGTTCATCACTGAAACTAGAATGATTTTACAGAAAATCCTGATTTCTTTAAAGACTTTCTTGACTTTGTTTTATTTATGTATTTATTTCTATTTCGGATCAGACTTTGCAGAAGACACTTCTTTGCACTTAGTGCTTTATTTTCAAGAGGACTGGTAGCCTGCCCTTTTGAAACTGTTAGAATGCAATGTATCTCCCCAGCTTTTGAAAACATAAACTGTTCATTAAACTGGCATGTTTTAAGATATCACAAGAAAAGATTCAAGGTTAGATGAGGAGGTAAAGGTAGTTATATTTTTTAAGGTCAGTCTTAGCTCCCACTAAGTTAGTGGAGGTATAATTAATGCAAACATAAATATGTTATAATTCTAAGGTTAATCTTATCCATCAGAGCTTGATTTAGCAGTCCTTGTACAGACTCCCAGTGTGCTTTGAGAATAACAAAACCCAGAAAATTTCTGCAATCCCTCTAGATGGAGATAGGTAGGTTCTGTATTAGACATCTCAGTTCTGTGTGAAAGTCTTAGACACCCTGGACATATTTAAAAATGCTTAAAAACCTCTTTGTAGGCTGGTAGAAAGGTGCCTCACTATCTATAGGCTATGGTTCATGAAGAGGGAATGAAAAGGTTATTATTGCTCTCTGTATCTGGTTCCCAGTGTGCTGAGCGGTATCTGGTCATGTTGGACCAACTGGAATCCACTGTCAATCAAACTCAGGAAGTCCAAGTCATGAGAAACTTAACTGCTTTGCCACTACTTCTTTGTATACCCCTTTAAAGAACTGATTTAGTTTTTCTACATGTACGCTGAATAGAAATTATTGATGCAGATCCAGCCTTTTCCACCTCCCACCATATCCCCACCCAAACACATACAATGAATAATTTTAGTCAGACTCCCCTCCTTGCTCACTTTTATGGTTGTACTATCAAATTTTCATTTGTTTGTTGGTTTGTTCTTTGGTTGTTTTTTATTTTTTTCAAGAGCAGCCTTTTTATTCCCTGCGTGGTTTGTTTGTTTGTTTGTTTGTTTGTTTTTTCCAAATGAAAGGCACCAAACCAAGTTAAACTAACAGGAAAACAGCATAACTTTGTCTGTGTAAAGGGTTGTCAAAGATGTGAAGGAAGTACCTAAAGAAACAGCTTTTCAAAAATATATTTTTCTCCTTGGGACAAATCCATAACCTTTGCAGCTTCTTTGAGCAATGATGCAGTGTGTGGTTTTGAACAACTTTCAGACGGAGTAAGATTTACCACACAATGATATTTAGTATTCTTTCTTTTTTGTTTTTTTGTTGTTTTTTTTTTCCCCCCATAGAGAGAAACTGGTATTAATTGCACAACAGTCGTGCCAAACAAAAAGAATTTAAAAATCCCACTTTTGAAAGTTTTCTTAACAAAACTTTCATTTACACACATCCATTTAACAGGACAACCTACAGAACCATCGTACACACAGATGAGAGTTCAGGGCAGTGAAGTCTAATGAGATAGTAGTATTTCTGTGCTCTCTAGGTGTAAATGTGCACCATTAAATTGTGGGCATCAAATTATCTGCCTAATAATTCATAAGATATTGTAAGATAAACATACCTAGCAACATCCTGATGTTAGAAATAACTAATACTCAGGGTTACCTGATTTTAATTTAATTGCAAATAATAGTTCTTTTCCTTACTTCAAGCAGCCACAAGAGGGAGAGATGATCACAAAACAAACCATCCCATTGATTCTACAAATTTGAAGACTCCAAAATCACCAGGTTTGATAGACTTATGTACAGGACACGGGTGCTGTTTAGAAAGGCTGCCATTAATAAAATATAGTAACATTTTAGCTTTGCAATGTAGTAATCTAATCTAACTCATGAAGAGGATGATATGTGTGATCCTAACACTGTAAAATATTGCAGAGCTGTTGGGTTTCAGCCTTTACAGTAAGGAAGTTTAGATAATAAAAGAAACTATTGTTTTGGCCCAACAAAAATGAAAGAATATAAACGGTTTGTAAGAAGATACATTTCTTTACTCTGCTCTTACCTCCACAGATGTACTTCATATTCTCTTTCTTTCCAAGTAAGACCATCTTTGAAGCTCAGTGACTGGAAGGGGACAAAGTAGACTACTGTAGAGAAGCAGGACAGCCTTTTAGAAAAGGTTGAAATGAGCTCAGAACAGTTAAAAAATATCAGATAGGCACAACTGGAGAATCTTCTGGAGAGTTTTTCCAGAGAGAGACACAGTTTATGACCAGGCTCATGTTATTTTTCCACTGTAAAGCACTTCTAATCACATTTACTCAGATGATGCTCCACCAAGATCTCCACTCTGTCTCTGTAAACCAAAGGTAATCTTCTCATGAGCTTTAAAGAATACTGCATTCAGGACTTGTAGATGGGTACTAATTGTTATTCATTGTTATTAATTCTGCATAGTAAGAACACTCATTAGACATTTTGCTACAGGCTAAAAAGACCATTCTGTTTTCTGAGGTACAATCAGTCCTGTAATTTTCCAGAAATAGTTGCATGCCCTCTGGTGTTCACTGTTTGACTACTGTTTGACACTGTAGGAAAGTCCTTAGATGTCTGTAGTAGGAGTGGCCTAATGTGACAGATGCTTATTTTGAGAACAAACCCAGTTTTGAGTGTTTTCTTTCTAGCAAACTCTGAAATAGTCCTGTTTTTCAGACATGGAGACAGAGGTCTGAGGTCATTTCTGCTGTCAACTCTGAAATCACAGATGTTCCATGAGTGAAGAGACCAAGTTCCATTTTCTGGAAGAAAAAGGTCTTTTTTAAAAAATCTTTTGATATCCTAATACTATTATAAATACTTGACCAATCACATTTCTCCCTTTCTAGTCACACCAATACCATTTTTCGTAGAAACTGATAACGCTTTGATGAAGCAATCTTTATTAATTTCATAATTTTAGAAAAGAATGTGTTTTTCCCTATTTAAATCCTTTTAGTTGGTGTTTTGTTAGATTATTTGCATTATTATTTTGAAAGGAAACCTTTGAGGAACTCACTCACACTGTCAAATTCTTCATTGTAACTCTCTGACTGTATTTTTTTCATAATCTTCAAATAAAAATTCTGTCATTTGCAGGTTTTCTCACACCTTGTTATACAACTGTCTGCTAAGGCCTTTTTTTTCCATTGTTATAATTTTTATTTCTGTAGCAAGACTTTTCCATATTTGGCAACAAAACCTCAATAATCCTCAGTTCAGAGCCTGTTCCTACCTTCCCAGCCAACTCAGACAGTTTTCAGTCTGCTACAATCTGCCTTTGTTCTAAACAGGCTCAGCAAACAATACGAAATGGGAATTGGTATTCTTGTAAAAATTGTAATCTCTTGAAATGCCTCATGCTTTTATGTTCTCCAGTGACTGGAGTGCAAGATCTCCAGTCACTTCAAATCATACTGATAATTGCCAATACCTACTTTAAAATGTCCATTCTTGGCCCATTTTAACATTGGAAGAATTTTGGTGAATTCTGGTGATTCAAAATGCAAATATTGCCTAAACGTAGTTAACTGTTTATTTTCAAAGCCTTATTAAAGTAGTCAAATACACTGCCTGCAAGCGCAGTGTTTGGGAAACAGAAATTCTTGGATGTTTGTTTCACTGGAGCTTGTTTCTTACATTGAGTTTAAAATCCTTGTTTTACAAAATATTATGTGGGGTAGGTCTTGGTTTTACTCTTTTTTTTTTTCCTAATCAATATTTGTCAATGTTTTTTCTGTTCTAATGCAACTATAAAAAAGACATGCATAAGACAAGTAAGAAGTTACTTAACATGACTATTGGGATTGTAAGTTCTTATAAAGCTGAATACATTTAATATTACTGTTTAACCATGGGATTGATTTAAGCAGATCAGAAATAAACATAGGTAGCTTTCAAATATTATACATTCAGTTTAAGTTAAATGTAAGTTCCAGACACATTGGTGAATTTTACAGTTTAGGAAGGGTTTTTTATAGTTATCTAATACAAAAATGTTAAATGAAGAAATAAAGTGAAAAACACCTGCTAACTTTCCCTTGTTAAAAATAGAGCCAGGAGAGAAAAAAAATTAAGTGATTCTTTTTCAGTTTATTTTTTGTTTGTTTTTTTGATGAAAGTAATGTAATTTTAAGAAATCCTTAATTTTTATTCTTCAGAAATTCTCATTACAGTGATTTATGCTTTTAAGTGGTATAAATGTATAGCAAAGGATAAAGCTGGATAGACTATATCAATTGAACTTAATGTCTTACGAAATTTACTGTAATACGACCATTGGCTTCAAGTATCGTTAACGGTACTAGGGGAACATAGAACCTTGTGCATGACTCTGGTCTAGTAGACTCTTCCTATGCACAAAGGCAGGAACTGAAGGGATACAACACACATTGTCTCACCACAAAGTTTAGTCATTCATCCAAGATACCACAAAAAGAGATCTCTGCTCCAATATTAATTCAGACACCCTGGCTCGAATGTCACACAATTTCCTGAAGGGCAAAAAAAAATACACATTAAACATATACAAAAGCAGCACTGAGCTGTAAAATGTTCACTTTCAAGCCATGTGTCTTATCTCTGACAAATCTAAAGGTCTAACTCCAAAAAGGCAAAGTATAAAGGGCAGCAGGGAGCGAGGAAATATTTCAGCAGAAGAATAACACTGCAATGAAGGAAATTAAGTGCATGGTGGAAAGTCTCTAGGCGGTGTGGTCCTGTAGGCGATTTTAGGTCAATGTTTCAGATTTAAAACAGAAAGTTGGTTTGTATTACCTATGTCTATGCAACTATATGTTTGAGAATCAATTTTTTTATTAATTTTTTATGTTTGAGAAATTATGTGAAAAATATACCATGTTTTGAAATAAAATAAATATATGTAGTAAGTTTCAGCTTCAGTATTTGCATAATGGCTACTTTAAACATATTAGTATGCTATAGCAATCAAACTGTCAAGTGAGAGGAAAAATAGCATACAGGTTACATAAAACAATGTAGACAGAGTGAAGAGGAAAGTAAAGATACTGAGGTTTTTTCCAACAAATTAATATTTAATAAGCTACTTACATTGATTATGAATGAGTTGCAAAGTTTGCAATTTGCAAACTAAGTTTTGTTTTGCAAATGAGGAAAGGAAAATTTAAAGTGCTCATTTTATGGTGACACAATGAACTATAAGAAAAAGAAGTAGCTTAATAAGAATAAAAATAATATCTATATCTTCAGAACACTATTTTTTCCACAAGTGCTCATATTCCTGTATTTTCTTCATTGTAGATTATACACAAGTCTTAACGAATTTCATACTGAAAGAGAAGTATGATTGTAATTGCTGTGTCTGGGTCTATTATATTTGTTACAAGAGCTTTGAAAGGCTCATATAATTAGTGTTTCTAAATCATGTCAGTATAATCAGAGTGAAATTGCAGAGGTGTAGCATATTCTTCTTCTTCTTATTATTATTATTACTATCATCACATCAACCCATTAAAGACATGTAATCTCAAATTGTAATTTGATATGAAGAGTTTTGATGCATCAGCAAACAAACTCTGATTTTGCTCATGTCGTCCATAACAAGACCAGAGTTGGACAATGAAATTGCTGGTGAAACATTATGTTGCACATTGTTGTGGAATTCTCTCATATTCAGCGGAATGGAGGTTGCAGTTCATTCGTGTACTCTGCTGACAGAAAGAACAGACTTGGCATCCAAGTTTATGAGAAAGAGTTTTAATCTACACCAATTCTATATAGGTAAAAGCCTAAACACTATTACTATCTTATCAGTCTCACATTATTTTTCTACTTCAAATTGTTTAAACAGTTTATAGCAGACTGTTTAATTGTGACTAGTACATGTAATTACTTAAGAATGTAGAAGAATTGTGAACAGTACGGGACAGACAGAATAAAAATTAGGCTTCCTCTAGAGTCTGGGCCTAATTCTGCATTTCCAGTCCTTAATCTTGAAAGAACATATTCTTTTACGATCTTACGTCTTTTTCCAGACTAAACTAACTGCAACAGCAATATTTCAGCACACCTCTATTTGTGTCCAGTAGAAGCAGAAGTCAACACAATCAGATACACATTCAAGTGTCAACACTTGAAGCATAAAATTGATATCAGCAGTTTCTTTAATGCATTCTCCTTTCTTAAGGCAAGACCAGCTATTTCTATGTCATTTCTGATGGATGTTTGGTTTAATTTATTCTTAAAGACCTCACATGTTTGAGTAACTATGGCCATCTTGTACTATTTCAATATTTCTTAATTTTTCTGGTTGAAGAAGTTGTACTTAACATTGAAGCAGACTCAACCTTGCTGCAATTTAAGCCTGATACTACTTTTATCCACTAGGGATACTGTAAACTCTACAGCAATATTTACAGACCTGCTGTCTTAGTCAACCATGATCCATCTGTCTACTGCATGCAGTGTCTTCTTCCTACTGTTCTTTATTAAACAACACCCTGCAGTTTGCCTCAGTTTGATAGCTAAATTCTGATATACTTCTCTGATATATTAAGTTTTTAGCTCAGTGTGGTCTTTACTTTTGCTATGTAAACTCTCTCAGATTCACCAAACCTCTCTCAGCTTTTCTAGACCCAGAGGACGTCTTGAAGAAATTGTCTGAAGTAATGTATATTTGACTTGCTTGTTTTTGACAAATACATGATAGATGCTGATCATCTCATTATTCTCTTACATTTTTATATGTCACTAGTTATGTGCTCCATCATTTTTCTTAGAATTTAAATTACTGTGACTTACCCATTTTTCTTATATATATAAGAATAAATATTTTTCTTACAGAAATAAAGATATATCTATTTATATTTCCATAGACTTTCAAACCTAATGACAGAAATATTTTTTACATACTGGCTCAGGCATGTTTTATTTGATTGAATAGTCTAACTTTTCCCGTCCCTTGGATATTATTCCACCGACACTCTTGTGAAATTTAACAGCTTCCTATCATTTAATCAAATGACTGAAGGAGTTTTTCAGTTAAGATTTTTCACCGAAGCTTTTTTTTGGAATTGGTATTATCTATCCCCACTGTCTATATCTGTCAATAATTTCTTTCCCTTTTTGACAGACTTCTCTTGATATACGTTTTTTAGCCCATTAATAACAAAATAATTTGTTTTATTTTCATGGTTAAGACTAGGATTTTAGCAGTGACATCAGTTAACCTTCTGACTCTATTATTCCCTCTCATAGAGATTCATTGTTTTTTGAGCTGCATAAGTTCATTCTTAATTTTGTCACCAAATCACAGAAAGAACAGTTTGATGGGATCCCTTTTGATGAGATTCCGGTCTCCCACTTGAAAAACGACTATCTCCAATCCTAGACAAGGCTGTCTATGATCTTCTCTAGCTGAATCTCAAAAACCTCCAGGGACAGAAATTCCACAAATCCTCTGGGAAATGCACTTAATTTTTGTACTACCGTCTGCAAGAGAAGATGATTTTCTTCACACTCAGCCTGAATATAACAAGCTACACTTCGTTGTTATTTGATGTCCCTCTACCACCTACCCCAAAACAGAAGAACATTGCACTGTGGTCTCTGTGTGTAGGACTATGCTTCAAACCGCATATGAACTGTTCTTTTTATTTTGTCTTACACATTGTTTCTGAACCATGTTGTGAGTCGAAGCAGTTGAAACTAGTTCAAAAAGACTGATTTTTGCATCTGTTAAAACATTCTTAGTGCAAGAGTGGAAAAAGAGATCAAGCATTGGTCACTGGAATTTAGGGAAGGGCTCAGGGGGCTCAGTGTTCCTGGTACCACTGCATGTGCCCACCTGAAACGTATGTGACAACTTATGCAATACAGAGCTCCTCCTAGACGAATGCTCAGTAGTTGTAAATGTCCATGATCACTGGCAACAAATGCATACAGGGGGAAGTCTCCCTAATTTGAATGGATATTTCCATTTTTTTTCAAGGATTTTTGCTATCATATTTCAGCACAGGATACCTTAGAAAGGTGAGACTATGTTTTTTTCCACCAATTCTCTGTTTCTTCTTTTTATTCTACCTGTCTTCTCTCTTCCTCCATCATTAGAGCTCTCTCTTTGCATTTCCATTTCTGGAGAGGCACTTTATTGCTTCATACATTTTATATTTATACATATATGTCTTTGTCATGAATCAATAGCTATTTTACTCAAGTAGAAAATCAAATATTTGTAAGCTGACTTAGAATTAAGAAATTAGTTCAAATTAACTATATAATATGTTTTTCATTTTAAATCACTTCCTAGAACTCCATTTTAATGAAACACATCACCCTTTTCCTAATGAGGTCTTGCAGGGGGGGGGTCAGGATGTGACACTCTGTATATGCCTTTCTGATGTCTTCAAGTTCCTGTACCTGTAGGTTGTGACTCTGGAATGTGACTATCTTTGATCTCTCACTGGGTTCTTACAGACAACTGGGACATTATTGTTGGCTTTGAACTCACATCCTACCTAGCTAAGGGTGGAACATCATCACTAGAAGACACCTAGATCAGCTTCCTCTGCGTAGAGTGATTAGATCCTTTATTGCTAGAGTCATTTGAGACAATTCGGACCTGATCACTCTGTGCAGAAGGAAGCAAGTAAGACAGCATAGCTAGATACATAGATGGAAGACAGTTACACACCATAGTTTCAGGACAGAAAAATATTCCCGATTAATTTCATTTATTGGCATAGACATAGCAAAAAAATCGTTGCCGAAATGTGTCTGCTGAACATGCAGGTGCTTGAGAACCATTATACATTAAATCACCCTAAATCAAAAGAAATGTTATTGCCAGATCAAGTTCTCATAAACCAAATGTGCTTTGTATGAGGTCCTTCTGTCAGTTTACTGATATTTAAAGAAAAGCAGGTGCTAAAACTATGTCAATATCAACTGCAAAACTTTACAGTCATTAATAGCTACTACTCCTTGGACGCACGTGCATCAAATGTTTAAGACATTTCCCATGTCTGCTTAAATAGAAGCACTAAAAATAAAAAAAGCATGGCTCAGTGAAACTCCTCAGCATGCGTTAAGTGATAAAATTAATAATTGAGAAATATGCATAGCTTGTGATCACCTTTGTCATCTACGGATGCAATATGGCCCCAAAATACAACTTAACAACCGTTAATTATGAAGTCACCAAATACTAATCTGATATTCATTATCTAATGTATGTACTGAAGACTCTTACGACATTGTTATTAGGAAGTCTAATTATAAGACAATCAGACACCCTTTTACAATGAGATAATGAGTCCCTTTACAGGGCGATACTTTACAGGTAAACTGATTTTCCCTGTTAACAGTGAATTCACTGAAATACAGTAATGACTAAACATTTAAGGCAAGGGAGTCTTTCATTTTCTCTTCTCCACAAAATAATGTTCCTATGAAGTTAATAAGGACAGAATTCAAAGAGAATGATAACATTCCGCAGATAGTCACTGATGCAGACACACACAATTGGACAAGATAATGTGGAATCAAATGGAAAATTTGCTTACTTTTTTCTACATCAACTGTAACCACTGAGAAAGAGAACAGAAAAAAACACACAGAAAAGCTGTGGTCCTTACAGAACATAGTTCACTAAATCATCTATTTTAAAGTGAAACTGTGTCAACAAATGTCCATAGATGTCAAGTTTAGAAACCTCCTTTTTAGTCCCCTTCCCAAGAATCTCTCTGCCTATTCTTACTTCATAAGAAAATGTGTTTCTGGAAATACCCGTGTAAGCTAGTGACAACTAGGCTAGTGACTGAGTTGAGAGCTTGCCTTGAGTGGCCAGGATTTAATTTATTTCTTTAATATATTGTGTTGAAACTTTGATCCATTTCTTCTTTTTTTTTCTCTCTCATTTCCCTGTACTTCTGTCAAACACATATAAGATTCAACAGCTGATGACATTACATTATGTGTATATAATTGAAAATGAAAAAGATAACAGCTATTGTTAAAGGAGAAAATAGAAGAGTTTGTTGTATGGTCTCCTCATATTTGAAATACTCTAAATCCAGCCTTAGAGCTAGCAGGGTGCATGTACTGGAGTGTTGGTATTTCTTATGTTAAGCCACAGGCTGCACAACATGCAACTGGATCACTGGAAAAACTCTTACCAAAGTAAGCAAGAGTAGTATCAAGACCCGTACAATTACAGAAAGTTGCTCTCTTTGAGCACTGACTACAGCTCTTCTTTCAACACTGTCAAGCAAAGACTGACAGGACAGATAGATGTTTTCTTGAAGATAGAGCTCTTGGGTATGCCTTGCTGAAAGAGAAACTTCCCATTGTGGTAAGTGTACTGCAATGTAAGAAGACTGAAAATCAATTATGAGACCACAAATCACCTGCATTTTTTAGCATATATACAAGCTTTATTTCCAGAAGGTATTGTATTGTCTACACATTACATGTTGGCAGCAGTGAACATAAAAACAACAAAACCTACTTCTTTATTAATCCCTCTATAGAGATAACATAGCAGGCAGTACAGATGAGAGAAATCTCAGTTGCTAAAAAATAAAAAAAGTCAATATTCAGTAACTAAATTTAAATAAATAAAACAATATGTAACAATTCTATTGTGATTAGATCACATATCATTCCTGAGTACCACAGTATTCCTTGTATTCCTCTGTATAGGTTTTTTCCCCTCAGATTCTTAAATTATTGATGGTTCTTTGCATATTAAGGTCTCAACGCATAAATGTAAGATCACAACACCTCTGATGTAGAGGGAAGTATTGCTCATACCAAGTGTGTCACAAGAAAAGCAAAAGAAGAGCCTTCAAATTAAATGTCTAAGACCTGCCATAAAACTAACTATATTCCTACTAAATTCACAGTTGTTAAACTCTTTATCCAGCAGACTGGACCGTAAGGTACATGAAAATGCTGTTTTCAGATAGAGTTAGTCTCTAAGTTGTAACAATTTTTCGATAAACCACCAGGGGTACACTAGATTGGATACTCAAACAAATGCTACTCTTTACTTGAATATACACCTATATATAATGGATAATTAAAAAAAATTGGGCAAGCTACATGTGATAAAGATTCAAAGTTACTTATTTTGGGGTGACATATCAATAGTCTGACTGTATAATTTACCTTCTAATTTTCACTACAATGCTTATTTCCAGTTATTCATTTTGAAGTGTTCTGGGTACTTCATATCCTATTTAAGTTCCATATCTTGCTTAAAATGAGATATGGAGAAAAGGTGTCAGGGAATAACCTTTAAACAGCCATATGGAAATACATATGTACGCAGCTGCAAATAGATCTGTAAGATAATGCAGATTGAAGCTCAGGAATAAAGGGGAGTCTGTGGAACAGAGTGGTGATGTTATCAAGCAGAAATCTTTTTATACATGATGAGTGTTTGTTCTCTTTACGGTGGACCTATAGTTGGAAAGAATCATTCAGAAACAGAGACAGTGACATTAGATATGTTAAAAATGGAAGTTATGTATCCTCTTTTCCAGTCACTGGAAATGTCATCAGACTGCCATGACTTCTCAAATACGATGGAGAGTGGTTCAGCAACTTCATCTAACACTAACGCACAAAGCTTGAGTAACAAACAAGATGAGCTGGAAGCTACTGTGCTACTTGAAAGCTATGATCTGGTTACCATCACGGAAATGTAGTGAGATGAGTCCCATGACTGGAATGCGGCTATCGATGGCTACAGGTTGTTCAGGAGAGACAGACTGGGAAGGAGAGATGGAGAGATTGTCCTGTATCTCAGGAAAGGGATAGAATGTGAAGAGCTGTCATTGAAGAATAACCACAAACAGGTAGAAAGCTTGTGGGTAAAAATTAAAGATGGAAGAATCAATGGGAACCTTGTGGTTGGTGTATACTACAGACCACCTGATCAAGGAGAGACAACTGATGAAGCCTCCTTACTCCAGCTATAGGAGGCTTCGCGCTCGCAAGTTCTCATCCTACTCGAGCATTTCAACTACCCAGACACATGCTGGAGAAGTAGCACAACAAGCTGTAGGCAATCCAGGAGATTCCTGGAGGGGGTTGAGGATAATTTCTTAGTCCAGCTGACAGAGACCTCCACCTGAGGAGAATCAATACTGGACCTTATGCTCACTAATATCAATGAACTCATCAGTGACGCTAGGATTGGAGGCAGCCTGGGCTGCAGTGATCATGCACTGGTGGGGTTCAAGGTCCAGAGGGATATGGGACAGGTGAAGAATATAGTCACGACACTTTATTTCAGGAAAAAATCTGGAAAAAAAAAGTCTGGAAAGCAGACTTCCATCTCTTCAAAGAATTAGTAGGATCCCTTGGGACACGGTCCTCTGAGGCAAGGGAGAGGAACAGAGCTGGAAAATATTTAAGGACGCTTTTCACAGGGTGCAAGAGCACTCAGTCGCTGTATGTAGAAAATCAGGCAGGAAAGAGAAGAGACCAGCATAGATGTGTTGAGACCTGCTGGTTAAACTGAAAAAGAAGGAATAGCACGGGCAGTGCAAGCAGGGACAGGGAACCTGGGACGTGTATAGAGATGCTGCCCGGTTGTGTAGGGATGAGGTCAGGAAGGCCAAGGCGCAGCTGGAGCTGAACTTGGCAAGGGAAGTAAAGACCAACCAGAAGGGCTTTTACAGGTAAATCAATCAAAAGAGGAAGATCAAAGAGAACGTACCCCCACTGATGACTGGAAATGGGGATCATGTATCAAGAGATGAGAAAAGGCTGAGGCACTTAACAATTTTTTGCATCAATCTTCACTGATAATAGCTCTCCTCGCTCCTTCTGGGTCATGGGACAGCAAGATGGTGACCAGTGGGGTAGACCCCCTTCCCACAGTAGAGGAAGATCAGGTTCATGAACACCTTAGGAGCCTGAACATATATAAGTCTGTGGGACCTGATAAGATGCTTCCCAGCGTCCTGAGGGAATTGGCCCAAGTAGTTGACAAGGAATTCTTCATGATATTAGAAAAGTCATGGAAGTCAGAAGTCCCTTGTGACCGGAAGAAGGGTAAGGTTGTGCCCGTTTTCAAGAAGGGTAGAAAAGACGACCCCGAGAGCTACTGACCTGCCAACCTCACCTCTGTGCTTGGGAAGATCATGGAACAGATCCTCCTAGAAGCTCTGCTAAAGCACATGGAGGGCAGGGAGGTGATTAATGGCAGCCAGCATGGCTTCACCAGGGCCAAGTCCTCTCTCACCAACTTGGTGGCTTTCTATGATGGAGTAACTACAACAGTGGACACAGGTCAACAGATGGATGTGATCTATCTAGGCTTCTATGAAGCCTTTGACACGGTCCCCCACAACATCCTTCTCTTTAAATTGGAAAGATGTGGATTTGATGGGTGGACGGTAAGGTGGATAAGAAATTGTTTGGATGGTGGTATTCAAAGAGTAGTGGTCAATGGCTCAAAGTCCAGATGGAGATCCGTGACAAGTGGTGTCCCTCAGGGATCCATACTGGGACCGATGCTGTTTAATATCTTTATCAGTGATATTGACGGTGAGATTGAGTGCATTCTCAGCAAGTCTGCGGATGACACTAAGCTGAGTGGTGTAGTTGCCACACCAGAAGGATGGGATGTCATCCAGAGGGACCTCATCAGGTTCAACAAGGCCAAGTGTAAGGTCCTGCACCTGGGTCAGGGCAATCCCTATTTTCAGTACTCAATGGGGGATGACATGCTTGAAAGCAACCCTTCAGAGAAGGACTTGGGGGTGCTGGTAGATGAGAAGCTCAACATGAGCCAGCAACATGTGCTTGCAGCCCAGAAGGCCAGCCGTGTCCTGGGCTGCATTAAAAGAAATGTGGCCAGCAGGGCGAGGGAAGTGATTCTGCCCTTCTATTCCTCTCTTGTGAGACCTCATCTGGAATACTGTGTCTAGTTCGGGAATCCTCAATGTAAGAGGTACGTGGAGCTGTTGGAACGGGTCCAGAGGAGGGCTACAGAGATGATCTGAGGGCTGGAGCACCTTCCCTACGAGGACAGGCTGAGAGAGTTGGGCCTGTTTGGCCTGGAAAAGAGAAGGCTCAGAGGAGGTCTTATAATGACCTTCCAGTACCTGAAGGAGCTACAGAAAAGCTGGGGAGGGGTGGTTTGTCAAGGCTTGTGGGGATAGGACTAGGGGAAATGGCTATAAACTAGAGAGGGGCAGATTTAGACTGGACATTAGGAAGAATTTCTTCACTATGAGAGTGGTGAGGCATTGGCACAGGTTGCCCAGGGAGGTTGTGGCTGCCCCATCCCCGGAAGTGTTAAAGGCCAGGCTGGATGGGGCCTTGGGCAGCCTGAACAGGTAGGATGTCCCTGCCCATGGCAGAGGGTGTGAAACTAGATGATCTTTAAAGTCCCTTCCAACCCTTACTACACTACTATACTACTATACTACTGCTTTACTATGATCTGGCTGTTCCCTCAGGACCTGCAGGTGCATCTCATCAGTTCCCATGCACCCTCAATGTCCTTTGATGATCTAGAACTTGACCATCTCCTACAGTGGGTGGTTCTTCATTCTCCCAGTTCCTGTCTTTGTCTCCTACGCTTTGGACAGTGTGGTTTTAACACTTTGCTGCGAAGACTGAGGAAAGAGTACCTCAGCTTTCTCTTTACTCCAGGTAACCAGATTTCCTGTTTCTTTCTGGAGAGGGTCTGCATTCTCTCTAGTCTTTATTTTATCACCGATCTCACTATAGAAGCTTTTCTTGTTGTCCTTGATATCTTTGGCCAAATTTAATTCTCTCAGGGCTTTAGCCTTACAAACATGACCCCTGGCTGCTCGGACAATTTCTCTGTGTCTCTCCCAGCCTACCTACTTTTACTTCCACCCTTTCAAACCTTTCCATTTAAGATTTAAGTTTGTCCGGGAGTTCCTTATTCATCCATGCAGGCCTCCTGGCTTTTTTGCCTGACTTTGACTTTGTTAGGATGTATTGCTGCAAAGCCTGAAGGGCATGATCCTTGAATATTAACAAACTTTCCTTGGCCTCTCTCCTCTCCAGGGTTTTATCCCATGGTACCCTATCAAGCAGATCCCTGCAGAGGCTAAACTCTGCTCTGTTGTAGCCCAGAGTAGTGAGCTTGCTGTACACCCTCACTACCCTCAGGATCTTGAATTCCATCATTTCATGGTCACTGCAGCCAAGGCTTCCCTTGAGATTCACATTCCCCACCAGCCCTTCCTTGTCCAGCATAGTGTTTCCTTGCAAGCTCTTCTATCACTTGGAGAAAGAAGTCATCATTAGCACACTCCAGGAACCATCTGGATTGCTTGTGCCCTGCTGTGTTGTCCTGCCCACAGATATTGGGTTGGTTGAAGGCTCCGATGAGGAATCAGAATGAATTGATTTGGAAGGGACCCACAAGGATCATCCAGTCCAACTCCTATCCCCACACAGACAACCCCAAAATTCACACCATGTGTCCGAGGGTATTGTCCAAATGCTTCTTAAATATTGTTAGGCTTAGTGCCATGACTACTACCATGCGAAGCTGTTCCAGTGCTCCACCACTCAGAAAAAAAGTTTATTCCTACCCTCTTCTGAGCTTTGGAGGCTATAATCTTAAGTAAAGCTAAATACAAGGGTGATTTTTATCTCCTACATTTGCTTAATTAAACATGGTTCATAAACTGCCATCATTAATACTAAATCATCCTTAAAAATTCTCTGTAACATTAAATTAACCTTTGATTTTACATTTTTCCTTTTATGTCATATTTGATAAATCTTGCAAAGGAATTAATGGGTATGATTTAATTAGAGACAAACATCCATATGCAAATTGCAAGAGGAAGTGCAATTTCTTGCTATATGATTCAGAAAAGAGTCAACATTACAAAACCAAGGCAGTTGCAAGAGACATGTTAATTTTAAGATGTATGTCGATCTTCTTATTTCCTGCTATTTCTGTGATGATCAAGTAACGGAATGTTATGAAAAATTTTAGCTCCAATCAAGCCAAATCCCTTGATGTTTAACTATGGATCATTTCATCTGACTTTCTGTATATCTATGATCTAATCATTCTGTGTCAAACACATTATCCTTCAACTTTGATCACTGATCATCATTGATCATCATTACCCTTCAAGTTGGAAATCAGTCGCAGCTTTTAAAGTGAAATTCCCCACTTCTGTCTTCTAGTCACTGTCTCTTGCTATGGCTCTGACTAAGTAGAAAAGTTATGCACCAAGCTTTCTTGATAGACTTACAAACTGCAGATGTCACCTTTATCAGTCCTATTTTTATGAGATAGTTCATTTAAACTCCAACACTTTCAATTGTAGGGAGCATTTCATACATCTCAAAGTGGGTTTTTCCTTATTTCATCCACAGTTCATAACTTCCTCTGTAAGGTATAAGCACAAGAACTCCATACAATATTCCATTACATGTTCCAACAGTGCCACATGCAGAGGTCATATGATTACTAGTTACCTGCTTATTACTCCGCTTCATTATTAGTGATTTTTGCCACAAGCTGGAAGACAATTTTAAAGACGGAAGTTTGGTTTTGACTGTTTCTGACGATATCTGACTCAAATACACCTCACTTATTAACCACCTCTGATCATTCTGCTGGTTGCCCTAGTCCTTATGTACAATTCCAACCTCGGCAGAAGATTTTTCTGTAGCAACCCCACTTCCAAACAACGAACATGAAATACATGTATGGTATATTGGCCCATCCAGTGATGATTTTCTATTAACGAACACTTAAAAGTGTTTGATTAGCAAATTGACAACCCATTTAACATGTGACCTACAGATGCTTTTAATTTTTTACATCAACTTCTCATCAGATACAACCTGAATGCCACACCAAAGTCTGCACGTGTTACTTGCACACAAATACCTTTATCAACCAAATTTCTAATGTTATCAAATAATGAAATCTAAACTGTTCGACAAAACCTATTTCCCATAAAACCACACTGACTGTGGCACAAATTACAGTCCCATCTTTCTGATTCTCTATTAATGGAAAATCATATTGATTTTCACAATATTGTCTGATCTCTGAGTAACTAGCCTATAATTACCAGGACAATTCAGCTCATTCTTTATAAATACCAGTGCCTCTTACAGAATTCTAAGTTTTCCTGGAACTTAAAGCTTTTTTTTTAAATTGACTGTTTATTTGTTCATTATTTTTTTCAGTTACATACTCAAATAATCCTAGATGTGATTTATCTTAGCCTGCACAGTTTAAATATTTTATTTCAGATATATTATGAAGCTAGTAATCAGTCTCATGTGATACAGGCATCTTATTCTCTGCAGTGATGATGCTGAATAAACTAATATTTATTTTGTCATCTTTGTAATTCTTTTTACATTTTTATTTCTCAGCATCACTGAATCAAGATGTTTCTGTAACTAGGATTAACTTTTTTTTTATAGTGAACTCCATGTTTTTGACCAGTTAAATGAATTCTAAGTAATTATTTTTTTTGTTTCATACTTTTCTTTCTATACTTTTTCTTGCCATCAGTTTTGTATTCAGTCTTCATGTTTACGTGTGTGTGTATGTTCATTCAATGGTAAAAAACATAACAATCACAAAGTTTTTGTTATCCAGTGGAGTGTTCTTATTTCTGCATGTTTTTTGCCAAGTCCTGCAAATCCTTAAATGCTCACATTTTTGTGAACAACTTGAGGTGATTATTTTTTCCTTTCATCATTGATCTATGGTTTTTCTTCATAAAGAGATGAACTGTTTGTAGGAATAATCAAGTAGCTATAATAGACATCCTGATGCTATCAGACCTAGGAATGATATGCCACACGACTTGCAAGTTTTTCTCCCATTTCTGTTTAATTTTAGTCGGAGAATTTGTTCAAATTATGATGAGGAAATATAGATTAAAAACTTCAACACATCAGATCACCTCCAAACTCAGAAACTAAACATGCACAGTTCATCTCTAAAAACTGTTTTAATTTTCTCCTCTGTCTCTTGAAAGAAGGATAATTTATCTCATGTTTGCTAAATAGAAACAGAATGTAAACATGCAGTTACTATAACAACTGCATCACAATTTCATACCCTGATTTACCTGAGTATGGTGCTTTTTAACCACCTTTTGTTTTAGTAGACAGGGAGTTATGATTGTATTTTCAAATGAGTAGCTGGAATGTGTGTCTGGAATATGTAGACGGAATGTGCAGCTATTCACAGACCGTGCATAAGACTATCCTACGACATTGTTTCAGCATATAAAGACAATAAGTAAGACTGTTTCTCTGCTTTCTTTCAGCTTTTGCTATTAATAGATCTTCCAGTCTCACCATCCTCCCTTTTGCATGTCATTAATCCCTTTCCACGTTAGAATCTATTAACAAACTTGTGTTTTCCACCACACTTGACAGACAGTTTGTTGAGCTCATACACCACTTGCTTTAGGCAGCAGAGTGAATTCACTGTTATGAAGTCTGGATTTCTGCACAGACTATCTGCGACACCTCTGTACTTAATGCCTGCGTAACGGGGCTCAGGGCCTTGTTGTACTCAGGCTGTTCTGATCATGTCCTTCTCCTTGTTGCATATCATCTCCTTCATTTTGCTGCTGTCTCAATTTTCATCTCTCAGACTTTTCATGAACCTGCTTTCCACCACCCTAACTTATGGTAGTTTACAAAAGAAAAAGGATGACTGATGGGTGCTGAGAGAAGGAAGCTGCCTTGGAAGGTGGAAGGGTTTTAACAAGAGGAGGATATTGCAGTCTAACATAAAATATCCTACTTCAAGAAATTGCAGTTTAAGGAGTAGCAATTCTGACCTTTCTTTTCCTCCGTGACTCTGTTATATGCATTCTGCCTTCATGGATGACAGATCAGGCCCAGCAGGTGCTTCTGATGCAGGGGAGCCAAGTGTTTGAGACAAGACTTCTTGCAAGATTTCCTAAGGCAGGAATCAAATGTAAACATGGGAACCTTCATTCCTTTGATTTTTTTTTTTCAGCTTATCTAGAAAGATATTTTTGAAAGCTCTTATTTTTAAAGCTTTGAGTTAAACTTCTGGTTTATACGTGTATAGGGAGAAAAGTTTTGTCATCAAGGTTGTTAGCTCACTGGGGCAGTAGGAGCAGTAACTCCGATACTCTGGAGAGCAGTGCTATTCACTTTATACCCAAGCACGCAGACCAGTGAAAAGAATACCATCCAGAAAGCCTTGACAGATGCTGATTTCCCTCAATCCGTCATCCACACCCTAAGTGGTTCCCAGGGTCCAACCTTGCCTCACACTTTCTTATACTTATTCTCCCACATCCTTCCCCTTTGACACAGTGTTTTCTTCACAATCCACCCTCTCATTTTCTACTATTCAGTCCTCTACCTGAATAGTAGAATAGTCCCCTATCTTTCTCTCAAGTATTCTTACATGCATTTACTTTTGTGGCTTAATACTCCAGTTAAGTTGTTTTTCTGGTGTACACAAGATTACAGTTCCCCAAAATACAAGTCTTCTGACAGAGGTAAATTGCAGTATATCCCAAACAAGTGATATAGCCTTTCAAAAGCCAAACATGGCCTGTCTTCAACTAAACGTTGAAGGCTGAAAGCTACTACATAAACCTTCTCCTGTAACCTTGAGAAAACCCTCACATCCTCAGAAAGTCATTGTCTACAGTCTCCTTGTATTTAACCCAGCTTCATTTTCTTAATTTTCATTTTTGCTTCCATCAAAGGACAGGAAATACACAGACAAAATGCAATAGTAGTACTGAGCAGTATAATAGATTGAAGTGTAATTGAGATCTGAGAAAACGGATGCAATTAGAATTTGTCACCTACTTTAAACACTCTTTTGGAGAAGGATAAATTCTTAGAAACTGGAGTATTATCTGTACCTTGTTCCCTTTTTGATAATGACTCAAGCAATCTTTTTGATTTCGGTGTATTTAGTAGAAAGGAGTTCTCAGTCTTCACTTCAGTTAAAGACAAGAACTATCTTTGTCTTCCTAAAATCAGTAGTCAAGTGAAAACTACAGTTTTTGGGAGTGTGATTATTTCAGCACAGATCAAAACCAGATTACTTATCTACCATTATGCAAAAATCTAAAGTTGTTATAATGTGAATTCAAACATGAAGCACTTTTATACAATGTTTGAATGTTGTAGAGTGGTTACAATCAGCATGGCAAGTTTCCCTGTAATTGCTCACTTCAGGCTGCTGTAAATGTTGAATTGTTTAAATCTTGATGGAATTACCGTAACTAATATATTAACACATAAGTTTCCTGAGTTGTGTCAGTTATGTGTTTAAGCCTAAGGCAGAGGTGAGAAATGGGTCAGATTCTTCCCCACAATCCTTTCTACTAGTACTGGCACGTATTTGGGTGTCCTTGCCCATGAACTGTGTCAATATTGAGAAATTAAATGAACCAAGGAATTTGCACAATGGTACGGACAGTATTTGTATGGCTAAACTTTCTTTTCCATATGACTTACCCCAAAAAGAAAAGCATCATCCCTGAAAACTAGAGGCAAAACTGTACTTGATCACTGGCAGGAAAAGTACAAACTGACACTGGTTGAACTCATGTTGGTGTGGTAGTAATTTTAACATAAACACAAGGATCTTCATCAGTAATTTCATGGGTACAGGAACATTAATTTGGCAAAATCAGGCACTAAAGATATTTTCTGGAAGAATTATCAAATGTCTCATTTGACAGTCATGTCTCACTCATGAGCATCTTCTTTATTTGTCACCAACTGGGCCTTACATTTCTTAAAATGTTCAGCATTTTCAGATGATGTTAACCAAGCATGGGTGATCCTCCCATCCCTTTTCTTCCCTCTCTTAACAGAGATTGTCATTCTAAGAGCTATACACTTAAATATTTGGCAGAAAGCGTGGTTTTCTTTCTCCCCGTTTAATTTGAACACCCTTGAAAGGCAATTTGAAAAGCTACTTGAATACCTTCAATGCTGTGTAGAGTTCATATTTTCCAGTTTCCCTAAGCGGCGGAACTCTAGTAAATCTCATCATTTTGGTCACTTATCCATTTTTCTTAGCCTGCTTTTACATTTCCAGATCCTTTCCTACTGCTGTGATTTGACAATATGCAATTATTTTATTTGTTTTGTGTGTGTAATAACCTGCAGGCAGTAGCTTTGCATCTAATTAATGATTCTGTCAAAGAGAGACTGGACAAAACAGACTTTTCTGGCAATATTCATTGCCTGTAAAAAAGAATTACACAGCAAACAGGCATTTATTCCAGATCTAAGTGCCTATTCGTATAGTTCAACAGACTGTCAGATTAACTGTAATGGTGCCTTCTGGTGACTTTGAATAATACAACAGTCTGTGTCATCTCAGATTTTTTTGCCTCTTTCTGTGTAAGTGGGTGTATTGGATGTCTGTGTTCATGTTTTGGAAGTGGGAGGCTACAGCAATGGCCTTTATGACAAGAGCTTGTGATTTTTCCCTACCCTAATCTATTTATTCAGCAATAAATTAAATTAATTTTCCCCAAGTAGAGTCCATTTGGCCTGTGATGTTTAGTGCTAAATAGTCTCCCTCCTTGATCTTAATGCCTGAGCTTTCTTATCCTACTTTTCCCCCCCATGCCACTGAGGAGAGAGAAGGAGTGAGCCCCTTGATGGGCTTTTGGAAATGAGCCCCTTGATGGGCTTCTCCAGCACAGTGGAGTTATAAAACAGAACTCGAAAGCAGAATTGATGCCTTTCTCTCATATAGAGATGTAGAAGTAGTCCAATTCTGTTTAAATTTAAGCTCCTCCAGGTAAGCACTAAGACTCCTCGAAACTCAAGTCCTCTCCTTATTAAAGTGGAAAAGCAAGCGAAGTAGTACCTTGTTTAAAGATGCTTGTAACTACACACTGGAATAATACATAAGTATATTCTATATGATGCTTTTTTAAGCACAAAATAACATACCTTTATGTAACATCGAGACAATTTCGACTCTGTAATTTAAAAAACTAAAAGCAGTTTTGGCAGTCTACACAGATGAAGAAAAAAATACACAACCCTGTCTTGAATAAGAGGAAACAATAAAGCAGTCAAGGCAACAACATATTCAACCAACCCAACAGTTTCCTGGATTCTTCCACTGTGAACAAGTTGCCCTCTGGCTTCTAGTCCTTCTATCACACGTAATTTGGTTAGGGGCATTTCTTCTTTAACTGAAAGCCAGAGAAAGCAAGTGCAAAGTTTTATACACCACACAACCTCTAAGAGTAAGTGGTTAACAGTACAAAGGAAATATTATCTTCTGTACATACTCAAAATGAGAATACATTATTAGACTGACAGGGCACAAGTTTCAAAAGAACATAGAAGATTTAGGTGCCGAAGTGCCTATAGACTTTAAATGAGATTTATTTTCTAAGTAGATCTATATCCTGTTTATCAGAAGAAACATGCCTTATCAACCTGTAAATTCGGATTAACTGAATTCAAAACAATTTCAGCTAACTGCCTGAATTGGATTAAAAAAATATCTAATTAACGTTTCTAACTAACATTATTCTTCACTAACATTTCCCAATGCATAAAGAAAAAAAATCTTTTTCAGCTCAGAATACTACATAATTACCAGCATAACTCATATTTAAAATAAGAACATTCTCAGAGATTCTTTGAGTAGTTATAATAATAATTGTGTATGTTTTGGTTTGTTCTCTTTGATTCTCTTTCTAACTGAGGACTGTGGGAGAAACTGGTATCTGATTACAGAAGTTTTTTCTGGATGTTTTATTTCCTTTTTGTACTATTTATATTACTTATATACAGTAACATAGAAGCCATTTTAGTCTCACCTTTGTGTTTTCTAGTTTGAAGCTTGTGGCACTTTTTTTTCCCCACCTTCTTGTGCATTTGTGAAAATATATACAAATTTAAAACAAAAATTAAATGGGTGTCTATTTTTCAATCATATGTAAAAATATTCAGTTCAAATAAAAGTCAGACACTACTCCTTTTCTTTTGGAAAAAACCTAGTGATTAAACAGTTGAAAATATTTATTCCAGTGGTGTAAATCAGTGAAGACCCATTGATTTCAATAGGACAATGTTGATAAACTGCGAAGAAGATTCCATCATTTGGTTTCCAATTCCAAGAGAACTAGGCTTTTGTGGGAAAAGATAATTTCCCTGCCTGCTGCAGATATGGAGTCTTATACATACATAAAACATTAAAACACACACCGGTATGCCAACAGGTTTTTAATTATTTATCACACTCAAAACATAGAGTGTGATAACATTCCTGAAAACGTTTTTTCATTTGTTATAGCAAGTTTGCTTAATGAATGTTCAGCATTTGTTTGCTAAGCATGAATGTAAAGTGGAGCAAAATAAGATCCTTGTCAAGGACCATTTAAATGATAATGCCAGTTTTGCAAAAGGTGATAGTCTGTGTCCCTTGTAAACTATTTATTCTGACTTACTCTGCATTGCCTGACTCCAAAGCTTACTGATTTAGCACCTGCTGTTTCCAACTAACTAAGATTTTTCTAAATGTTTGCATATTATGAGATACATATATTAAACATGTGTTTGCACCAGGGCGTGCATGTAGGGAGGGGGGTCTTTTATGGTTTAGGAGGTCTGTGAAGGTTTGTCTCCTTCCTTTCAGAGAAGATAACTTCAATAACATTAAATTTAGTTCATAGAACCATAGATATATAGAATGGCTTGGGTTGGAAGTGATCTTAAATATCACCTAATTCCGAACTGCCTACCACAACCATGGATGCCTCTCACTAGACCAGGCTGCTCAAAGACCCATCCAGCCTGGCCTTGAACACTTCCGGGAGGGGCAAGCCGTGCCAGTGTCTCTTTTTCCAAGGGTCATCTTTTCTACCTTGTTTAAAAATGGGCGCATTACCCTTCTTCTACTCACCAGGAACTTCTCCCGATTGCTATGACTTTTCAAATATCATGGAGAGTGGCTTGGCAACCACATCTGCCAATTCCCTGAAGACTCTAGGATGTGTCTCATCAGGTCCCATAGACTTATATGTGTTCAGGTTCCTCAGGTGTTCACTAATTCGATCCTCCCCTACAGTGGAAGAGGTTTTGTTCTCCTGGTCCCCATATTGTCATCCATTGACCCAGGAGGGATGAGGAGAGTAGTGGTCAGTGAAGACTGAGGCGAAAAAGTTGCTGAGTACCTGAACCTGTTCACTGTAATCGTGGTCCTTAGCACTCCCTCAGGCTGGCTTTGTATGACAGAGGGGATTGGTCCCATCACCCTTCTCTCCACACCCAACGATGCGTCATTAGCTCAGTGGGAGCTCGTGTTTTACCTGCTTTGGAGGACTGGGGGGCTGTATCTATAGATTGAAAATCCATGTACGCTTATTGCCTACTTGGGCTGTAGAAGTACATCTGAAAAAGTTAATAGTTAATATTTTACCTGTATTTTAACTGTCTAAGTATAAAATTGACTTTACTAGTCCCACTCTCAGTTAAGACACCAGAGTACCCAGGTGTATAACTCTATGGATACTCAGTTTTGTAATCACTTTTCCTGTGCTCCTCAGGCATTATTCCCTTAGCTGTTCACGACTCTGCACAGATGTACTGACTGCAATGATTGCTGGATAGTTTATGTTAACTGGATCTTTGAAATTATAAGAATCATCATTTCTTGTAGGGGTCTGGGATATGAAATTATTTTTTTTTTTAAAAAAAGCTAGTGATTATCACTTAAAAGAGAGAATCATGAAACTATAACCTGACTAGGTACTAATGTAGCTATTTATTGAGAATCATTCTGTAATTTTGAATTATTCTGCTCCAAGGCAAATGTTTACTTTCCTTTAATAGTAAAGGGCTTCTTGTTATTGTCTGTGACAAAGAGACTTAGTAATGAGGATCTCTGTATTAGACCTTTCCGTTACTTCTTCTCTCTCTTTGCTATCTCTGATAGTGTCTTCAAGTCTCCTAGTTATTTAAGCAACTAAGTAATTTAATTTAGACGCGGATTCTTTGACTAAAACTGGGTGACTATTTTGCCTGCCACAGGAAACAGTGAAGACTTGAGTTAGGGTGTTCAGGAACCTAAATGTTGATCCTTGGTTATGCACAATATTATTTTTCTGGTAATGGTTAAGTAGCTTCTGAGTGATTCTTCTCATTTAATTTTAGCTGTCTAAAACCAGGAATTTAGTGAAAATTTGTCATTACTGGAGTTCCCAGAACAGTATTCAGAGAAAGGGATTCTCTTACAGAAGTCAAAACGTTCTTTTTCAGAATATTTTGACTTTGTTGGTCAGGGTATCTGACCAACAGCATGATCTATCTATTTTAGAAATATTCCTCTAGGGACTAACCACGTGGCAACTAACTCTAAATGCCAATGGTAAGTGAAATGATCCCTTAACTTCAATGTTTGGGGTTTCTTAGATTCTAGTACTTTACTGGACCAAAGGGTACTAAAATTCATGTTGAAATGTACTTACACCCACCAAAAATACTGCTTTTCAAATTAGCTGTCTGAATCTCTTTTTTTTACCAGAAGCTTTTTCCCTTCACATTCAGTGCTTATTTTGCCCTCTAGACTTTTGCTGCTACTAAGAGTTCTTCTTACACTTCCATGGTAGTCAAATGAATGTCCCAGTGTTCATTTAATAAATGGGTTAATGGGTTTTGAGCCCAGATCCTGGGCTCTGAAGGCATGAAGTATAAATTGGAGCTTCCAGCTGGAACTCCTAACCAGATGTTTTCAAACAAAAGCTTCTCACATAAGGAGTGAAAGTTCTTACAGGAAAGTATGCTATAATTCCAAGAGGAAAGATTCTCACATCCAGAATAAAACTTCTGTTGTATTGAGAGATGGATATATCTACCCGAGGACATCTTCTGATTTTGGATACAGGATGTTTGTGTTCTCAGACTTCCATTTCGGGTTAACACAGATTCTCAGTTTGGTTACTTCTTTATGCCTTGACTATACCACCGAGCTTTCTTTTCTGATTGCTGTTCTCCTTTCCCCTTCCTTACATGTGCTAATTTAGTGTGTACTGGTGCTACTTTAGCTCTGTATTTCAAAGCCAAGGTCAAATTTATCATTGGCCCAAGTGTTCTGCAGGATCAAACTCTATAACCCAAATGAGTTATAAAGCAGGTATGTTTATTTCCAGCCCTGGGGTGCAAGGGGGTTCTTCTCCTAGCTTGCACACCGTATGACTTAACAAACAGCTACTTCTAGTGTAAAGACATGTGTAGTTATAAACTCCTATACATATTCATAACTTTTCCCCACTTTGTATTATAATTAGTTCTGGAAGATTCACTGCAGTCTTGCTCCTGCGTAATGCCTCCTGGTGGTTTTGGGCCAGAGTCTCAAAGATGAATTAAGAAGTCTTCCTCGGGCTGAATTTTTTTTCCTCAAACTGTGCACAGGTGCAGTCCCTTCTGGTTGTTTTCAAACTACTGAACAAATGCAGCCAGCTTTCTGCATTCCAATACTGGGTTATCAGTAAACTTCTGCTAGCTACCTCTTTCTTGTTATCAACTTCCCATGTCTTCAAGGCCATCTCTGACTAGCAGCACAAGTTCCAGTGAGCATTCCCTATCCCCCTGTCTGCTTTTGCTCATCACAAGTATAACGTCTCCATCTGATCACTAGGTGACCAGCAGCACTAGACTGTATTGTCTGTTAGTTCTGTTTTCAGGCTAACTCCTCCTACATTCAACTTTCTCTACAGAGGTTAATCTTTATTAAGTATTTTCCCATGCTTTGCTTGAATATTCAAAAGATTCCATAATTACTTCTTTCTCCTCTTTCTTGTTCAGGGTTTTCAGGTACTGATAATACTGATATTGGTCAGTATCAAATGAAAATCTCAGCAGTAGTAGATCTTGCACTGACATAGGAATCGCAATCAAAGTGCAAGAATTAAAAACAGAATTTCAGGAAGAGCAGAATCATTGTTTGTTTGGGCTTTTTTTTTTTTCATTTTGGCATGTTAATATTGAGCTTGATGATGTTACTGGTACTGTACTGTCTCTGGCAGCACAATTCAAGTGGAGTGGAAAGTGAGGATGGCTCCATAGAGCACATGAAAATTGCTGAGTGCCTCGTGTTTTTTTAGCACAAGAGGTACATAAAGAATCTCTGGATCTACCATGATTATGCTACAGCTATCATTCCTTTGCATTTCCAGTAACTGCATTGCCTGTAGCAGCAATTCCCAAATGTTCCTGTCTCACTAATTTCAGAGTCATGCTTCTATTTCTTTTCCTTTGCTTTGCAGCTTGGAATTTGGAAATGCATGAACTGTATATAATTTTTGCATCCTTTTCCTTTCTGCTTTTATGCAGCCATTCACTTCATGATGACATATCTTTCTCCATCTTTGTCTTGTGTATTTACAAGAGAGAAGGAACAGATCTTAATTTAATATCTAGTTCACCATTTTTCTGCACAAGGAAGATTATAAGTGTACATTTTGTTCCTCATTGCTTTTTATGTAATCTGTCTTCAGAGGTCTCTAATGAGGAAGGTATCACTGACTGCTAGGTAATCACTGTTAAGTTTCCAAAAATATTATGTTATTATTATATTTGACATCGTGAATAGACAATTTATTTTATTTTTATAGCACATTCTATGTAGTTGAAGGTTGCCATCAGATCTTTCTATTTTTACTCTCCCAGCTAAATAACTGCAGCTAAACAGCTGTTCAATCTCTCCTTCTAGCAAAGGTTTTCTGAACTTGTGCTTGCTTTCCTCTTGACTCCCTTCAGCTGTTTAACATTTCTTTTGAAATTCAGTATCCCAAAGTGGATATGCTCACCTTCCCTTCTTAACTCTTCTTCCTTTGTTCCCTGTGTTGGATATTTCTAAACAAAATACGATATTGAGGTAACTAACCCTGCTGGGACCAAAGCTGAAAAGCTGTGTTTAAAGGTTGTTTACTCTCTGATCTTCACAATGGAAAAGACTGCTCATACAGCCTTGAAATTTCCTTACAGTGGTAAAGATGATTCACGGTTCAGACTTGCAGTTCCTTGAGCAAGAAGTTCTTAAGATTACTCTCTCCTCTCTGAATGGAACCGTTTCTTCTTATTTTAGCAAGTGGTAAGATTTATTTCTAATTATTTCAGAGGTTAAAACAATGCTCTGATTGTTTTATGTAGTCAACTTTTAATCAAGACAGAGTGCGGAATGAAGCACCCAGTTGTGGAAGGGACCTTGGAAATGTTATTACAGAGAAAAAGTGGGATGTTTTTGTAGGTTTGTCTCATATATGCAATATACTGAACAAAATGAATTTCCCCAAAGTAGAATTTCTGGCTGAGAGTTACTCAGTTTCAATTTGGTATATCTGATGTAAGGGAACCTTCTTTGGACATTGATTGTTGCTGTATGTTCATGGATGATAATTTAATAATTGCATAAAAACTTGAAGAAGGACTTATTTGGGTTACTTTCTGAGTAGTGTGTGTGTCTGTGATGTGAATATATTAGGAGTATTGCAGATGTTTCTGCAGACACACGTGGCTGCAGCACTTAGCATGTCTGCCAGAGATCCACGACGATTCAGCATAATTGATTCTCTTTCATTTTGTCAATTCAATCCTTTCTACACATTTTTTTTTTCCTTAATTCTACATTTGTTTCCAATTATATTTTCTAGAAATGAAATACAGGATGGATGTTAGCAAGGTATTCTCAATTGTTCCCTCATAATGTTTTTTTTTTCTTTTTCCTCAAAGATATGGAAGTAGAGTTGAAATGAGTGTTGCCCATGTGTAGTAAGGAGCAAAATGTGTGTCTTATTGAACTACAGGGAACATAGCAGAACTGACTGATTAGACTTCTTGCTACCTAAAGTAATAGTAAGTCATTAGTCAAAGCAATTTTAAAAATATTTTTCCGAACTGTCTTTCTGAAGGGTACTATAAACTGCATGCTCTGGGAAGGAGGCAGACAGAGCCACTGTGGTGTTAAAAAGAGGAAAAACATTAGAATTTATTAACTATTTTATATACACAGAGATACATATATTAAAGTCCTATATCATGCATCTTCGTGTACACTAACATATTCATATGTATAAATACATAGAAAATAAATGTGTCTACTATCACTTTTGGAAGGACTTTGTTTTAGTTGCCCCTATCTTAAATTCTTAACTCCGCTTACATCGCTACCAAAGAAAACAAGTTTTAAGACAATCCTGTTAGTCATCGAGACTGTAAGATACCTCCAAAAGTTCCTAGAAGAAAAAAAATCTTCTTCAGCCTAACTATAGGAAGTCTAGCTCTCCACTGTACTACTACATGAAATCAATCACAAAACACTGCTTTTGCCGTAGTGACATTACCAGTATTGAAAAAAGGACTTTAAAAAGGAAGGATGAAAGCAGAGGGCTGTCCACATCCATCTGTAGTTTAGGAGGTTCACAGAAGTGTGAAGTGGCCAATTTGTCTCCATGAAATGTTCCCAGCTGAATGAGAAAACTTCATAGAAATGAATTTAGCCTGAAGCAGCAGCTTTGAAGTGTGTGAACTGCTTCAGTCACCTAATCTGGTTCTATTATTACTGCCTCAGAAGCATTAGTGCTCCTGTTCCTATGATGAGCACCTTGCATATGCCTTCTTCACCCTGCCCAGTCTGAATGTAGGGTCATTGATGGGTGAAGTCTCAGTCCAAAGAAGTGGGTTTTCTGTTCTACCTCTAAGACAGTATCTAGAGAAAACATGAGAGCTCGGAGGTGAAAGATGACCCTAAGCCTGTTCTAATTTGGTACTGGGGTGAAGTGCGGACTTGAGGGAAATGAAATGCCTTCAAAGAAAGAGGAATTCCCAAACTTACGGTTCGTGCAAGATTTGCAACTGACCAGGAATATGTGTACAGTGAGAGATTCATATTGCCCTTGAAGTGTTTAATTTAAAGCTCAAAATCACAATTCCCTATTTTTCCTTTTCTACCCCTGATCCCTCTTCCAACCAAAGACTGACAATCTTTCTGTTTCTACCACATCCTTTCTTCTTTTATACTCCTCCTCACTAGACACACTTGCAGGGCTCCAGATTCCGGGAAACAAAGGCTCCTACCTCTCAGCAGACCAGACGCAGGGAGCAGTCCTGGCAGTAACCACAGGTGACTTAAACAGCCCACAGGGAGCACCAGCAACAGGAGCACCATGAACAGGAGCAACTAAACAGGTGTTCAGCACTTCAGAAAAGCACGGAGTGGCAGTTTGAGCCACAATTTGAGCAGGCAGAACAGGCAGGGAGGGTGCTGGAGCTTGGCCAAAAGGAGCACAGAGCCATGGTGGCCACTCAGCAGAAAAAAAGGGCTGCTCCAAGCTCTGTACCAGCAGCGGCTGATGCAGCCTCGCAGACATATCCTCAGTGGGTGCATGCTGCCACCCAGGTAGCAGGATGCAGGGCGTGCCCTCCTCCTGTGTCAGTATCAGGCATTAGTAAGGAATTCACTTGTGGGAGTTGTACTTGGGTGGAGGAACACCTCCAACTGATAACACTGCTCAAAGAAGAGATGAGCAGGCTGAAGACCACCAGGGAGAGTGAGAGGGAGGTCAACCCTTGGAATAACACATTATTGTCCCTGTCTTGGACCAAATAGGTGGGGCATATGACAGAGGACTTCACATGGTCTCTCCATTCAGCTAAGGAGAGAAATTTAGGAGATGGAGGGGAGTGGTAGAAGCTTCCTGCCTGACATAGCAAGTGTGTCTCCCTTGTACCAGCCTCAGCCTTCCAGATATTCCAAGAGGAAATTATTAGAGACCTGCTAGGTAAATTAGATATTCATAAGTCTATGGGCCCAGATAGGATTCACCCATGGGTATTCAGGGAGCTGGCAGAGGTGCTTGACAAACCTCTTTCCATCATCTACCAGCAGTCCTGGCTGACTGGAGAAGCTCCATCGGATTGGAGAGTGGGAGATGTTACACCCATTTACAAGAAGGAGAGAGGATCCAGGAAACTACAGACTTGTCAGTCTGACCTCAGTGCCAGGGAAAGTTATGGAACAGGTCATCTTGGGTGCCATCTCACAGCACATACAGAACAACCACTCGATCAGGCCCAGTAAGCATGGGTGTATGAAAGGCAGGTCCTGCCACACTAACCAGATCACTGTCTATGACAAAGTGACCCACTTGCTGGATGAGGGTAAGGCTGTGTATACAGTGTACCTGGACTTTAGTAAAGCCTTTGGCACAGTATCTCACAGTATTCTGCTTGAGAAACTGATTACCACTGGCCTGGACAGGGAAATCCTCTGCTGAGTTAAAAACTGGCTGCATAGCCAGGCCCAAAGAGTTATAGGAAATGGAGTTAAATCCAGTTGGAAGCTGCTCACAAGTGGTGTTCCTCAGGGCTTAGTGCTGGATCCAGTCCTGTTCAGTATCTTTATCAACGACGTGGATGAAGGGATCGAGTTCACCTTTAGCAATTTTGCATACAACACTAAACTGGGAGGAAGTGTCGATCTGCTGGAGGGTAGAGAGGCTCTACAGAGGGATCTGAACAGGCAGGATTGATGGGCTGAGGCCATCAATGGGATGAGGCTTAACAAGGCCAAGTGCAGAGTCCTGCACTTAGGGCGCAAACTCCCCCCTGCAGCTCTACTGGCTTGGGGAAGAGTGGCTAGAAAGGTGCCCTGCTAGAGGAAGACCTGTGTTGGTTGACAGCAACTGAATATGTGTCAGCAATGTGCCCAAGTGGCCTAAAGCACCAAGAGCATCTTGATTTGTATCAGAGGTGTGGCCAGCAGGACCAGGGAAATGATTCTGCCTCTGTACTCTGCACTGGTGAGGCCACACCTTAAATACTGTGTTCGATTTTGGGCTCCTTAATTTTAAGGAAGATATTGAAGTCTTGCAGTGTGTTCACAGAAGAGCGATAAAACTGGTGGAGGGGCTGGAGAACAAGTCTTACGAGGAACAGATGAGGGAACCAGGATTATTTATCCTAGAAGAGGAGGCTGAGTGGAGACCTTATTGCTCTCTATAAGTCCCTGAAAGGAGGTTGTAGGGAGGTGCGTGTTAGTCTCTTCTCCCAAGTGATAGGTGACAGGACAAGAGGGAGTGGCCTCAAGCTTAGATTGGACATTGGGTAAAATTTCTTCACAGAAAACATTATCAAGCACTGGAACAAGCTGCCCAAAGAGGTGTTTGAGTCACTGCTCCTGGAAGTGTTTAAAAGTCAAGTAGATGAGGTGTCTGGGGACATGACTTAGTAGTAGACAGGTATGGTTAGAGTTAATGATCTCTAAGGTGTTTTACAACCCAATGATTCTATGATTCTAAGTTAACACCTATGTATTTATGATTCACAGGAACGACACTAAGTAGAAGGGAGAGAAGACAGTAAAGACACCAAGAAGGAGAAAGTGTAGTGGGTAAAACTAGCTAGTCATGGGAGAGGTATAGCAGATTACATGTCATGAATCACAGAAAGTTCGGGAAGGTTCTCAGCACCACTTCTCTTTCATTTTTTTTGAATCTTCAGTGATATAAGAATGAAGTACAGTTGGATGGGAAGAATATCGAGAACTTCATAAAGGAGTTCCAAAACTCCAAAGGTAAATCACAGATCTTTAGACTATCTGAGCAATGGAGAGCAAAATCTTGGGCCAGGACTGATTTTCAAGTGGGCGTGAAGATCCCAAGAAACACAACTGTTCAGTATACAGTTATAGAAAGTGTCGTCGCTATGAACCCTAAAAACAAAGGGAAAACTTTGGGGTGAACAAGTTGACTATGTAAGAAAAATCAAGTGCTTTTTTTCTTTTTTTTTTTTTCATTATTTAGAGCAGTGTAAACTGGCCAGAGTAAAAATTATTATCTGACCCAGAAGGGTTATTAAATGAAAATCACATTTCTAATAAAGTATGTTGTAGTAATTATCTGTATCATTTTATTATGGGCTTCTTCTGGAAAGAGCATTTTCCAAATCAAGACATTTAGCAGCATTCAGAAAGTAACATAAATACTCTAGAAAAAACCACTTAATCAAAACTTTCATATGTGGAAGCAGCATGAGTGCAGATTCCAATTTTAATTCAACACTTAAAATTAAGTCAGCTTTATTTAGGGAATGTTACATAAATTATCCAGTAGCTTATTCAGACCACTGTAGGAAATAACATACTATGAAATCATTCACTGATAATATCTTGCAGGAAAGATCCAAAGGTTCTACTAATTTTTTGACTAAGAGAGCTGATGTTTCTTTTAATGTATTAGATAGTCTTTGATACACTTCCTTAAAAATAGCATAAGCTGTGAAATACACTGAAAACGGGAACTCAGTTGTCTTACAACTTTAGTAGAAGAGTCACACAAACTACATTTCCCAGTGTGCATTTGCCCATCTTTCTTGTGTGGTGTAGCTTTTTTCTTTTCTCCTCTCAACCTAGAAATACCAGCACTTTTGCCCCTACTCATCCCCAGGCTATTTATGTGAAATAACCTTTCTTTGCTCCCTTCACTCTTCATACATACACAAGAAAGAGCATTCTACATACAGATATTCTCTGTTAGAAACATGTCTTAAATTTTAGAAAAGTAGCACTATTTTGTAGTTATGAGTTTGGGCTGAGCAGTTTTTTATTACTAAATATTGAAGAAAAACATGTTTTCTCAAACATTCATCTGTCTATCATAATTTCTTTAACTTATTTCCAAAGTCTATGCATCTTATGCATCTTGAAGACATCCACCCTAAACATCCTATTTCCCTGAACACCCTATTTCCCTGAACATCCTCACCTGTCAAATCAGCACTTTACCACTGAAATCAACACAGCTGCAGTTTTTTATCTTGACCGAAGCATGGTCTTCTCCTCTCTCTTCCTCTTCAGTTAGATATTAAAATATCTACAAGACAAATCTTGTTCTGGATTATAGCCTTTACAGAGGACACCTTAACATTGCAATGGCCACTTAATGCACAAGGACACTGAGAATTGTCTCCTTCCTGCTGGAAAAAGAATGCCACTGCTGATGTGGATGCCATCACTTAAATGGGTTCGTTATATTGCGTGATTATTATTTTTGACTGATGTTGCAAGGGTCACTTCAGCTCTTCTCTTCATTCTCATAAATGAGTGAAAATCAGTGCTCTCAGACTGAGAATAGTAGTTTCTTTTTTTTTTTTTTTTTAATTTCCTTTTGAAAAACAGAAGAGTAATGAAACCCCAAGAACTTTGGTTTTAGCAAGAACTGTACACATTTCAAATCAGACAAATATTTTTCCTTAGCTCTGACCACAAGTCAGTGCCAGTCTGTGAGTCATTATTCCTTGCCTGTTTCCATCTCGTTTAGTTGTGAAAATAATTCTATGCTGCTTCTCTCTTCTTCTGCATTGCTACCCAAAGTAATAATATTACTCTACATTTCCTTTATACTTAGTTGCCTACAAAGAAAAGTAATACAGGGTAACAACTTCTCAAATCATGACCTCTGAGACAGTGTTAAAGGAGACTGAGAAGGAGGATTAGATAAACTAACATAAGTAGCAGTATGTCTCACTGTGTACGAGAGAGAATACTCGTGTCTAAGCCTCATACTTGGGTTCTTAGCTAGCTCTAACACTCACTTCAAACACTTGCCTAGACTCTCAAGATAATTCTTGTGTGATCAAAATTCTTATATGATGAATGTTTCCTTATATTGCAGACTCATAATGATTGGAATTTAGACAGCTCTTGAAAGACAGAGCAGATTTTTGTAAAGTACTTCTTAGCATTTGCAGAAAACAGCATCATTTATTATCTAGTTGTAATGCTTTCTTTACCTGTGGTCCATGAATCCTCACTATCTACTTCTAAGAATTGCTCAAAAGACAGCAAGAACAAACAGTTTTTTATCAGGAAGCTATTCACTGCTGGTGACTCCCTAAGAATATTTCGAGGATTGATAAACCCTCATAAAAAAAGTTGATAGCCACTTTAATGTATTAATTTCTGGTCATTATAGATTAATTACATCTGTACTTAATGCTTGTAAACTTCATGGTTCTACAGTGTTTTAAAAACAATGTAACTTTTTATATATTATTCACTAGTGAGAGGTGATGTAACTGTGAAATGGGAAATACAGGAAATACGACTGTGATGCAAATGTTTCATTTGAGGTGTTGTTCTTGGTTTCTGCAAGTACAGAAGTAAACCTTTGTCTCTAAAAATATTTGTAAGTCTTATTTTATTTATTTTATAGTATTTGGCAAGTTCAGCTTTCTAGTTTAATTCTCTGACTTTAAGACTTGAACAGCAATATCTAATTCAAATTTTAGCATTCACAAGCCAGAGAATACATGAAAACAGATAAGTACTTAGGAATAATTTTCTGATTCTGATTACATTTAAAAAAAACAGTTGACCAACCTCACCCCTGTGCAGCACCTGTTTGACACACAGATGTATAAACCTATCAGGACTTATAAAATTACAGACAGCTTCCAAATGGTTGTTTAGAAATCAAAATCTGAATTCACAGTTTGTAAGGAATCAATCAGCGAAGTATTGCTCTAGTTCCAAGGGAGACTCTGAATAAAGGCTAGGCAATAAAATTATTCCTGCCACCAGATGCTGTTTGTCTGCTTCTGTGCTCTAATTGCTATCAATAATTAAACACAGGTCTCTGATTCATATGCACAGAGGCAGAGATTCTTAAATTAAACATTTTAAAGTCATTATAGTACATTTTATATGTTCAGCTAAACACTGCACTCAAGCTGATTATGATTAAATATACTGATACTAAATTACATATTGATACCATAAATATCAATGGATACCCAGAACAAATAAGAAGATTCTTGGTAAATAGAAGGAACATTTTAATTTCAGATGACAACAGATACCAGTTTATATTTATTTATATCTGTTACAATATGTTTCACATATCGCAAAGTGATGGCACCTCCCAGTTGTCTTGCAGAAAACTGAAAATAATTTCCATCCGTTTGGAAAACAGCAAACATTGACAATGTGTTATACCCAAGTTTGTGTGACAGCCACTTGAAAAGTCAAGTCTGAATAGAATTGAAGCTTGCACTTGTTAATCAGTCTGTGACAGGCATGATATTTCCCAAAACTATGTCCCCAAGGTCATTTTCACTCTCTTTAATGGAATACAGTCTGCAGTATGTCTGGAGGAAAAAATTTACACTCTTTGAATCTGTCCGTGTTTACCCTTTGGCAGGCCATGCATTTCAATGGCATACTTCTCATACGATGATTCCTATTAGTCATAGTACTGTCCTGCACAAAGGTTTGGCAGAATTACAAACAGAGGCATGATGATGAGCCATGCCTGGTGATTCACTCTCTCCACTATAGCCAGAGAGATCAGAGTAGCCTGACCCTTACCATCAGGTTTGCAAAACACAAAACCTCTGGAGTCTGATGACACTGTTCAGACATTCTTCATTTGCTCATCCTGGACTGTTGAGACCGTTGTCCTCTGTTTCAAGAATCCCATGAATTGCATTTTGTTATCAAAATGGAAAATCCCATCTTCTGAGAAATTGTTTCAGAACCTAAGACAATCAACGCAAACCAGCAGTTTTTTCTCCTGTTAACTGTATTCTGAAAAGAGCTGTTGTTGTTCAGGATATAAGATAATTCAACTTTATTGCTTAACATGATATGGGTACTTAAACATAATTGTCTGACATCATTTGTCATGTTAGATGCACTAGATGTACATTTTATGTACATGCCTCCAGCTGCACTACAAAAGGGTACAGGTCTCTCCTAGGTCATGTGTCACACTGACAAACCCATGTGAATTTCTCTAGGATGTTGCAAATGATATTTATGTTTAAAAAAGGTGACATATTGACACGTCTCTTCCAGTTTATCTGTTCCTAGTAGAGTACCATGAGCATTAATGTTCCTGAAGAATTTGAAACTCTAACCCCAATATGTAGCATGTCATGACGTTGTTAACAAGACTACAAATCTTTAATGAAGTGTTGCGTCAGTTTAGACACTCCTTTTGGGCACTTTTCGGAGGAGGAACAACTAAAATATGATTGCATATGGCTAAAATATTAATACAGTCACAAAAAACATTCTGATTGGCTTTAAATTTGCAAAATTAAAGCTTTATATATTGCCTTAAAACTAAGATATATTAATGCTGTAATGTTTCCTAATGACAGACCCAGTGCAGTACTCTATTACTTTGCAATATTTCTGCTCTACAAAAATTGCCAAAAATAATTGCCAGATTTTCTCATGAGTTGATAACATTCATCAGAACAGCTTAACCTGCTATGAAGTTCAACTGGCATTACTCATTTTAAGACCTTATTTACCTCTACTCACAACTTTACAAACCCATAATGCTGTGGACTTAAAAACTTTGTGTATAGGTAGTGCTTTGTGCATGAATTGTACATGTAACCAGACCATACTAAAATATTGTTGAATCATTGTGGCCAAATACACCCTATATTAGGTAAACTAAAGAAATAGGTATTCTCTTCTGTTTACACAAACCACAGAGTTAAAACCAAAAAAAAATGCAAGTTTTTTTCTTCACAGCTCTGTGTTCTAATTCAGTACATTTAGCAGGGATGTGGCATTAACAAACTGCCTGAGTCTCCTTAACTCGGTCCCTTACTCGGAACTGATGACAGGTTCCCTATCTGATTCAAAAAACTTATGTATCCTAGGGTTCAGGTTCACATAATAATGCAGACTGCTGATTGTAGGACTCCATCTTATTAACCAAAAAAAAGTTGAAAACTGAGTAGTAAAAAAATTGGAGACTAAAACCAGAAAAATATAATCTGAGAACTTAATTCCTGTTTGCAGTGGATTGGTGAATAGTGACCTTTTGAACAGAATTAATCAAAGATTAGAAAGTGAGCTCACCCCTTTGTAGACCTCCAACCAATCACAGAAGGAAGAGATACTGTGAAGACCTCAATCAACAGTTTTCAAGTATATTGGGCATACTCTTATTTGTCAAAGATCTAACTGTGAGACAAATCCTGCTTTAGGTCTAAATTCCCTGATGTGTAAATAATCTTTTCCTTTCCACCTCATGTGTTTAGGACATCCATGGAGGTAGTAGACAGGTGTATTTTGTAATTTCTGAAAACAGGTGAAGCTACCATCCAGATTTTTTCCTCACTGAGATCTTCCACCTGTCCTATTACCTCTGTCAAGCCACTCATTCTAGAACTCTTTATCAGTTAAAAGGCATGACCTGTTACTAAAGACTCCTCTTTATCAAGGCAAGATTGGATTTTCTTCTTCACTCCAAGACCTTTCTCCCCTCTGTTCTACCTGGCCAATTCAGCAGATGAACAGTTACCACATTCACAATACCACCTGTGGTGCCTCTTGCCTAACATGCAGGTCAAAAGGAAATAGGAAAATGGAAAATTGTAGGGAAGGGTGTGGCATATGAGAAGAAAGTGGATGGTCTTTGGCAGTTAGGAAGCATGGAACTCTTTATTTTTAGCAGCCATGAGTAATCCTTAGGCCATATTTTTGTGTAAGTGAGTTGTGAGTACTTCAATGTCTTTAAGATTTCCACTCTTCTGTCCAGTTTGGCTGACATTAGATAATGGGATCAAAAGTTATTATGAGTAAGAACGCTGACAGAAAAATTCAGTCACAAAGACAGAAATGATGTCATCACATCTAGTTGGTCTCCTTGGGAAATCAGACTAAATTGTGGGACACTTTCAGTATTAAGAAATTTGATTGCAGCCCTGGAGAATTTCTTTATTGAATCTGCCACAGCTTTCTTACATGGTGGTGGACACATCACTTCAATCATCTAAGTTTGACTTCAAATATGAAATGTGGAGCTGAGCTATGGCAACTAGAGCTGCAGTAACTAGAGCCTGTGCTTTAAAAATACATGCACTACTAAATAATGCTAAGAACTGAAAATGTGTGCCATGTGGGACTGGTTCAGGGCATTGAATTAGGGCAGAAGCATGGCCTGATTCTTTCTGAAGTGACATTTCATGTGAAATTCAGTAGGTGAAGTTTAGGAAGACGGTTCTGAAAAGTGGTGCTTACTTCTTACTACTTGCTACTTGAGTGAAACTGAAATCTTTAATAGAATACTAAGAATTTGAGAAGCCTGATAATATTTTTTTTTTTCATGTGATTTCTCAAGGCAAATTATACTACCAGTCCTTAAAGCAAACCATTCTTTAGAACAAGGGCTCTCCAGCACAATTTATGCTTGGAACTGAAACTGATGGCAGTAAGGTCAAGGTTCAGTACCACAAGTATGGATTCTTACACAACTTTAACCCAACAGAAATTTTGGATTTATTAATATTTTTTACATAGATCACAAGATTATGTTGCATAATTCTTAATAACAATTAATTGTCAGCCAATTTAACAAAACAATTCAATGGAATTTGTTGCACAGCAAGCGGTCAGCAATCCAGGATACTCCTGGAGTGCATTGAGGGTAATGTCCAGCTGACAGAGACCTCCACCCAAGGAGAAGAAGTACTGGATATTATGGTCGCCAATATCAATGAACTCATCAATGACCTTAGGATCAGTGGCAGCCTGGGCTGCAGTGATCAAGCACTGGTGGAGCTCAAGGTCCAGAGGGATATGGGACAGGTGAGGAGTACAGTCAGGACACTAAATTTCAGGAAAACAGACTTCCAGCTCTTCAAGGACTTACTCAGTAGAACCCCTGGGACATGATCCCCCAAGACAAAGGAGCAGAACAGACCTGGAAAATATTTAAGGACACTTTCCACAGGGTGCAAGAGCACTCAGTCCCTGTATGTAGAAATTCAAGCATGAAAGGGAAGAGACCGGCATAGCTGTGTTGAGACCTGACGGAGACCAGCTCACAGGGACGCCTAAATCGACAGACGGACTACCGCTCTGGTGGCAAGTAGCAACATTTTATTCTCCAAAAGGAGTTTTTATACTCTTCTGGTTGAGATAACATCGTACTTGTATGCACTGTTTACATACTTTATTATTATTCTTGTCGTGAGAAAGCATGCTCTACAAGTTCTACAAAACAAGGGTCTACGTGTCTGTCCAGAGTTCACATAACATCCTTAACTAAATCTGCAGGTGTTCCTGGAGTGTATACATTTAGCTTGGGCCCTGGAATGGGGAGAAACCCATTATATTGCCAGGAACCTCTGTGTCCGCATCCTCCCTTTCAGGAGGAGCGGCTTTTAATCTCAGCACAGTTTTCTGTTATCGACCCTTTCAGGCCCCACAGAACACTGCTCTCAAGGCCTCTGGCTTCATCATTCTGCTTTTGACCCTTTCAGGCCCTCAGAATGTATAATGGTTCTCCTCAGAGACCTGCTGGTTAAACTTAAAAAGAAGAAGGAACTGCACAGGCAATGCAAGCAGGGACAGGGAACCTGGGACGTGTATAGAGACGCTGCCCAGTTGTGTAGGGGTGAAGTCAGGAAGGCCAAGGCGCAGCTGGAGCTGAACTTGGCAAGAGAAATAAAGACCAACAAGAAGGGCTTTTACAGTTAAATCAATCAAAAGAGGAAGATCAAAGAGAACATACTCCCACTGATGACTGGAAATGGGAATAATGTATGAACAGATGAGAGGGCGGCTGAGGTACTTAAGAAATTTTTGCTTCAGTCTTCACTGATAACTGCTCTCATTGCCCCTCCTGGGTCATGGGACAGCAAGATGGTGACTGGAGGAATAGACCCCCTCCCACAGTAAAGGAGGATCAGGTTCAGAAACTCTTGAGGAACCTGAACATATGTAAGTCCATGGGACCTGATGTGATGCATCCCAGAGTCCTGAGGGAATTGGCAGATGTGATTGCCAAGCCAGTCTCCATGATATTTGAAAAGTCATGGCAATCAGGAGAAGTCCCTGATGACTGGAAGAAGGGTAACATTGTGTCCATTTTTAAAAAGGGTAGAAAAGACCACCGTGAGAACTACCAACCTGTCAGCCTCACCTCTGTGCTTGGGAAGATCATGGAACAGATCCTCCTAGAAGCTATGCACATGGAGGGCAGGGAGGTGATTAATGGCAGCCAGCATGGCTTCACCAGGGTAAAGTTCTGTCTGACCAGCTAAGTGTCTTTCTACGACAGGGTACCCACAGCGGTGGACACTGGTAAATGGACGGATGTGATCTATCTGAACTTCTGTAAAGCCTTTGACATGGTTACCCACAACATCCTTCTCTCTAAATTGGACGGTACAGTGGATAAGAAACTGGTTGGATGGTCGTATTCAGAGAGTAGTGGTCGATGACTCGAAATCCAGATGGAGATCCATGACAAGTGGTGTCCCTCATGGGTCTGTACTGGGACTGTTTAATATCTTTATCAATGATATTGATAGCAAGATTGAGTGCACCCTCAGCATATTTGTGGATGACACCAAGCTGAGTGGTGTAGTTGCCACACTGGAGGGATGGGATGTCATCCAGAGGGACCTGGACAGGCTAGAGAAGTGGGCCTCTGAGAACCTCGTGAGGTTCAACAAGGCCAAGTATAAGGTCCTGCACCTGGATCAGGGCAATCCCTGTATTTCGTACACGATGAGAGATGATGTGCTTGAGAGCAGCCCTGGAGAGAAGGACTTGGGGGTGCTGGTCAATGAGAAGCTCAACATGAGCCAGCAGTGTGCACTCACAGCCCAGAATGCCAACCTTGTCCTGGGCTGCATCAAAAGAAACGTGGCCAGCAGTGTGAGGGAAGTGATTCTACCCCTCTATTTCTCTTCTGTGAGGCCTCACCTGGAATACTGTGTCCATTTGGGAATTCAATGTAAGAAGTACATGGACCTGTTGGAAGAGGTCCAGAGGAAGGCTATAAAGATGATAGAAGGGCAGTTAGGCACAACAATAGAAGCAGGAGGATGTGGCTATCTGCTGGTCTAAAACTCGTAATTATATCTTCCCAGTTCTTATCACAGCCTACAGCCAATCAAATTATAAAAAAGTCCCGGTCCTCTGCATTCCTCATGCTCCTGTCACACTTTTCACTCCCATGAGATACATGGAGTTCATTTTCTCCTGTTACTATTGTTTAGTTGCCTAAGGATAACAGCCTCTGGGCACATGCTTACGCTAAAATTATTCTAAGAATATTTCTTTTTACAACATTTCCGTAGATACTCATAGAGCACATACTATTGTCTCATCTATCTTTAAAACTGATTGTACATCAGACAATTGTTGAGTATTGAGAATCTCGCTATATTCATGTCATCTTTTCATGTTTATTTAACATTTCTTGATTGATATTGGAAAGAGAAGATAGATAGGGGAAAGGCATCCACTATTAGTAGCAAGAAATACATGTTTTACCTCACCTTCTTTTCCAGATAGACAGAGAAAATCCAATTTCTGTTAGATATTCTTGAGGAAAGTTGAAGTCATACATATATATGCATACATATGTGACCAGCTAGAGAGAGGACATATTTAGCACTATGTTAATTTGAAAGCAAGGCTTTCCACAAAAGAAACAAGCAAATAAGATGAGGCTGGAAGGCCAAGATATATCTGTACTAACATGTAATCCTCAGTACATGAAATATACTTACTACAGCTTTTGATGACTGGGTCATATATCATCATATTGTGCCTGTAATCAAAACGTCTGTTGTGCTTTCTGAAATAAGTCATTCTACTGAAATGTTACTCTTTAGGAGTAGATTTGTGTGTCACCTTACAACATCCATCAGACAATGGTGAATACTAATATTAGACATGTGACAGGTGCAAACACCCTGAGAAGATGCCAATGAAGATCAGGGCCTGCTAAGGACCTGACAAATACTTTAGTATCTTGCCAAAGACACTAAGACTGGGGCTTACTGACTGTTGAAACCTCCATTCTGCCTCCTCGCTGCTGCACTGCTGCAGTGGATGGAGGAAGGGAATGGTGACCAGGCACACAGTCTCAGAAGTTGTGGGCCTGCAGCCAGTCACAATGACCACAGATCACACCTGACTAGGTATAAAATGGGGTCTTGCCAGAGAACCGTTTTGAGTGGTTCTCCTCAGAGCTCATGGCTTGCAGGGAAGACTCTCCACTGGTATCGGGATGCCATGTGAGGAGCTTCCTGGGATCAAGTGTCCTCGTCCTCATTATTTTTTCTGTCTACATACTTGACTGAATTCTCACCCCTGTGGATGAGCAACCCTATCTTCTAGGTACCCGAGAGAGAGATTTACTTTTGTGTGTGAGTGACTGTGCACATTTGGGGCCATCCTCCTAAAGGATTCTTCACATAACTTGGGAATTCTAAGATCAGTTATGTAGTAGTATTCCTGACTGACATCTGAACTTGTGGTTTACCTTTTTTTGTTGGAGGACTAAGTAGTTTTTGTTGGTATTAATCTTCATTTTCATTTACTAGGAGTCTGTTTTTTGGGTCCCTCCTCGACAAGCCAAAACAAGCTTACTTTTTTTAGGTCATGGAAGCATACCACAGCTTAACAGGAACTAACTGGATATTTAAACTCACACCTGGATTCTGGTTTCAGAAAAGCTCATAATCTGAAACCTTGCCCCTTTTTGATATTAATTAATTTTATTTTATTTTTGCATCTGTGATGAACTCAATGAAATCTTGAATGTCGGTGCATGGAACATCTTAATACTTAAGTCCTTTTACTACGTCTCTCTGTGCTTCTTTGCACCCAAAAATCTGAGGAAATCTATCTTGAAGGAGTATTGAGAAAATACTTAATGGCAGAGAATTGACAAGGTACTATAATAAAGAGTGACTGAGCAAAATTTTCAAGAAAATTAATCATTTTATTTCCAGCCAGAACATGGTTTAACTAACATCTGCTAAGACAGAGCTAGTGCTAAATATGGAACAACATTAACTAAGAACCAATGCTCATTAAATAAACACTGCCCATTCTGATAAATCCAAAGGACAAGTGGTCTGTAAACAAGCAGAAGACAACTAAATTCATGTGCACACACATCTTGGACTCTAACATGTCTGAATTTTGCGTGATGAAGTATGTGAGATTTGTTAAGGCTTTTTTACATTGCATAATGGGTATTAAGAGTTTTCCCCATTAGCTTCCACGAACATAGAATCTCATTCTAAGAATTCTGTTCATGATTTTTCAGAGAGCCCATTCTGAACACTGCCCATTCTGATAAATCCAAAGGTCAAGTGGTCTGTAAACACGCAGAAGACAACTAAATTCATGTGCACACACATCTTGGACTCTAACATGTCTGAATTTTGCATGATGAAGTATGTGAGATTTGTTAAGGCTTTTTTACATTGCATAATGGGTATTAAGAGTTTTCCCCATTAGCTTCCACGAACATAGAATCTCATTCTAAGAATTCTGTTCATGATTTTTCAGAGAGCCTGGGTAAGCTAATGGATGTTTCTAATTCTTGCAACCTAATGGGAAAATTCAAAACTATTATTTGACTGGTATATTTAACACTGTAAAGTTTAGGATCTCCTTATTGAAGAGGCTGGTACGTTTCAGGAGTGCAGTGTAGATAGCACACTGAAGTACTTTTCATCATTTGAAAACTTAATAGCAGAGAATATTCTAAGGCTGCTGCTTATGAAAATGGAAAACAACTGAAAAAAATCATAAACTTATTTTCTGCTTTTTCTTATTGAATTAAACAAAATGTATTGTTCTGCTTTTCTAACTCTATCTCTCTGCATGTGAGATAATTACCTTTTTACTTCAAAATCTTGTGAGAAAACACAGAAAAGCTTTATTTATCCTTTTCAGCAATTCAAATATTGTCTTGACTTCAACATAAAAGATCTGGACTAGTTTTTTTTCTTGTGGGTTTTTTTTTTTTTTTGTTTGGGTTTTTTAATATTATAGGATTTGGCTCCTTTAAATTTATCTACATGAACTGAAAGCTGTATGAGACATTCTTCACATGCTGAAAAATCTCTAACAAAACCAGCTCCTGAGAAGTGATGCATACCATACTAAGCAGAAATTCAGCAGAGCAGAATTGTAGTCACAGTTTCCCTTTTTACTTGCATCACTATGCTATTAATTTTTTCATTCTTACTGTCCTACAGAGCTGTAAAGTCTCTTTTCCTCCTTTATTGTGTTCTCTCTCCCTCTTAGTCCTTTTGAATAAGGTTGCAATAAAATTAGTCTAAATTCAGGCTTCAGAGTTATCTAAATCACATTTCAGAAAATTTTACAGATTTGATGAAAAACTTATCTTAATTTAAAACTATTGCTGTTCGTCAATCAATTGAATGCATTAATGTACAGGATGTATAGTAGGAAGAAATAGAAATAAAGAGGGGAAGTACACACTTTCTTACAGCAGTTAAGAATGGAACTCTTCACCATTTGACAGATTCATATGGAGTAAAATAAAAGCTCCAGACTGATCTCTTAAAGGTACTTTAAGATGTCTTCATAGTACTGACAAAGAAATAATTTGGCTCAGTATTCCTGTGCTATATTTAGTTAAATGAAAACACGTCTCATAAAAGCTTTTATGTGGATAGAGTACTTGTTTGTCATCTACAATTTCCATTTCCTTCTCTAGTGGCACCAGAATCTCCACCCGAGCTTAAAAAACTCAGGTTTTACTGACACTGTATTTAAATTTTTTACTTGCATTTCTCTTCCCCAAAGAACACATGCTGTGTTGAGGAAACATCACTCAGAACAGAGCGCAATATGTAACAGTATGATATCAGATTTTCAATGAATTTTGAGAGTACTTGATCTTTAAAAACTCAGCTCGACACATTGTAATATCAATTTGCATGTTTAAAAGGAAGCAAGTTAACCTTAGGAATTTCAGACAGTGATTCAATGCGTGATGAAAACACACACTAATTTCAGAATATTTGGGAAATATCGAATTACCAGTTACCTATAGATTTGGATTCTACAGGTTTCTTTCATTAAAAAAGTCCTCTTCGGAGACTCTCTCTTTTTTTTCCTGTCTTGTTTACCGTGGATCCTCCTTTTAAGTATTACATGTGTTTCCGGGCATGTGCATGCACAACAGTATATATTGCAGCATTTCTGCAGTTAAAGTCAACAAATGTTAACAGTTAATAACAGTTAATAAATGTGTGCAACAGCAGTCTTAATAAATAATGTGGTATATAACATATTAGTTGCTCTTGGTAAATCCCTGTGTAGCCCTGTATAGTGCAGTGCCTGCAGTCTGAACTTCAGAGAATTTCTCCACTGTTTGAGCCTTTAAATATTGAACTTCCCACCAGAGTGAAGCACTTGCACATTCAATATTCAGCTGCCATAGATACTATACTAAAGCACCGCTTGGAAGGAGGATGAGAAAGTAGGTCTCCATCTATGGTGGATTTCTCCAAGTGCTGCATTCAGGTTGCATATTTCTGTTCTGAGTCAGTACATTATTACATTGGAGAAATGTCAATGGGTCCATTTCTTCCTTTAAAGAATGATGTGTAGAGTGTTCCTGAATGAAATAAGAGTACAGGAAACGTGGTTATTCACTTTCTGGTGTACTGTTTTAATTTCTGTTGGTTTTGAAGGAAAGAAAACTCTCCAGGTGTTTTTGTCTTGTAACTGTTCCATTTCTGCTGAAAGGATAAAAAAACATGAGCAAGGTGAAGAAATTAACTAGGTATTTGACTTTTTCGTATATTAAGGAGATTTTTCTTGAGTATGACCAGAAAAGAAACATTTTAAAGAAAGCCCTTCTTACTGTTTGGAGGTTTCTTAAGATGTTCCCAGATGTAAATGTAAGTTCAGTAGGGATTTGTAGGTTTGAATTTTAAAGATAACTCATAAAACCAGGGTTAGGTGTGTCTTAAGCACCTAAATCTCTGTTTTGACATAGTCCTCGGTCCCTATATTTATTACTTAAATAAAAGACATAGAAGGCCTGTCTGTTAATTAAGGCTGAGATTTCTAAAGGAGTCTGAATGAACTAGGTAGGAAATTTAAATTAGTTTGAGACTTCCAATACCATAATACTTCTCTACAATCTCAGCTTAATTCCCTAATGATACTTTACTGTAACTGCTCACACTGAATAAAAGACAAAAGAGATTCCTGACGAAAATAAGTTTCTGATTCTGTTTCTTATTTTCAGCATTGTTAATACCAGTAGTTGTACCTGAAAAGGAAATAAAATTGTCTTTTCCTCAACAGGCAGAGGCTACCAATATGAGTGTTCTATTTCCTGAGTTATCTATAGCCTGACAGTTGTTCTGACTCACCTGGATTGCAGAGACACTGATCTACAAAATGTTGTTTTAGTGAAGGAAAGTACTTGGTTTTAACATATATATATATATGCATTTTAAATGAGTAAATGCAACAGTAACTTTAGAAACCTCATCTAACCCTAGGAATGAAGTTCTGCTCTAAGACTAGTATACTAAACCTCCTCATCAGTATGTTCAATAAGTGTTTTCAATTCTGCTATAGAAAATGAGCATTGATCCCCAGAACACAAGGCAATTTTATGTTTAAAACATTAATTTCTACTTCTACACACCTGTAGGTGAGCTTCACTTGCTTGAAGGACGTTGCATAATGACATTTGAGGTAGCTTACTTAGACTAACCATTCTACCAGCACATTTACCTCACCTTCAACTGTAGTTCCGGGTTTGTATTGGTGTTCTGTTCATTCCGTCTTGTATCCACTGGTTCTACATGGAAGTTTAGGGATTTTCAGTTACCCTAGACACATGTTTAGAAGGAATTCAAGCAAGCCCTAGAGCGAGAATTCTTCTCTAGATTTCTAGGCCTGGAATTAGATGTCTAGATGTGGTGTATGAGCTAGAGGATGAATCAGTTCCCTAAATCCTTGTTTCTTGTGTCATTTCAGGAACTCTGTGGTATCTGATGTAGCCACAGGGGACTGGTAGACAGACTTCAGAAAATGTACACCGTTTTGCAACAGAAGCTGGAGATCGTGATGAAGTAATTCACATAGCATCAAACATTAAAATGGATAAAGCTGAATTCAGTCACAACATAGGAAAGAGCAGCAAACCTATAAGGCCAAATAGGCAGCAGCCTGAGTCTTCAAGGGACAAATCCAGATTTATGTGTAAGTGTGGCACCCAAGTAAGTGTCTTTAGGCATTTAAGGAGTGTCAGGGGCTGAGAGGTGAGATGGAGAGATGTTAGCCCCTTTCCACTGTCTAATTGCAGAGCTAACTGAATTTGAAATTAAGCTGAGTGTAACTACCTAAATCCTCTGTAGATCCTCTTGAAGTCGTTTGACTTTCAGAAGCCTTGAATGCTTTGCATTTCCTAAAATCAGCGACTAATACCTGTGTTCTCACTCAGTTATTTTATAAGCATGGCTGGAGGATTTGATCTTCATAGCTGTTGAATAGTATTAATTAATGACTGTAGTTTGGCACCTGGCAAATGTAGAACTCCAAATTAGATGCTATTTTTGATAATGTGAAACTCTCTTTAAGCTCCAGGGAAACATTTCACAGAGATAGAAAGGGGTTGTTTCAACAACTTCACCTCATACATATAAATCACTGAGTTTTATTTTTAAATGTTGGTTGACTTTTGGGGTGTAGAGTATCTTGTCTAGAATAATTCTTTTCTTTTCTTTTTTTGAAGGGAGAAGATTAGGTTTTCTCTCACACACAGATTTTGGGACCTGAAGAACGGTAACACTTCGTCTGCAGGTGAAGACCACAATTTCCAACCCCATATGCTTATTTGAGGACTATCTGCTTCAGGAAGTGTACAGACTCAGTCGCTTAGCAACAACCCACCCTCTTCTCAGAGTAGCAGGATGATGCTCTGTGCATCCATGTGCAATAGTAATCTTATTTTCAGACCACAGAAGGCCTTGTTGTGGTATAGCAAACCATATCAAATACAGAGATGTTTTGCATATGATCAATCCATTTCAACTCAGCACAGGCAAAATCTGAACCAGCTCATTTTAAAGTTCTGTCTCTGAGTTGAAATTATTTAAGATCATTGTATTTAAGATCATTGTATTTAAGATCATTGTATTTGTTTGCTGGGAAAATTAAGGGACTATTACCTGGGCAATGAGTTCTTAGCTTAAATTCTTACTGAAGACTCTGTTATAAACTGTGTGAAATTTTGTTAAAGTGTCCAGGATGTTTCGTGAGAACAGAGGGAAATGTGAAGATCATACAACCATGGAATGGAGAGTCATAACTATTGTGTGGGACTGAAATGAAAGACAGTTGGTTAAGAAACGTACATGGTTCATATGATGATTTTTTCCTGCTGGCCACTTGTCAGAGTTATAATGAAGCAGTAGTACGTTGGTTATGCATCTCTGTGTTTGTACTAAGTACATGGGTGTACACTAGTCATCCAGGGCTGATGAGTCTAAGACGTACACTAGATGGTGCTTGCACAACACAAGGAGCAAAAAGTGCATCTGTCTCAAGATGTGTCAGCGCCTCAGTACCAGCAAGTATTTTCTGCGATATGCACTCTGTTCCGTTAAGTGGAGTCATATAATTAAATATAGAATATTCACAAGCAATGTAAAAAAAAAAAAACATTATTATTTCACTGATCAATGTAAGAAAGAGATTAAATAATCTGTTTGCATATCTGTATGCATGTTTACACATGCTTATGCATATGCTTTATCTTGGCAGCTCCAACTTTCTAGAGGCAGAGAGCTGGTATCATGACAATTTTTCTATATTGCTTTAAGGAGCTACAGATGCACAGAACTGAAATGAAAGGAAGGACTCTTTTGTACAGCACTCAGCACCATACAATTCTTAACAAGTGTCTAAAATGTTAGCATGGACTACCAGGAATTTTGTAAAAGGAGAAAAAAAAGTCAATCAAGACAATAGGACACATGTTCTACATTTTGTCAGCATTGTCACAGAAAACAAAAAGGAAAGAAAAAAGGAAATTCTGAATGTTGAAGGAAATGATCTCTGTGCTCTGTATAAAAAAATGAATTAGTATAAACTTTTTATATATTCTTGGGACATATCAAAAAAATAAAGAGAATAAAACCTGAATCAATCACTGTTATATTATTTCCACATGTTTCATACATTCTGTATATATCAATAAAAGATGGCTTGGATATAATTCACAAAAAAAAATAGTTTCAAGAATTTTAACAATAATTCAAATATCAGCATGATATATATGTTCATCATATCCCAGCTTAAACAGGATAAATGCACTACCAAGATATAACATATATTAATTTTCAGTCCATTATTTTTTAAATCCATATACAGGAAGAGCTTGCAATAATCTAACATCCCTGTTACTCATGTTTAACTCTAAATTTGTTTAAGGATCTTACTTATTTCAGTCACGTCTGGAGGCTCATACGTCTGTAATGTAGTCTAAAATCAAATAAAATTACTTTCAATGCATATACCATTTGAACAATGTTGGATTTTGAACAGAGAAAGAGAAGTAGATAGAACTGCTGTGGGGGAGAAAGGACTGCCAGAAAGAATAGAGAAGTGGAGCCCACTTTGTTTGGATTGCTTCCAACATGTGAACCTAAACACCCCAAGTCAAACTGTACTGCAGAAACACAAACAAGAGATAACGGCAATTTCTGCAGTCTCCTAATATCTGAATGCTCTGTACTTGTTTTTATAAAAGGAACAGTGCTGGCAAATTATTCTCCAATTTTTATTAAAAGGATGAGATGTTATGAACATTGGAGTAGTGGATATGACTGTTCCTGGAAGAGCTGCACAATGTATAGTTACTCAGATCAAGGTGTAGCAGAAAAGCATAAACAATATTAACCACTAGGTTTTCAGCTTTCAGGATAAGCCAAGCATTTAATCTGGTTGTGTTTTGACAGTAGTTTGCCATGTTTCCTTGGCCTTCCTATTTTATTTTTTCTAAAATCCAAAGGACTTCACTGTGAAGCAAGAACATACTTTAAGGAGGTCCAAAACATTCTAGGCTTCCAAGTGGCTTATCACGGAGCAGGGCTGTGCAAGACTATACTTGCATCTGGATTTTGTTATTTAGAAAAGCAACAAAACCTTTTTCCCACTTATACAGCAGAATTAGCAGTTGGGCTCCAAACTTGGCTGCTATGATTCCTTCTGAATCCAGGAAGAGTCACATGCCAGGTGCTGGCTTTTGCAGCTCTGTTGCACCAGAATTCAGCTTGGATTGTAGTAATTCTCCTTACAGTCAGATCTATTTTCTTGTTGTGTTCTCCCCATTCCTCCTGTCTGCCAGCTTCCCCCTATCATGTTCTCAGTCCAAACTGAGAGACAGACACTTAAAACTGGCAAAATCCAGAGGTATCTAGGTAGCTTAAGCTCTCCCAAAGCTCTGCAGGAAGGATTTCCAAAAAGGATTTCCAAAGTGAGCACTGAGTGTTCATGTAGGGGTGGGTAGTGGGAAGAGGCAGGGAGAAGGCACATTAGGAGTTTTCAATGATTCAAAGCCAGTAAGTGTATCACGTCATGAATAGGAGAAATGCGTGCCTTCCAGTTGGAGCCAAGGTGTCTGGACCATCTGAGTTGGACTCTCCTTCATGTTGTTACAGCCTGTCCAGCTGATAGATAAATAAGAAAATTAACAAATCTTACCCCAGCAAAACAGACACACCCATGTATTATACAAGGTACACTGAATCACACACATTAGCATTTCACTGTCTGTGTCCGATGGAGGGTGGGAGCTCATATCCTGCTGCAGGGCAGTTCAAACAATCGATGAGTGTGTGCTCAATCCCCGGGGGGGGGGGGGGAAGAGGAAGGGGGAAGAGGGAAGAGAGGGGGAAGGTGGAGGTGGAGTGGGGGGGAGGCGTGGGGGAGAGGAGGGAGAGAGAAAGAGAGAGGGAGGGTGTGGTGGTTAGGGAGGGGGGATGGGAGGTGGGAAAGGTGCTGATTTCAGCCCTGTAGCGTCAGGATTGCGTCAATTTGGGTTTCAACCACGTCTTCAGTCTCGGAGCAGAGCTACTCAGAAGAGCCAAAACAGGGAGGGGGTTGCAAATCAGTGTGCAAAGGGGAGGACCGAAGCTTCCCCTCCCCCGTCTTCTCCAGCCCCCTCTCAGCCTCCTTCTCCACCTTCCCCACTGCTCTTGTGTCTGGGTTTTGTTTTTTTGGTTGTTGTTTTCCCTTTTTCTTAAGAAAAAAAAAAAAAAAAGCCCTCACTGGAAAAGACGGTTGCCCGGCAGCTGTGAGAGCGGAAAGCCGCGGAGCAGCAGGGCAGGGCTTTCTGCTCCCCGAGCAGGTCGCTCGGCACACGACGAGGAGACTTCCGCGTCCCGGACAGCGTCTCCAGCACCGCGGACAGCGTCTCCAGCACCGCGGACAGCGTCTCCAGCACCGCGGACAGTGTCTCCAGCACAGCGGACAGCGCACACCGCCAACATGGCTCCAATCGCTGCCAGCCGGCAGCAGTTCGGTAAGCGTGTCCCGGCTCCAACTCCTTGCCCGCAGGTCCGGAGCCTGCTCTCCTCCCCAGGCAAAGTGCACGCAGACAACCACTGCTGAGCCACCCTGCACCTCCCAGCATCCAGATTATTGGGTGGGATCTGATTTCCCCGAGTTCTCTTCGACCTCAGAAGTTGTGTGAATTTGCTTTCCTTCCATTTCTCTCTCTCTTTTCCTTCTTCCCTAACCCATCTGCCCTGGTAAAGCCCTGGGAGAGATTAACAGGCTTGTGTAGGTGTGTTTTCTGATGAGAGAGGTCTGGTGTTGTTTTCTATGTTTTGGTTAAAGAAGCGTGCCTTCAGAGTTAATGATGTAAATGCATCCTGTGCTACAGACAAAATCCTTGTTCAAGCTATTCTTGGAACAAGTGTTCCTTTTTCTCTTGTTGTGGATAAAGACTTGTCAAGTTAAAGTGAAAAGTAGTATTGTAAAGGACATGCCTAGGAAGATGAAATTACAGCATCTCAGAATTTTTAGCTAAACAGCTGCATCTTGATCAATCTGGGTTCACTGAGAATAGCAATGATAACAATGAACTTTTCAGTTGTATCATTTCTATGCACTGGATGCAGAGTGATCAACTGTGATACCAGAACTTTCAGAAACGGTCATATGTGCACTTGTAAAATAGATATGTAAATAGCTTTACTCAGAAAAGCAGTAAGTAGAAATGTTTCCAAACTCTGTTTTACAAACATTGACTTTAGCTTAGATTGTATTTGCCTTAGCAGTGGTTTGATTCAAGAGTTGTGCTTTTTTCTTAAGTGAAGTAACTCCAGATTTATATCATAACTGAAATAATAACTTCTACCAGGATCAATAGACGAGGTTTCCTACTAATACACTGCCTTGAATGTTAACCTTGATGATAACAGCTGTGTTAAATGTTATGATAACAGCAGGAAATTCAGATCACAATATAATTAATTGCAAATATAAAACAATTTTAGTTGCCCTTTCATCTTCTTTCCTGTCCCACCCACTTAATGTTTTTAACCATACTTGTGACATCATGCTTACCTAATTATGTATTACAGGAAGATAATTAATATTTTAAACACCAAATTGATTCTACCACTGCTTTCTGCAGCTGTAAAACTAAAACAAAGCAAATTTTTTTACTATAGAAAGACTTTCATCTCATCACAAAGTATTGCAAATGTGTAAATCATTCTTAAAATCTGTTTAGGTATTCTGATTACTCTTTGCTCCTACCTTTATACCATGTATATTTAAATTTCTGAAGCCCATGGAACTCTTGAAACTCAGAGCATATGCTTAACTTAAAAAAATACTTTTTGTTTATGTATATATTTTTTTCAGTCTTTAAATGAAGTTCTTAAAATTAAGTATGTAGATTGGTACAGCTTGTAGACAAAAAGAAAGTGACATAAATATTGTCAGAAGAAATTAATTGCCAGGCCTGAACCTTTCTGTACTGGAACATTGTGTCCTACTTTGCTCTAATAGCATTGTGGATTTTTTTTTTAATCATTCCACTAAAAAAGCAAAAGTATAGTGGCAGTATAATTATCTGCTCAGCTTTTACCTAGATGAAGCTGATTTAGTAGTATATAGAAGGGGATAGCTTTTCTTTTCTCATCCAAAATCATCTGCTCGTCATTTGTGAGAGAATCAGAACTGTTACACAATTGCCTTTATGTGTAAACAATGTCATTCCATTAATATTCCACTAGTCTTCCGCTGTTGCAGAGAATAAAGATTAAGCTCTGATTGTTACACTGTGGGATGTTTAAACTCACTTAGTAATGTTACTTATGGGCAAAATTGGATTTCCAATTAGTTGTGCTCATTTGCCCTTTCGACGCATGCTTTGAAGGGCTAATGATACTCTATATGTAAGTAATGTATCTACATGACAATTCAGTTTATAACACTTGCTTAATTGTCTCGTTATTCAGTTTTAAGTATACATTTCATATTAAGGTAGAAGTAAATTATGTTTTATATTTTTCTTATATACTTCTGAAAAGTATTGAACCTTCCTGTAAACTCCTCATAGCATGATTCATAGGCTCTTAAATGAAAATCTTAGTGGTTACTGCTGAGAGGCTTAATAGTTTTTTTCAGCTTTGGACTCACATGTGACTGTCCTTCTTCAGATTCATCTGGAAAAGACACTTGATATATAATCATTCTAGTTTTTTTTTAATAGAATTCCTCCTACAAAGTATTGAAAATCAAATCCCATTGCTATTGTTAAGTATTATAACCTCCAATTAAACTCAGTTCTTTCAAGAGATGCCTCCAGCAAATTATAGAATCAGACCATAAAAATGAGTTAATTGAGTACACAAAATATTCTGAGAGGCAGTGTGAAAAGCAGAACATGTATCTATAAGTAATGCATATTTCAGTCTGTTTTACTGGACCAACAAAGCTCCATAAACTCAAAGCTGAAGTCTTCTGAAAGCTGATCTTGCTCACAGACATACAAACTCAGAAACTACACACAGAGGGATGAGATAGTTGGGCAATCACTGATGGTTATTTCTATTAAGATGGGTGTAGTATTTTCCCCTTAAACACTCTGTGCATGGAAAAATACTAACATAGCAAGTATGACTTACTATGGGACTACACATTCATGCCTGCAGGTGGCAAGCAATATGTACAATGTAAAACACTTTCAGTCTGTCGACCTTGCTGTTATTACAGTCTCATATCAGTTTGTTTTACTAAATCATTACTTTATTAAATATCACACAGAGTCCAAGGCATTACTCCTTATGTGTTTGTTGCTATTTATTTGATTTGCAGATGAAATTCCTACAGTGGTTGGGATCTTTAGTGCGTTTGGCCTTGTCTTCTCTGTCTCCCTTTTTGCTTGGATCTGCTGTCAACGTAAATCTTCCAAATCCAATAAGACCCCTCCATATAAGTTTGTCCATGTTCTGAAGGGGGTTGATATTTACCCTGAGAATCTCAACAGTAAGAAGAAGTTTGGAGCAGATGATAAAAGTGAAACAAAGAACAAATCAGCAATGCCAAAGAATTCTCTCCATCTTGACCTGGAGAAGAGAGATCTGAATGGCAATTTCCCCAAAACAACCCCTAAAAACCAGAGCTCACCAGATCTTGACAATTTGTCTCCTAAGCACTTTGCAGAGAGGAAGAAAGATTCAGTATCCCCTGATAGTTTAAAATCCATCACTTCCCTGTCATCTGAAGATAAACAAGACAAGCTAGGAACTCTCTTCTTCTCCTTAGAGTACAACTTTGAGAAAAAGGCATTTGTAGTGAACATCAAAGAAGCACGTGGCCTGCCAGCAATGGATGAACAGTCAATGACTTCTGACCCCTACATCAAAATGACAATCCTGCCTGAGAAAAAGCACAAGGTGAAAACCAGAGTGCTGAGAAAAACCTTAGATCCAGCTTTTGATGAGACCTTCACGTTTTATGGAATCCCCTATACCCAAATTCAAGACCTAACGCTTCACTTTATGATCCTGAGCTTTGACAGGTTTTCCAGAGATGATGTCATTGGAGAAGTCCTCATTCCACTCGCAGGAATTGAATTGTCAGAAGGAAGGCTGCTAATGGACAGAGAGATCATCAAAAGAAATGTTAGGGTAACATATTTTTTATTTAATCTATAAAGGCATTATTCTAGTTTTAGCTATGATTCTTGTGTAGTTCTGTTAACATCTTGGAAAGAGAAGGGAACAAGTTCATCATGCAAGTCATTGATATGCTTTCATAATAGCAGTATGAGGAAGCAATTACACAAATGTAATAAAAGACATTACAATGAGCATGTTGCAAGAAGTTGTTAATGTTCTAAATGCTACTTGCTTATTCAGCTGGTCCAGCATGCTAAAGTGGATGCATTTGCATTAGTTCAAGAGGCCTCAGTACACATTAATTCACTTGAAAGGAAAGAATACAAAGATTTATATATTATTCTTCTTCTGCTCCCTCTACTTTTCTGTTTGAAATCATTCTTTCTTAAAGCTTGTTGAACTCAACATAAATCTTTCGCTTCAACTACATGTGGTTTACAGTAGATTCTTAAAGAATGCAAGTAGTCTTTAGTTAAGGAATTAGAACCTGCTAGAAACCATGTTAATCACGTAGTAGTATGCTGTTCTTGAATTTCAGTGCTGTTACTACCTTCTCTCTCAAGAAGTGTGGCACAGGCTGCAGCTCTGCTAAGGGTAGTAAGACAAGAGGGAGAAGCCAAAGCCTTAGTGAAGTCAATGTCAAAACATACTGCCTTCACAGGGCTAAAAGTATGTCATACCATTTTGTCCATTTCAGAATGTAAAGATCATTTACAACCATCACAGAAGTACAGAAATGTGCATGCATCACACACATCTCTTAATCTCTACTAAGGAAGTAGAATGTGTATTGACTTTCAAATTCATTGTTTTCAAAGAGCAAGCAAGCTGCCAAATCAAATAAATAACTACCACACAGATACCTATAACTAATACCGTTATTTTGCAATCCTATCACTGTATTACAACAACTTTAACTATGTCATCAATATTTTGTTGATAACTTATTTGGTTTTCTGGTGTATAAGGTATTATTTTTGCTTGTTTCTTTTGCCTTCCTCCTTTCTGTGAAATAAAACACTCCCACAGATTCAAATTTAATAATCATAAAATCTTTGATCAAATCTTTATTTCATGTGTATTAAACTACAAAAGAAAGTGTCAAGGATGGGATTTCAGTAACTCTTTCAATCCTTCTTGCTTAAAAACAGTTTACTGAAGATTTTTTAAATTTACCTTTACTAATTTTTTCTTCAATGTATATTTAGAAAATTTTGTTTTGCTTAAGATCCTCTGCTTTCACTGAGATTTATTTCTCACATTGTTTTGTTCAGTCTTATACCTGACCATAAGAAGAGTTACATAACCATAGCAGAGTAAAATCATATTTCGTATGCAAATCAGCGTAACTCCATAAGTTACATCATTTTACACCATTTCAGAACACATAGTTATGTGATCTTTCATAAATCTTAATTCTGTTTTAAAGTTTTGTCACTATAATTACTTACAAATGGTTTTATTTCTTTTTTCTTTCATTTCCTCAGAAGTCATCTGGGCGTGGAGAATTACTGATCTCTCTCTGTTATCAGTCTACAACAAACACGCTCACTGTGGTTGTTTTAAAAGCCAGGCATCTACCTAAATCTGATGTGTCAGGATTATCAGGTAATAGTGGTATTGATGAATATGCCCTAATAATATAAAACAAACAGACAGAAAAGAGCTGAAATGTAGCATTTTAAAGACTAAAAATAGCCCATAAATGCACAAATAATGTCTCTATTATTTGCAGCCAATCCATGTTATTCATTTCTTGGTCAAGTCTTTATTTGTTCTTCAATCACATGTTAAAAAAACAGGACATGTATTAGGAGTAGAAACCAGTGAGTTTTGTTATTGTCTTTATTAGAATCTATCTGCCCTAAATGTGGGATGTTTTTTGCAGATACTAAGAACTTTTATTTATGACAAAATAGTCAGTTTATTTTCAAAAGATCAGTGTTGAGTGAGATCACTATATTTATATTTATTTCAGCTTAACACCAAGAAAAGCACCCCTTTACCTCTGTGCTGAATTTGGCCCACTGAATCCTAACATTCATTCAGTGAAGTGAAAAGGTGAACTGTGCCAGTGCTAAAAGTAAGCTGTAACAGAACACCCATGCTTTACTATAAGCTGAACTTGAGGTGCATGAAGAAAGGGCAGTAGATGAGTTTTCCAATCCCTTCTCCTGGTCTTGTTGTTCTATTTGGTATTCAATGGAATGTCCTTTGAAGCCAATACTGGAACTGGACTTACAAACACATTTTTTCTAATTAGAGTACGAACAGAATAATGTTTAATGTATTATGTACTAAGAATAAGACAACAGTCCCCCAAAACCACTATAAAATAAAGTACTATACAAACAGTAGCATATCTGCAGTTGATTCTGTACAGGATTGATAGTCTTTCATTTTACAGGATTTTTTGAAAGAAGCAGAAAAGAAGGTAGTTTTGTGAACCACTGAAACATAAGTACTTCAGCTAGTAATAGTCTTTTTACTTCTTATACCAACAAATACTGCAGTTTACACAGAAAGTTAACCCATCCTGGATACAATACAACAAAGCTATAGATATTTCCAATTTACACCATGAAGCTTCACTGAACTTTTCATTCTGATTTTAATTTTATTCACATATCATAAGGAGAAAATATATCAACGAAGCCTGGCAGTTTATTTCACTACACATGAGCCTATGTAAGTTTAATAATCAATCCCGAAGTCACAGCAAATAGTAGAGGTTTCATGAAGACAGCACAACAGCAAGCTGATCTCAACAGACCAAGTCTTGCTGAGTTTCACCTAGATGAGGACACAATCTGAAAACAAAAACCCTCCCTAGTCTCAGCAGCCACTTGGACTGCATATTGTGTGCAAACAATAACAGATTTGTTTACAGTACCTCATGAAGAAAGCTACAGGAATATAATATTTGTAAGACATACAGGCAACTTGGATACCCAGATCACTTAGATAGTTCTTTGTTATTTGCTGTTCATCAGCAAGGCCAAACTCAACAGGTATTTGAGTGTCAGTAACATACTGCACTGATAATAGTTCTTATTTCCTCTGTGAGTTTCCCTTCAGCCAAAGATAAATCTTGGCAAAGAAGAAGGATGAAACGGTGTTTCTATGGGGAAATCTAAACAACTGCATAACTCAATCTAGTTAAGAAAGTCGGAACTTTTTACTCAAAATCTGTTTGATTCCCACAACCTCTTTGATTTTCTTGATCATTAGTGTTAAGGTCTCTTAATAGATCTAGTAAAATCAAGAGGAACATTCTAGCCTTATTTAGTAGATGGCTAAAAGTAACAGTCAGAAAATGTCCTTTAAACAAAAATGAGCAACAACATGAATACACCAATGGATAGTCGTGTTTGTGTGCATAAATTCATTCTAAAATCAATGAACATTGTAATAACATTAAACTCTATTTTTAAAATGTTTATTATGGTGGTAGAGCATGAAAGTGAAGATGTATTCTACCAAACTTTACTCCTGTTAAACTGTTGCCAATTCAAGGAAATAAAAACTTTCCACTAGTCAATGTTTTCGGTCTAATAACCTTGGCATAGCATTTTTAAATGTAATTAAGTTTTAAATTACATTTTAAAAAAATATTCAATTATTCTTTATGATTATTATCTGTTCGTTTCCAACGACTGTCTTGTTTTGTTAGAAGGAATTTTATATTGCATTTTTGCACCATGAGAATTTGGACACAAGCCCACATTTGCACTGAAATAAATGCCAAAGTACTTGGATGATTTTTAAAACATTCTCTAGAATGTCTCTTATGGAAGAAATAGACCCATTGTTGAAGACAATAGGAAAGGAATCTTGCAACAGTTGAATAATTATGAGGAATACAAACACTCAGAGCTGGTTGATAGCTAAAAATATGGACATTTTCCCTTCCTTTTGTCAATGTTAGTACAGTACAGAAATAAAGTCAAGTACAAATCCTAACAGAAAACATATCATTACATTTAAAGTTTAGTGTTAAATTAGTTCAATGAAAATTGATGGAAGTAATTTAGCCAAGCTAATTGACTTTTGTAGAACCACAACAGAAATTAAGCATATCTAGTCGTCCATTCTCTAAGCATGATTTCATTCTCGTTTTTGAGACTTTTATTTCCATGAGTCGTAATAACAGTAATGATTATCCTCTACTAGTAGAATGTGTGAAAAGCAAATTTCTGTTACACATGAATATGTAATAATCCATGTTTTTCCATTAGGATTTTGTGTACTTACTCATGAAGAAGTCATCCATATTTGGTCAGATGAATCACACTCTAAACTTTACTGACTATTACGGTTACATCATCAGTAGCCACTGGGAACTTAAAGGGACTAATTAAGTTGTAAACACAGAAATTGTATGACATTAATCATCTTTAATAAGAAGAAGCCTCTATTGATGTAACTAATAACTGATTTGTGCTCCCTCTTTTCATCGCAGATCCTTATGTGAAAGTGAACTTGTACCATGCTAAGAAGAGAATTTCTAAGAAGAAAACTCATGTGAAGAAATGCACGCCCAATGCCGTGTTCAATGAATTGTTTGTTTTTGACATTCCTTGTGAGGGCCTTGATGATATCAGTATTGAATTTTTGGTTTTAGATTCGGATAGGGGGTCAAGGAATGAGGTTATTGGCCGGTTAACATTGGGGTCTTCAGCAGAAGGAACAGGTGGAGAGCACTGGAAAGAAATTTGTGAATATCCCAGGAGACAAATTGCCAAATGGCATATGTTGTGTGATGGTTAGCAGCTTAGAGAGGGGTTGGAACTTAAAAATATATTTCCATAGGCAAGGAGCAATTTTCTTTCTTTGCTATATATACTTACAGGCTTGTAACTACAAGACTTTTTTTTTTTGGGGGGGGGGAGGGCAATAAAAATTGGATTGAATTATCAAAACAGAAGGTAACTAAATTTTCACAGTAAATAAAGGACTTTCGGTTTCATTAGACTTTAACATAATTGGATTAGATTCAAATTCTTCTGGAGTTTAAGTAGTCTGAAACTTCTGAAGCAGTGTAAACTACAAGAACAGAACATGTTTTACTATAAAGTACAACCTTATTAGTACCATAAAAGAAACATTATTAGTACTGTTATACAGAAGAAGATAACCTCATTAAAATATATTGCTAGACCTAAAATTCCACCTGTGGCTTTCTGGGGAAAGGGACTGAGTTTATAAAAGCCATGGGGGATGAGGGTGACCAGGAGGGGAATTTCTTCTGTCCCTCCATCAAAAACCTTCTTTTATGAAAATTCAATCATTATTTTAAGTTTTGGTCACTTGTACTTTGATCATCCCAAAGACTGAAGAGATTTTCAGCAATTTGCTTTACATATCACATCATGTCTAACTAGTTGTTTTTAGTGTGGAAATACATATTTACACTTGGATTTTTTTAATATGTTCATATATAACTTGTTTTACTACAGTGACTGTAACAGATACATTCTACAAATTGTTGAGCAAGTTAACACTCACTTTTTTTGTTAAAAGGGCTCCTTTATCAGTGACTCCACATGTTACAGCATAGCTAGAATTTGGGTTTGAATACAGTTTATGCTTTTTTCCTCTAGCACAGATTACACTTTAAGCATTTCAAGCCATCAGAAAGCATTTCTATTGACATGAGGTAACATACTGGACATCACAGTCAACAATCTTTCACCAACTACATTTTAAGCCATTCAGGAAAACATAACAATGTTGTTTCTATATTTGTTTCATTCAAGAACAACCAAAATAGTGAGAAAGTGAACAAAACATTATTCTGCTGTTTAGCTTCCTGAACTGTGAGTGATGTCATTACAGTCAGGAAGACTACTCCAAATATACAAAGTTTATTGCATTTTTAAACTTTTGCAGGATGGGAAACAAAGATCACATTTTAATTCATTGAATATTGTGTTACACCAATTACTTTAAAAGTACATTTCACTTAGATTATATGCATTAATGTTCATTACAGGTTGTACTGAAAATTGGTCGTGATAAGAGGAAATAACAATCTGATTTCATGTCAGTGTGACGTGTGTGTTTAAACTTGAACTGCACCAGGGTAGGTCAGTATCAAGTGTAACATAAACAAGTGTATAAATAAAGCATTTGGATCTGTGAAATTTACCCTTGGTCACACCAGATAGATTTTTAAACTGTCAGAAATATAGCACAAATGTAAGCAGATCATTTCCTGAAGTTTCTATACTGATTTCTGATACAGAATAATTTTCAAATATTATTCTTCCATAATTTTCAATTATTACACATGAAGAATATAACTATGTTAGTTGTTGGCATAAGAAGGGTTTAAAAAGAAGAAAACTGTTTTCAGTATTTTTACATACATTATTTCGTCACATGTAGTGCCATTGTAGTGAATTATACTCTTTGGGGATTAAAATGTTGCTCAGTGCAAGTAAAGGTAATTAAATGGGCATGCCAAGTAAAAAAAATATACATTGGCTGTCAAATTACTCTCATTAAACAACAGATCCAGGTCATATTCAAAACTATTAGAGATTTGTTGTTGACTTTACTTGTTCTCATGCAGCCAAATTATGTTTGCAGTAAAGGACACTGAAATATGAAATATGCAAGTAGACAAATAGTACTGGAAGAATTCTAGCGAGGCTCTTCCAGGTTTTGTGTCAGTATTTTCTCCAGTTTTTGAGAATGTGTTTGATATAACAGTGTTTATAAAGTTCTGTAAAAATACATTTTCAAAATATCATAAACATGCTTTTTACGACACTGCTCAACATCAAAAACCTGCGTATTTTATGTATAAAGGAGAGGAATCTTTTTTGCTTATTTCTTCTGAAAGCTGATTAACTGCTTAAGGGCTAGAATCTGCCAGCCACATTCAAGCAGACCTAATCCAGAGCCACAAAGACAAAGAAAATATGCCCACAAGCTTCAATGGTTTGGAAGTGTAATCATGGAACAAAACTCTTCCTGTAAGACCACACAGCGATACCAATGGGCCTATGGATAAAAGGAAGCATGGTTTGATCTAACAGAGGCTGGGAGAGTTTAAGTCAGGACCATACTACCAGAGTTCCTACAATTTCTAGTAAGGAATCTTTACACCTAAAGTGATAGCATGGAAGAAAGTGAGACAGCTTATAACTAACAAAAAAGTCAAGGTTTTGTTTATTGGCCCATATTAGCTCGACAAATGAGATGACAAGAGTCATCTGTCTCCAATGGACAAAAATTCTGACATCAGGAGAAAAAAAAAATCCACTTTTTTGAATTAATCATGAGCTGTGGCCATCCTTCATTTTGCATTCAACAATTTGTCATCATTTTTTTTTGACAAGTTTCTATAGCGGTTTGAGGGTTAATATTTCTACCTGCTAAATGACAGCTGTTGTTGGGGATAAAGGGTAGAAATAAGAAAGGGAAGCAAAGGCATTTTTATTAAATCTAAAAAAACCTGTAAATAGATTTTTGTTTCTCATTTAAAGGAATGTTTAGCTTGGAAAGTTGAGTAAAGAAAACTTGTAACACATTTGTAAACCAGAAAAGTCTGGTGCGAATGTAGACGTGTACCGACATGAGAAATTCTGCTGTTTTATAAAGTATTCAATTATCATTGTGAATATCTTGAACTCTGTTAAGGATACTGTACTGTATTAAAAATGTAAAAAAAAAAAAAAGATGTTTGTCTAAGTAGCATACAAAAATAGGAACTCCTTGAATAGGAGGCTATCCATGTCTGGAGATCTGTCGTAACTAAATTCTTGATTTGTTATGGTGTTGTAACTTAATAGAAACTATTAGAGAGGAAGCATGGTGTATGAGATTTTGTAAGTTATTTGTGCTGGTTCTGTATGTTGTGCCATGTGTGTAAGACAAGAATAAACTGCTGCTTTTGTTCATCCCATCCAAAAAAAATTATCCCACCAATGTATCTTTTCCAAAGATTTTTCCTATTGTTTGTGTTCATAGTCTACTCTTTCATGCTTCTATCCAAATACATTTGCCTTGCAAACTCTTCCTTTTCTCACAGAAGTGGATTAGACTTGTTCTGCCAAATACTTCCTAGGCATATCGTATGTTCTGTATTTGTAGCTTCTTGCTGCATACTTACATTTGTCTTGAATTGCTCTGTACACTTGGGCTAAAACCAGAGACAGAGCCCATGACAGAAAATCTGAGTCCTAAACAGATCCTACAGGGACTAAAATATATATTTAATTAATAATGAATCCTAGCATATTGGGTGGAAGAATGCAGTTCGCTTACTATTAGAATCCTGGTGATATTCCATTTGTTTTCCAGAAGCAAAAATTAACCTTTGGGGAATCAAACTGTCCCACTCTTATTTCCTTTGATATGAGGAGGTCATGTCAGGCACCAGCTTGTCAGGTGAGTATGGAAGTTACAGTAGAGAAAGCATTTCTTCAGCTACTGTACACACATAAAAACTTGGCTGCTGAAGTCTCTAAGGTTATTAAAGTATTATATTACTACAGAATCTAAAGCTAGGCAAGAAAGAAGGCCGTTGCAGCTGTGATGCACTCTGACGCTTAATGACTCACATTTTGAGCCTAAAAGTGATTACCTGAAAGGTAATTTCTCTCCCCAAGAAACAGATATCAAGTGTGAAGGACTTTTTTACTCCATTCTATAAATCCTTTTTTCTTCCCTGCATTGTAGGGTTCTCCTCAAACAATGTGAATCACATTGGTTATGTTTCAGGGGTTTGTCTTCAAGACAGACATCAAGAATGCCTGTAGGTTTACCAATTATAATGCAGCTAAGTTTCAAGGGAAGTCTCAAGGCTACTGTCCTGATTGCTATTTATATCTTAAATTACTGCAACAGATAAGTACTGTGAGGCCTAAAGTAAGCCCTTACAGATGTCCTTCTGTCATTCCTGGGGTGTAACACTATTTTATAACCCCCTTGTATATATCTGACATAACAGACAGCAATAAGCAGCACACACAGTAATAATGTCTATTTCTTTTCCTCCAACAGGATTCAGATATGTTCCATGTAAGCTTCTGTAATGTAAAGTTCTATGATCATAGAAGTGAATGCTGTGATTTCACCACTAGCACAACAATGAAATGTTGTCCAGTCAGATGAGTAGATTTCTACCCTAGATTTTCACCCTAAGTAACAGGATTGAGGAGAAACCACCCAGGTCCCTATGCTGTACTCCTGCCCGCAGAGGTCTGCAGTCACTCTTGACATGCTCTGTGTTACCTAGCAGTACTGTCGCTGCCCACGTGTAAAAGCTGTAATGGTCCAACAGCTGGACAAGCCTTGCCAACATCCTGGATCCTAACCTCATGACAAGCACCATGATATCATCAGGGCAGGTCAGAAGATTGTATCTCTCTCTCCAGGTAGATTGTTTCTCCTGTAACTATCACACTCCATTTCTCCTTTATGAGGACACAAAATTTGAGCTCAGCTGTTTCTGACAAAACCCAGCATAAGAGGTTTGTCCTGAAGTTGGAGGTGGGATCACATACTCTTTTGGCTGTAGCCATAAGTAATAGAATCATAGCATCATAGAGTATTTTAGTTTGGAAAAGAACTTTAAAATCGTGGAGTCCAACTGCAAGTCTAACACTGCCAAGTTCACCTCTAAGCCATGTCACAAGCATTCAGCTTTCCCCACTCTGAAAGCCACCTGTCTACAAATGCTACCTTCTTCCCTAGCTCTGTCCGAAACCAGGCACCACTTAGTGTTGCAAAGCATGATTCTTAGTGTGCCGAGACTGCATAATTTTCCAGCAGCCATAGCCAGTCCTCTGACGCAGGGCCTCAGCACACAGTGATACACTAACTTCTGCTACGATTCCTGTGTCCGCTTTGCTGCTCAGTACTTCACTCTCCCCTGAATGGTACTAAACTTCCCCAGCAGCAGCCCGAAACATTAGGTGACTTCCAGCATTGGCAGCAGAGCCCAGAGGTACTACTGCATGCTCAGAGATCACTGGCTGCTGGCAGCCACCTGCTCGTTTGGACCGTGCCACTGTTCACAGTCCCTGGACTGCAAGGCTCTCCGAGGAACCACTCCACAACTGCCTGAAATGGCGTTGCTCTCAGGTGAGGCTTCCAGCCCCTCTACAGAAGACGTGCCCCATCTCCAGAGTCTGTAAACCTCTCCTGATGGACCTGTGTGCTGCCACCCACCCTTACTGCACCAGAAGCTGCAACAACCCCAGCCATGTATCTCCCAGGTATTATAAAGTTCCTGGAACTATTAACCTGTTTCTCTTTAGAGAGCAGGACGTCAGTCACTCTGAAGATTGAATGGGATGCCTCATTATGAATGTCTCTGGCAGTAAGATGTTCTTAAGCCATTAAAGAACCAGTTGAGTGTGACTGGAAAATGCTCAGCTTCCTCTTGTCCTGACAAAGGAGGTTTCATTCATTATTGAATCTTATTCTTCCTCTTTTGGCAGTCTCTCAAGAGATTTTTTTAGGTAACTGAGCTGTAAGAAGACATGTAGGTTTGCTTTTTTTGTAAGTGGACGATGTGGCAGGGAGTTTGGATTTACGTGAAATGTGCAGGAATTTAAGGTCCCACTGGGTGACAGATAAGTGCTGTATTATTGCAAGCAGCTTCACTAGGGCTGTGTTCGTGCATAGGGCTGAGGTTGTAATTGTGTGTAGCAGTTCAGAGTCATAGTGTTTTGTATTATGAGTTAATCAGCAAATACAAATTAGAATAGAGTGTTTGTAATATAAGTTAATGTTCCAAAAAGATCCCTGTCTTTCCTCTATGTCAGAAATATTGCACTATGAAAGGCTCTAGTTCTAATAAAACTCAAACCAATAGAGAAGAAAACACAGAATCCAAGGTCTAGAAAGTAAAAATGCACAAAGAAGAATGTCAGAGCTATTTTCCCTTGAAATCAACAGAGAAGCATCATTTTAAGACACTATCATTGCTGTTACACTTGTTTTTTTTCTCTAACCAGGCAAAGGTGGTGCTAACCATGAATTTTCTCTGACAGATGCTGTAAATATTTTACATGGCTTTGAAAACACAGCCAGTTTAACAGAAACAACAAGCATTTCACTCTACCACTAGCATTATTGATTAAATTTCAGTATTATCCTCCAAACAAGATTACCTTTAGGACTGTGTGAACAAAAGTTTCTAGTGGGACACTAACAGATGGACAGGGAAGCCTCTGTAAGTTAGCAACTGCAGTACCTACACACATTGATTTACAGGCAAACAAACAGTATTCTAGCCTCAATTTTCCTTTCAGTAGCATGGGATGAAGCTTAACAATATCAATAATAGCTACTAACTTTTGTTACGAATTATTATTTTCACTCTTCTCCAGGGTTGTAACGCCACTTGGGGGATTGCATTTTCTTGAGATAAATGCTTCAGAGCTGTGTGTTGTAATGGTATGTATGGAGAAGAAAAATAGCTGTGAACTACAAATATGCATACAAAAATGAGGAATTAAACCGGACTAAAATCGGAAGTGATGTTAAGAAACAGTAAATGTTATTGATGAGTAAATGAGCGTGGAGACAGTACACATAAGTACAATGTTGTTAACAGAGGCAAGGACGTAGAAGTTTGTTAGTTCTTCATAACGAGAAAAAACAGGTGTAAGCTGACTTCTGATACATATTTGTGTTTGTTGTTTTCCTCCTTATTCCCTCAATGAAAGCAACATATTCTTATTTTAGTTTGCTTTAGGTCACAACAGTTAATGGATATTTGTTCTAATTTGAAGTCCTCTGTGTGTGATTTGTCTTGAATTTGCTTTGAACAAGGGTTGCAAGAGTCGAGTATTGCATTTCTCTATGTGTACGAAAACTGCCTGAGGAAGTGCCAAGATTTTGCTGTTAGGATGTGCTTGGGATAAGGCTGATGTTGTCAAACCTGGACAGGCACAGTGATAATCTCAGTTTGTCTCAGGTGTTCCTCTGCTATTGAGGGGAAGTATGGAGTCCTGTAATCCAAGGAGAAATGGTTAGCATCCTGCTTTTCCACCTAGATATGCAGAAGTCTGTAGGACTGAATAAGAGTCAAACAAGGGTGCTGAAGAAAGTTGTCACTAATCCACTTTCCGTCATTTAGAGGAAGTTCCCACTAAGCAACTTTCCGTCGTTTATCAGCAGTCCCAGCTATATAGGGAGGTCCCACTTGGCTGAAGGTTAACGAATGTGAAGTCCATGCACAACAAGGATCAGGAGGATCTGGGAAGCAGCAGGTCTGTCGGCCTGACCTCGATGCTGGGGAAGGTTCTTCCTGTCTAACAATTTAAAACTTTATTAGTCTTCATGCATTTAAAGGCAGCCTCATTGAAGTTTGCCACAATTATATGAACAGTTCTCTTCCTAAATATCATTAGAACTGATCCTTAGAACAAATTAGATGACTCTGAGCTGGAAAGTTACTGGATATTAGAGACAGGAGTGACAGGAACTACTTATTTTTATGAACTTTAAAAGGGAAAACATTAATGATCGTAATATACTTAGTAACTCTCTGTAGCTTAGTATCACTTAAACACAAGTACAGCATTAAAATGAACCTAAAAACTTCTCAACTTCCTCTGCTGGCTTTCTGCCTAAATTTATAGGAGTCTCTCCACATTTGAAGTGTTCCCAGTAATCACAGAGAACTAAGCCAATGCCAATTTGGCAATGAAGTTCTCTTCAAAAGCTCATTTGTTCTTTACCCCCTGCTTGGAGAAGGAATTCAGCTAAAATACAGTCACCAGCATCAGAGAGAACAGTTACAGTAGTTGCCTACATAGTGCATCAGAAAAGTAAGACAAAATCTTTTTACTTTTGCATTTTGAATGAATCCTCTTTCTAATTTCCTACATAGATAACAGGTACACTGGACACCGTTCAGCATGAGAAATAACAGTTGGTATTTTAATTAAATCGAAAACCATAATTTTCCTGACTTTACAAAAAAAAAAACACCCTGTTGATACCTTTAAACAAAAATACTGCATTTATTTTGCAGAATTATTTCAAAGGGAATTAGAGACATCATTTAAAAAAGGACACTTGGAAAAAAATGAAAAGATAATATTGCACATTTTCATTGTTTTTAAGAACAGTTCCATTTTTCCACCCCAGAAGTAAAAATCTACAGAAGTAGCCCAATTTAGAGTGGTATTCTGACTGAAAAGGTAGCTGAAAAGGTAAAAATGGTATCTGAAATTATTGTCATCAAGGTTACATGAATTCTTCATAAAGACGACCAAACCACGTAATCATTAATTCAGTTGAAAGACAGAAACATTAGCAGTTATTTTTGCCAAAGTCATAAGTTTCATAATATAGGAATGCTATAGAATGACTATAGAATAATATAGAGTAAGAATTTTCAGTATAAAATTAATATATTGAATTAATTATATTTAAAATGTTAAATATTTCATTGCAACAGCTATATTCAGATAGAAATATGTTTTGAACAAAGCTTTTGCAGGGTAATGTTAAGGACTTTCTTTAGAAGTTTTTCTAATGCCTTTAAAGACTGTGTGATGTGGATCCCTTTTAGGGATCTGTTTTATCTAAAATCCCTCTTTATAAAAGAGTCATATAGATTTACAAGGTCATGCTTTACCAGCTTCCTCAGAGGGAGGAAGTGACACTACAGTCATAACTGAAAAGGAGACTTTGATTTCCTCGGGCTTTTTCTTTCAGTGGGATTATGGAACAAATGAATATCTAACACTCAAAGACAAAAATACTGAACATAATCTAATAAAGAATGCTTTTATTAGAATGATACTAATCTTCAAATGAGAGAGGGATGTATCTTAATGTTTTTATGACTTCCTGTGAAGTGGACAAGATGCTGCTGTTTCAGGTCAGATGTGAACAACGTTCATTCCATTGCCTGGATGAACTGGGAGAAGTAACATCAAAAAATGGCCCATTTTCATTCTAGTTGTATCAACAAAAAACCAAGATACTGCAGCAATGACAATTGAGAGGAGCAAAGCTGTCTGCGTTTTATGAATTAAAAAGTAAGTTGGAGCAGAACAGTCCACACCATGCTGAGGATGAGTAGAGCTTTTTTCTATGAATATTATTGGGATCACAAAGAACAAGATGTAGTTCAAACTTCCCTCTAATGTAAGTGTCACATTTTCCACGGACAGGCCAGGTCTCAACCTCTAGCCTTATGCTGCTCCCTTCCTATGTTGCAGAAGATAGAGGACGTTATAGTGAAGAATTGTGCAGCAATTGAAGGTTATCAGGCTTATAAACAAAGGTATACAGAAACTATCTTACAATGTATTTAGATGTGGTAAACAAAATAAAAGGCAGCAGGTTAAAAAAGCCACATCCAGACTGGGATGCTTTTGATGAGAAGTAACATCCAATGACCCAAGAAGAGCTTTAGTTCCAGAGAAGATCAAAGGAGATATAATTAAAATTTAATTTGACTGAAGAAATTATTTTCAAAAATAACATAGAAAAGTTATTAGTCTTTGAAATTTCTACTAAGTTTACCAACATATTGGCACTAAAAACACATCAGTTATAAAATAATGAAATTTGTACTCACTGAGTTCATATAAATTCTTTAAAAACAACAGGTTCATAGTGGCTTTATTGTAGCAGAAATTTAATATGCAAGAAACTTATTACAGAAGGGGATAGTCGAGATGGATTTCCACAACTAAATCAGGATTCTAAGTCTTAACTTTACTTACAGACCTGATTTCCCACAACTTTGTCCCTAAAACATCATCGCTTTGCTTGTAATCATCAGTCTGCAACAAAAGGCATGATAGTAATCTGAAAAAGAGGTCGGTGGTCTCTAGAGGGAAACAAAATTAGTACTGAGATGACCTTTATACAGAAATCTAGAAGGCTGTATAATCTGATTATCAGACTTTACTGCAACAACAGAGATTCATATTTATATGCTCAGGCAGGCGTTCATGTAATGATCTGATTTATTAATCCACGCCAATACTAAGTAGTATTTGTAAAAATAAAAGCTAGCAATGTGCAAAAGGAAAATACAGAAATGGAAAACTTCATTGTTCAAAACATGTTGTAACATGCAGAAAGAAAATATTTTATTAACTCTGTGCACTAATCTTAACATTTTAGTGATTTTAATAGTGTCTCACATTTTTATATTCCAAGGTTAAAAAACTCCATCAATAACAAAAATTCTGTTTGTTTTGGCTGGCTACCTGAAATGAATATAATTAAAGGCTGAGGTGAGTATTGAATTAGTAAAAAGAAATAAATTCTCTCTTAATTAACAACATTAAAATTAACATTTTTGGTTTTAACACACATGGAGTTATTATGTTTCTTTTCATAACAGCCAAGGAAATCATTGGAATGACAAAGGGCACCTATGTTTGTGTTAAATTCAGATGGAACCAAAGTGTAAAATAGCTTAAATTGTGCCTGGCATTAAGCTATCACATCAGCGATAATTTGTTTGGCCAAATGCCACCCTCTTTACTTGTATAGATGAACAAACATAAAAAGAATTTCAATAGAGAATGTTTTTGAGTGGTTTAAATATTTGTAAATAATGAACTCTGAAAACTGCAGTCAGACTTAACTGATTGGGGAAAAAAAGGTACGCAAATGTATCTTTTGTAGCTAGAATGGCACGGTGTTATTGCCATACAAGTTCTTAACAGTTCCACTGTAACTTTCAGAATAAGTAAATAGCCACAAATCCAAGACATCCTGTCTTTGTTGCTCTCCTCAGCTAGGCTGCTTGCTGAATAAACAAGGACCTCAGCAAAGTTGTGCAGAGGTTTCTCAAACATGGGCTCAGATATTGACTAAGCAAGGTAGTATTTTACTACTTTAGTGCAGCTTCATTAGAGTGTTTGATGTTGTGTCTAATTGTGAGTTGGAATGAGCAGTATAAATATGTCTTCGGAGGAAATAGTGAATCAGAGCTTCCAGTAGTTTCCTAGTCAAATCCTTGTCTGTCCTATAGAATTGATCAACAGTCAGGATTCATTTAGTTTAGCCATAAAACAATAATATTTCCCTAGAAAGGGAGTACAACTGAGTGCTTAGTGGCCTTCTATTCACTTTAATTCATCACCCCTCTAAGTGCAGTCTGATTTTTGTTTTTCTCCCGTTTTTGTTTTGAGACAGTAAAGGAATGTTGAGTATTCATCATATTGTTCTCTTAAGTGGAAACCCACTGCAACTGTGTCAGCCTCAATGCAATAATAATTTGTATTTACCACAAAAATAATTGTTGTTTACAAAGAAGCTATGGAATTCTTCTATCTTCTGTACAAGGAAGTAGGTCATAGTATTCCATTTTCCTCTTTGTCTCACATCAGCTTTACTAGAAGCACTCATGCAGAGAAAACATCTCCATTTCCCTCGTGCCCAGGAATAATCATTCACTGTTTAAAACTCTCTTGTCTTCCTTGATATTCTCTGTATTGAAAAAATATCCAGTTCACCAAACTCTCTTCCTAGTGGACAAGAATTTATTTTTAAATTTATTTTTTCTCAACAAATGCTTCCTGTGCTTTCTGGTGTTTTATGTGTGTGGTTTGTGTGTGAGTGAGTTTGTTGGTTTGTTTTTTTTTTTTTTAGTTCTCAGGAAGAGCATCCTAGACAGAACAAAAGCAATGCTATATATGCCATAAATTAATATCTTTAAGAGTTTGTAAGTAATCTGCTCTATGTCTTTATCAATGACCTGGATAAGGGGATCAAATGCACCCTAAGTAAGTTTGCAGACAACACTAAGCTGCGTAGAAGTGTGGATCTGCTGGAGGGTAAGGAGCCTCTTCAAAGGGACCTGAACAGGCTGGACCACTGGGCCGAGGCCAATGGCATGAGGTTTAAGAAGGTCAAATGCCGGGTCCTACACTTGGGGCACAACAACCCTGTGCAGTGCTACAGACTGGGGGAAGAGTGGCTGGAGACCTGCACGGAGGAGAAGGACCTGGGGGTGTTGGTTGACAGCCGACTGAACATGAGCCAGCAGTGTGCCCAGGTGGCCAAGAAGGCCAATGGCATCTTGGCTTGGATGAGAAACGGCATGACCAGCAGGTCCAGGGAGGTTATTCTCCCTCTGAACTTGGCACTGGTGAGACCTCACCTTGAGTCCTGTGTTCAGTTCTGGGCTCTCGCCACAAGAAGAATGTTGAGGCTCTGGAGTGTGTCCAGAGAAGAGCAACGAAGCTGATGAGGGGGCTGAAGAACAAGTCTTATGAGGAGCGGCTGAGAGAGCTGGGGTTGTTTAGCCTGGAGAAGAGGAGGCTGAGGGGAGACCTTATTGCTGTCCACAACTACCTGAAAGAAGATTGTGGAGAGGAAGGTGCTGGTCTATTCTCCCAAGTGACAGGGGATTTTTTTTTTTTCTTTGGTTTTGAGTCCAATAAACAGATAGTGGTGGTTGTGGTGAAATAATATGGAAGAATTATCTTTCCTCAAATTATTCATTTAAACAGTACAAAAAGAAGGAGAAGCAAAGACTGTATTGACAAGATTCTTGATTAGAAGTCTAAGAAAAGAAATACACATAGAAATGAGTGAAAGCCACTGCTAACAGGCTATAGCCTTTAAGAGAGGGGAAAAAAGAGACAAATCCAGCAGTGCAGTGGTTTTCAGCATATAACCTCTGATTGGAAGAAAAGGGCATTATCAAATATGAAAGTGGCAAGTCTGTTTCTAGAATCTCAGATATTCTACACAGCGTTTACATGTTTCCTGGAAAGTTTTTGAACTCTGCAATCAAAAAAAATGTAAATATCTTCAGTTTAAACTTTTTCAACAGAATCTTAGGGTGGTTAGACCTAGTGTGATTCAATTTCTGATTTTCAAAACAGAGATCCTTTCCAGGGTCCATTTAGAGGTCTTCACATACTCTAAAGGACTAAGATTTCATGAAATTTACTGAGGGCAGTCAATTGAGTCTGTAGAGCTAGGGGGCTTCCTGGATAGAACAGTTGCTTCAGAAAGAGCAATTCAGGGAATTCTGGAGCTGGTGACAGTGGATTGTTTGGCCCTGGGCTGAGTTACATATTAGTTCTAACTGATAAAAAAAAATCAGTTTCATTTACCTGGGTTTAGCTTGATGCACTGTACGGATCTTCACACTTACTGTGATTGAATCTGGCAACATACCTAACATTTGGAAAGATCTGACTCGTCTGTTCAGTTGAAATTAGTCAACCAGTCTTCCTTCTTAAGCAGTAAAGAACTATACGATGTTTATCTTAGAAATGTCCTTTAATGTAGCATAAACCCTCTTTGAGGTTTGTTTTTGCTTTTGACTCTAGAGAAAGTAAAAGCAACTATCATACACTGTGGAGTGAGATTCAAGTGAGATAAATGCTAACCATAACATTATATCTTTCTTGTCAGAGAAGAAAAAGGTAAAGATAGATAGATATGTGGGGAGAGAATCTTATTGAGCTGTGTTATTTTGCTCTGGGTTTTCCAGAGGGATTTTCAGGACAGACTTTATGTTGTGTGGGGGAAGGAAATTCTGCACCTAGCCTTCCAGTTTCTTTCTGAGTAAAGAGTTATACGATAGTATCCTGACATAAAATAATTTACAGTAAACATCATTGCATAAAAGTACAAATTACAAGTATACTATTCATAATTACATAACTTGAGTTACGATTCAAATCTACTCTTGTATTTAAGTAGTTGTTCTGAATTTGTTTTGGTTTTCTCTTTGTATTTTTGAATATGTTCCTTTCCTAAATCTTCTTAGTATCTGTGATATTTTTTTAAAAAGAAGAAATACAAACCATACTGTTCCACATAAGCATTGCAGCTGGAGAAACCTACACTTACAGTCTGCAAACATTTCCATTACACCTTTGTCTACTCAGTTGTTCATAACTTTCTGAAGCTTCAGGCTACAAGTTTATAATCTTGACATGACCCTTACAGTTTTTTTTTCTAGGAGTAAATGTAGCAAAGTCCTTTCTCACTTTCAGTTCTTCTACATGAAACAGAGCACCAGCGCATTATGAACATATTTTTCACTACGTTAATGGGTCACATAAGTGATCTACTTCATACATTTTCCTCGAGTCAGAGGTACGCATTGTTGCACCTGTACATATATATCGCTTATCAGTTATAGCCACATAGCTACAGATAATAGCTGAATGCAAAGCAACTGGATTATTTTGTTCTACAAACAGGGGATTTTGCCAACAGAGCTAAATGATTTCTTCTACCTCATGTCTTTCTTGGAGAACTTAGTGCTCCTATATGTTTTAGTAACATCCTTCACAACATGGAAATATCAATACCCATGATTGTTACAGAACTTGTCAGACTGGAACTGAAGGTGAAAATCACCCCACGGATAAAAGATTTTCCCACAAATATCTAGTACTCTTCCTCTGCAGCTCTCTTGATGGTTCATTTCCAGATCTAAGCTTATGAATCTGTAAAGAGAAATTCAAATCAGAGGACACAATTTGATCTTAGAAGCTGCTTAGGGCAGTCATCTACTTGTACCATTTACATTCCTGTATCTTATCCAGGTAGCTCTGAGAATAAGGTGAAAGTAGAAGCAGAGGTAGAGAAGAGGCTGTATCTGGTATTGCATTAAGGGTATTGTTTAAAGCAGAAATTATGGTGGCTTCTTGTGAAGGATTTTGTCTCTGTTGTTACTATCCACTTTGGGTCAAGATTTCTGGGCATATCTGAGGCTCCTGCCATATATTCTAAACTTCACTGCCCCAGCAAAATAAATTGAATTACTCTATACAAAAATATATATTTCTTTACTTCCTCCTTTGAGAATTTGAGATAATTTTTTTCTCTGAAAGGGTTTTAGTGCCATTAGTTTTCAACCTAAATTTCAACTGAAAATATTTAATTAACATAAGACTATGACCTACCAAACTTTTGGCTCGTAAACAACTTAGTAACTTTGTCACTTCTCATTTTTTCCCATGGTCTGTATGCACCTATTTATCATTGTTAAAATGGGGTATGCAAGGTCATTATTACTTCAAAGATATATATTGACACTTTCTTACAGAACTGAAACAGAATAATTTCACAGAAACACTTTTTTTTTCTCACCTTCATGAGGTGGGAAATTCATAAGATATGTACTTATACTGAACCAGAAATTCTTCACTGTAAGAGCTGTAACAACTTGTAATCTGTTGACACATCTTGTAGCCTATTAAGATATACATTAGTGTATTTATGCACAGTGAAATAACTTCTATGTTTCATTATTGGTTAATAGGCATTATTAGTCATTATTTTAATACAAGAACATATGCAATGCTAATCAAGTACAGAAAAAACAAGTGTGAGTACAGAATGAAAGACCTACTAAATGTTGTCCAATCAAATGAGCTAAATGGAATGGAACAGAGCTTTCATTGAAATAATGACTTGATAGTTTTATCCTTCCCTTTCTAAGAGTCTGATCCCACAAGAAACCCTGGATTGCAGCGTTCCCATAATGACAGGAGGTATAACATACAGTCACTTAAATACACTTAGAACTTGATCAAAATTTTATTTGTTAAGCTGAGCTCCCCATTCCCTTCCGTAGAAAATAAACTCAGCAGGTTCACAGTCACCAGAATGTCATGATCTATTGTCAGAAACAGATCTGTGATACCTCTTTAATGATATAGCTTAAGAATGTGGAATACCTAGTGACGGCTGCTATGTGAAAATAATCAGCATTCAATCAGTGCAAATGATCTCACAGTAGGCTTCTATAATTCAATAGCAAATGTTTAGAATAAACATTTTATTGGTGCAGAAAGGAAAAAGAATTAAGGAATAAACAGCTTGTCAGAAACCACATAGCAAGTTTGATTAGGGTTATACTATTACAAATATACTCTAGAGACAGAGAATAATATTTGGGATTTTTTCATCCAAGACTGCAGCACGTTGCTATCCCTGTTGATTTCATTTTTCTTTCTTTTTTCATAAATGCTCAATAATAGGAAATGAATTATTTATGGAAATACAAACTTGAAATGCTGACCTGCAACTTCATATATCAGTAAAAATCAGCAGTTTTAGCACCCACAACTAACAAGCTCTTGTTTCACTGAAAGTCACGGAGTTTCACTACTGAGAGCTGTTGATGCCTCTATGCTAACCCTGAGCTACTCCAATGGGTTCAACAGAAGCCATAATAATAAGCACAACGCAACAACAGATTATATGGAATTGGACATTTTGAACACATATTTTTGCGATAGGATTACAGGTTAGTCATCCTAAACTAAAATAATAATAATATTGCATTTTAAGTGCCTCAATAAACCACAAAGAGGTTAGATTCTATGGTACTGCTCTCTGACCTTGAAAAATCTTAGATGAATAACCTTTTTACAGTTACAATGGATAAATTAAGACCTGAGTTAAAAGACACAATGAAATTTGTATTTTGTGTAGGATGTAGAGTATCTTTGATTGTCCTTTTGGTCAAGTAGTTGGCATGGCAAGAGTGGATGTGTAAGGATAAACTGATTGCGTTCCTTACTACTATTTTATACAGTGATTGGTTTGACAGCAATGATAAATAGTGAATCAATTCATTAAAAATCAGACTTTTCCCCTCACTTTATTTCAGTTCTCTTTTAAAATCCCTTTAGGTTAGTTGATTTAGACACCGTTCCATAGTTATTGTAATGCCAGGACAGAGGGAGGCCTCATTTTTGTGCACAGAAGAGACTCACCTCTTATAAAACCTAAGCACATTTTGGAAAAAAAAGGAATTGGTTGAAATGTCCTGTCTGGGGAACCCCACTGAACTTTTTGGTAGAACTGAGACTGGATGTGATCCAATAAATTTTTCTAGTGCATACACTGTATTCATTTGACACATCCATTAATATATATTAAAATATTATTGCACTAAATACAGTGGCTTTAATAAACTTTTTCTCAGGAAGAAAGCAAATCCTTCACAAAGGAACATTTATTACACTACACATTACTTAAGGCTTTGTTCTTCGTCTCGGTAACTGTTTTATGCATCTTATGTCAGCAAAAAAATCTGTGCTGTGAAAAACTACATGTGAAGATTTTGTCATGATGCAATCTGATCACTGGACTCAAGACAAGAACAACTGTATTTATCTTCAAACTCTGGGACAGTTTTTGAAGGAAGATCAGCCTGCTGCGACTGTGAAATTAAACAGAGAGGAAAAAGGGAGTTGGCTCACTACCTCTATAAAGTGCCTATCCAAACCTGGCTTTATTTCACATGAGAACACAATTACTCTTACTGTATCTGCAATACTGTTTGAAACATTCCATTGGGTTCTTTTATTATTATTAATTTAATTGGTTTTTTTTTTTTTATCTATAGTCATTGTGTTCAAGTTGAAGTTAGCTGGATACTCTGGAAAGATATGAAAGATATGTCCCGGAGCATTTGGTTACAAAGCACATTAGTACATCATTCTGTTCCTTATTTCAAATGATGAGTTGCCTAAAGGAGGATAAATGGCTCATAAAGTTCTCAATGGCCGAAAAGCAGGACCATCTGTTGAAGTCATCAGTGACTTTGTGGCTGAGTTTAGCAGCTGGGAAGCCTTCAACTCATCAGCTCTTCCTTAATCAGGTAGGCATCTCTGAAGCCAGTGGGAATTATTGTAATAGATTCTCATAGCGCTGAGACAATGATAAGATCTTTGCCCATTCTGAAATTATATCCATATTTCAACTTATTTCCATACCCAGACTTTCAGTTGTTCAGGTACCTGGCACTCTCATGGTAAAACTGTTCCACATCTGTTCATATTGCTCAGAGAGATTTATCAAAATACTAGAAAGTGATGAAGATCCACTCGACCTTGATTTTTGATACTGCTGGTGAATTTGAATGCTCAGATTTACATACATGTTTGTAATCAATTATTGCTTTTGGATATTGTCACCCTTAGGAAGAGAAAGTATGAAATGCCAGGACAAAGGAAGAGGCTAAAATCTTGCTGCAAATGAGAAAGAATGTGATTTTCTTGTCCCCAGAAGACCTGAAATTTCTGTTTTCCGTTTCTATGTGAGCTGTAGAAATCATTTAATGTATACTTAGATTGATATATTTAAGTTTAATTACTGACCTGAAATCATATATAAACTCTTTAGGCACTACATAGGGAACGTGCTATGAATCAGAGTGCGACACGCAACACAAAATGTGGAGCGTAGACTGTTTCAGCTATTTACTAAGGCACCAATAGGGATAGAACTGGGTTTTACATGAACCTTCTTTGACAGGTAAATTGCTTTGACTTGTAACATTGTATATTCTCAATGAAACTCTCCCCAAAATGCAGGAAATGGATCACCACCTTTGAAACTTCTTTCAGGAAACTGGAGATAGATAGGAAGGTTGGTCATTCATGCAAAAGATCTCACCTACCCTTTCCAGTAACATAAAATAGTAAAATATTAATTTTAAAGTTATTTTTAAAGTAATAAAAAATTACAAAATCCTGTCCTTTCCCTAACAAGATTTAAACATGGAGATCTTGTTTTCTTAACCTCAGGATTTGGAAAATACTGCTTCACTCAGGATAAAAGTGTAAATGACAACAATTGCTGGATAATATATTTTGTCTGTTTATATATTTATCACAATTTTTTATGACTTCCAAAATGACAAATCAGTTAGAGAATGTACTTCATCTCTCTATTACCTGTATCTCCTTTGCCTAGTAGCTATTCTACACAAATTTCCATCAAAGTATTGGTACTGGAATTTCAAAAGAGACGTAAAATGCAAAATTATGACGCCCTTATGCACCAGTAATTCTGCTTATCTAAGAGAAATATTGTTATACTAATGTTGGGACAGAAGGTACTACTCAAAATTAGTTTGACTTTCACAGTATGCAAATTCAAAATATATTAATGGGAAATGTAAAATCCTATATACTGAAGATTAAATTCTGCAAGAAGTTTTTTACCCTTTTACAAATACACGAAGAGGAAAAAAATGACTCCATCGTAAATTTCCTTGTCCGTCCAGAATAAAAGCTAATATTTTGATACATCTTGTTTGTGATACTTCGTTAGATTACAGTTGTCTTACAAGACCCAACTCAAAGCCTATCAAAATCAGGAGGGAGAAATCGATTAACTGAGAAGGATTTCAATTGTAATTTGGGTGGTTTTGGTTGCATTTCTTTATTTATTGTGAGTTTATTAACCCCAGAAAAAGTAGAAGATTATGAGAAATAAGAATACCTGTTTTCTGTGTAAAGACATCCACTAATGCATAAATAGCCAGAAATAATTAAATAAAAAGTAGGTCTTGGTTTAGTTGGTATTCTCTTCCTGTAGTTTCACTATCTGAGGATAAAGGCTTTTTTGTGGATCACATCAGCATTCTTTTTCATATTATTACTATTTGAAGGAAAATTAGTAGACACTCAGCTTGTAAAGAAGAACTTGAAAGACATTGTGAACATACCGTCCCCTGATTAACCACCAATGAGGAAAAAAAATGAAATGTAATTCAAAATTACCTCAAGATTTTAAGCAGGTAGTACTTACTACTTCTACATCCTTCAAAGAATCATGGAATCATAGAATCATAGAATCAATAGGTTGGAAGGGACCCACTGGGTCATCAAATACAATCATTTGTTAATATTGGATAAATATCTTAAAGACCAAAACAACCTGGTTAGTTTCTTCTGTCATACGAGGAAGATTTTACTTTTGAGTGTCCTGTTGTGCTTTGTGTATTAAATTTTATTATCACAGCAAGAAGATCTGTGCAATTTTCTTTCAAGGACCTCAGGTAACATTTTTTAGCTTCTATATGAAACTGAATAAATAGCTAACTTCTTTTGTTGGGCAAATATTATGAGATCTGTTCAGCTGCAGCAAGTATATCAGAAACCACTGCATATTGCAAACCCATCTTGCGAGATTTCTTGCTTTTAAGTAGCTATCGCTCACAGAGAGAGACTAGAAAGACACAAGGCAACATACACATGGTTAAAACGTCTCGGTGCCCAACTGGGAGGCATATCCTGGGAAATAAAAGGAGTTAGAGAGAACCTGAAAGATAGGTTTTGTCAATCAACAAGTTTCTTGTTGATTGCTGGTTTTGTGATTGCGTGGTGGAAGCAAGGCTGGAGGCAAAAAACTTTGCAGAATTGGAAGCCTGTTCCCTTGCCGTCAGACATCATCACACATAAACCTTATAGGAAGGGTTAACTGGCTGCTGTATGCTCTCCTGCTCAGGGATAAGCGTATCATATAAAGGAGTATAAACTGATAATTTCAGCTTTCCTTCTCTTCTCACTCAGCAAGAGCCAGAAATACTGAAGCACTAATTTAAAACATTGCTTTGTGGGTTTTTTTTTCCATTTGTAAGTATTTTCCTTGCATTGGGAGTGGTTCTACTAAGGACTCAATCAGCATTACTTCTACTAAGTACTCAATTAACATTTCTTTTAGCCTTTTGATGGAAAGTGCAGGGCACCCTGAGTGAAGATTCTGGTTTCCTAATCGTCCAGGCAATCTCCTCTTAAGGACATGTCACACTGTGGTTGGTGAGCAAGAATAATAATGGAGGTGGGGTAAAAATGATTGGGATAGTCATAGTTCAAAAGCATACAGAGGTATTCATCCAGTGATTGGAAAAAGAAAGTACTCTAGAGTGTACTGTTGAAGAGACCGCTGTCTTATATAAAAACCACAGCTCACAGCACATTTGCATCATACCAGTTCCACCTGTCGCTGAGTCTTGAGATGCCTATGTAGTTGCATAAGACAGATAACCCTGATAGATAGGTCAACCTACTGTAACCAATAAGCAACAGCAAAGCAGCTGATCAGAAATTACTTGTCTGATGTGCATTAATACCTTACCCACCCAGTAATGTAGCGGTCTTGTATTATAAATTTGGTGTCAGAATAGTGAGGATTAGTCAAAAGTATTTTGTTTAATAACCTTGCTTCTCATACAGTTTTCCTGACGTAAATATTCATTTTCCTTCTTTCTATTCAGTACTTCCCACACTATCTGGCAGACCTCTGAATCACCCTTTCTTTGCTTATACAATATTCCTTCCTCCCCAACACATATCTCTTCTCCTGACTGCAGTAACCAAGCTTTGTCCTTCACACTTTTAACTCTTAGATAATTTCCAGGAACCACTCCATGTAGTCTGCCAGTCAAGTGGAGACTCAAAAAGTCAGGCTCTCCTGTTAGTGTTGTATGGTTCTATCCCCTGCTGAATGACTGCAATCACCAGCCCCAATAGCTGTGGCCCTTGGCCATTAAATATTTGATCGAAATGGAGGAACACGTGTACAGTTGTGAGCTGCCAAGTCTGGCAGGGCACATACGTAATTTGGTGGGAGTTAAACTGCATCATTGAACTGGCCTGTTAAAATCATTCTCCATGTAGAGAGCATTAAATCATTAGACTCATCTCAGTGGGTTGCCTGGAAAGCTGGCTAACATATCAGGGAACAAGAGAATACGATGATCTTAGGAAAGAAAATTGTGAACCTGGCTTGTACTTCAAGAAACATCAAGAGCGACTTTTGATGATCTTGCAGTTGAAATATTATTCTGCAGCTGAGAATGTTGTAAGTCTGAAGCAGTCAATGTGCCTGAGGCAAAGCCTTGCAGGGCCCCTCTAGATTTTGCAAACACTTTCCAGAAATTGAACTTTTTGTTGTTATGTCTATGTAACAACACTACATGAGTGCTTCTAGGGGAAATAAACCCAAAACATCCTATGAAGCTTTATGAAGTCACATCACTGTGTATAGGAAACTTTTTTCACTGGGAACAAAAGTTGACTGTAAGTACCAGGGCATTTAGAAGTACCTGGGTGTCAGCTAGAGCACAAAGATTTTCAGTAGCTCTTCTAAAGATAGCAGGAAAGAGGAAGAAAAATATGGCACTCCCAGTGATAAAGTTCAAAGGATAGGCTAGAAACCATACAGATTGAATAACACAGATTTAAGGATTCAAGGATGGTGTGATTGTGTAACAATTTTCCTCCAGATGGTCCAGAACTACTAGCTGATCTAGGTGAATAAACTGGATTTGTTTCGTATGATTTGAGTCTATTCCAAATGATTAAGCTCTGCAGATGGTTACGATGAGTGATATTCTGTGTTGTTACATTTTTGAAGAGCCATCTCCCTGTAAAAATGGAAAAGTCAATATTATTGCATCGATTGCAAAAGACTTTTTTCTTCTTTATTACTAAAGAAGATGTCAGTGTAATTTCATAAAGTGATATGATATCCTGAGTTACTAAGCTGGATGTTTGCTTGCTTGTTTATGATCTTTTTTCCTTCCCTTTTCCTAAACCCAAGAAACACATTATTATCAGGCCAAGTAAAGTAGTCTCCACTCAATAAGTATTAGTCAATCTTCAAAATACAGAAACAAGTTTTCTGGAACCTCTGTACCTCTTATGTCAGCTTATACACCTGTACAAGCCCCAAGGCACAAAGAGGCAAAGGTGAGGCTGTTTTAAGTATTCCACTCTAAGATCAAGCTCTTGGTTATGATTCTCATATTACAGTAAAACTAGAGTAAATCCAAGATAAAGCCAATGGAAACTGAGAATGCATTCTTATCCCTTTCTAGAATTCTATATTTTTTCCCTCTAAGCCTTAGCCCTTTCTTTCTCCCTGATATTTTTCTCTTTTTTCAGCCTCCTTGAGTTCAGCATGGTTTTCTCTTGATGTTTAGGCACTTAAGGAAATACTGGCTTGCTGTGTTATACTCTAGGAAGCTGCGAAAGCAAATGTTGTTTCAGCATTTTCTTTCATAATACTCATTTAAAATACTTCTGAAAATAATAAGAATAGTCATGTTCTCAGGTACTACTCTAGGATGGAGCTTTCTTAGTTGTGTTCTGGAACTAAAGCTCTATCTTTCCTATATGAATTGAATTTTACCTATTATAATGGAGACATGAATATACCGATGAAAATAGTCTCCGTTCTGCATTAATATTAAAGTGTACCTTCACTCTTGCTTCTTCACAGAAATAGTACCGCATCAACAATGTTTTCTTGGTTTTAATCACTTTTATATGTGTTCTTCTGAGCAAAAAATTATTAATTGTTCTGTAGAATACAGGACAGACTTCTGACGTCTTTTGGGCTAAGGTAAGTTATCATATTGAACAATGGAATTCTATCAGTCTGAAAACCAAATGTACTTCAGGCAACTAATTATTATATAGATGCTTCCCATTCTGGATCTTCTTTCTTATTATCAAGATTTGTTTTTTTTGACAGGATTTCACTTATCTATGCTAACTGGATGGTGAATATCAGCTGCAGGGGTTTTTTGTTTGTTTTTTTTTGTTTTGTTTTGTTTTGGTTTTGTTTTTTGGGTTTTTTTGCTTTTTGTGTTTTGTTTTTTTTTTAAAAGACTTTCAGTAGAGCATAAACAATCCTCCAGCAGTTATACTAAGAATTGTTTTCTTTCTGCCCCTGTCATTGCAAGAAACACCATGATTTAATCACCAACATAAGTCCTAACTTTAGCTAGGCAAGATCAGAGGGCTGAAAATACTATTTTTAAGTTCTTTTTCAGTAAAAAAGACAAATAAAGTGATCTAAAGCTCCCAGCCTTCAGCTGTACCTAAAGTTCCTTACAACTCAGAAGGTGGAAAAACTGCTCATACTGAAAGAACCCAAAAACTGAAAAGTGCTGCTGCTATATAAAATAAACAAGAGAAAAAAAAATTCTTCTCTCCTTCTCACAAAACTGTCTTCCCTATTGTTGATGTAGTAAATATTTTCATCTTACTTCTTGCTTAATTATAAGTGATCTGAGAGGCATATGCGGAACTGTATATCACTTAAGAAGGGAATGTCAAAGAAGAAGACATCAGGAAAAATAGATATTTTTTAAATCAAAAGGAAGAAGCTGTGCTTCTGAGATCAGGAAGAAAATACAAGTCTTATTTTACAGATATTAGTTTAGACATGTCACATTGTGTTGTGTCAAATATGCTTCTCCGTTTGAGAAGTGATGATGTGACTAATGCCAAAAGATGCATAGTATTATAACATTTTGTGTCAGAAAAAAACATTTCCAAACTATATTCTCCAAATCTTTAACCCTTCCCTTGCCTTGCAGTCTTTTTGAATGTGTTTTCAAATTTTTATTGTTTTATATTACTAGGGGTAAATTCCAAAGGCTTATTTATATATTATTACAAGTTTATAATCGCCTCTGTCAAGAATATATAATACAGTTTTCTGCTTCTACGTGTGGCTTCTAGTGAGGCAATGACACTGACAGGATTCATATCTGAGTCTTCTGCCAATAAGTAACAGCTTCAGGGTGGAAAAGACTAAAGTTAGCTGCATAAAGTAAAGCATTCAGAGTTTCAAGAGACAAGAAATTGAGCTTTTGTTTATCTTACCAGTAAAAATAGAATTAAAAAAATTCTTCTGTGAAGGCAAATTTAAACATTACACTGAACAAACCGATACAAAAGGATTTAAATTCATTGAGTTTCTGCGCTGAGAATTTGCCGGTGCAGTTTGAATGATAGCAAAGGGCATGATAATGTAACAGGTAAAAAATAATCATTATGGAGACCGCTGTATCAGAATAGAACCGCACTACACAGCAAAAATGACAACCAAAGAAAACAAAATCTTGAAGTAATCTATGACTTCTGAAGCCATTTGTTTGAGATTGCCAGCAGAAAAGACCCAGAGTAATGTTACCCAGGATGTTAATTGTGACAGTATATGAATGGGAACTGTCAGCTTGTAAGGGACTACTTTCAGTTTTATAAACTTCTATAAAACTGAGTACACTTAAGAGGATTTGCAGACATTTTACACTGCAGGTTGAAAACATTTGCATTACATCTTGGATGGATTTGTGTAAGACAAAGAAGAAATCTTATTAGACTATGAGGAAAAAAAGTATAGAAATTTTGTCATGACAGTGATAGCATCAATCAGAGAAAAGACTGAGGGCTGACGAAGATACTGGATACAGGTAGACAGGAAATTTAATCTGAGTGCAATCTCATTTGCCCAAATTGTCATCTATTTCCAGAACTACAGAAAGTCACTGTAAGTCAAGTTCCAGCCTAAGATATAAATCAAGTACTAGAAAAAACTTTAAGATGACTAACAGCAAGTCTGCCTCAGAGGCTGAGGTTCCAGTGTCACGGCTGAAATTCAGCTTTCCTAAATATAGCTCTCTAAAGAGTGATCATCAGGCTCTCCCTATGATCAGTGAGCACAGGTGAATAACTCACTTATCTGATTCAGTCTTGGGGTAGGAGGAATGTTAGCACTTTTCCATCGATCTGACAATGCAGAACAAGAGAGGTGATTCAAGAAAGCATGACTTCACCAAGGGCAACTCTTGTCTGACCAACCAAATGTCCTTCTAAGATGGAGTGACTACATCAGTGTACAAGGGAAGGACTTCTGCAAGGCCATTGAAAGAGTTCTCCACAAAATTCTTCTTTCTAAATTGGAGAGATATGGTTTTGATGGGTGAGCTATTTGGTGGAAGAGAAATTGGTTTAATGGTCACATCCAGAGGGTAGTGGTTAAGGGCTCAATGTCCAGATGGAGATGAGTGATGAGTGATATGCTTCAGAAGCCCATACCGGGACAATAATTGCTTAGTATCTTCACCAATGACATAGACAGTGCAAACAAGTGCACCTTACACAAGTTTTCAGACACCACCAAACTGAGCAGAGAGGTTGACATACCAGACCATTAGGACCTGGACAAGTTTGAGAAGCTGGCTCATGTGGACCTTGTAAGGTTCAACAACTCCAAGTGCAGAGCCCTGCACCCGGGTTGGTGCAAACTCCAATATTAATGCAACCTGGGGGATGATGGCATTGAGAGCAATCCTGAGAAGAAGGACCTGGGGATACCAGTAGATAAAAATATAGACATGAACTGGCAACGTGCACCGGCAGCCCAGAAAGCCAAGTGTATACTGTTCTGCATCAAAAGAAGCGTGGCCAGCAGGTTGAGGGAGGTGATTCTGCCCCCCTACTTGATCCTGGTGGGACCTCATCTGGAGTACTGCATCTGGTTCTGGAGCACTCAGCACAGGAAAGGCATGGACTGTTTGCAGCAGGTCCAGAGGCAGCCAGAAAAATGATCATAGGGATGTGAAGAAAGGCTATGAGAATTGGGATCATTCAGCCTCAAGAACAAAAGGCTGTTGGGAGACCTTATTGCAGTCTTTCAGTACTTGAGAGGAGCTTATACAAAAAATGAGGCTTTTTAGTAGCTCCTGTTGTGATAGGACAAGAGACAATGGTTTTAAACGAAAAAAAAACCCAAACATGTAGATTTACAGTAGATATAAGGAAGACATTTTTTCAGTGAGTGTGTTAGAACAGGAGTAGGTTACCTGGAGAGGTGATAGAAGCCCCATCCCTGGAAATATGCAAAGTTAGGGGTCTCTGAACAATCTGACTCAGTTGAAGATGTCCCTGTTTATTGCGGGGGGGGGGTTGGACTAGATGATGTTTGAAGGATCTTTCCCAGCCCAAACTATTCTACGATTCTGAGACCATCTTTACTAATAGGCTTATTAATCTAGGAAGGTTTTAAAACAGGTTTATTGAATGGTGGAAACCAATGTACACAGAACAGTGGAGAGACTGAAGGATAAGGCAGAATTATTTACTGGTGAAGCAATGGGCAATTTCCAGATTTCCCTTAAGAAGAAGTGTAACACAGACCTATCTCATGTAGCAGTGACAAATAAATGCACCTAGCAAAGCATAAACAAGAACCAAGTTAATCAGCATGTATGAACATGAAAACTTTCATGTAATAATTGAGCTGTGAAAATACCACAATGTTGTGGTGTATCTTACATTCTGGAAATCCTAATGAAGTGATGGTCATAGGTTATGTCAGGAAAGACAGGTAGGGAACATGAGCTGAGGAGGGATGGATTTTGTCTTCCAAGAAACAAATAGGACACAATTAGGCTTTATTGTTGAATGGATGATAGACATGTAAGAGAGGGTAAAACATTTTCTGGTCAAGAAGTTGGGTCAAGGCTTCTTGCTACAGATGGCAGAAGTCTGATTGCAGTCCCTGGTTCTTATGGACGACTTCAAATAACTCAGCCTCTGCTGAAATCATCGTATGGTGAGGAGACTGGATTGCCTGGAGATTTCTGAATTGTCAGGGGCATTGCCAGTACAGCAGGAGATGGAATGGATGGCAAAAGAAGGTGCTCTGTGGGATTTGATAATCATAAATAAGGACTAGCTGACCAAGGGAGAGTCTGAGGGAAATGAGTAAGTTGTTGACTAAAGATCCAGGAACTGTAGGAAGTAAACTTCAACTTGCTAAGTGAATGGGTACACAGTTTCCTTTGCGAAGTTCTTGTGGAGGACAACAGGACCGAGAAGAGTCCTGAGTGTCAGAGGTGACTACTTCAAAGCCTAAGAACTACCTGTCATGATTTGCACTAAAACAGGTAGAACTAGAAGCCAGATTAAAATCATCATAGAATGGTTAGTGTGGAAGGGACCTTAAAGATCATCTAGTTCCAATTCCCCTGCCATGGGCAGGGACATCCTACTGGATCAGTCTGCCCAAGGCCCATCCAACCTGGCCTTGAACACTTCCAGGGATGGGGCAGACACAACTTCCCTGGGAAACCTGTTACAGTGTCTCACCACTCTCATGGTGAAGAAATTGCCCAGCTTCTTTGAATAGGGAATTCCAAACTGATATTAGGCACAAAAGAAGGGAACACATAGGAGAAGTAGGGAAAGACAAGAAAAGGGGTATGTAGAAGTGTCACCTAGACTTTTTGGGATGGAGTTAAAGAAGAGCGAAACTGTATAGGACATGACGTGGAAGGAGGGTAAGGAGGACAATAATAAAAGGGCTTCTACGTGGTAATAACATGATTGAGGTGCTCAGTTGACTTCTTTGCCTAAGTCTGTTAGACCAGGTCTGCTGCTGAGCCTCCCTAGTCTCTCTGTATAGTTGCCAATATTTACAATGACAGACATAATACCCACAGCAGAAAAGAATAAAGTAGGGGATGACTTAGTTAACCTCGACAACCTCTGAGACCATGTAGAATGGGTATAAGCAGGTGTCTTCAGCCAGATAGAATAGACTGAAGGATCTGCATTGTGAGACTGTTCTGTCTCAGAGTTAAAGGTACTGTGGTGATACAAAAATGCAAACATTCCAGCAATATCCCAGACAGTTAAAAAATGAGCTAGAGATTGGACAGTCTCACTTCTGCCCCGGGGAATAAATTTTCAGGTACACAAAGGACAGGAAAATGATTAAGAAAAGCCAGCATGGATTTAGAAGGTTAAATTATGCTAGACCAACCTCATTACCTTTTTATTTTGAATTGACTAGGTCTATGAACAAGAGGAAGGCAGAGAAAGTGGCTTACCTTGATACTAACAAGACATCTGTTTGTCTGACACAGTATCTTACCAGTTAGAGTGAGGAGATGCAGACTGAACTGGTGCCTTAGGAGATGGATGGAAAATCCGCTAGACTGTTGGTTATAAAGGGCAAATGTCACTGATGGAAAGTCTAACAGGTTGCCAGACATGAGTAGTATTCCTCAGGGCTGCTGCTCAAAGGTAGTTAAACAGATTGAAGAGGGTGCTGATAGCAAACCTAGGAATTTCAACAGGCAAATCTGAAATCCTGTGCTGGGGACAGAAATACCCCATGCCTTAAAATATGCTAGGAACTGACTGCCTGGACAGTAGCTTCATATGTCCCTATACCTTGATAGTGGTTTTGACAAGAAGTTCTTCTTAAGAGAGGTGAGGAGGAGGGAAGAAGAGACAGCTAATATTTCTGTTATATATACACACACAAACACACACATATATATGTGTGTATATATCCATAAAAAGGAAACCAGAGCATCAATATTTAAGACTTTTTTCTTTTTTTTTGAGGAAAAGACAAGCTGATTTCTCTTCCATTCATTTATAAGCCTACAGAGTATTGGATGACAGGGACTTCTGTCATCCTTGCTTCTCAGCTACTGCTATTCTAAGCAAAAATACAATGCATATCCAAATTATTATTTGTCACCCACAAACATGTAAATGCAAAGTGATTCCTGAAAATGTTTTCAGGTCTAGAGGGTTCGATGTGTTTGAGGTTATTTGCTGCTCCAGTGGTTGATGTCAGTAGTGCTTTAGTACTACAGTCAGAATTTTGTGATCCTTAGCAGGATTGTTAGCCATGCAAGCAAGGAATAGTCCATTACTGAGCTTTAACAGTAAAGCCTAAAAAACACTGATTGTTTCTAGGGCTTAAATTACTGGCAAGAACCTTTGGCTGTTAGAACTCTAATTGTGCTATCAGTGTGAAGCATATCTTACTTCAGATTATATATAAAACAGAAAGTCGTTCTAACTCATTGTAAGAAGCATTACAAGACTCTATGGAAGTGAAACTCTGGTCTATTAAATCTGCTGTTGTATAAACAGTTACAGCAAAAATCTTGCCTCTATCACTAAGGCAGTAAAGTTATATAAATATTTTAACAGGTATTTCTGTTGTGGTGCTTGGAGAAATTATTCCCTGAAATGCTTAAAATGAGCATACGGGGTGTATATCAAACTGAATATAATACACAGTGGTTTGAATCACAAAAATAGGAAAAAAAGAAAAGTCTGGCAGAGCTTTTCTGAGAGGTGACAATACAGCTTTAAATAGTTTTTCACTCTGTGTTCCTGTAGAGATGCTCAGCAAAGAAGAAAATATCAAAATTTTATTCATAGGACTGTAACGTGAAAGGCATTATAAGGCTCTCAGGGTCTTATGGGAATTGTACTGGAACTCACAGTGTCACAAAACTAAATGCACCCTTATATTACAATTGGACATGAGAGGTTTTTTTCCATGGAGAATGTTTTTTACAATTTTTCCTTTGTAATTAAATAGATAACAGAATCCTCCCATTCTTGTGGCATTTTCTTATGTTTTACTATTTGCCAGGAAAAAATAATACAAACCACAGTCACAGAATCACAGAATCACAGAATCACAGAATCACAAGGTTGGAAAGGACCCATTGGATCATCGAGTCCAACCATTCCTAACACTCCCTAAACCATGTCCCTAAGCACTTCATCCACCCGTTCCTTAAACACCTCCAGGGAAGGTGACTTGACCACCTCCCTGGGCAGCTGTTCCAGTACCCGATGACTCTTACTGTGAAGAATTTTTTTCTGATATCCAACCTGAACCTCCCCTGGCGGAGCTTCAGGCCATTCCCCCTTGTCCTGTCCCCTGTCACTTGGGAGAAGAGCCCAGCTCCCTCCTCTCCACAACCTCCTTTCAGGTAGTTGTAGAGAGTAATAAGGTCTCCCCTCAGCCTCCTCTTCTCCAGGCTGAACAACCCCAGCTCTCTCAGCCGCTCCTCATAAGACTTGTTCTCCAGCCCCCTCACCAGCTTTGTTGCTCTTCTCTGGACACACTCCAGAGCCTCAACATCCTTCTTGTGGTGAGGGGTCCAGAACTGAACACAGTATTCAAGGTGCGGTCTCACCAGTGCTGAGTACAGAGGAAGAATAACCTCCCTGGACCTGCTGGTGACCCCATTTCTGATACAAGCCAAGATGCCATTGGCCTTCTTGGCCACCTGGGCACACTGCTGGCTCATATTCAGTCGGCTGTCAACCAGCACCCCCAGGTCCTTCTCTTCCGTGCAGCTCTCCAGCCACTCTTCCCCCAGTCTGTAGCGCTGCACAGGGTTGTTGTGCCCCAAGTACAGGACCCGGCATTTGGCCTTGTTAAACCTCATCCCATTGGTCTCGGCCCAGCAGTCCAGCCTGTTCAGTCCAACTGAACTCTTTTGGCTTGACATGCACTTCTGGTTCTTTGGTCAAAATTAACTCTACTGTAGGAAAAGTTTCCTATATAAATTCTTTTAAGGTCTTCATTTTGAAAATTCAAGAGCTTTAAATGATTTAAGTAAGCATAGATACATTATTGTGTCAATATGTAAGTGCGATGCTGAGACTTAATATCTCAAGTAGTCATATAAAAAACATCAAACCATTTTGGATTTGATTGAAGTCAAATAAACATTTGAAAAAGGCCACAATGTTTGGGGCATTTTTGTGACTATGGCACCTAATAGTGCTACATTTACTGTTGGAGAGAAGAAGCAGTAATACTAAGTGCCTTGCAGGAAGTCTGTGACAGAACCACAGATTTTGTGTCAGATCAGTACTTTAAACGTTACAGTCCTATGAATAAGTACCAATAATGTTGTTCCGTTTTGCGGATGCTGGAGGTAGACAGGTCTATCAACTTTAATTGAACAGTTCTGATTTTACATACTGACAAGTAAAAAACAGTTTGCTTCCTTTTGATATAATTTCATTCTGTGTTATGCTTAAATTATACAATAGTACTATCATTATTGTCCTTACGGAATTATATAAAATGGAAGAAAAAGACACAATTGTCAGGGATTGTAGAAGATTATGTAGAGATGATCTTTCCCAGAAATGCATGAAGCAGGCCAAGCTGGAAAAATATAACAGTGAAAGAGAAACGAGACAAGATGGTTACTTAACCTCTGTACTGTCACAGAAATTCTAATTTACCTATGAATGTAAAGGGAAAAGGAAAAGATAGGAAATCAGTTTGTTATGGTGACTAATAAACTGGGAAACCAGTAGGGAAAATTGATTTCTTCAATATTTCAATAATTCTCTCTCCCACTTTCCTTTTCTTCTGTTTCGGATGGATTTATCACCTCAGACTTAGGACTGATTGGCATTTAAACTACTTTTTAAAGTAAATCTATTTGGAGTACAGATATAAAAAATCCTACTTGTTTAAAGTCTTTTATCTGAGGAAGAAACAAAAAGAAAGAAAAAACCAAACCAAAACAAAACTCTACAGGTTTTGAATATAAGTTTATCCTTCATTTGGATCATGTGGGCTTTTTTTGCCCAGATGGTAAGTTGCAATTCATGTTATTGCTTGCTAAATTTTTACTCATTTTTTTAAGTGAGAATATACATATTCCTATGTAGACTTAGGCACAAATTGATTTTAAGATACACACAGTTCAATGTTGTGTTAACTAGGTACAGGAAACTTGCTTGATATATAGGAAACATTCTCAGAATTAAGTTTGCAATAGGAAAGGAATCATGAAAAAAAACAGAAAAGCTGGTTGTCTGTAGACAAGAACAGCTGCTGCAATAAAACATGAGTTTAATCCAGTTTTACAGCTTGGCAAGGGTAGTTCATTGGTGTTTACACAGTTTTATGAAAAAAAACAACTCAAAATATTTGTGTCCATGCATGTCACTTGGATTGTCCAGTAAAAGCGGAGGACTGAGTCGGTAGAAATAAACATAAGAATAAAACTGGCCAAATCAAATTTGGCTAACTGAAATTTCATTTTATAGAACAAATAAATGACAATGAAATAGTGTGGAAGCATCTCAGGGCTCCAGGCTTATTTGACAGTGAAAAATCAATGAATCCTCTGGAGAGATTCAAATTCAGATTCAGCTCCACATTGGCAGTATTGTATGGGACTCAAGATAAAAGTGATAAAGGGTAATTTAAAAGCTCCACTTGTATTCCAGTACTTAAAAGTTAGGTATAATGTTTTTTGAGATTGCTTTTAAAACTTGTGTTCAGGAATAGATTGACTTGCTACAAAAAATCGAGTAGTTAAATAAACAGAAAATATATGTTTTTAAAAAATTACATAAGAATTATTTTAAAAATGTGATTGTCATTTTCTCTTATCAAAATTCAGTGAGACCCCTCCTCTCTAAATTAACTTATTTAAAATAAATGACAGAACAATGCACCAATATCCCATTTGGGAACAATTTTTATCACAAAATAGAGTAAAATAAAATCAAGAGGTGGTCATTAGAGTTCAGCAAATACAGACTGAGTTTACCACCACTGAAAGGAAGATATTTATCTGTGTTTGAGAGAAGAACCTGACAAGCAAAGGGAGTAGCATTTTGAGAGTAAAGAAAGGCAGACATTCCATAGTTTGCTACGAACCACTGAACAGCAGATTAATATATGTCTATCTATCAGGAAGAGTGATGTTGCTCTGCTACTCATTAATACCAGGTCCTTTTTCATCCACAGAGTTGTCTCTGTGATGGGTGTTTTGTGTCTCTACAACTTTCCAAGGTTACTGTATTTATGATAGCTAATAACTTGCAAAATCTACTTATGTTACTAGAACTAACGGTCATTCTACCCTAAAATTAGAAATTACTAGCTATCAGTATCTACTGGGAATAGTTCTAACTCATACAAATACACTGGGAGCAGTAAGGTCTCAATTTGCTGATTTGTTAACAATCGACAAAATTATTTTATGGCTAAAGATTTTATTTACAAGAACTGAGATCCAGAGATTGCACTATCTGTGCAATACTATCTGTGTTTAATCAAAATAACATATTTTCTAATTTGCATCATTGTTATGAAATTTAAGTTTTTAATCAATGATTCCCTAAAGTAAAATAGAACCCTTTTTCTACAGTTTTTTCTAACACTACTGCTCATGTTTTGATATGCAATTCACTTTGGATTGGTGCTGTAAGTCCTTTTTGTACAAATCACAGTGAAAATTGAAAAAAAACACACAGAAGTTTGGAATAAACATATATTTGTTACAGTTTACTCTATTTGTAGCAACTTGATGAAAAATGAATTCAAAGAAAATTATAGAAAGCCAAATCATTACTTTGAGTACTTATTCTTTTAATAATCTCCCTTTTTTTTGACTTTTGTATATTTTTTTAAGAAACTGAAAACTTTTCATAACCTGTGTCTTATCCAGCCTGTTTTGATCAGAATATCTTTATACGTTATATGTTGTGTATTATATGTCTTTATATGTTATCAGTGATACACTTCAGCATTTTTCTTCTGTGTCCAAAAGATACCAAAGTAACCCAAATTCTGTGAGGTGAAATACGTGTTTTAGAGCAAAGTTAAATTACAGTGTCCATAACAAAAAGCTAAAAAAAAAAATAAATCACATCCATAATACTACATGCACTGATTGTGGGACAAAGTTGTCTATCGTTATTATAAAGGAAATGTGTTAACTAGGGCTAAAGGCATGGCTTTAGGATATAGTGTTCTTTTGGTTGACTCCTAATGTTCGTTGTTATGTCATTATGTCATACAGAAAAGTATTTTTAGCAGTCCGAAGATATTTACAGTTAAAAAAAAAAAAATCTAACTACTTTTATATGAATACTTCCATTTTTCAAGTAGTAATTTTCATACGATTTGTAGATTTGGACACCAAACTGAAAACTTCATTATTCATCCGGACCAATTCTATGGCATTGCTGAGAGGTAAATGTATTAACCTAAAGAAGCACCGGAGTTCTGTATAGTCTTTTTCCAAGTCTGTTTTCCAGTTACTGCTAGCTTTGTAGCTAATACAAATTTGCCTGTGACTGAACACAACTTCGCATTGGTGTCAAAATTTTGTATTGTAATGTCTGTATGGATGGACTATTTTTCCTTGCAGCATCCACTGTTGCTAGATTAAGTTACTTCTTTGTTATTCATGCATGAGATTACTCTCCTGCCAGTTTGTATCATTATCAACATGTCTTTGAACAGACACCTGTGCAGTAAGGATCCTTCCCCAGAACATCAGACTCAAACATGGCAATCATTCTTAACTCAAATTGAGAGTTTTTAATGAACCAGGCAGAGAAAAAATTGGGATTTTTTTTGGTCATACCACAGTTCATCTAAACAAAATGATAAAAAAAGAAATAAAAATAAAATTATTCTTCAATTCTATAAGAACATTTACCGAGTCAAAAGAAAAAAAGAAACTTAGGGTTTCCTAAGTGGAGTTTACAGATAATTCTGGACTGAGGTTCAGGAAATACAGGTGCTTTGTCTGTGCAAAGGTTATCTTGCCTAAGCTCATCTCTTCAAAGCGAAGTAGGTTGTCAACATTTTTAAGAAAATCTATAGCAAGCTGAAATCCATGAGGGAATCATAACTTTAATTTGAAGCAGCTGGGTAGCCTGAAAAATCTATTCGCTTTAACAAAGGACAGAAAAATATGCTAATACTGAGGCATAAGTCTTGACATGAGGTGCTGAAACCCTACAGCAGTTTATAAACCAAGCCTGCAAAAAAAAAATCAATGACTTAGCCCTAAGTGTTTAAATCAGTGTATATGGGTGTTAGTCATTTGAATCCTAACAGTCAATAGGATTTCCATATATCCCCAAACCATGCTTTGAAAATGCACTTCTTATCCAGAGCTGCCTGAAGCTGATGAGGGAAAAAAAATTCCTTTTGATTTCACTGTGCCCTGAATAGGCCACTTATGAAGAGCATATTTTTTCTAGGAGGCATCCCTAAAAAATCTATTATAGGACGGCCACAAAGATATTTTTGTAGGAAAAGAAAAATTATGTAGTTTAAAAGCAAAAGTGATGGATGCTTTTTTTTTGAGTGTAGAAGGAAGGGGTTTGTTAGTGAAAGGTGTTTCCTAGACAAATGCAGAAGTTGTATGAATATTTAAGACTAACAAGTACTGTAAATCATACAAATTACTACTAAGTTTAAGAAATACTTAAGAAAATCAACACAACTTTTTTCTTTTTTTTTTTTTTTTATCTTGAGTTTTGGGTTAAAAAAACAAAACAAACCTTACATAGAAATACTCTGCTCTTGCAGATGTTTAATGGGTTTTGATTCTTATTACAGTATGTCTGTTCATTCACAATTCCTGGAAAAATCAATAGGAAAGTAATGGGAAGGATGTCTCTGTAAACAGTGTTCAGAGAAGTTCACATAGCAAAAGACTTGCCACACTTCTGTGATTATCCTATGTGTATCACGATTGTATTTTACCCCAATTGTGTAGCTTCGTAATATGTAATTCAGTGCTAAAAAAAAAATCACCCGCCCCATCACTAAACATCTGAACGTGTAATTTAGTACACTTGACTGATATATTTTTCATTGATCAGTTATTGCTCTTCTGAGTTACACTACGTTTCTTTGACAAATTGAATGTAATGCCATTATTATATATAATTCTCTTCCTCAGCATTTGTAAACCTTGCAGATTTATTCCTTCTGAATAAAACAGCTACAGACTCAACTAAACTATCAAAAAGCAATTTGAAAGTTAGGGATGTTCCTAGTGACTGCCTGCAGTTCACATTGAATGAATTCTCAGATAAGATTAAGATTTAACTGCTACATATAAACTGAGCATTATTGCATTCAGAGTCACTAGGAAAAGAAAAATTACTGAGAATCTTAAAGTAAGGCATAAGCACAAGTTTTATTAAGTGCAAATATTCACAAGTAAGTTCATCTCCTCATCTGCTTTTGTAATCTAAAATTAAGTAAGAGGAATCCTCCCACACGTTCTTGTGTCTAAAACTGGGTTTCAGAACACTACTATCCACATGGCAAACAATAATGCAACAGCTGAAAACACCAGACACCACCTTAAACCCATCTTTGAGACTGGAAGAGATCACAGCCCTCTTTGTCTTGATGTGTCTTAACAAGCTGGTTTCTCTCTCATGATGTATATTGCACAACTGCAAAAGTATATGGCAGAGGGGGTTACTTCTTTCTAACTCTTCTGTACTAGTCTACAACTTGGGGGATCAGAATCAAACTGTAGCTTCCCAGTTCCTGCAGGAGTTCTAGATTTTTTGCAGAGGTTAGTATAAAAACGTAAGTAGCTGCACTGTGCTCTGTTACCTCTCATTCTTGCTTCATCTGCTTCATCTCTTCAGGAAGGAAAGGACATGAAACTGTCTCACCTCCAAATGAAATTAAACCTCTAAGTCTGTGCGGTTATTGTTTGCGTTAGAAGCTGCCATAAAGAAAACAAACCTGTGTGTCGGGGACTGAAAGAGAGTGCCATGATTGTTTACAAGTGCAAACTCAAGTTTATACTAGGCTTTTAGTTTTCATTAATTAGGGATATAGATTTACAGGAGAAAGTAAATATCCATTCCACTAACATTTACTACCAGTCACCTCTCTTGGGCAATAGCAGCCATTATTTGCTTTATGCACATTTTGTTCTATTTTATTATGGAACATTTTTCTTCATTTGTACATTTTGAATCTAATTCTCTCTACAATTCTCACAGTAAACTCAGCTTTCCACCTATACAAAGAACAGTATTTTACTCTTTTAAACAGTTTTATTCTTCACACATTCCACATTTCCTATAGATGTACTTCTTCAAGGAAGTTATTCAAGCGTGTATTCAGAGTAACAAAAATAGTGAATACCGTTTTATACATCTTGCAAGGCATGTTGTCTTCCATTTCTGTTATTTATATTTTTGTGTGTATAATTTGAAGATAGTAGAGTACTTTGTGTGGCACTGAAGCGAGCATTTAGTAGTGAATGTTTTCCTATGATTTTTCCTGTTATCAAATCTTTAAACATAATTATAAAAGTACATTGAGATTTGGACTTTGAAGGATGGGGGACCGTATACAAGTCTGCCATCTTAATAGAGTTTTATAGGCTATTTGCATCTTAGTTTAAGTTATGATGATGAACTGAATATGCATGAAATAAGGGTAAAAGGGCATGCAAGAGGAACTGAGAAGATGGAAGTTACCCCTCCAGTAAATATTTCTGCACGTTCTAGTTCAGATTTTGATGACTGTGTTGCATGGACACTCAGGCAAGAATCTGATATACTGAAATGTTAATTCATTATCAGAGTGAGTTTGGATCTGAGTAGGAGATGGGAGAAAAGCACATCATATTACTGATTCTGATATTTGTTCAGTATTGTGGTTAGAATTTACTGCCTTGGTGTCTGCTGAACTGCCTGTTTTGTTGTGTCCTCTTGTTCTTGCTTTGCACTAGCAAAAATGACACCTAGGGAGAACAGGGACAAGGGTGAATGCTGACCCAGACTTCAGTGAAATTTTGGAAAAGCATGGGATATCATGGGGTTTGATATTTTAAGTCATAGCTGACACCCAAATTTCTGAAAAGCTAAATTTCTGTACGAAACCCACAAATTGTTAGGTGAAGACTAGTAAGTCACTGAATGTTTATATTTGTCATTATGCTTAATGAAATAAAGGAATGAATGCAACTTTCTGGGAACTCATTTTCTTATATGACTACAGGGACTCAAGTCACTTGATACCTGTTTCATTCTTGATGGGAGGGAATGCTTGCTTGCAGTGGGTTAAGTGCAATCCATTTATTCTGCTTGAATGCCAATCACCAAAGGGTTTTTGCTACAAGGGTACATCACATTTTATACCCTCTATCATCACGCTATTTAATGCACATTCTCTACACAAGGAAATGATGCTGAACATGATGTCCAGCTTATCATATCAGTATCATTCATATCCATGTCACCAGTGATAATAAAAATCTAGGCTTACTGACAACTCAATGCCATCTCAGAGAAATGGGGAATGAGGAGCATGAGCCTGGTGCACAGAGCATTTAAGAAGTGCAGTATCACTATGATCATCTGAAATTATTATAGCAAGCCTAAATGTGTTTTTTGATGCAATGAAGGTGGAAAGGCATGAGCCTAGAGCTAGAGCTATGTAAATGCAGTAAAATATTGTGTTAGAAGTGATGATTATTTCTACAGAAGTTAAGGAAATGCTCTGTGTAAATGGAGTATAATTGCTGGGTCAAGATTTGGAGGTTTGCTAAAATGATCATGAATTTACATGCTGCCAAGGTTATGTCATATCTGCTCATGTATTATCTTATTCTGAAAACAGAAACATTCTCTTTCTGGCTCTGCTAGTTCACAGTAAAATACTGCTACTTCTCATATGACTAGCAATATATGAATTTTTCAGAAATCATCAGGTCACTCTTAGCTGACCAATCCAACAAGTACATCAGAGCTGTCTTCTTATAATACTCTCTTATCAATCCTGTTTGTCTCCCCAGTGGCAAAGTTGCAGTAGGACAAATTGAATCTGTCCTAGCAGCCAATATTCAGTGGTTTAATATGTTCTTCTGCAAGATGTGAGTTATGTGATTAAGTTCTTAAATTCTTTAAAGAGAGTGGTGAAGCTGGAATAATACTTCTGGTTCTTTTTTTCTTGCATTTTTGATGATGTAGTGTGCTGGCACAACAAATAGTAATGTTTCGTATCTCTCTTTTCCCTGAATTGCTCATAGGCTGAAACCAAAGGGTTTCTTCTATGGTATAGGAAATATGATTTCAAAGAGCTTCCGAACTGTAATGGGAAAAATGTTCTTTGAACAAAATGAGTTGTAGTTATAATGGCATTTTTAAAAGAAATGTCTTTTTCTGATGTGTCATAGACACACTTTAGTCATGTTCATTGGATAAAGAAACTGAAGAGAAATACCCAGAGTGAAACAGAAATGTAGAGTTTTCACTTTACCTCATTGCCAAACCACAAGGTTTCTGAGTGTGATAAGCATCACGGGAAACTTATGAACAGGCTAGGGAAGCAATTCCTTTTTAGATGCCCTAGCAATTGTTAGTGTTGGCTACTGATTTTCTGGAATATATGCAACCAGGGCGTTTAGGCATTCTAGGTTTTTTTACCTATGAAGGATCTAAATCAAACATCCCTCCTCTCTTCTCTGTGTATCTCTCTGGTATTTTTCTCTTCGTGTCCTTTGTCTTTGCCTTCCTTTCTCCTTTGCACTCTTTGACCTTTATTCCCTTTCTCTCTCTTACTTTCTTCTGCCTCTATCTCTGTTTTTCCCTTTAGGAGCCAAACTTATATTCTTACAACTAAAGTAGGAATTGCGCTGTTTCTGAAATTCCATTTGGCAGGATTACTGTTTTTCACACCGTAGCAAGCTAAGAAACACAGTGCTAACACTAAGGTTACTTTGCCACTGTGTTTCCCTTGCTAAATTCCTTCGCAAATTCTAGTTGTTGTTGCTACTAGTGTTGTGTTGATTAATAGATGTAAAAGTAGAACTTGTATACCCAATCAGAGAGGCAGTGAAACATTATAAGAATGTTGCTATAGGCACTCTTTCAGCCCTCAAGGGATGTTGTTTAAAATCAGGGCTTGTCATACATTATGTTAGGCCATATGCTCTGACTGTTCTGTGGATACTGTTCAGCACTGGTGCGTAGCCTTCAGTGTCAGATGTAAAATGAAACTCCAGTTTGAAATCTATAGCTGTCATGTTCTTGTGTTTTTGGGTCCCTGAGCACTTCGCGTAATTCCAGAGACACCTGTTTGTTAGAAATCCTTAAAAACAGTTTCAGGTTTTGAAAGTACTATACAGGCTTATGATTTATGGATGTGTCTGACTGTTGTCTTTATTAGGAGTTTTTAAGTACTTGAAGTAAGCATGCTGTAAACTTCGAACCAATTGTTTGTGGGAACTGAGATATGTTTTATTAAGAACGACATGATTTTGAAGTTTTAATACTTTTCTCTTGTAACAATTAGTGGCTTGTATTGATTTGGTTGGTCTTAACCCAGCACCAGATTAGAAGTAGTTCCACAGTAGCTTGAAAGCTACTTAAATGTCTCAGAGCTTTTCTGACTGGCTTTTTGAAGTAGATTTCTCCAGTCTGAGGGGTTTATTAAAGTACAATACTCCTCAAACACTCCTCAAACACTCCTGACACATCACCAGACAGCTATGAGTCAAGTAGAGAGAAGAAAAACATGATCTTCACCCTCCTTGAGACCAAAATATTGTAGGTTTGGCCTCAGGACTCACTACTGATTTCTCCCTATCGGGAAAAGATTTTATCCTGGGTTGGTTTACTAAGCTATGGATAGCTTTGGATGAGCTATCCTGATCTAAAAGCTGTGTAACAGGTTTAGTCTTAAAGCTCATTAGAAGTGCTGTTACTGAAATAAGACATGAAATATTTTTGTGAAGTGAGACCCTTGGTACTCAAAAAGCAATATGGGAAACTTGATACTGAAGCTTTAAATGGATGCAAAATATAAACAAAAATATATTTTATTTTGTAGTAGATAGTGCTAGACACCTTGCAACTCTTTACACTTCTTTTTTTTCAAGAATAGATTTTTCTTAAAACTATGATTTAAGCCAATATTACATTAAAAATATTGTAATTGTTTCCTTTTTCTGAAGAATGTTGAAATATTATTTTTATGGGAATAGAATTACTCTCTTATCACCACTTCATAAAGAACTGGTGAAACTGTTATACCCAAAACTACCATGTATACACATATATCCAGTTTTATCTTATCATATTTTCCAGCCCTTTTGCATATTTGCATATGCTAGTTCTTTGAAACTAGCAGTGTGAGGGAAAAAAAAATCACTAAACATATTACCGAGGGCAGCCAATTAATTTTCTTCAAAAGCACACTCCTAGTCCAAAGTAATAAGGACTTTTAAGGACTTCTACTGTTATACCCTGTAAAGTCTATAATAAAAAACAAAGCAAAACTAATCTAGTTCAGTTGAGGTTAAAACCAGTGCAGTGCCATTTTCGTTAGTAACATCACGGTAAGCAAGGTTAGATCAGACTCTAAAAGTCCCAAATATTATTGCCTGGTCTTTCTGCTGTGTGCTATTATGGTATATATGATAGAAACAACTAAGTTGGTTGACAGGGTCAAAAGCAGAAGGCAAAGTTATTATGAAATACAGAGGAACTGCTTGCATGGGTAGCATAAAAGCCCAAGATGAACACTTCACAATGTTAAAGTAAGCCAAAATAGAAATATCATGTAAGTGATCTGTAGTAAATTCAGATGGGTATCATATTCATTTTTTTGACCATTTGCCAATGTGAAAACTGTCAACTTCATGGCACGTTAGAGTATGTTTGCTGTCAAAACTGGGTGGTGTACTGTTTATGGAAGCATAATATCTGTATTTGGGTTAGGGGTTGGCTCTCATCAAAGCTTGTCTCTGATGCAGGTCTCAGCTGTTGTTTGTTCTGCACAATAAATTGAACAGATCTGTGACCTTAACAGCCTACAGAGGATCAGCTTGCTTCTCTGTCTTCAGTCATCCATCACTTAGAATGACTTATGAAATTAATACTTTTTTAAAAAGGAATTTTTTAAGGTCTTTATCTTAGAAAAGCCTATACCAAAAATTAGCACTATGTCTCACTGTTAATCAATGAGTCATGCTGATGAAGGTATGCAGAAACATAACAACTGGAGGCTTGGCACCTCATTTCCCTAAACATTTCAACTTAGTAAGTAAAATAGTTCTTCCCTGTTCTCCTACAAAGTCTCTCTAAACATTTTCTTGGTATATTAGAACAGAGAATGTTTTTAACTTGGGTTAATGAAGACCTGAATACCGATCTGAAGCATCTCATCTTTCAGACAGTTACAAAATTCGATATTCTGAATGTTTAGGGGCGTAGCAAAACATCGCAAACTTGAGGAGTTAGGATGTTGTGAAACTTCAAAGTGAACAAATCCTGTGGTCCATTTAACAGCAAAATGGGAAAGTAGAGAGACTGAGCAAAAGGATTCCTGGAATTATATATTACTTTCATAGTTTGAAAGAAGTATTTTGTGTTAAGACTTTGAACCCACTTAACTTTCTTTTCATTCCAATATGACTACTAAAGGGAAAAATAACAGAAATCCAGAGGAATGTGATTCTTATATTGAGGTCTTCTTCAATCTGACCACCGCAGGTACAGATTTACTTTAGTTAAAATAAAAATAAAAATAAAAATAAAAATAAAAATAAACATTCTGAGAAGTTATCATTGTTAGATAACCTCTGTCTAGCTTCAGTAAATACCTTGAGGACCCACAATCATATTTATCCACAGTAAGGATATGTATACATGCACAAATGCACAAGCACACACATACATCTCACATAATGAACAGTACAATGAGAAAATGTCAGTGCAAAAGTCTCCTGTGATTGTAAATGATTTTGAGGAAGCAATGTAATAGCGGTTATTGTTCTGGTGGATATTAATTTGTCAGACAGATCTCCATTAATATGAATCACTTTGAAGAAAAGTAGGTAGATGGGAGAAGGCCAGGTGGTTTGAATAACTGTTCAAGTCAGACTCCACTTCTGGTTTTCCCAATTTATGGTTAGTCTCAGTTCACACAAACCAAATCCAAAGTCCAGGAAAAAGAAATAAACCTTGATTTTTATTACTGAAATGTAAGAGATTGACTAACCCTGCCCAAAGATTAGAGGAAGCAACAAGTAACAGGCAAATTAGGCGTCCTCTACTATGTGCTTCAGTGAATTCTATGCAAATAAAAGGGTACCAGACGAAATAACGATGTAATTTCAGTTGTGAACTGGATATGATTGTGTGGAAAGAACATCAGAAAGATTTGTGAAAGAAATTTTATAATGGTTATATATGATATCCACATAAAATAGAAGTATATTAAAAAAAGAAAATATTAATAGATGAAGCTTTGTACATGAAAGAAAAAGAAGAGAATGTCATAAAGAACTATTCGTATTGCTAATGATTTAGGAAAGAAAATGAAAGCCCATTGAAAAAATAAAACTCAGTAGGAAACCATCTATTTGACATTACTGTCTTAGATACAACAGGATGTGAGGCAATCACCATCTTGTAAAGTGCATCAGTAAACAAATTGTGATTAATTGGACAGTCTTTGACAGTATCAGTCTTAATTGCCTGCCTTTAATTTGAGGTTTCCAAAGATTCAGAACTCTAAAAAATCAAATCTCCTTAAGTTCCAGTGGGCTGTCAATTAAATTTGACTGATTACACTCACCGTTATCCTATAAAGATAATCCACAATTAATTGCTATACTGTGCAAATTGTAGCAGGACAAGAATAGTTTACAGGCTTAGGGAAATGTATGGTAATGGGCACCCAAGCTCTCCAGACACCTGAATCTCAATTTTAATATTCCCAATGTCCTTCCAATGTCAAACTTAGTGATTTTTATGAGACTCATTATAGTGCATTTCTGCTGCAATTGGAAGATTCTTTAGCATGGTTCATGGCCCATACCTGCCAGATGAATCACTATTGCATATACATGAGAAGAAAAAGAAACATAGGCTGGCAAATTCAGTATTCCAGATTTGCTTTGGGAATGTTCTGTTCCAGATTCTGTGGGCTCAGGGAAGGAACTTTCTCCGGAGGGCTTTCTTTACTCTCTCTGTATGCGAGCTTGGCCATTAAAACTACCCTTATTTAGAATAAAACTGTGTATCATCTCATCATATGAATAGGATTTATAGGAAGATTTAAATTAGGTAATCCTGTCATTTTTTTTTTTTATACAAATGAGTGCTGACATTGAGTACAAATAAAAAAAAATAGCCAGAAACATGAACATTAGGCATTCAGCAGGTGTAAGTGGCATGCTGGAATAGCACTGTTAGACAAAAGTCCACTGGAGGTACCTACAGTTTGTGGAGAAAGTGGTCAGAGAACTGTTCTTCCCAAAAGAGTTGGGAGAGGGAAGATTGTTAAAAAGTAAGAACAAAATGGTGATGATTTTGGTTTTGCAAATAAAAAGACAATGTTTGTGTTGAGAAAATTTTAGCCATGACTTCTGCTTACTGTGAGTGGAAATTACTACCACATAGAAATCATAATCAAACTTATTTTGACTCATTAATCTCTTAATGTAATACAGATATTGTCAGTGACACTTTCTACAAAATCAAACAAATTTATGTTACTAAGAGAAATGAAAAAGGTGTCAAAGGTGATTAAGGAATTACTAAGCTAAGTCACTAGTCATGTAGCAATTACAGTAAGGGATTTCTTACTCATCTGTAAATGTATTTACAGTATCTCAAATATAGCTTTACAATGAATCGTTATCCTTGTATTTTGCTTTACCTTTCTATTTCTTATTTGTTAACTCATAACTTTATTTTTTTACTTTATTTTCACAAAGATATATCACTTAATTCATGGAATAATCTAACTGTGTTTAACAAGGTTCTTGAAAAATGTAGACAAAATTTATTTCAGGCAAACTAGAAACTGGACAGCCTTCTAAAAGAGCAGAATGAAGAGAAAAAAGAAGGAAGAATTCCATTTTAAATTTACACAGTTTCTCCTATGAAATCCTTTGCATCCCACAAACTTTCTAGGGAATGAGGGGATTAAATATTGTACAGAATTTTGATGTAGGACAGGCAACAGTTATGTCAAAGCCATAGAACACTTCTCACCTGCTGATTAAGACACTGGGAAAGATTTTTATTGGCAATACTTATCTAAGAGTGGGTCTTTAGATAAGAGCATGAGTTACTGTACTGTTTTGGGGATGTATATGCTTTACTAAAAAATTAAGAAGTTGTTTCTCAAGAAAAAATAAATTATCAGTATAATTTTGAGGAATTTGCAGAAGAATGGAGAGTGTTTTACAACACAGAAAGAGGAGAACCTTTCCAGGTATAATAGGTTAGACAAGGCAGTTGATTTTAGTATCATTAGAATGTGAAAGCATTTAGAGGCATTTAAGTATGAATGAAAATACAAACCTGGCAAACAGATCCTCCTAGAGGCACATGGAGGACAGAGAGGAGATTAATGGCAGCCAGCATGGCTTCACCAGGGGCAAGGCCTGTATGACCAATGTGGTGGCTTTCTTTGACAGAGTAACCACATCAGTGGACGTGGGGAAAAGCAATGGATATAACCCATCTGGACTTCCGTAAAGCCTTTGACACAGTCCCTCACAACATCCTTCTCATTAAGTTGGAGAGATATGGATTTAATAGGTGGACTCTTTGGTGGATGAGGAGTTGGGTGGGTGGTTGCCTTCAGAGAGTAGTCGTCAATGTCTCGCTGTCCAAATGGAGATCTGTGATAAGTTGTGTCCCTTAGGGGTCCGTACTGGGACCAGTGCTATTTAATATTTTCATTGATGATGTAGACAGTGAGATTAGGTGCACCCTCAGTAAGTTTGCAGATGCCACCAAGCTGAGTGGGGCAGTTGCCACATCAAAATGATGGGATGTCATCTAGAGGGAAGTGGACAGGCTGGAGATATGGGACTCTGTGAACCTCATGAGGTTCAACAAGGCCAAGTGCAAGGTCCTGCACCTGGGTCAGGGCAATCCACGGTTTCAATACATGAAATGTATTGATGTGATTGGGATGATGTGATTGAGAGCAGCCCTGCAGAGAAGGACTTAGGGGTGCTGATTCATGAGAAGCTTGACACGAGATGGCACTCACAGCCCAGAAGGCCAACGGTATCCTGGGCTGCATTGAAGAATCACGGACAGCAGGTTGAGGTGGGTGATTCCACCCCTTTATTCTGTTCTTGTGAGACCCCATTTGGAGTATTGCAGCCAGTTCTGGAATCCTCAACATAAGGATCCAGAGGTCCAGAGGGATGGCTACAAGGATGATCAGAGGGCTGGAGCACCTCCCATTTGAGGACATTCTGGGACATTTAGAGTTGTTCAGCCTGGAAAAGAGAAGGCACCTTATAGCGACCTCCCAGTACACCTGGGGGTGTACAAGAAAGTTGGAGAGGGACTGTTTACGGAGGCATGTAGTGCAGGATGAGGGGGAATGTCTATAAATTGGAAAGGAGAAGATTTAGACTAGACATAAGAAGGAAATTCTTCACAGTAAGGGTGGTGAGGCACCGGCACAGGTTGCCCAGGGAAGTTGTGGTTGCCCCGTCCTTGGAGATGTTCAAGGCCAGGTTGGATGGGGCCTTAAGCAGCCTGATCTGGTGGGAGGTGTCCCTGCCCATGGCAGGAGGGTTGTAATTAGATGATCTATAAGGTCCCTTCCAATTCAAACAATTTCATGTTTCTATGATTCAAGTCTTGTTGATCACGTGGTTTCAATAACCGATGTACCTCACTTAAAGTAGGCAGGATTTTGCCCCTTTATGAGTTTTCTAAATTGAAGTAAGACAGACATAAAGGGATTTAGCTTCCATTAACCCCTCTGAGTCCCTTCCTCAGGCTTTATTAACTATGGCCTTTTGAGATGATCCTCAGCATAGAATTTGAAAAAGCATGTTTTCTTTGTGAAGAGATACAAGTCCTCTTAAGAGAAGAAAATATTTGATTTTGCAATATTTGTTAAAAGAACACTTCACAGGAATAAGAAAGGTTTTATCAAGCTAACCACTCTTTAATGGTTGATGTCTTTTTCTTAATAACGTAGACTCAAATAATATTTTTAAGCATTTCTCTGTCATATATCATTTCCCAGAACTTTGCTGAAGACACTATGTCACCAAAGCAGGGTTAATTTGGCATTTTTTTGGCTTCCCTTCAGGATACATTTTTATTACTGTTATAGGAATATCAGGGAATAAATAAGTGAAATATTGTTTTTTGCTGAGCAGAGAGATTGCTGTTTGTGAGTATCTACAAAGTCTACTTTTGGCAATCTCACTATGTTGATAGCTGTAAAAAAGTCATCACTTTGTGAATTTAACCCCTCAACATGTTCAGTATTTTAATTTTCAGAGCTGTCACGTGTTTTTATAACTTTTCGTCCAGACTGTAGAGGGTTTTCTTTTCTTCATAGAGCAATGAAAACCAGACTTGGTATGAAAACTGACATAAAAGTTTGGAAATAGATTCATAGCACACCCAGTAGAAAGTATTGTCTTGAATGACCCCAGTAAGAGACATTGAGCATTTTGAATACTCAGAACCGGGGTTCTGATTTTGCATTAGTTTTCTGAATGAAATTTATTTTCCTGAAGCTGAACTTTTTAAAGTTAAGGAGTCAGTGATACAATAAAGCCTACAGTGATGGATTTTTCCACTCATGGTTAATTAACATTATAAAATTACTGCACTACTTTGCTTTTCATGAGATACAGAGGTTAGATTAGCTCTTTCCTAACACGTAAGCCTATTGATCTTAGAGTATTTTGTAGGAATAGTATCTTTAAACTGATTAACAGAATAGGGACAGATGGAAGTGTCTAGCATTTTTGATATAAGCAGTTTCTGAAGCACAGTAGACTCCACAAGTCGAATATTTTTTACAACACAGCTCTGTAAGAACTTTTAAAACAGATTACTTCACATACTTCTCTAGATCATAATGCATGTAGTAGAGTTTAAATGCAAGATTTTATCTCACATTTTTAAAACATAATGATAGCTTCCATGCAGGATTCCTAACGTTTTCAGTGCTATTTTTACCCATGAAACTGGTCCTTCTGTCTAGATTGGAAGCTTTCAAAATCCGTGGGTTCATCAGAATTCAAGCATGGATGTGAACCGAATGACAACAGAAACTTTCAGTCAAGAAAGTCAGTCACTGCTACTTTTGAAGACAAACCCAGTATTTATATTAATTTTTGTGTTGTTTCTTGTAATCCTTTATTCAGTCTTTTAGATTTCTGAGTCCAAACCTCCATTAATTTGAACTTACTAAATATTGCTCTGTTCAACATAGGGAACAACATGTCCAGTGGGAGACTTAGCTCATCAAATGTCTGAATTTTCTTTAAAAAAACCCTTTCACTGATGATTTTAAAGGAACAGATTGGTTTTGGTTTTTTTTTATTGTTGATAGAGTTGTTCAGATTAATTATACATTTAGAAGATTTGTTAATTGCAACAGATTTAAGAACTGCAAAATAATCACTTCAATTCAACCAATAGAATACCAATATACAATTTGATTTCTAGAATAAACCAATCTGAACATAGAAAATAATCTATGATATGAGGAAAAGCCTAAGTTAGAAAAAATTCAGATTTATCCTATTTGGAGTTTCCCTGAAGAAACTGAACATAGTCTCTGTAAATCTATGGGCAGCAAAGCAGAAGACATATAAATGACTGATTGCAGATCAAATTCAAGACTGTCTGCTACCATTTGACATTGTTCTGTGTTAAAAGTCGCACGCTTGAAGTAGAGTTCAGGAAACTATTTTCATATGTAAGGACTTCTGGGATGCAGTTATTATTGTCATCTAAAACCACCCTCAAGGAAGCAGTCAAAATAAGAGAACCTTCTTAAAAGAAGAAGAACCTTCTTAGAAGATAAACTAAAATTTAGAAACTGGTTCAATCAGAGAAAAATGTTATTTTACAAGATAGCATGCAAACACAGAATAAAAATACCAAAGATTTTCCATTTGTTATTGTCAATTGTCTGTGTTTATTGTAGTTATTTTAAGCTTGAATTGCACTGGTAGTAGGTGTAAATGCATATCATATGAAGTCTTGAAAGAATAGTATGGCCAGATTTAGGAAGCATGATTCAAAATAGACAGTGGATAACCTTCAGAGACAAAAGAAGCATAAAAGGTCAATGAATGATCTGTGAAGGAGGATTGATAGGGCTACCTTTCTGGTGAAATGGAAGAAGCATGAAAGAAAAAGAAGAGACAGAAGGCTGAAAAGAAATTTATATATTTACCATGGCCGTTTGATTCACTATCTCACTCTTCAAATGCATTCAGTATGTTCCCTATGCCTTTTCATAATATCTGTAGCAGGTGGGATGAGAAGTCTTGTTGTGTAGTAAAATACACAGATTTCAGATATATTTCTAATAAGACAGTGGGGTAATTTATTTCAATGTTTGTGAAATTGGGTAATTTCTCTTACTGGAAGACTTTAATGAAAGGTTAAGCAAATATTGTTCAAATTACTTAACTGGATTTGTGAAGTGTGGCAGGGATGAAAAATATGGTCTCATTGGAGCACTTCTAACTGATTTTTTATAGTATTTTGTATTATATCCATGCTTACGATTTTCCTTCTTAGCAAAAGCACTGGACGGTGAATGAATTTAGAATAAACATATGCTCATGCTCACAAAGAACATGTTTATACGTAGTTAAGGGTTTGAGATCCTTAAGATTTGCACGTCCTGAATATCAGTGTTGCGTTAGAAATTACAAAAGCCTTATCTATAAATGTAATTAAAATTCAACGGAAATCCATAAATGACCCACAATCATTAGTGTTCCTTGACAGTAAGATCATAAATCATTTGTGAAACCTTATTGGAAACCCAGAGAATATAGCTTTTTCCTTTGACATACTTTAGAACATGACCTTCAATATTTCTGTTCCATAAGAAGATAATCACATATAACAATTTTAAAGTTAACACTATTTGAGTGTTCTCAAGAATGTGACAAACCGCCTCTATTTTCCAAATGTTTGCACAGCAGGTAGTTTATTAGTTGCACTGGTTTGACTATGTTGCTCATGGCAAACATCCTTTATTTGACAAGACCAAAACCACAATGCTCCTTTGCTTTATGGATTTTGAAGTTGTTTCACAATTTCTGTTAATCTTTTGTTCTTTCATTTGTTTTTGACACTTAATGTACTAATAAGGCTTAGATTAAAATGATTTGTAACATAGGCGGTGGATGGTATGTTGTCTGACACTAGGGATTGAAATAAATACTTCAGAATAAAAGGTTTATGTCTTAACAGCTTGAGCTAGAGAACCGGCTTTAAGGTGGGATGTTGTCAAGTCCCCTATTAGGTATACTATGTGTGACACACTGAGTCATTCTACAGAAGAGTTATACAGAGAACAGAAAATGGATGAGGTTTAACTAAGGAAAACAGAGTGCCTATGGCAGATGGGTGATTGAACCACTGGATTTTTGTACTAGGAATCTTAATTCCAAAAATGCAAAGGTGTTTCTATGGTGGTTGGAGGTCCCTTAGCAATAACATTAGAGGAGCTCAGCATATTTAAGAATTAATACATTAAATCTGTGAACGTAAAATTTAAGTTAATATTTTTCAGGTCCTCTAGAAATTATTCTATTATGTTATCTTTATTCAGAATTGATCAATTTAAGCTAGTGTGCTAAATGCATTTTTTTCTCAGGAGCAGATTGAATTAGTTCTCCAGTGCTATACAATGATTTCTGCATTAGCACTCTTTCTTGTCATAGCAGCACTTCAGCAGTTCAGCAAGGTGGGTTTATATGCCCTTTTAAGGATGCTTTTTACATTTCCTCTCTCTGCTGTGCCTAATATGTAAACACAAGGGACAAAGACTGGTCAGTCTTTCCATAATGGCATGAACCCCAGTGGGCTCATGCATATTCGCTTATTATTTAATGTTCACATGCCTTTAAACCCATCACTTACTGGAGCAGAAATCAGTCAAGATTTGCATTTTGCTTACTATTCAAGTTTTTAAACTCATGAACTCCTGCCTAATTACAAGAATATTTATCCAGGTTAATTGATAAAATCTCCTCAACATAAAGAGCTCTAGGAAACAATTTCAGAACATTTACATGTCGTACTAACATCTCATTATTTTATTCAACACCCCATAGCAAGTGTGGTTGTAGGATGAATGGAACATGTTTTCTAATGGCATTTTCTATTGAAAAAGCTCATCTATTTCTCTTCAAATATACCTATCTGTAGCTTGTTTTTTCTTCAGACCTAAGCATCCTTTAAGATCCATGCATGCAACTATTTCAATATTAAATGTCAAAATATGAATTAAAACAAAACAATTGCTCAACTTTGAATACTGAACGCTTTCAGTTGATTGTTGTATTTTAGAGTGAGTTTGAATACCAAGTTAAAAACAACTAAAAAAAATCAGCAGATTTTGCTGTATGGTCATGACCAATATATAAATAGTATTACACTCTAAATTTGCTAAATAAATTATTCATTGTAGGCTAGTACCCCAAGCTTGTTTCACACCTGTGCAGCTACTCTTGTTTGCCTGAGGACAGTTTTCATTGAACTTACTTCACAATAAGTGTGTTCTTAAAGCAGAGGAACAAACAGATAAAGAGTAGGCAGTTGGAATTTTTTTGTGGAATGTTTCAGTTGTTGTAAAAACTCCAGTATCTCAGGTTCAATTGTTGCATTTGGTACTGTTTCCTCCTGTTCTCTGTAAAACATTTACAGAGGTGATTTCTTTACTGCATTATTCAGCTTTTCAAGCAGAGCTGTTTCAAATAATCTCAGAATTAATTTCATTGTCAAGAGACTGAAAGCAAAACCTTGTACTTTTCTGTGCAGGTAGGGGAAGGAAGACTGATTCACATTGTAACAAATGGGAATGAAGCTAAATACTTGTCCTCCACTACTGAATTGGAAGAAAATAGGGTGGAGTAGGGTGTTTGCTAATAAGAAGCTATGATGAAAATCAAGTAGAGTAAGTCCTGCATTATAAATGGGAATGTAGTATCACCTTTTAAAGCTCTGTAGAAGTTTGTAGCGTATGTTTATCAAAATAGTTATATAACGTAATAATAATGATTAAATTGTTAACGTTTAAAAAACCTTTTTATTTCTCCTAAAAACAATTATTTTAAATGGTTAATTCCCAATCAATACATTAAAAAAAAACATTTAATTCCACTCTTTCAGTCAGAAAAATGCTGTTTTCACATTTCTGGATTTCCTTAAAAGATCAGGAAGTGGCTTTCCATGCATTTCTATCTTATTGTGTTTCCTGCTCTATCATAACTTTATTTTGTAGCCTCTTCCATCTCTTATATTCCTCCTCTCTTTTCAGCTCTAAATAAAAAAAAAAAAAAGGTTACTTGCTACCTCTATTTGATGAACACCATTATCAGGAAAAATATCTGACATATTTGTTACATACACATAACTTTCACCAACATTTTGGGTTAATATATTGCTTAGCTTGTCTTTTGAATCACAGCAACAATCACTTACTTTCTTGACATTTTAATGTCAGCCAGATGTATCTACCACCTATGGGGTTTAAAGCTCCTGAGGTGGAGGTTGCTGTGTTGATGGAGATTACAAGGAATACTCATCTATTCTAAGGAGCAGTTTCAATATCATTATTAGTTTTATCTCATATGTCAATGCTGAACACTTGAGAGAAAATGGAATTCTAATCATGACACAGATTTATTCACCTATCTGTTGCTTTTTGCTGAAGTTCAATCTTTAGTTGTCATATTGTTATATTCAGAATTTCCTGGTAAAGTTTATAATTGGAAGATCAAATCCTTCATAATTCTGAGGTTAGCAGCCAGGCATCAATACAGCCAACCACTCCTTGTGGTACAAAGTTGCTCACAGCATGGCTAATACAGAAATCATCTAGGACAACAGGAGCAGATCCTGATTCTGTAGGAGTTCTTGGAACACAGGCTCTCTTGTTATCTTTTGATGTGGAGTTGTAAACAAGTCACCATACTTTCATTCTGCAGTATTTTCACAGGACCCATTAGTGTGAGTCTTCAGCATTACTCAAGCAAGGTGTGGTGACTTTAGTAGTCCACAGTGGATTTTGTACTACTCTGTATCCAAATTCCTTTTCATTTTAAGTTCATTTCCATCACCCAAAATGCCAAGTTCCTTAAGTCAGTGATGACACTTACAAGTACTTTGTTTTTGAACCCTGCTGCTGTCTGTTTCATCTGATGCTTCCTAATTTCTGTAACAGGAAGGAAAATGAGTATTAATGTTCTGTTTGGCTCCTTCGCTATAATTATATTTATATTATCATACCTCTGTATTTCTTCTCTTTAAACATCTATTTTCTTAGTCCATTAAACTATATTTCATACACGTTCTCTTCTATAACTTTTCCTCTCCTTCCTAATTTTCTTTAAATTATGTCCTTAATTAGGTTATGATTTTTTTTCTTTCTCTTTCAGTTTTTAATTCTGTATTCCTGCATAATGCTGTATGTTTGCTCTCTGTGAGGCAATTGAACGAGCACACAAGTGAAGTTGTCTGACTTCCTAGACTGATTACTTCACTCATTGCCTCTCCTGCTTCCATTTCACTGCCTCCTTAATAGCCGCACACTTCATGAAGCCCCAGCACTTTGCAAAGAAGACTAAGTTTTTGCTTCCCATTCCCTTTGCAGTATACGTTTTTTTGGTCCTCAAAAATATTGCAAATTTTTAAAGCTAGGCAAGTTTCTTATAACTCAGCATCATGTTCTTTAAATATACCAGATCTGTTAAGAACACCATTACAAATCAATTAATAGCTGCAGTTTTTCTTTATAAATTTTCACTGAATAATTCTAATGGTAGATTTTCACACAGGATATCATTTATAAACATTTTGTTTTATACTCTTCTTTTTTCTTTGGACTGACCAGGCTGGTTAGATAAACCACTTGATATGAGTATGAAATATTTATAACACTTTGTTTTTCTTCTTTACTTACATATATGTATTCTCAATTAATAGATCTCTCCCCCTCTTTTCAGTTCCAATACCCTTCAGAAATTTGTTCTAGAAAAAAAAAAACAACAACAAAACAATAAACAAATCATTTTTCAAAACACCTGGCTTAGTTATGCAAATAATCTGTGCAAATTGAAATTACAGAGACTTGATCTAGGAGCAAAGCTAATGTTAGAAAACCTCTCTGCTTTACACTAAGCTTCATGAAGAACAAAGACTCTGAGAAGTTGTTGCTTATTTCACTTCTAATAGTTTTAAATGTAAATCTAGCAAATATAATGAATATTTAACTCCAAGGTGACAGAGATTGTTTGGTCTGTTTTATTATTGTCCATGATTAAAGCAAATGCTGCATGGAATAACAAGCATAATTGGGAAATGTGAACCATTTTCTTTTTTCTGGAGGCTCTGCTTAATTAGACTCTAACGACACAGCAACACCCAGAGGTACCAGGGCTCTTGAGTCTCACAAAACTGCTTCTGTCCAGGAAGAGAAACACAGAGAACGATACAGAACTGGGAGGGGGCAGAGAGAGATTTTTATTGGAAGCTGTTAAAGTGGTTGCTATGAGACCTTCTCTAGCTAACACAGGCACAGCAGCGAGTGTGAGGCTGATAAATCGTACCTCGTGTATTATACCTTCCCTTTCTGCTTTTTTTCCCCCTAATACAGCTTTTATAGTTGTTTAAGATTAGAGAAAGCTCCTGCCAGTTTCTTTTTTCTCCCTTTTGCTCCCTTCTGCCTTGTGCAAGATGGAGCTAGAAAACGAAATGATCAGCTCTTCCAGCAATTCTTCAGCAGGCTCCAGAGAGTACAAGGTGGTGATGCTAGGAGCTGGGGGAGTTGGCAAAAGCGGTAAGTTTGAGCAATAACATTTTTGGGGAGAAGGGGTGAATTGGGAGTTTAAAGTTTACAGAACAAGAATGTTTTTTGGTGAGGGGTGTCAATGCTTTTTCTCTTGTACATAGACTGGATAAAAGATTATAATTCATGACTGGGGCAATGAGTCAGCTTAATTTGTTACAGACTGAAATGTTATAAGCCTTTTTAATTCATCATTTTTGTAGAATTCACCTTGGCTCCGTTGTATACAATGAGAAAGTGATCAGCTTGCTGCTGTTCGTGGAACAGCAAGTGGTCCTGTCACTCTAACACTTGATGAGGGGTAATAGTTTCCTGGATAGTGTAAATGTAACTTGCTGGCCTGACAGTCCTTGTGCTCAGGCAGAAATTAAACTAACTGCAAAGTAAGTCGTACATTGCAAAGTGTGGAGGATGCCTACAGTGATTCTCTTTTCTTCCCCTCATCTTCTTTTGACATTTTTGCTGAGAGTTGCTACGGCTCAGCCGGTCTTAGTCTCCTTTCCTATCCAGAGAGTTACAAAATGCATGTCTGAGTCTCACTTCAGGCGATAAGATAGATTTGCAGTATATTTTAATATAACTGTCCAGTGCTGGCAAGATATGCTAGTGTCTGACAATGGTATCTCTTCAGAGGAGTCATTATTTTCTCTGGACAATGTTTTCTTTTTCCCAGATATTATCACCTTTGATTTATTCTCACTGACATCAACATTCTCTGTTCTTAAGAAGACTTTGCTGAATGTGCAGTGTTTGTCTTAGAAGCCAGTGTACTGAGCTGGCCACACAACAAGCATCTGATTACTTCTTCTGGAAATTCAAAAGAAAAAGCGAAGAAGAAAACAAACAGCAAAAAAGGTTTATATAATATAATATACCCAGTGTAAATTACAAAGAAATCTGGGAATAAATTATCTCTGACATTAAACTGTAGTAATTTTATAGATCAAATAATTTTTATTTCTTACTCAAACAACTAAACAAATACAGATGCAAAAATTTAAATACTGTGAGTGGATATAACTTCCTCTCTGTATCTCTGTTTTCTTGTTATGTTTGGCTTCAGCTTCAGTGGTATCTTTCAGTGAAGGCTATTTCCCATCAATATTGCTTAACCAAGAAAAAATTCTTGCATAGATGTTATGCTTCAATTACTATAAAAAAAAATGAGAAAGAAGAAAATATTAGTTACCTCAGAGTAACTTTCTACAATTTAAATTTATCTTCTCAATAGTAAAACAGGTATCCAGGATGTGTCAGTTGAAACTTTCAGTAAAATGTCACTGTTTTTTTTCTTTTTTTTTTCTCCTGAGTCCATCCAAAAGATGGCAGCAATTTTTCCCAAACATATTATTGTAATAACAATGTCATTTCAAAGACTCATTCACCAAAATAAAAGCTGTTACAAATTATACCATATTCGTTGCATAACCAAGTCATAACAGACAAATTTTATTTACACATTGAGGAAATTTTAGAATTTCCATTTACTATTAGATAAGAATTTTAAAGTACAAATGAAGTTTATTCATATCTCCTTTTCAGAAATATTAGCTGTTGATTTAATGAGATGTGTGAATTACACAAGGTAAAGATACTTCTCCAAGGCTGAGGACCTCATAATTATTTAAGAAGATTTGAGTGTCTGTGTGGTCTAGAGAAATAAAAATAGCATGAAGTAGATAGTTATGAGTAAGATTAATGATAACTATTTGGTTTTTGTTTTCACAAAAGTGAAACCTCTTGGGGAAAATACTCCAACAACTGAGAAATAAGAGTACAGAAAAAAGAAAGTATACGTTTCGTCACATCCTGGCTATGAACTTCCAATGTGGAATGCGCATTAAATATTTTAGTAGAAACTTGAGATAGTCCAGCTGATAGAATTCTAATAGAGATAAAGAAGAACTGATGTAATTTCATAAATCATGAATTCATTCTGACTGTTGTATAGGCAGGAATAATTTACGCTGGATTAAAAGAAGAAAAAGGCCTGAAGGACTATTTTCATTGTCCAAGATGAGCTCTGCTTTCCCTTAATGACCTACATTCACTCTTTCAAGGAAATAATGAATTTAACCGTAATAAAGGGTCAAGGTAGAACAAGGATGAGAGATAAAAAAGTTCACTTTACAATTCAAAATTTGACAGATAGTGATATGTAGCATGATGCATTGATAATACCCTGGTTTCTTTCCCCTTTCTTCTCCCTCCTTTGGTTTTTAAGTCATAGTAAGAGCAGTAACAGCCAAAGTTAATTTGCTGAGTGGGAAACTTCTTTTAGATAAAAGACTTTCCATCTCCCATTTTCTTCACTATTAAATAATTCATGTGGGGAAAGAAGTTTCCTTAAAAACCAATCTACAAAAATCTTACAAGGTTTCTTTTTGCCCTGGACATGGATAATTTCTAGGGATCTCCTGTGTATTTTGATCTTCTGTTTCCCACCCTCTTCTACATTCTTAGTGTGTCATTTCATACTGTATGTGTGGAGGTCTTTGCACTGAAAATTTCATGCTCATTACAAGAGGCTGAAGGTGGTGATTGTATGTGTGGACAGGAATAAATGAGTATGAGGACAGCAACAATGGATGTTCCTTTGGTTTTGGTGTTTATAGAATATTTACTTTGGGTTGTAAGGCTTCTTTCTTCAATTCTGTCTTCCGAGAAGGCAGACGATAGAGGAGGATAGCCAGCCTCCTGTAATTAGGTCTATTGAATGTTCACCATAATAGATATTTTACAAGAATTGGTAGTATAAGATAAACTCAGCACATCTAGATCTGATATCTATCACATTCAGAGAAAAAATGTGGAAACAAAATATGATAGTTTCAGGTTCATTACTTAAGTGTCTTCACTTAAGTGAAAGAATTAAAAAAAAAAAGAATTCATGTTAGTATTTTAAAGGCGAACACCCCCCCCCCCCGAGCCTCAGAGTTCATAACAAACAGGTAATAATGGCATTTAATTAAAATGTAAAAAGCTATAAATTGGTAGTGTTAAGATTATGATTGGACTCAGTGATCTTAAGTGTCTTTTACAACCTAAATGATTCTACGATTCTATATGTAAATTTTTCTGGGAAGTGATTTGTGTATTATAATTACAGATTATAAATTCCCTAGAATGATTTATCCCTTCTAAGACTTCTGAAAATAGAACTATTTTTGTTTCCAGAGCAATATGCTAATTCGTTACTGTGCGTAGGTTGTGTCTGATAATCGAGAACAGCTATATACTCTGCTGTAAGTTCAAACCTAAACTAGACAAGGAACGAAAATGAAATGGTATACAATAAAATAAAAGTAATTTTTCTCCCAACTGTCATTTGATTATAGTCCACAACAAAATTAAACATTTTTAATATGATTGAATTTCAATTACAAAAATGATTTTGACACTCATTCTTCTCTGGTTCAAAGACAAATCTCAGGGTAGCTCAGAACTATTGAAATCTACCCCAAGTTACCTGATGTATGGTTTAAACCCAAAGAATCTCAATAGGTTTAAAACTGATTTTACTTATAAATACCTTCACAGTCCTGAATACGGACAGTGAAGCTAGCACTCTTATGGTCTTAGTCTGCTGCAGCTCGCACCTCTGGGTTTAGCTCTGTTTTTCTGTATTACAAAAAGTACACACAAAACAACTTCTAAATCCTGAGATAATGCATTGCTGGTTTATATTTAGCCAACTGATTGCACTAATAACAATAATTCACTGCAGCATATTCTGCAAAACGTTAGCAATAATTAACTGAGCAGTTGCACCCTGACTACCACAAACAAATTGATGTACCTGTGCAACTGAATAAGAGAGAAAACCTCTGTTTAACAACATTATTGTTATGTAGGCATCCTTCAAATGTTAATCAGATTGCATCGTAATCTAACTTTATGCTCATCTTTGTGGCTGAATGAGAATGTTGTTCTAGCTTTTGGGATTTTTTTCCCTAATACCAGTAAAAGTTGATTTATTTATGGGTGAAGATAATCTACTGTTATTTCTGGTAAATGGAATTACTTGTTTATCCACAGAATAAGTGTATCACAGATGCATAATGAATGTCATGCTAGCTATCTTGTGAAAGTCACATTTCAGATCAGAAGAAGATTTTTTAAAAATTCATAAACTAATAAATATTTATTACTAGTAAATTTGGGTCTTTTTTATCTTAGAGAAAATGTGTATTTTCAAGATTCATTTCTCAAACTAATTGCCAGTTTATTTGTTGCTATCATAAAAAAAGAAGGTATTTTCAACTAATTAACCTAAGATTTGCATAAAACTAACGTAATTTTCATTTTAATCTAGATGTTGGGAAGGCATTTAGGTATATGTTTCCAAACTTCAATCTTAAAAATTAAAAAGATGGGCAGAGAAGGGATTTTGAAAGGATCTCTTAGGTGTGTTAGAGGAAGAGTATGAAGAAATGTATTTCTCAGACTTATCTGGTGAAGGGAGCAATGCCTACCTCATTGATTTAATTAATATTTTTTTTTGCCAGTGTCGCACAAATGTTGTATTTCTACAGCTACAGGTGACTTATCCAATTAATTTCAAAATAAATAAAATAAATCTCAGAATATGTGAAAACAGCAAGTTTTTTGTGATGTGGGAATTTCTGTGATAAGAATTCGATTAAAATCTCAACTTTCTTTTATTTATGTGATCAAGTAACTTTTTTGTTTGATTAGTTTTATGTCTTCTTCTGTCTAGATATAACAAATTCTCTGCCTATTCATTACAAGCATGTGTTCATAACAACAGTCCTCAGTAAACAGAGTACTCGAGAACTGACTCACTCCAGTTGTCTATTAATCCATTGGAGATGAGTTAGTACATGATCCAGCCTACACTGGAAAAGGTTGAAGAGAAAAAGTAGATGTCATGGGCATCTAATGAGCTGAGGTTGAAAAGTACTTTATGAATATGCTGATGCTGTTTTAACGTCATCGCAAGACTCTCAGTATTGTGGAATGCACTTCATACCTTGACAAAGTAACTTCTCAGCGGGCTTTATTTTAGGGGGGTGTGTGTGTTGGTTTTTGGTTTAGGTTTTGTCTTTTTTTTCCCTCCTGAATATGTTCTCAGGTGTAGCTATGTTTCCTAAAGTGCCTGGTAAATGGAGCAAGGGAAAGAGTCTGGCCTTCTATTGCCTCTGAAATTAACCAATAGCCAGAGTGAAGGTGGAGGATTAAGTTACCGTTCAGTGTGAATCAGGGTGAAAAAATTAGATTTTCAAGTGCCTGGGCGTGGTGTGGATTACAGTTAAGCAAATCAATTTTTTTTTTTCCCCAACAAAGTCAATGTAAATATAGTCTGTTCCTCCTGTGACTTCACAAACACTTTTTTTTTTTTTTTGGAATAGAAAATGAGATATTGAACTCATAAAGACACACATCTGCATTTATCTGAAAAGAAAAGTTTGTTCACTTATCATCCTCTGCTTGAAAAAAATTGTTCTTTGGATTTTTAAAGCCAAGCATAAGACCTGGAATGGAATTTCAGGGGAAAAATTAATTAATTAATTATACTCATTCAGATGCAGAAAAAGAATTTTAAATATGGGAAAGAATAAAGGATATGTGTTTGTCGACTGGAGGAAAACTTCTTTGCTTGATGGTAGTTCTGAAAGTGTAAGGGTATCAAACAGTCAAAATAACACATAAATTCCATTAGTCACTTCATAGCATTGACTGCAGCCTGTGATCAGATGTGACCTGTTGTGTAAATGTCAGTGCAAAGCTGAGAAAAGAAGAGAGGAGGCAGCAGACACCAAGTGTGACAGCCAAAAAGATATAGTAGTATTTCTTGACAATCATGTATCTGTGGAGAAAAAGTCATAAATGGACACTGTAATCTACCAGCTAAGTTGGTCGCTTCTGAGATGCCTTAAACTGATTACAGTAGTACTCCTAATGAATGTACAGATATAGTACAAATGCTATATGCAGATTGGTGTTCATGTGAGTTGTATTTGATCCACGAAGAAGAAACTTTGTAGAGAAGGCCTATCAGATCCAGAGAACCATATTCCTAGACATGGGCAACTTCCATTTTTCCCCATAAACCAAATAATGCCTTGGAGATTTTATAAATGCAGAGTTTTGATATTTTTTTCATCTTTGGTAACAAAACTGATTTTATGTTTCAATTCTGTTCTCAGATAGGTTACTGATTTTTTAGTCAAGCTTGATTTTGTGTGAGCTTAACTTTTAACCATTTTATTATATTACTCCCTTGTTAAAAATTTTTAAAAACTCACTACTCTCTTACTTTCTTCTCTGTTAATATGTACAGACATTGATCACTTTACACTTTGATCTTCTTTCTCTTCATTGAGAATCTGAAACTTCACTTATAGAAGATTATTTTCCTGCTCAGAGTATTTTGTATCCTCAATTTGGGTGCCCTAGTATTTCCACATTGTTTTCTTAATAAGAATTCAAAATATTCACTTGCTGTTCTGTTAGTGGTCTTACTAGAAACAAGATTCCTAACTGATTTTCTTTCAACAGTCCTTTTTTTGTTCTTCTGAGAATGGATTATTTTGTCTAGGACTAATTCACAGAGATCATATATAGAGAAATATTCGCAGTAGCCCTTAAGTTATTTGTTCTTTCCCCAAACATAGTCACCTGTGTTATCACATCTCTAGTGAAGAGCTGAATTCTGTATTATCCTATTTTGGAAGTATTTTGTACTGTTTTGTCTATTGAAGTGCAGGATTCAAGTCATTCTGAACCCTTTTCTGGACCCATATTCTACATTGATCTTTAGAGTGTTTGTTATCTACTTGAAATGATTAAACACATTGCTTATTCATTAATTTTCTTGACTTTGGGCAGACCTTATGACCAGAATTATTTGTCTTGGGAAAATAAGCTAAAGAGTTTTTCATTATTTTGCCAGTTCACATAATTCAATGGCTGGGGGGCTGGAGGATTCAATTATGACTCCTGCATTTAATAGGATGGTTTCTGCATGTGAGATACCAACTGGCTACAGAGAAAGCTGTCTGCAGTTCTGGTTTCTTCAGTATCAGAAGCCATCCGATGAATAAGACAGAGTTCAGAGAAGATCAACAGAGATGATAAAAAGGCTGATACAATATGATTTATAGTGACAAATGACTATGACTATATTCAAATAGCTCTGTCAACTACTATCCAATAATTCTTTATTATGCAACTTGCATATATGTTTAGTGCTTTAATGTAAATGTGACTGGATGCAGCTGTAATGTGAATAGGTTGATCTATCCTGCTTCCCCCATCATAACATCGAGATGATGAATACCCACTTGGATAAGGCTAGCCAGTGGGCTGGTCACCGTCTGTGCCACTTTGGCACAGGAACAGGGAATTTAGGATATCTGAAGGTAATAAATATAAAGAAAAGAAGACAAGTTTTCCAAAATTTAAGGAGGAAGGGGGCCAGAAATTCTTAATGGGGAATAACCAAATAAGTGATAAAATTAGAATTAAAAAGTGCGTAATTAGAGATGTGTGAGATCTTCAGGCTCAACTTCCTTTGGTTAATAAGAGCAGTATATACCCTTAACAATTTGCTAAAAAGTAAGGTGGATATATGGTGGAATACTCTTGAAATGGAACAGGCTGCTGAATGTTCTATTAGTCTAATTGGTTTACACTAATTTAAGATAGAATAACACATTACGAAGACTGAGAACTAATGATCAAATACACCTGAACTGAAAACGCACTTACCGTCTTCATGCACAGATTCTCTTGCAGAGAAGAAATACTGTCATCCTCAAAATTTTAGAATGCACTAGAACTTATGAGGACTTCTGGCTGATATAGCATTACTAACATGTATAAACAGAATCTTTTCTTATGTTCAGACTGTTTCAGAGAGATCTTAAGGCTAAACTTGATGTTGCGTACAAAAAAGGCAATTTATGTTTCTTCACACAGAGAAAAATGCATCCTTTGGAGTATTACAGTCTTGTGTAACTGGAAACACATTAGGGTGTGTTACCCTAACAGTGATGTCCACGTAATGTATATGTTGGATAGTGGTGCAGCTGGAAAGTAAGTAGATCTGTAAGATCAACACTCATGAAAAAACTCTATTCTGTTCTGCTGATTGAAATGTGATTTACAGATCCAGGACCTTCATTTGAACCTCTTCTGTGTGAATGATGACATGAAGTGATTAGAATGCATAACTGTTTATACTAACGAATCTGCTTTTCATATGAGATTTAATGAAAGAAGCCTTCACTTACACAGTGAAGATTTCAGTGAGATGTATACTGCTCAATGTCACCCATCTATGCTGCTTTCTATCAACAGGTAGGAAACCTTCTGGGCTGTTCCTTAACAACAGGAATTGAACTATCAATGGCTCTCTTGGTTTCAACCACACACATTTGAAATACCCAGACTGAAGTCTCAAATAAGGGAACAAGCACTGTTTCATGACAATGACCGGGCACTGTCAGTATCTTTGCTGTAAACAATCTGTTGAGGCAGCCACAGGAGCTGTTTCCCTTCCAAGCCATCCCTGCTGCTGAGCTAAGCCATCTGCAGCATTTTTGGCACATGCTATCCGCTAGAATTTGGATGAGATTAAACCCATTAGGGACACTCTTGAAAGCACAATTAGGGAAGAACTTTTTTTTCCCCTTCTGTTGCTGTTTTCATATCTCTTCCTTCCATACTTTTCATTTTATTTCCTTCCATTCCTCTAGTCATCCTTTTCCACTTTTAATTTGTTCATTGACTTTAATTAGTCTCCCTTAATGCTTACAAAACTTTATAATTATTTTTTTTCTAGAAGCTAGAAGATTCATCATGCTCATACAGCTCCAGCAACAGGTACCAAACAGGGTCCCAGTTTCAGAGGTTTTGCTGTCATGGAAAGAAATTTTGCTGCAAGCTGTAGTGATTTGCTAATGCATTACCCACCAGCTAACCACGCCCTGGTGGAGACACCATCTAATATCACCTTGTTGCAAGTTTCGTGATGAATATCCAAAAGAATGGCAGAACAGTTTAAGTTGGAAGGGACCTTAAAGATAATGTAATTCCAGCCCTCCAGCCATATGCAGGGACACCTCCCACTAGATCAGGTTCCTCAAGGTTGCAGGACTCAGCACTTGGCCTTGCTGAACCTCATCCCATTGGTCTCAGACCATCAATCCGGCCTGTTCAGATGCCTCTGGAGAGCCTCCCTACCCTCAAGCAGATTAACACTTCCTCCCAGCTTAGTGTCATCTGTGAAGATACTAAGTGTACATTCAACTCCCTCATCCAGGTCATTGATCAAGATATGGAACAGAAATGGACCCAGCACCACGCTCTGGGGAACACCACTTGTGACTGGCTGCCACCTAGATTTAACTCCATACTCCATCACTTTTTGTGCTGGGCCATCCAGCCATTTTTTTACCCAGCAGAGGGTTTGCTGGTCCAGGACAGTGACAGACAGTTTCTCAAGCAGAATGTTGTGAGTAACAGCATCAAAAGCTTTACTAAAGTCCAAGGACATTCTATCCACAGCCTTTCCCTCATCCACTAAGCCTCTCCTTCTTGTCATAGAAGGACATCAGTTTAGTTTGTCAGGACCTGCCTTTCATGAACCCATGCTGCATGGGCTTTGTCTTGCATGTGCTGGGTGATAGTACCCAAGATGACGTGTTCCGTCACCTTTGCCCACACTGAGGTCAGACTGAGAGGCCTACAGTTTCCTGTATCCTCTCTCTGGCGCTTCTTGTAAATGAGCATAACATCTGCCAGCCTCCAGTCAGGCGGAACTTCCCCAGTCAGTCAGCATTGCTGGTAGATAATGGAAAGGGTTTTGGTGAGCACCTCCACCATCTCCCTTAAAAACATTGAGTGGGTCCCATCTGGCCGCATAGACTTATGAATGTCTAACTGGCCAAGCAGATGTCTAAACATTTCCTCTTGGATCATTGAAATGTTATTCTGCTCTTCCTCCCTGTCTGCTGTCTCGTGAGGCCGAGTACCTGGGAAATATCTTACTTTACTATTAAAGAATGAAGCAGAGAAAGCATTAAGTACTTCACCCTAATCCTCATCCTATGTCACTATGTCCAGTAAAGGACAGAGATTCTCCTTGGCCTTCCTTTTGGTGTTAATATATTTGCACAAAGATTTTCTATATTCTGTCACAGAATTGGTCAATCAAAGTTTCAGTTGGGCTTTAGCCTTTCTGATTTTCTCTCTTCATTATCCTACTTCACCCTTGTAGTACTGCTGAGATGCCTGCCCCTTCTCCAAAACTCATATACTTTTCACTTTCTTTTTTTTGAGATCCACACAGACCTCTCTGTTCAGCCAAACCAATTTTCTTTTCTACCTGCTCATTTTCTGGCACACAAGGATGGCCGGCACAGGCACAGTTTTCATAAACCTTTGAAACACAAAAGTTGTAATTGGCTGAGAGATTGATATATGTAATTCTTCTTTAGCTTATACAGGCTACAGCTATGAGAAGAGTTGTTTAATTTCATCCTTGCAATCTCATTGAAGTGGTATGCAGTAATTCCATGATTATCTTCCATTTTCACATGCACAAAATAAAGAAACCTTAGCTGAAATTCATATTCTTTGTTAGATCCTGTGATTCCTTTAGTACCTCTGCTAGCATGCTGCCTGCATGGTATCTTGTTGCTATACTGAACTGCTGCCTGCCTAACAGGATCTGCAGTGTCTACAGAAATGTCACTTTAGTAGCTCACAAAATATGTAAGTTTTTATTTTTCAAATTTTTACGCAGAAAGTTCAAAACCAAAACAAAGTATTGTCAAATTCATGATTATTTCATATCAGCAGAACTCTAGCTTCTTAGATCATACAGAATGCCTAGCAGTTTTCCTTTCATAGAGATGATGTTCCTTCCTGGATTTGAATAAAAAGTAATCATTAAACATTTTCTGTACTATGAATAATCATACTTGGGTTGCCTGTTAACAGGGTCCTTTGTTTAGTCATCACACACAGTATACCAGAGGTCTGCTTCCTGCAAGATCTGGCTCTGCACCCAGCCAAGGAATGTATGAGGATTTATGAGGTCCTTATATTTGTAGATATGCTCTAGAGACTCTTTTCCTCTACCAGGAATAGGAGACAAGAAAGAGCAGTCTACTACAGCAATCAAGTAGCCCTTCATAAGCTTCAAAAACCTAGTTTCCTGTGCTTTTCTTCCACCTACAGCAGTTTCAGTGGATTTTCCAGTGTTAATAATGGCTGTGAATTTTCATCCTAGTCTCCCTCACAGTGGATATTCTGTTTAATGATCTGGTTTTATAAAAGTGGAAGTCAAAATATCCAGTTTAGAAATCTTTTCTCCTTGAACATCATCCAAGAAATTTAAAAGTTATTAAATGTCTGACATAACAGTAAGTAGTAAATCACATCAGCTTCCAGATTTTATGCAGATAACATGCTGAAAATGACAAATGACTGAGATATTTAAGGGTGGTTGTTATAAAAAAGGGGAAACCAGAAGACACAAATGAAATGAACCAAGCATTGGGAGGGGGAAATGTAACAGAGATTAACTAAAACTAATGAACAAGGAATTATAGAAAAACGGAAGCATAGGAAAAGGACTAAGAAAACAGAAAACTAGACAGAGATCAGTCAAAGTAATGGTAGGGAAAAACAGGGATAAAAGGAAAAGGCAATAGTTCATTTGTCAAAGAGCACTACTCGTAAATGCTGTCTTTTTATTGTACATATTCTACCAGATACTACTGGCCCGTGGTTATACCCCAACATCTCCTGCAGGTACTGGTGGCTGAAACAAGTATGCAGAGCTCACATTAGTGTATCTTTCTACTGCCTCTGTGATTTCTTATCCCATATTTCTCACCCACTGTCTTTCTAGAATAGGGAGCTGGAGAGGCAACACCATAAACCTTCCGAACATGGCTCAATTTTTTTCCCAAGTCTTCAGGTGGTGTAGGAGTTTATCTCAGCCATGATCAAGGATATGTAAATCTAACATTGATATAAAATTATGGGTTGTTAGACAAAGCAATGCTTTTCCTGTGTGGTGTTTTTAGAATCATCCCGAACCAGGAAGAGTTTGTGGACCCCAGCTTTAGCAACAGGCAGAATCTAGTGAAATCAATTGGAGGCGCAGAATTTGTCAGACTCTTCTCTGTTTTTTGAAGAATTAGATCTATCCACACACCAAAATCTCAAACAAAATAATGAATCATAGTACTACTAGAGATATGTTTCACTCGACACCAGGAAATAAAATTAAGTTCTGTTTTTCCCAGTCTGGGAAAAATGTCAAGATGCAAAACAAGAATATATGCATTTATATTTCTTTCATTCTTTGTGACCCAGCTGTTATTGTCACTTTTATTCCCCAGCTTTTGTTGCTTATCACACTTTCCTGTAAACAAATATCTACCTCTCTATCATCAAAAGCGGACAAATGGCAGTAGGAGGAAAAATGAAAAAACAAAATGCCAATGACTATAAACAAATTTAAATACACATATCGTCAGAACACACTCATGTAAGACTTATTTAAGTGCAAAGTAATGCACATTTTCACTCTTTAAGCAAAATAGTTAATGCCAATGTGTTATTCAAAGAACCGTACATGACTCTGCAAAAAACAGTGAGATAACCACTTCTAGTGGTTGACAGTCACAGTGATTGAAAACTTTTATCACTCAATGCCATTTACATAAAAAGAACTACGGATCAAACTAGTTGCAAAACTACATCATATGTTTCTAAAGTGTCATTATATATACTGGATGAATATTAGTATGTTAAGGCCCAAGTATTAGTTAAACCCTTCACCTGTTCCCTTCCTGACTCTGAGTATCTCAAATGAAGTTGACAAAAATTATATGCTGTGAATACTTTACAGGGTGGTAACTCAAGGGAATATCTTTGGCACCGCTGATGTTAATTTAATCACAACAAATGGCAAGATGTGGATTGAGAACAGATTAGAAAGGCTGTAGTAGACATGACTGCTCAGGAAATGACCTAGGTAGACAGAATATCAGCTTGCACTGTGATGAAAGTTCCTGTGGGAATCAAAGGTTTCCCTGGCTCACAGTTCAAGTTCAATAAAACAGACAAATTCCATGAATAATTCTTTTAAGGTTTAGTCTATAACAGGTTGCTAAAAAATCATTAAGAGGTTGGTGACAGAATTACTTGATTCTAAGTACTCATTCCTTCCTTCCACTTTTCTTTCTTTTTTCTTGCAAGCTCTCTCTTCAAGCATATGATAGAATTTATGAGGGATGTGGGAAATGTAAAATACCACCTGTTCATGTTAGTACAGTGTGTGAAGCCCATAAGATCTTTCAAAATTCTTTTTTTCTTTCTCATAAACTTACTTTAAGTGTACTTCCTGCTAGTAAAATATTTTACCAGGAATGTGGCAGTGCTGAAAGGTGTAGATTGATAACCTATTGTGAAATACCTTTTCTGTTCCCATTTTGATTTTTTTTTTATGTTTCTATATCTTTATTTCTATATTTATACTAATTTCAGGAATAAAACCTACGATGAGTTTCTCACCATAGAATGGTGTTAAAAACTCACCTACCTTCAAAGCCATCTCTCTACACTGATAAACAAATACTTATTTGCTTACTTCTGCACTGGAAAATCAAGATAGTATGGGCCTTATTTGTTCTGTCAGTGTCTTTTGTGTCACGTCTGTTCAGCTCAATGATTACTGTCAGTATTGTGACATTTAAAAGAAGAGCTGAAGAGAGAGTGGAAATGCAATTTTTGTTCTGCATTGCCTCATGTATCACAAAGAAAACTGGCGGCTTAAAACAGACTCTTTACTTGACCTCAGCAGCAGAGCAGAAAGAATAGAGTTTTTTCTCTTATACTGAAAATTCCATCCAAATTAACGCCTCTTAATGCAGAAGCCACTCATACTGGAGTAGGTTGGGAGGGGAGGGAAAAACGATACAGATGAAGAAGAAATCTGCATTTGTTCTTGACTGTCTTTTTGAAACTACCAGAGAATGCCTCGACCTCTGTTTTCCGTCCTACTCATTCAAGTATCTGTATAAAAATAGCTAAATCAGTGCATGAAGATGAAAGAATTACTTCATCAAACATTGTAACAGAATTTATAGCAGAAATTAAAGTACAAATAACCACAAGTGTGTTTTGAGTTTGATGCATTATAGAAGACAATAGTTAACAGGATAAATGTTCCTGAGTTACAAAAAAGTTTCTGAAGTTTAAGACATAAGTTTTTGAGTTGGCAATTATGGCAGATTGACTCCAGCCAACAGCCAAACACCCACCCAGCCACTTGCTCACTCCCTTCTCCTACAAGAAAGAAAGAGGAAGACGAGAGGACTTGTGGTTCAAAATAGATAAAAGCATAAGGACTGAAGCAAAAGCTACACGCACAAGCAAAGAAAAATAATTTATTCCCTACTTCCCTTTGGCAAGGAAATTTTTATCCACTTTCTGAAAAGTAGGGCCTTAGCACACATAATGCTTACTCTGGAATACCAACAATATGACCATGAATCTCCTCACATCCTCCTTTTTCCCTGGGCATGACATCATAGGATATGAAATATCTCTTTGGTCAGTTTAGACCAGCTGTATCAGCTTTGTCTCTTCCCAGTTCCTTTCCTATCCCCAGCCTGCACGCTGGGGCCATAGTGGAAAATAGTCCTTATGCAATGCAATGCTGTACAGTAACAGCCAAACCATTGGAGGATTATCAACACTGGTTTAGTCAGAGATCCAAAACATAACACCATTAAGGCTGCCATCAAGAAAATTAATTCTATCACAACCAGACTCCATACAGCAATTTGTAGTTTAAAAAAAAAAAAAAGTAAAGGAGATATAATTTTTCTTTGTAGCTTTTTTTTTTCTGGCATCATGTCTATATCGTATTAACTGTATTTTGGTACTGCCATACTCTTCATTCTGTTGAATTGCTATTGAAGGCCACAAAATGAGCAGGGGTCAGAACTATTTTCCTTAGCTTTTCTCCTTATTTGTGATTTGACTATGAAAAGCTATCTGTTGTTTCTTCATTTCTTCACTTTTATTAGAAACATCATGGTTGGTATCTAACTATCGATGGGAATCTTGGTGGCTATACGCCTTACACATGTACTCTTTAATTGAAGGTCATTTCTGCAGAGTACACACAGTGGTTTAGAAATATTTGTTGTCCAGCTATCACATATTCCTGGAGAACACCAGCATTGAATCCAGGTCTTACTGTCAGGTGCTAAGATACTTAAGAGTTCTGTAGATTTTTCACACAGGAAGCTTTTTCACACATGCCATAATACATTTTTTTGCAATTGAAATGAAGAATGCTATATTTATGGTGTCAGTAAACCATCACTGGCAAAAGGTGGGTTGGTATCCCTAACATGTGGTGCAGCTGCTGGAGTACCTCTAGTTTCAAAGAGAATTAAATCACTTTGAACTGTCTTTCCTGGAAGGAACCTGTTGAAGCCCACACTGCAGTTCAGCAGCAGCCCGTATTACAGTGATTCTCCATACCAGGTCTTTGATTGTCAGTCTCAGGTTTCTCCATACAGCACAGCATTTGGAAGGTAGTCTGGGAAGCCAAACCGCTTTTGAAATCTAAGACTATTTAATTCAGCTGTTCTGTTAAGCTTGGTAACTCTGAGCCAATATCAATCACATGTAGAAATCAGACAGTGATGTTTTGCTGAGACAGCGGAACGGGTCAGCAGCAGTCTCCCTGGCAATTGTGATGTCATTCAGCATAGACACTGGAGCTGGATACTGACTCCATCTTCACACTGCAACTCTCGTCATTGCTGCGAGACTGCCTGCGGTATTCAAATCTCTAGGTGGTATTTTTCAAAGCCTATCAATTTCTTGACCTCACCACGATTCTTGACAAATCTTTAGATCTGCTCTGTGGTAGTGAATGACCAGTTCTGAATGGTTATTCCCAAAGATTGTTGACGAGTTTGTCACAACCCCAGTATAAAAAAATTGAAGTATCCAGACCGACTGAAGTGCCAGTTACTAAAGGTAAGATGAGGTTTGCATAGAATTATAGAATCACGACATTGGAAAATACCTTTGAGATCATCAGCTCCAACAATACCTGTCTACTAATCATGTCCTCAAGCACCTCATCTACCCATCTTTTAAACACCTCCAGGGACGGTGACTCAACCACTTCCCTGGGCAGCCTCTGTGCTTGATAACCGTTTCTGTGAAGAAATTTTCCCAATTTCCAATCTTAACTTCCGCTTATGTAGCTTAAGGCCATTCCCTCTTGTCCTATCAGCTATCGCTTGGGAGAAGAGACCAACACCCACCTTTCTACAACCTCCTGTCAGGTAGTTGTAGAGAGTAATAAGGTCTCCCCCCAGCCTCCTCTTCTCCAGGCTAAGAACCCCAGTTCCATCACCTGCCCCTCTTTCCTTCAGTTAAGTTAATTCTGTAGACATAAATGCAATTAAAATATAAAAATAAAAGCTAAAATTATTTTCTTCACTATTTCTTCTAACATAATGTTGTGCTTAGGATTGTAGCTTGAGGTTGTGTATTTCTGTGTTTTTTCCCCTGTTGTTGTCTTGGTTTATACATATGTTTACATAATTGTTATTTTTGGGGAATCGAAAAGACACAAAATGTTTGGGTGAACTAATAGTCCCTAGGCGGCCATAAATGTGCCAATAGGTTTTAATTTTCAGTTTTTAAATACATGGATCTGTATGATTAATTATCACATTATTTACCTATGGAAAAAAAAAGCTACATGATGTGTTGCAATCAAGTCACTGGTATTGTTATTGTGGCAACTAATGGATATACCAGTGGAAGTGAAAAAGATATTGCAAGCATAATACATGAGTACATGTAAATGTCTTTCTGGCCTAAGCTTCCTAATCCTCTGTCACTGGAACATGGCTCTGAGTTGATATTGATTATCTAAATGCAAGAATTTGTGTTGCTGCACAAAATCTTAGACTTTCTTTTGTTTTCTGTGGTTTATATTGTTTTGTGGTCTAGTGTACATCCCATCTCTCTGCTTCCCATCTGTAAAATATGAGCAGAAATACCTGTCTGTCTTTGTATGTAACAAGCTTTCTGACCTTCAAAATATCTTAACACTTCTTTAAAGCTATCAAATTAAACATCTCAGTAGATATTTAAGCCACTAGGGATCACGATGTACAGGATAGTTAAGTGAATGGCACCAGGTGGCAAGTTCTGTGAATTTTATTCAGCAACTTCAGAATCCATGTCATCTCAATAAGAAAATTAAAATCAACATGATAAACACAAAAATAAATTATGTGAATATGTTACAACTATGTGTAAAGATTCAAGGAAACAAAGTTTATAACATGCTTTGATAAATGAAGCAGTCAGTGAAATTAGCATATATCTCTCCAAACACAAAAGACATTGTGAATGCCTACTTGATACAGCCACCGAATTATTGAGCAGATGGGGAGGCACAAACAGGATCTTCTTGGCCATGTTATGGGCAGAGGGCAGTATCTCAGTATTCTTCTTCTTCTCTGAGAATTCTTCTCAAAATGAAACTCAAATAGCCAAATACAAATTTATTTTAAACCTGGATAGACTTTAATATGAAACACTTAATTAGGTATTCAGGATTCAGGCAGCTCTGGGATTGGCCAGGAAGAAGCACCTAAGAAACACTGTAGGGAGATATTTAGGTACTAGTACTGAAATTCATCTCATCTAAATTCAGCTTCTGAAAATGTTGTCTAAGTCTGGGTATGTAGGTGCTCTCTGTAGACTTGCACTGTCTTAGATATGTAATGATTTCCATTGTTTGAGAGAAGCCTGGCTGATGAGGCAAATATGATGACTAGCTGTCAAAGAATAGGTGGGAATGGCCAGATTTCAAGTGTTGGCAGGGGAGGATTTCATTGATATGGATAGTACTAGAGCATAATAAATTGTGATATTCAGTACGAGTTCCTATTACTACAGAATTTATCAATGTTTCCTCTTTTTTTTTTTTTGTAAGATATATATGATAGCTTCGCTTAAATTTGTTTTGAAGATGTTTTTCCTGTATTAAAACCTTCTGTAATTTCAGGGATACTGATGATCCCATTTAAACAGAGCATATACAGTCTGGGGGCCACTGTGGTGTGTCTTTCTCAGAGCTTAAGCCAGCAATATGTGAGAATTTTCAGTCCCCAGTCTAAAGAATTTATTTCTTTTAACTCTCGGAGAATGACGAATTTAACTTTGGAGTTCTCTCTTGTAATACAATAGCCTTCAACATGTCAAGAGGTGAAGCTTCCAGTCACGTTTTATTTTTATTAAAGTGAGTTAGAGTTATGGATTTTTAATTTCAGTGACGCAAACAGTAAGCAATTACCGTCCTCCTGAAATCTTCTTTTAATTCATTTTCCACCTGAAACAATTTAGTTTCTATTCATGAAAAAATTGTGGATCAGTTATTACTCAGGAATTGTTAATTTTTTCTGCAGTAAGTACCTTGAGTTTTAGTGACTTATTTACAAAATGCACGTTACTGAAAATTCCTCTAAGGATCTCATAAAGGAGAAGCACTATCTTCTTACAAGGAAGATTACTTCTCTGTAAGGAATAGTTTTAATCACAATGTATTTAAGTTTTCCAAAAATGCATGACTAAAGGTAGCTGACAGGATGCAAGACTTTGTTCTGCTTGTATTCAGGCAGAGAATTCTTACCAGATAAGTACTTGGTATTCGTAGTTTCAGTGAAGCAATTTAAATCAACAGTTTCAGAATGTATTGCCGTGTTTAGAGGGTTGGGTGAAAGATGAGTCAGTGCTACATGGAGCAGACATGTCTTCTGACATTGATATCATTTTGTCTGCTGCGCTTCTCACTTTTGCTGGCACTTGTTCTTGATTGATCTCTTGTTCTGTGCCACTTGATACATCACGGTCAGTGATGCAAGGGCATGAAAAATTCATTCCAAGACAACAAATACTTGTAAGTTTATGATATTTCTTTCTCTTTAGATTCAAGACAATTAATTCCTCCAGACAGGAGAAAAATTATGGAGTATGGAAATTCTGTCATTTCTGGGGTAAGACTGAGTAGAATCATAGAATCATTAAGGCTGGAAAGACCTCTAACATAAGTCCAATTGTCAGTCCAAAACCACCATGACTACTAAATCATGTGAAAAGCCACATCTACATGATTTTCGAACACGTTCGGGGATGGAGACTCTACTACTTTCCTGGCCAGCCTGATCCAATTCTACATGACTCAGTAGAGATTTTTTTTCCTAATATCCAGTCTAAATCTCCCCTGATGCAACAGGAGGCCATTTCCTCTTATTCTATCACTTATCACTTGGGAGAAGAGACAAATATCCACCTTGCTCAAACCTCCTTTCACGTAGTTGTAGAGAGTAAAAAAGTCTCAACTCCACTCCCCTGTTCTCCAGGCTAAACAACCCCAGTTCCTTTATCTGCTCTTCATAAAACTTGTGCTCCAGACCCTTCACCATTTTTGTTGCCCTCCTCTAGACACGCTCCACCTCCTCAATGTCTTTCTTGTAGTGAAGGGCCCAAAAATTAAACAGAAGATTCAAGCTGAGTCCTCACCAGTACTGAGTACTGGGGAGGAATCACTTCCATGATCCTGTTAGCCACTCCATTTCTGATACAAGCCAAGATGCTGTCGGCCTTCTTAGCAACAGGAGCACACTGCTAGCTCATGTTCAGCCAGCTGTCCATCAACACTTCCAGACCTTTTTCCACTGAGCTGCTTTTCAGCCACTCTTCCCCAGGTCTGCAGCATTGCACAGGACTGTTGTGACTTACGTGCAGGACCCGACGCTTGGCCTTGTTGAACCCCATACAACTGACCTCAGCCCATCAATCCAGCCTGTGCAGATCCATCTATAGTTCATTCCTACCCTGAAGCAGATCGACACTCCTGCCTGGTTAGGTATCACCTGCAAACTTACTGAGGAAGTGCTCAGGAAGTTATTAAATAGAACTGTCCTTAACAGTGAGACCTGGGGAACAGCACTTATGATGGGCTGCCAACTGGATTTGGCTCTCTTCACCACAAGCCTCCAGGCTCAGCCATGCAGTCATTTTTTACCCAGTGAAGAGCACACCTGGCCATGCCGTGAGACATCACCTTCTCGAGTGCTGTGGGACACAGCAAAAGTTTTACTGAAGATCAGGTAGATCACATCCACAGCCTTTTCCTCATCTGCTGCGCAGGTCACCTGGTCACAGGGAAAGATCATGTTGGTCGAGCAGGAGCTGCCTTTTATCAATCCGTGGTGACTGGGCCTCTTCACCTGATTGACCTTCATGTACCTTATTAGCTCTCCCAACATGAATAGCTCCATAATCTTCCCTGGTATTAAGGTCAGGTTGATAGGCTTGTAGTTTCTCATATCCTCCTTCCAGGTCTTTTTGTAGGCAGGCATTCACATTGGCAAACCTCTAGTCATCCAGGACATCCCCTGTTTACTTACAACTGCTGATAAATGATTCAGTGGCTTAGCTCCCTCTGTAGTGTCAGGTGGGTCTCATCAGAACCCACAGACTTATGAGTGTCCAGGTGTCCTAGCCAGTCACTTATTGCTTCCTCCTGGGCTATAGAGAGTTCATCTTGCTTTCCATCCCTGTATTCCTACTCAGGGGCTGAGTACCCTGGAGGTAATTGAGGCAGAGAAGGCATGAAGTACCTCAGGTTTTTCCTCATCTTTGTAACAATGTTCAACCCAGCATCCAATAAAAGGTGGATATTCTCCTTGGCTCTCTTTTTGCTGTTTTCCCTGCCAGTTTATCATGTGGCATATGGAGACAGCCTGTTTCTGCACTTTTAATAGTCCCTTCTTGAAGAAAGTCCAGCTTTTCTGGACCTCTGGGCCTCTTTTCCCTTCAGAACCATCTGCACACAACTCTCTCTACCAGTATTCTGAACAGGCCAAAGTCTCCCTGTTTTTTAAACTGCTGCCTTCATGCCTGTCCCTGCTCAGAGGTGCCCCTTGTCAGGACCTCCCCCCTTACCTCTGCGTCAGTGTATGTCCTGGGTTCCACTATCTCCATGTTGTTTTGTCAGCATGGTTTTGCCATCATACTTTTGCCACCATAGTTTTGCCACGTTAAGAAGAGTCTCCGAGTGCAGTTCTCTGCTCTGAGGCACTTTGTCTCTGTACACTTTTGTGTCTCCTTTCTCTCGTGCAAGAATAAACTGTGTGTTACAAAGCTGAATTACCTAAATAATGAAAAAAACTAATTCTCCTAAAGAAATGGGTTTTGCGAAAGAAATACTTTTCTGCCCTAGTGGTAAGTACTACTAAATGTTATGTGCTAAAATTCTAGGAAGATGTATGGACTTATATCAAAACCAATTTTCGTTGTAAGCAATTCCATTTTAGAATACTTATATTATTTGTGTAAATGCTGTTTAATATCTTCATCAATGACATAATAGGATTGAGTGCACTCTCAGCAAATTTGCAGCCAATTTGCAACCATACATTTGCAAGCTGTAGGGTGTGGTTGACACACCTGAGCAATTGGATGTCATTCACAGGGATCTGGACAAGGGCCCAAGAAGGGGTCAATGTAAACCTCATGAGATTCAATAAGGTCAAGCTCAAGGTCCTGCACCTGGGTCAGGATAAACCCTTGTATCAATACAGGCTAGGGGATGGAGGGATTGAGAGTAGCCCCACTCCAAAGGATTTGGGGTTAGTGGTGGATGAAAAGCTGGGCATGAGCCAATTATTACAGCCCAGAAGGCCAACTTTATCTTGGGCTTCATAAAAAGCATCTGAAAAAAAAAGCTTCTCTACTCCTTTCTGGCAAGACTGTGTATGGAATACTGCATCCAGCTCTGGACTCCTCAGCACAGGAAGGACATGGAACTGTTAGAGAGGGCCCAGAGGATGGCCAAAAAAAAATGATCAAAGGAATGGAGCATTTCTGTGAAGAAAGGCAGCCAGAGTTGAGTTTGTTCAGCCTGGAGAAGAGAATGCTCCATGTAGACCTTATAGGACCTTCGTAGTACCTAAAAGGCACTTACATGAAAGCTGTAGAAAGACTGTAGAAAGCTGTAGAGACTGGCATGGCTGAGTCAAGACCTGCTGATTAAACTAAAAAAGAAGGACCTGCACAGGCAGTGCAAGCAGGGACAGGGAACCGGGGGCATGTATAGAGACACTGCCGGGTTGTGTGAGGATGAAGTCAGGAAGGCCAAGGAGTAGCTGAAGCTGAACTTGTCAAGGGAAGTAAAGACCACCAAGAAGGGCTTCTACAGGTAAATCAGTCAAAAGAGGAAGATCAAAGAAAATGTACCCCCACTGATGACTGGAAATGGGGATCATGTATCAACAGAGGAGGAAAAGGCTAAGGCTCTCAACCTGATGGTCTTCACCAATAACTCTTCTCCTTGCCCCTCCTGGGTCATGGGACAGAAAGATGGTGACCAGAGGGGTAGACCCTTCCTACTGTAGAGGAGGAACATATATAAGTCCATGGGACCCGATGAGATGCCTCTATGAGGGAGCTGACAGATGTGGTGTCCAAGCCACTCTTCCTGACATTTGAAAAGTCATGGCAGTCAGGAGAATTCCCTGGTGACTGGAAGAAGGGTAACATTGTGCCCATTTTTAAAAAAGGTAGAAAATATAACCCTGAGAACTACCAACCTGTCAGCCTCACCTCTGTGCCTGGGAAGATCGTGGAACAGATCCTCCTAGAAGCACATGGAGGGCAGGGAGGTGATTAATGGCAGCCAGCATGGCTTCACCAGGGGCAAGTCCTCTCTGACCAACTTGGTGGCTTTCTGTGATGGGGTAACTGCAGCAGTGGACATGGGTAAACCAACAGATGTGACCTATCTAGACTTATGTAAAGCCTTTGACACGGTCCTTATCTCTAAATTGGAGAGATATGGATTTGATGGGTGGACAGTATGGTGGATGAGAAACTGGTTGGATGGTCATATTCAGAAAGTAGTGGTCAATGGCTCAAAGTCCAGATGGAGATCCGTGACAAGTGGTGTCCCTCAGGAGTCCGTATTGGGACCGGTGTTGTTTAATATCTTTATCAATGATATAGACAGCGAGATTGAGTGCATCCTCAGCAAGTTTGCAGATGACACCAACCTGAGTGGCGTAGTTGCCACACTGGGAAGGACAGAGGGATCTGGACAGACTGGAGAAGTGGGCCTGTGAGAACCTCATGAGGTTAAACAAGGCCAAGCGTAAGGTCCTGCACCTTGGTCAGGGCAATCCCCATTTTCAGTACATGGTGGTGGATGGCGTGCTTGAGAACAGCCCTGCAGAGAAGGACTTGGGAGTGCTGGTCAATGGGAAGCGCGATATGAGCCGGCAACGTGCGCGACCGGCCAACCATGTCCTGGGCTGCATAAAAAGCAGTGTGGCCAGCAGGGCGAGGGAGGGGATTCTGCCCCTCTATTCCTCTCTTGTGAGACCTCATCTAGAATACCGTGTCCAGTTCTGGAATCCTCAACGTGAGAAGGATATGGAGCTGTTGGAAAGAGGTGCAGAGGAGGGCTACAAAGATGATCAGAGGGCTGGAGCACCTTCCCTACGAGGATAGGTTGAGAGAGTTGGGGTTGTTCAGCCTGGAGAAGAGAAGGCTCTGAGGAGACCTTATAGCGACCTTCCAGTACATGAAGTTCAGAAGACTAATCTCTCATTTCTTTCTTTATGAGTTTTACAAAAATGTTTAAGAATCTGAGCATGATATAAGTGCTTGGAAATAAAAGGAGTAAAATTTTGACAATACAACACTGAAAGATGACAGTTTAGCCACTAGAAATTCATATTGAATGATAACGTGCTGAAGTTGATTTAATAATTTCAAAGGTTTCAGGTTCAGATTCAGAAGTATTTCCCTCTTTATGAAAGGATTGATCTCTGTTTCAGCATCATTTATACTTGCTAGAGATGGGGTTTTGGTAATTCTTGAACTGGGCTGTTGCAATTGTATTCAAAATCTACTGATCCATTGGAAAGTCCACCTAGATTCCCATAGACTTTGATAAAATATTATGGTGAGATAATGTCTTCTATTAGAATGTGTATTACATAGGAAAATAGCTTTCAGTCATGAAATGCCAATGTTTTAAATCAGCTGCCAGCGTTTCAATGTGTCGTTTCTATACTAAAGTGTCCACTGCCAGTTCTCTGCATTTTAGAAGAGATGGCCAAACTATGGTCTTAGACTTTGTGAGAAGCTTCTTTTCCTTTTCCATGGTACATAGTAACAGGAGAAAGGGGAGGGGATAATTAAGATATCATGGTGAGACTGATAGAAAGCTGAACGTAGTAACATATTAAAAATACAAGAGCTAATATTTCTTAGAATTCACAGAGCAAACAAATCTCTTGATTGTCACACTAGGAAGTAAGGAGAAGGGAGTAATTCCTGCCATGTGTCCATTAGAAAGATCCTGCTTTTGGTACAAAAAATACACTGTCTGCTTGAATTAAGTACCCAAGAGACTTCTGTGCAAGTATTATCTTGGAGGGAAGAGATGACCTATGTGCAACACCTATAACCAATAGTTATCTTTGTATCTGAATAAAGCCCCAGAGAGCCATCTCTATTCTAAACTTAACAAAGAAAAGCCAGGAATTACATGGAGAAGTAAAAATTAAATAAGGTTTTAAGGCAGATTTCAATGGACAAATTGAATTAAATTCTAATATTTGCTCTTTTTTAATCTTTCTGAAGATTAGCCAGCCTTATGTGTTCATAGCGCCACTTAAACAGTACAGCTACAGAATAGTCTGATAAGCTACTACAGTGCCCTGAAAAGGCTATTTGAGTGTTTTTATTCTACTTTGTCTCTATATACAGATTTGTTTAGTGAAAAATAGAGGTATTTACTGAAGTGCTGGGAAAATATTTCACCCTAACAATATATAAGCAAAGCAGATCACATATAATATCATTCACTTTAATTCTTATTTTTGCATTCTGCTAATTATTATATAATAACAAAAAGTTATATCGGAATGAGTACTGAAAAAAAGAAAAATCTGAATTAAAACCATAGATTACTTCAAAGAAACAAAAGAAACAATTTTCCTGAAAGCTTTGTTCTTGTAATATATGAACATAATCTTATAACAACTTGCTTTAAAGAAAAATGTCCAAGCCTACTCCTCTCTGTTTCGGACCATTCTTCAGGAGACAATTTCAAATAACTATGTTCTGACATAGAGAATGTATGAAGTTACAATGAGAATGCTTAAAGAATTTACTCTGTGATGTACCAGAGTTATCAGGGAGTATCAAGACCGTCCTAGATGAAGAGAACTAAGCTAGCTAGATTTCATGCATTTCATTCCCTGAATGTTGCTTGAATGGTTATTCAGTGTACACTAAGGGTTAATTTGTGCCTTTGTACTGTTTTGAAGAAATGAAGACACACCAAAAGAAGAATCTCAAGAGATATTTTCCTCGGGCAGAAACACTACCTATTGTTGACTCTTCCACTTTAGAGGTCTGATTCATGTAATTTGAAGGAAGTTGAAAGATTCCCTTGATACCAAGAGGCTTCTTAACTAGGTGGTTTAAAGAACACTGCTGTGTTCTTATGAGTGTTCAGAATTGGTAAAGTATGACTTTTAAAACCCTTTCTGAGCATGTCTGTTGCTGAGGTGGCCTTGAGTTTATGAATCACCAGAGGACTTATTTGAGAATAAATTTTACATCCACTTACTTCTGAGAAAGCCCAGAAACAAGTATGTTTGAGCAGATATGGTGAAAGTGAGTTTGAATAAAAAACCCTTCAGATATGATGAATGGATGCTTCTCCAGGCAACTGAGATAAGGTTTAGAAAGTTCAAATTTTGCGCGCAAACATTTCAAGTAGCGTTCAGGCCTAAATTTTCAGAAAATCAAAGTGTTAACTCTTACTCAAGTATACTCAATTAGTGCTTTAACTAAATGAATGTATAAGCCCTCAGGCTCTTATTAGACATATTCTGCATATGAAGACATGTTTATACATAGCTTGTACACCTTCTGAGAATGAAATATCAGACTAAAAACTCAAAAAAAACCCCAAAATTAAAATAAGAAATTATTCATAGCTCTTTTGTTCCATGGTACAATGGATGAAATAGAGCTGATTCCATAGACTTTAATGGATATGGAACAGATTCTAAATTAAGGAAGAGACACTAAACTCACTAGTTAAAATAATAGGATGGCTGAAACATTCTGTGTTAAATTCTACTCAGCATCTAAATAGAGAAAAAATGCAACTCTGCCTTTAAAGACATCGGTGAGAGTTGTCCAAGCATGTATGACTGAAAACAAAAATTACCTGGTGGGAAGTACTCAACACAATAAACTTTGACTTTGCTACTTGATTAGCTCTGTTTTTCAAAGTATTGTATGAAGAAGTATTAGCTGATTTTGACACGAATCCTTGTCTTTCCATTGCAAGGTAAGGGACACATTAGCAAATCGCTGATATATTTAATGAGTAATCCTAAAAGAAAATGGCATCAGTTTTCTATAAATGAAATGGTCAGTGACAGCCATTTCTGTGCTCTCAAGACTATCTTATTCTTAAAAATATATCTGCTCTGTGTGAGCCAGGAGAAAGCATTATTTTCAGTTGATTTCAAACCTCAGTTGGAGAGAAAACCTCTTTAACACTCCATAGAGAGTTAGTGGAAGAGAAGGGTTTAATTAACAAGCAGACCTAGAGCTAAACTGAAACTACATTGACAGTGACCAAACCTTGAAAACAAGGCAAAAAAATAATTTCCTTTCTTATGATGTACTCATGCTTTTCTTTCTAAACAGATATGCAACGGTTTCATTCTCTTCTTTTGATTCATATTAGCAGAGATGAGAATGACTGTAAAAATCGAGGATTTGCTAATTGCTTTTCCACAACACATTTGGGTTTTTTGACAAACGTTTTAAAAGTGTGACAGAAGCTCTAAACCATCTTTAGATCACACGTACTTTAAAACTAAGATTTTTCATTATCGAAGTGAATACCTTTTTTTTTCTTTGTTTTTTAGGAGGCGAGAGGGTGATATTGCACTTTCCACTTGTTATTTTATCTTCTCATTGATAATTTAGCTTGCTGACAGGAATGTATTAGCTTCTGGCAAGTATAACCAGCACAGAGCTCATTAACCTTATGACTAGTGTCTGGGACCTTCTGGCCCAGAACATAACTGTGGACAGCTGTGGATTCCTGGTGTTAGAAAACAGCTTTACAGGCGGTGTGTCTTGGTGCTGAAGACTTCGGTGATGTGCTCTGTTAATACAGATCTATTGAAACAGTGCCTGAGAAGTCTCTGTTGTTTTCAAGTGCCTGGGTTATTCATGTGTCTTTTAAATTACACTTTGAAACACCCTAACTTTAGATAGTGGGGTGAATATATATAACAATCTTTGCCTCTAATGAACACTTAAGTATTGTTTTTACTTTCCCAGAGTAATTATTTCTCTAGCTTTGTTTTTAACTAAACTCTATGTAACTGCAAATAAATTATAATAGGAATTATCAACGTAATTTTTAAAGGGACAATTCTATAAGGATCAAGAACAATGCTTAGTAACTTGAATGTGTAATTTATTATCAGCTTTTTATAAAATTAGTATAATTATCCAATGTTAATGTTCAGAGCAGGATGTTGAGCTAGACTTCTTCCTGAAATGCATTTCAAACAGAATGATTATATGATTTTATAATTCTTAATAAATCCTGAGTAAGGGAAACAAGATGTCTTGTTCATCCTCACCAGTATGTTTTGTTTCTAGATGACCATTTATGTCTTCTCTTTGGATATACCTCTTAGAGTGAAGATATAAACCAAATGCTACTAAGTTATATTTTGGGGAAGAAGGTAAAATGAATATATGAAGTGTGCTGCATATCTTCACAGTAGACTTAGGAAGGATCTCGGAAATCTCTTGCAACGGTCTCTAAATGATCTTTAAAAACTCACATATACACTAAATATTGACTATATTTTCTTTTTAATAGAATGTAGTTTACATCAATTGTCTTAGTGGACTCATTTTTTTAATAGGTTAAAATTTCCTGATATTGCAGATGGTCAAAATGTCATTGTTTTCAGTCATTTCGCCTGCCACTTTCATAATCAGCAATTTCTTTTTATTTCAGAAACTGGCCTTTCTTAGGTGTTTTATGATGTTTTTAGCTATCTTTTGACATTTATTTTAAAATGGAGTTACCTATTTCACATTTTCAAGTCTTGGCTGTCTGCAACTCTCAATTATCCTCAGCTTGTGTAGCTCAGTGGGCCTGAAGATTTATGTCTTTGATGTTGTATAGCTTGCCTTGTAATGAAAATGGTCATGTAGTTTTTAATAACAAGATCAAAACCTAGACGGATGAGACAGGAACAATTCTGTAAAACTGTTGTTGTTCTATAGGCTCATGAATCTTCCACACCTTTTTGTCCTCTCTCAGATATTCTGAAAGAGCATCACTAATCCAGACTAATAATGTGCTAGGACAAGGACAAATTATAATTACACAGTGAGGAATACCTGAGCAGAAAATGTAAAGTAGATGAGCTTGTAGAAAGTAGAGTTCCTCCTTGAGCATAGAAAGAATGTGTTTGTTTTGTTCACTCATCCATTCGTGGGAGACAGGAAGGGAAGAACTTCCAGCTATGTGCAGCACAGATCAGCTCAGCTGTTGCTGAGCACAGTGCAATTCCTGTCTGCTCAGTCTATCAACCAACAGCTTTCTGTCTTGTAACCTTGCCCAAATAGAAAGCTGATCGTTAGAAACAGTAACCATTGTATAAGCTGGTGTATATTCGGACTTCATAACTCTGATTTCTTAATTTATCTCTTGCACTTCAATACTTATACTGTGAAAATTCCAGAGTGGGTATTTTCAGCTTTGACACTTATCCGGGACAAGTGCCGTCTCTCTTTGCATATACCGAGTCTTTAATACACAGGAAAATCGTCAGTCTTCTTTTTTTTTTTTTTTTTTTTTCATTACTCGGTTTTTCAGTTTTGTCTTCTCCTCAAAGTACAGCACACTTTGTTTACAATAATTCAAATAGCCCCAGGGTTCAATCACATCAATAGCATGCACAATAAAACTGACAGTCAGACAAATGCTGACCCATCAGACATAACATGGTCAACAATTCTGCATCTGCCAATCAATCGGATCAATCTGATCACCTGCAAAATGGTCCTATATATCTTTTTTCTGTTGACTGATGTACTACATCATGACAGAGTAATGATGGAGGGTAAAATGAATCAGCATTGACATATGTCATCTTGTATCGCTATTTTAAATATTGAGCATATTCATCAAAAGGCTTGCCATGTTGTCATATATTTTGTCATTTATTTATTGCTAATGTTCTTAAAGACAAAGCTGATATTGGAACATAATTTTCACAATGAGGTTTATAGACACAAGCTCTTGCATGATCTCTGGCATACAAAATGGAGACCTGATTCCCGATACATAATTTAATGTTGTTGACCTTATACAGAGATCAAATATGTGTACTTCCCTCACTATTTTCTACCTGAAATCTGGCCTGTTTCTTAGAATGTAGTCTGTGTAACCCTATTCTTGGGTAGGAGGATCCTTGAAGACTAAAGCAGGATTTTCATTCTTTGTTTTTAAAACCCTAGATAAACAAAGACCTATTACAGATTAAGAATCATCTTACTTCTTTCCTGGACAGAAAATTTTATTAATAAAGGAAGAAACATAAAGAATATGCACATATTCACACACATACATGTTAAAGTAACAGAGATAAATACTGTTCATGGAGCCCTTTGGAGAGCTGTCACTGGTGTGTGTGTGAACAGAATCATCTATCTCTCTTTCTGTCTGTCTATCTATGTCTGTTCTGCATATGATCTGATTCATCTGCCTCACAGCATTAGACCATCTCTATACATTTCTTGAACTGTCAGCAAACAGCAGTCCAGCTATTCCATTGAAATGCTGAGCTGTTCAATGATATTGAATAGCTAAATCATCAGATTTGCAGTTATGAAATGTTATTTCCTACTAAGATTAGGCTAATTCTCCAAATATACAGTCTATCAAGTGGTTAAGGAACCAAAAACATGCCTGAATTTCTCTTTAGCTTTGAGTTTGTACATGGCTTTCTGTATTGTTTCTGAAGAATTTTTAAGGACAAAGATTTTTGTATCCATGAGAAATATTAGACTTATAAACAACCATGATATGGTTACATTAGAAATAAAAGCAAAATCCTATGCAGAAATAAAATTTTCTTAATTCAGTAAGTCCTTTATTTTGAAATGTCTTTAAACATTGACGTGAACATAAATAGGAAAAGCAATCATTCTTAGGACCATGTTTCATAATACTGTGCTGTAAGCGGCACAGTGTTATCAGATCCAGTTATGCCAAGTATTCTTTCTGAATTATTTCTTGTTATTTAATTCATATATTACACTGTGTAAAATGGCATCGTTTAGTAACAGGAGATAGGAAAATACGTTATCTATAAAATAAGTACAAATTAGTTGGAAATATTACAGAAATGGAGAAGAGTGTACTGTTTATCTGAAAGATCTTTTTTCCCTCTGAAAGGGCTGGGTTGTAATATTCAGGATCTACATCTTCAACTTTTTTTCCAGTCCAGCATCTAATGCTTAAAAATACTTTAAAATGAAAGATCTCTTATGACTCTCCTTTCAGAGATTCAAAACTGTCATAAACTTTCTTATGGGACAACTTATCAATGCTTCAAAGCAAGCTCTCTAGAACACTTAAACACACAGTTAGCTGTAAGTGTATATCTAAATCCCCATGAAAACCATTTTATACATACATGCTTGAATACTTGTGTAATTAAATTCTTAAGCAGTTTTGCTGAATAATCTCTATAGAAAGACTCTGCAGGATCAGGCCTTGCCAAGATCCAGAATTGGTCTATAATTTTCCCAATTTAAAACTTGAACCACAGGTTTATGCCAATGATTTTTCATTCATTTGTATGCAGGACAAATAATTTCTTTCTGTGAGAATGTGGAAGAAAAGCACCTAATGTGCTTATTTTTACTTGAAGTTTTTGTTTTGTGTTGACAGCTTTTAACTCATTTGTTCCACTAATGTCCTCTTTGGTTTTAATGCTTTTTGTTCTTTCCATCTTAATTCCATCAGCACCATCAACAGTTGTATCACTGTTTTTCAGCAAATAATGTGGTAAATATATAAGGTACTATCTGTATCCTCTTTAAAGTCCTGTTAGCAATATAGCTTTCATTATAGTATAGAAGCCTATAATTCTTCCAAATTCATATTGGAGGTTGGGTATACAGAAATTTTGTTCCTTCATTTCCAGGTTCCTGCGGCAAAAAGAAGCCTCTCTGAATCTAAATATCTACATTATGTTTATAAGAAATTGTAGCCAGGACTGTCCATCTGTAATCTGCCTACAGTGTGGAAATCAGTTCTTCTAGTTCTTGCGGATTCATCAGGACTTTAAGGCTGGGACATTTTGTCCTTTTCTTCCTCCTTCGTATCTAATAGCCTTTAGAATCAATTGAGAGAGCTCCGGTGAGACTTTTACTACTTCAGGGCGGTTTCAGGAAAGAGAGTTTTTACCAAGGTCTGTAGTGATAGGGCAAGGAGTAACAGTTTTAAACTGAAAGGGTAGATTTAGATCGGATCAAAGGAAGAATTGTTTTATTATTATTATTATAATGGTTGTGAGATACTGCAACCAATTGCCCAGAGAAGTCATGAATTCGTTCTGGCTGGAAATGTCTTTGAACAACCTGATATAGAAAATTATGTCCCTGTTCATGGCAGGAGGATGGGACCAGATATCTGTTTCCACCCAAATCATTCTATGATGCTATGATTCTATGAAACTTAATGGTACACAAACTGTGAAATCACTGCACATCCATCATTGTTTATAACAGTTACTACCTTGACACAACACTCTAAGCAAATAAATCAAGTTGACTTAAAAGGCCTGTATTATCAGCTAGTAACAAACCACTCTGGCAAAGTCCTGCAATTTCACACTACAGAAATGTACCTTATTCTTCAGTTACTGATGTATAGCGGTATGTAAATATGATTGTAATGATCATCAAAATTAGACAGAATTAGCGACAACCTTCCTGCATGGAGTCTAGGACTGAAACAGTGGTACACCACTGTTTCAAGGCTATTGAAGTGCTAAAAATATATCTAATTGAAATAGAAAATGTAGTAATTTTGAGAGCTTTAGAATTCTTTTTCACGAAATATGAAATTTCATGAACCATGACTTTAAAGCATCTCTTAAATAAACAAATGCCAGCCTGTGGACTATGCAAAGATTGTGTCCTGTCAGTACTTGATTTTTTTAACTCTAGATTTACTTTCTTTTGCACTGAATGAATTTTTTCTATCCATATACTCTACAAAAATTTATATTATTCTTTGGAAATTATGTAAATATTCCAAGTACAAAAATCTTGATGTTGATATATTTCACTCAATTTTCATTATCCTGCAAGTTATACATTGTCCTTTGCAGTTCTCAACATATTTCACATCTAAGTACCACCATAAGTAAAATTGTTGATTTTATGCTTTCACAGTTGATCAACTAAAGAAATATTTCAGTTTCATTTATCATAAAATTAAGCTTCATACTTTTTCGATTTTCCTTCTATTTTCCCTAAAATCATGCCTGTCTTTTTAAGGAAATGTAATAAGTAGATTAACCCAATCTCATGTGAGATGTATGCTACCTTTCTAAGAGCAAAATTTTTTGTTATGCAAACTACAATGATTTACAATGGTTGCTTTTAGCCTACAGTTTATGCATGGCCCACAGGATTCTAAAGGAAGACATGCTTGTTTACCTATGTTGTCTTATAAAGCATACTTTAATACTCTTCTAGGCACATAGTATGTATTTCTGTAGTAGTACTGGAGCTGGAAAACGGCAAGTTTTGCTTTTTTTCAGTCGTACACTAATGGACTCTCATTCTGTCCCTTTGAGCTAATCTGAATAACACAGGTTACACTAGCTTTTTATAGATAGTTATTCAAATGGAGCTATGGCAGTACAGAACTAAATTGCCTGTAGCTCTGGAATATAAATGTATACATGAGTATGTGTCTGTACATATATACATACATGTCTGTATGTATGATTGTGTGCATAAATATGTATATAAAGCAAACATATAAAAGGCTGAAAATCTAAAGAATTAAAAGTTAGCACAAGACCATGTTAAATATGTTAAAACCATCACCTACTTCGTATACCAAGGCTGACATGCTATAGAGTGTTGTTAACTCCAGAGCAAAAGGAAATATTTAAGTATATACATCTGTATGTGTAGGTAGAACAATGTATACACATAACTATATGCATAGATACATGCACATAGATATTTATTATGAAAACATAAATCTATGCTCTGGTCGCTTTTTAACAGTAATTCTGAAAAAAATCATATGATCAGAACATATGTCCGATTGCCATTAGGACCATCTGTTTTTTTCAGAGTAACTTTCATGAAGCAATCAGAGCATAGACTTAAATGTAATTTACATTAAGCACCTTTTTTTCATTCTATTGTCAACATTTCTGTGTGCAATGCAAAACTCGGGAGGTAGAAGTATACCTTATTGTTAGATGATACCACCACATATTTTCTTGTCATCCATCATTTTAGATCTTTACAATATCCAGTGCAAATTCAAACATATGATTAACTTTAAAGAAGAATTTATGATAACAAAAAGAAGACTTAGTTTTTGTATATATTCCTCAAATATATTAAAAAGATAGAAACAGTACTTCTCTGTGAATTACTATGTAATATTCCCTTCACATAGTTATTTTAACAATAGCTAAAATCAGTGACATTTCTTCACTTGATACCACTAGAAACACAAACCCTTGTCACCACAAAATTCCATGACAGCTTCAAGAAGTGTGGAATTGTGGTAGGGGGTAACAAATCAGAGCTATCTCCTGCTAACGGTCTTCCGCCTGTATCTAGGCACTTATTTTGCATTACTTGAGCATTATATCAGTAAAAAATGAATAAAAATAACTTTTCTGAAGACTTGTAAAGTATTGTTTATTCCTAAATAAATACTTGACATTTAGCCCCCTGCAAGTGCCAGAATACAGTTAATTTTACAGCTTTCTGAGGCATTAAAGAAGACTTAAGTAATACTTGCACAAGGGAAAGTTGTTGAATTGAAAGGAAATTGTGGTGAAATTGTTGAATGAAATGAGTAGTATAATTTTGAATTTATTTGGTCCATAGAAGAATCTGGAACAGAATTTTTTTATAATCTATGAGTCAGTGCACTTTCAGCATAGGTCTCTTACAACGGAAGATATGAAGTTTAACAGCTGAGCCTGGTCTGTAAATTTCCCAGAAATGGTCCAGCAGTTGGTACTGAGCCAGAATGAGTTTCTTAGCTATTGGCAGTGTTCTGAGCTTCGGAGTTTGCTGTAATGTTTGTTATACTCAGAGAGGTCACGCAACTATATTTTAAGTACTGGGTGTAAAGCTCTGCATCTATTCTAAAGGGGAGGTCACCTGTCAAGGATTCTTCAATCAAAACCTGGTAGTTGCAGGCAGGTATGACATATAGGAAACTCATTCTTCTTAACTTAGGAACAAGCATGTGCTTTCTTGGACATGTCTACCCAAGCTGCTGAAATAAATATTGACTTTAGGGCTGTGAGTATAAACCAATGATCACTTTAGTTTGCAGTGCTCCAGGACTGAACACAGATGCCTGTATAAAGACAAAAATGGCAAGACAATTTCCCTAGTATAAACATGAATTTCAGAGTGACCATAAATATTTTAAGAACTCAGATAAAAGAACCATAAAGTCCTTATAGAGCTGAACCAACCTATCCACTGAAATAAGGCCTGAATGTTTGCATTTGTATGTAATAGATTTTTAATGCCGCACTTCATCATAATGTCTTCGAGCTTTTGATTGTCTTAAGCAACCAGACCTCAAATATCATCCCAGATTTCCCCTTTACTAAATCAAATGCCATCTTCAAACTGCTGTGCTATTATTTCAAACATGGTTTGGTTAATTTTGCTGTTATTTTGGCTGTTAAATTTGATACAAGTTGAAATTTAAAAACCAGGTAGGGTGGCAGCAGAGATAAACTCATCCAAATTAAGCCCTGGCTACTACTTGGAATACAATTACTTCAGCATTCTGATGATCTATGACTATTTAGTTGAGAGTTTAAATCAGATCTTCCCAGGCTCCCCAGATTTCAGGAGTTTTATCGTTAACACCAAAGAGTGCAGAATCAGACTCTTTTTGGCAGAAATAACTCCTAAAATCCCAACATTTATTGCCCACCCCGCTGTCTATTAAGGAAACATGTCTTTGCTTCCTGTCTCTAAATGATTTTGTATCTGGCTAATAGCAGCTTCAGCATTTTAGAAAAAAATTACTGTGGATGATAACAAGAAAGCGTGTAGGTCTATTAGGAAGGAAAATCCTGGAGGTAAAGGTGACAGCTTTACGACACTAACTCTCGCCTTATTTGCAGTAACTCATTTTGTACGTAGAGTTTCACATTGGTGAAGGCAAGGGCTAGAGCTGTTTGTTATTTACGTCAACCCATAAGGGGGATGGTAGCATCCAAGAGGGCAGAAAATAGGTCTGTTGATTAGAACAGTAAATTAGAGGAAGACAGAAAGACAGAGAAGAATAACTGGGTTCCATAGACATGCATAAACATTTCATGTTGTTCACTGCTTGTTACTCGGCTTTCCTATAAACTCTGGTCCAGAAGTCTTTAAACTAATAATAAAGGTTTCCTCCTCATCACACTCTCTGGGTTATTTATCTCTCTTTGGTTAGTTAGACCTTCTGTTTGTCTGACCTCTGCCAGGGTAACATAAAAAAAAGTTGTTTTGTTCAGAGAGCTCAAACTGCCAAGAAGGCAAAACTATCTTCCATGCAGCTGAGCAAACACTTGGTTTTGACATAGATGAAAAGGAACCCTATAAAAGGGGAAGTACATTTGTCCTTCCTTATACCATACTGGATTCAGCTCTTTCCCTGAAGGACCACTGGCTTCCACGCACCAATTCAGAGACTATCACACAGCAGTCTTCTTGAGATGTTATTTCTTGCCTTGCTAGGGTATTTTACAAAATTCTGTTTTGTTTCATGATACATTTTATCTAGTTTGTTTCAGCTACAATTAAATAAGTAAAAAAAAAAATGAGAGTTTTAATTATGTAACAATATTAACCATCTATCAAGATGATATACAAGGCTGGTAGTATTTAATTTCTTTACAAATTTTGTTTCTCTAAATAAAAATATATTGAATGTATAAGCATTTCAAAACACAGAAATGTCAAATAAATTTTACCCTTTAGTTTCTAAGTGTACAGGTTTTGCAACAGTTTCTCTAAATACCTTACTTTAACAAGAATTTTCTCTGGTTTGATTTGCTTTGATTTTCAACACTGTACATTCTTCCTAATTTAAAATAATAGTAACAGAACTCACTGAGGATTGCTGAATTTTGATAATTATCATACCATACACAGTTATGGTGATTCACATGAACATAATAGTATATTTAAACATAAAAACAACCTCATTGCCTCTAATGTAAAGCAAGTGCTCCAGCTTTGACTTCAAAATTATGTATTATTAGCAGTAGAATTTAACATTCATTGGAAAATAAAAACATTTTGAGATACATATACTGATAAAAAGTAGAATTTTGTTAGATTTACTTCTACTATTACTTATTTTTGCATTCTTTCTGCTTTATTGAATATTCTTTCTGTTTTCAGACACCATTGTCAACTTCAAAAGCGTTAAGATGTTATATGAACATATTGTTCAACTGTTGTATCAAAGTAAGGAGAAAGCTGTTACAAATGCATCCAAAAATGGAAGTCTGCTATATAGAAAATGAGATAAGTTCACATGCATACCCACTGGCCGTTATGTAATCAGGATTTCACCAATCTAAATCTCCATAATAACAAATATAGACCAGCTGTATGAAATAAAAAATAGAAAACATCTTTGTTTTGTCAAATTAATTTACATGTTGCTCTTTCTATAGTACCACATAAAACTCGGGTTGAAAAGAACAACAGTATCACCGTGTCTATTTTACAACTGAGAAAAATAAGCTATAGAGTGAAAATGATAAACCTAGAGTCACTAAGACCAGCTTCTCAGCTTTTGCCTGATGAAACATCTAAGCTACTTGATTACTCTGATGAGAACCTGGAAGTTAAAATGATTTTGTCGGCATTATTACTTTTCTTTTTTTTCCTCTAGCAAATATTTGCCTTTATTTCTAAAAAGTATTACCTTATTCTTAGAAAAATTCTGAGAATGTGTGAATTATAGAGTACAAAAAACCTGGCTGAGAATCAAGTCCTCTTGAATGCAGTTAACACATATTGTTTGGTTTGGTCATTAGATAAAATCTGTCAATTTGCAGTTCCTATTTATTAATTTTAGCGTAATATATGTACTTTGAATTTGCTTGTGTTTCACCTGTGCACCCATTTTAAAATCCTGTATAATCGTAACTTCTTTATATCTTACTTGAATGTATCTATCATGGGCTAATTTAGAACTATCTTCATGGGGGACAGAGAGTAGTGTCAAAGAAACGTTCAAATGCAACTCTACCACTCAGTTGTGAAAACTGGGTGCAGTTTAACCGAGTGCAGAAATCTCAGTTTCTTAACCTACTTAATAAACTGCCTAAACCACTGAATACTGGAAGCAGAAGAGTATGCACTAGGAGAGATCACCTCATGTCTATTGAGTTTCTTGTACTCTCTTACCTTCCTGTTGTTGGAGATAAGTCGCTGCCCTAGATAGACCTTTGGACTAAACACATGACGAAGCTTTTATGAATGTGAAATGTAGCTGGATGACAACGTCCAAACAGTTTGAAAACCTGTAACAAAAGATGTCGTTATATTTAGACTACAGTCTGTTTTTTCCAGAGTTCATTCAATTTTCAGATCATTTTAATAATACAGCTTCCTGGAGATAACTGTGTTTTAGATCTCAGTGTTTTTAAGATATTCCTTCTTTACAAAAAAAAAAAAAGACATTTCTCAGTTAAAAATCATTATCTGATTCACTTATTTTATTACTGAAAACTGGAAAAAGATAAGTTTATGCTTTTTAGGTATTTCTTCTTTTTTCCACTTCAGAATTCATAAGAAATTTTGAAGTGTGAAAATATATTTACACCAAAGTAAAATTACATGTAGTGAATTATTAGTTTATACAATGTAAAGGCAAATAACCACAGTCATACAATGATATCAGAGAAATTGCAATAACATCAGAGAAAGATTCATTGCTTGTTTCAAAGGATTCACAATTTCATCCATTTTATATCTTTTGAAAGGTATTTGATTGCTCATACTCGAGATCATTGTGGGAAAAGCACTGTGGAATTAAAAATTTAATGAAACATCTACTAATAACAATTGAAAATCACCCACTGTTATCTGTAGTTCTTGGTTCATGTCCTTCAAAAATTTTATTAAGGGATCTTTCAAAAGAAAAGGTCCCAAGCCCTGAATGATATTTAAAACTGAAGTAAAACCTGTGCTGAAGGAAATACTACAGATGCAAAAATTGCTTTCACAGGACAATGGACTGAAATTGTGAATGTGGCAGCAAGCTTACGTCTTCTGAATCAGGAACAGAGAGAAATGCATGGAGCACATTGTAAAGTGTGTTGGACTTGCATAGATACTGTTATTATAACGGTTATTATGTAAGGTTACAGTTGTCATCATAGTTGGATGTCATAGAAGAGGTTTATCACCCAGACCTTTTTTGCTTACTTCATTTTAATTGCCTCCTTTTATTTTCCAGTTATAAATACTTGCATTGAGCCAAAGACTTTGCTGACTAAACCTGTGATGACAGATGAGTCATTCTGTCCAATCTATATTACTGCAAGTACCATCAAAAAAGACCTGATTCTCCTCTTTTCTGGTAACTGAGCTGACTCATTTCTGAATCAGCATAGCACACTGTCATCAAACTGCTGGGAATATGGAATACTTCAATACCATCTTCTCAACTGAGCCTGAATGTTCACCCAGTTTCTTTTTAGCATGCATAATGGAATGTTTCCAGTTGTTATAACTTAAAGCTGTGTGTTGCTTTGTGGTTTCAGTACCCATAATCTTATCATGGTCTTGAAAAAGTTCCTCTGTTGTTTTCCAGTCATCTCCCCAATCCTTATTTTCAAGGAACTGAGTTATGATGTCATGGCATCACCAATTAAAAATTTCAGTATTGTGATTGATGCAGAAATTGGGAAAACACAAATCCCAGTCCTTTGATGGAGCAGTGAAATACATCTCCTAACTTTAGGGAAAAATTATTTCTGTTAAGGAGATTTGATTACAGAACAACTTTCTACAGTAATTAGAAGAATCCAGAAGTGGTTAAATATATCCATGTCTTTTACAGCCTTTTATGAATAAGAAGATCATTTTGGTTCCACAGATTTTTCTCCCAGTTTTAAGAACTGTTTTTACTCATCAGTGTTATCCCAATACATAATTTTCACAATTAAATGTCAGAAATACTAAGAAGAATTTTGCGTCTCAGTATGAGGGAAGTCTCAGACTCCTATTAATCTACTCCACTGTTTATTCCCTTGTCTGGGGGGCTGGGAGAGGTTTTGGGTTTTGTGTTGTTTTACTTGCTGCTGGTTTTGCATGGAAAGGTCTAGGGTCACCAAATACTGCTTCTGTTACCCATCAAGCCAAGGTGATACATGGCACCATAAACCCCTGAGACAGCTAGTTTCACACCAGAATAAATGACAAGTACATCAAGGGCAGAAAGTGCATTGTGAAATACACAAAGGTAAGTTTACCCTAGAAGGATGAAAGACTGAGACTCAGCCTATTCTAGGGGTCTAGGTTTTCTGAAGCTCATTCCTGAGTCACGAGCCATGTCCTTCTTGCTGTAGGATAAAAACCACTGTAAACACTTGCCATGCTCCTGGTATTGATGACTTTAACATTCTTTACATTGAGGGTACAAACCTGAATAGGCTAATGTAGATCAACCCTCTAGAACTTTTGTGTTTTGTAGCTGTCTGACCTTTTCAGTGTCAGGCTAATGCTATAATAAATCACCTCTTATAGTGCCTGAAGTGCTACCTTTCCCCCTAAACATGTCTGGCAATTGTGCCTGCTGTCAATATATCATCATAATGTAGTGTGTACATGTGTCAAGAAATATGAATGCACTTTTGGTAGATGTAAACTTCCAGTCAGATTTGTACAATGAGAGGGGAAATGAGATGGAAGAATATTAGCTTTTTTACCTTATCACCTTCGTATTTTGTATTCTCTTCGTCTCCACTCTATTAGTAATTCATGCCTTCTTCTTCCTTTCATCCAGGTAACTTTGTGTTGGGGGGATTGGTTAAATTTGTTCTTAAAAATGTTGTGGGTTTACTAACTTGATTTTAGATAAATAGTTGAGGAAAGCGTATATGCTTGGATCATATGCAGCAGTCTTGTAGATGTCAGAGATCTCTGTCCATATTGCTGTTGTCTTGGTTTTTTTGCAGGAGTGGAAACTGAAATAAAAATGATGTTGATGATAATAATCAAAGGATAAAGATCTGACAACAGAGACAAAAGCTAGAAACACCTCTCCCCAGATTTCCATGACTGCATAGGCCTTTTTCAGTAGTTTTATAGTCATTGTTAAGTCATTACAAAGTACAAGTAAGAGAGAGCTTCAGGCCAGTGCTGTCCTCTGAGAGGGGTCAGTACTTCCTACTCTTTTGTCTCCAAATTACGTGGTGTTTTCCAGATCCAGAAGCTCTCTTCTTCCCAATCCACTTGAACATCTGAAGCTTCTATGAGTTTAGCTACTCAATTTATTTGCATGTCCTTGAAATATTAAAGCCCATGTTTAAAACTGCAAGATTTCTATTCCGAGGTGTCTAAAATTTGCAGAGGTCAGATCCTAAGAACTGAATATTTAGGGCCTCTCCAGTGTCCTGTCTCTGAGTAATATTGAGAATCCACTGCGAAACACGTATATCGGCTATCACCAGAAACAGCGTGGTGTCTCACAGTGTGATTAGAAAGGCAGCACTCATAGCTGGGAGCCACCTAAAGTCAGCACAAAAGGTCCGCAGCCCTTTAGAGTCTGTCTGATAGCTTTTCTTTTGTGTGCATTTATGATGTAGCAGCTGAAATGTGTTTTTTAACAGTGTAAGAGTATTCAATAACAGTGATAAATCTAGGAGTTCTTTTACAATGGAAAGGATTGCACCAGAACTAGAGCCTTATTTCAACATTTTTTTTTCAATATTGTTACCTTCGAGATTTTAATTTTTCTTCCGTAGCCATGTTCTAAGGTGTCTGGGATGATACTCCACAGCCAACTCCCAGTAGCCAACTCTCTGTAAGACAACTACAGAGAGACAACTCTCTGCAGAGGCAACTCTCTTCATGACAATTCTACACAGCCAAATGTCCATGGGGACAGTACTCCATGGGGACAGCCCTCCATGGCCACATTTCTGCATGAGAAAGCTATTATCTGCAGAGATAACTATCTGTGGGAAGACATTAGCATAAGGGTTAGGCTTGGGGTCAGGGTTATGGCTAGAGATATTCTGCATAGAGTTCTCTCCATATAAAATTGTCCCTGCATAAAGTTGTCCTTGTGGAGAGTTGGCTCTTTCTGTGTTCCAAGTGGTGCTTGTAAGAAAATAGAACTACTTCTTCCCTATCCAGAAGTCCCTGTTATCCTTAATTCCAGGATTTCTCAACTATTTTATTTACTGGTAGGGTTACAGTTCATAGTTATCAGGATTTTTGATTTGTGTGTGTGCACATGTTTGTGCAGAAGGGAGTTAAAAACGTGAAAAGCCTCATCAGCCTTTCCTAATCTTACGGAAATTCATAGAATTATGGAATCATAGAATGGTTTGGGCTGGAAGGGACCATAAAGATGGCACACCTCCCACTAGACCAGCAAGGCTTCATCCAGCCTGGCCTTGAACACCTCCAAGGATGGGGTATCTACAGCTTCCCTGGGCAAACTGTGCCAGTGCCTCACCACTCTCATCGTGAAGAATTTCTTTCTGATGTCTGACCTAAATCTTCCCCCTTCCAATTTAAAGCCGTTCCCCTTGTCTTATCAGTAGGTACCCTTGTAAAAGGTGCCTCCCCAGATTTCCTGTAGGCACCCAACTAATTAATAACTTATGTTGGTATAAGTGATGATGTGTCAGATTTGACTTCATTGTGTGGTATTGCCTAATTAGCTGAGAGAGAAACATCTCTGAGATCTGACAAGGAAAATATGTTCAGTTCAAAGTCATGTTAGTAGTGAAGAACACTTTTCAATCTACGTGATGCAAATTACGTGATATTTAGCTCCACTGAGATAAGTAATTCCACTAAGATAAATATAAATTTAAATATATCGGTAGGAAATAAATTGTGGAGGTAGGTGTTTTGAGAATAATCAAAAGTTTTTGATGAATTAAAATTTTTATTGGAATTTAGCAATCTCCTGATATCATTTTTCTTATCTATCAAATCTATTCTCAGAAATTCTTCCACATTTCTAGGTGTATTTCCTTTAAATATGACTTGAACATCATTGTTCCGACTGGATAAATTATGTTGGGTATTAAAAGAATGGATCAGAGAATTTCTGAGCAAAATAAAATATTTTAAACTTTGGTTTTCTTTACATTTTACATTGAAAGAGAAAGTCAACATATTAAACCACCCTAGTAAATAGAAATTTTGCAAAAGATCATGAAAGTGATGAAAAATTATCTGTAAATCACATAATTTATAGTAGAAGTACAACTGTATGTAATATGCTATAAAATATTTAACAGTAAAATTAATAAATCAGTTCTATACTTGGAAAAAAATTGATATCATGGATCCAAAGCAATAAATTTATCCGTTATTTGGTTTACTTTATCTCCTGAACTTCATCCAAGTCAGTTTTGTGCCATGAAGTTCTTTTATTTAAATGAAAATTCATTCAGTAGCAGAAAGGAAGTTCGTCTTTCTAATCATCACACTTATAAAAAATAGGTTATTTTTTTTAGATATACAGGTTATTGTTCAGGTCAGCAAGGAAAGATGAACACCTAACTCTTGTTAAGTTAAAGGGAATTACATGCCAACAACTTCTGCGAATCTGAATATTATCCTCTACAAGACTTTAACTGATACATTGAGAAACCCGAGTGAAAAAGAAAAAAAGCTAGGTTCTGTTTTAACCCTGAACAAGACTTCCGTGAGGGATTAAACAGAAGATTTGTATCATCATCTTTGATGTGCCATCGATTTTCCAGACCGTAGCTTTGAACTATGAAAAGCTGGTACCACATTGCAGAAAAGCAACTATTCTACTTCTCACAAGAAAATACAGCTTCTGTCACTGCCAATTCATCGCTGCTTGACGTATAGGGTATAATTTCACATGGAAGGTACCACAGGAGCTAACCACTAGTTTATGTTAGGAAACCTACAAACAATGTCAATCTACCACTACCTGAAACAGCAGTAAACCAAGTCACTGCATCTCAAGTTATCATTACATGGAAACACGTCAGGAGTTTAAAAAAAAGAGAGAAAAATCAACGTGGTTGCTGAGAGATTTCTTTCCATGAAAGGAAATGACTTTATCCTTTCTTGAAAGTCTCTTTCACAGTGAGTTGATTGTACTTGAGACTAGCAACTGCAAGCCAGGCCCGCATGTGTAAACAACCAGCCTGCATTTTCCTTGCTTGCAGTAAGCTTCCTTTTTAAAATTAGGAGATTAATCCTGTGTCTTTAATCGAAATGGGTCTGTTTGCAATAGTTCAGGATTGTCTTTATTGTTCTCTGACATAATATGTGAAAATCAAGTCTTTCTAGCTTTATTCAATGTATTCTGTTTTAAAAAAAAAATCACATTATATTGGAGTCTGGTTTAAAACCTTTTTATGTCATTACATTTTGGATTGCTCACTAATGGGAGGCTTAAGTTACCATAGCTGAAGTACAGTGGAAGACACATTAAGTTTTCTTACTGATTTTAACATGATGGGTGAAACGCAGTAGGAAAATGTGTTAATAGCAGCATTTGCCAGGAGTAATTTCTGTTTATTAATGTGTCTTGTCAAGTTACACAAGCTAAGCAGGGTAGAGAATGTTCAGTATTTCGTGAGTGACCTTTCTGGTAAGGGTCAGAGACATACTGTGGAGGAAATGGTGCATGAGTGGTAGCAATCTAGCTTGTCATTATTGTTAATTTGTACCACATTATGATGATCTCTTATATGAGGAATAAATACAAGTCTCATCTGCTTCCTTGTTTCCTTAAACACTGAACAGGATTTTTAACGTGAATCCTACAAGGCAGTATATTCTGCCTTCCTATATTGCACCAGGAACTTTGTCTGGATATAGATATTAATGACAGTCAGAAATTTTTAGTACAATCATTTTTCATTTTTCAATGTGCTGATTCAGAAGATATGGAACTTTATTGCAGTGAAAGCACTTTTGCTGAAGGTTTTCTATAAGTTTTTCTAATCTAGGATGATTTTTTTTTTAAGTTCTCTTTTTATCTTTCAGTCCCTGCTGGAAACCTGTAACTAGAACCTGGTGTATGTCTTTGTTTCACTGATCACACTTTGAGGAGAAATAGTTAGCACTCATGTTTTCACATCTTGTGCTTGTGAGAAGGAGAAATATGAGACATACTCTTTTATCAATGATTTTTAATTATTGGGACCCAAAAATATACTTTGCTTTTTTCTATTTTTTTCCTTCTGAGGGAGTAATTCTCCTTATCTCTTTCGTAGTTCTTTAGTTTTACCCTGGGGTCACATATTGCCACAATGTATGAATTTCTAAGTGAAGACTTTTGTTTCTTTCTGATAAAAAAAAGAAAAAAAAATTGAAAATATTATCCAAAGAAAGCTGTTTTCTGCCTTGTTCTGTCACAACCAACTCAACTTCTACGTGTCTTACTTACGGTTTGCTCTTACTTTACAGCAGAGGGCACAAAACCACATGAACAAATATTTCTCCTGTTCTGTAGGAATAACAAAGCTAGCTCTCCTATTTCAATCACTGTAAACACTCTTCTTTGTTTGTTTGTTTTTTTTTTCCTCAAGACTTTTTTAAACAGTTTTTGCTAGTAGTTTTGTTTTATGCTTTTTCAACAAAGAAATGACGGATCTAGCTGGGAACCCCTGAAGAGAAACACTACGACTTTCCTGGGAGGTGTTTATGGATTCACAGAGAAGAAATAGGTTGCAAGATGGTGAGAGTCAAAATAGACTAGAGCAAATAGAACATTGAGGGGACTTGAAAGAGATGGGAATACATTTTCAGGGGACCACAGAAGCCTGTGGAGTGCTTTCAGCTGCTCAGTCTTTAACCAAGACCAAGTCAACAGTAGTTAACAGAAGAATCCATTTGATAGCAATTCAATGGACAGGGACAAGTTCCCTAGTTTTGTTCCTGCTTTCCTAGTAACTAGAGTTTTCTCTCTTTAAAATTTATGTGCTCTGGGTTTGAGTGTGTTTGAGTTTCATTTTAATAAGGCATTTAATTTAAAAGATTTGGGTTTTAAGACTCTGCCCTTCTGACGCTTACTACTCTTTGCTATGGTCTTCAGCTTCTGTAGGTGAACAAAACACCTACCACTTCAGCAAAAAATAATGTGAAAGGCAGTGCTGTATCAGCAGCCTAGCATATGCAGTAGGTTGTTATAAAGCAAGCTTCTGTATTTTTCTACTACACCAGAATGAATGTAACACAGGGAAATAAAATTTAACTTGCCTTCATTTCACAGCCAACACTCAATAAATAATACATTGTAATACCTAAAAAATTAATAATATCACCTCACAGACTTTGCTGCATTCCTTCACGAAATGATGTGGTAGGACTCATACTATTTTTTACAGACTCTAACAATTTAAAATGGCTGTACTGGCTCAGAACAAAGGGGCTTCTAGGCAAGCATGCCGTCAGAGAATCCAACCAGTGTTGGTTGCATTTGGAAGCATATATGAAGAAAATTAAATGTGTTAAAGCACCTCCTTGAAAATCTTCACATCCTCCAGCAGGATAACAATAAGATTGTCTTATCGCATGGTGAGATCTCTTGAGTCTATTAGGGCCAGTTTCAAAAAAATCCATTTTTTTAATCCAGGAATACACTGCCATTTTCTATATTATGAGACAGCCATACAGCTAACTACACTCAATGTAAAAAAAAATTTTATTGCCAAACTATAGAACCTCGTAGAGTGAGGGAATAAATAAGCATTCTCTATTTATCCTCCCTGTACTCTTAAAATTTATTTGAACTCTTAGCACCCTGCATCGTTTTGACTTAAACTGATATTCCTCAAGGCACCTGTAATATACCTTGTGGTAGACATAACATACAGCTGCTACGGATCTAACTGAATAAATACTTCAACATGGTGAAATGGGCAATTTCAGTGTGAATCAGGGCCTCCACATACCTTTCCAGTTAAAGTTTTTGGTCTTCATGTAATCAAGTTAGCTACATGCCATCAAAGACTGCTGGTTTAGATGATTTTCTCTCCACTGGCATCAAACATCCTCTCTCACCTTTGACATGGCAGCTGTTGTTTGGCATCTTTGTTTCACGCTGATATGAAACATTTGGTTGTAACAACATTATTTCATCATTCTGATTCCTTTTGTTTTGGTTCAGGTGGCTTCTGCCAGTTACTTATTCCAAAACATACTATGGTCTAAAAGCGGCTTGAATAGAAAAAATAAATACAAATAAAACAGAGGAAATATACTGTGTACTGAAATCACAAAGTCCTTTGTGTACTGGAAAGCTGTCATCTGATAGAGATGTCTGTTATTTCATAAGATATCATACGAAGGGTAGGAAAAAAGATAACAGTGTAATATCTCAAAAGCAAAATATTTTGTTGAAGATGTCCAAGGCTGCAAAGGCTGCAGATGGGCAGATGGTCTTCGACTGTATCAATTGTATATGAAGTCCTTTCAGATTCTTTCGTTTTTTGTTTTTGTTTTTTTTTTCTCTGTACAAGTATATCATAAATCTAAAGTCATTTATATTATCCCTATTTACTACAGAGCAATGTTTTCCATATGAAAATTTTTCCCTGGAAAACAAGAGGCTCTTCTCAAAATGCTTGAGATCAGAGACACTTAATATATTAGGAAAGCAAGAAGTCATTTCCAACACTGGTATTAGTTGAAGACCTGATTAAAGATGCTCTCTATACTAAAATATCATATGACAAGTTAACAATTTCTGCACTTGAAATTGAGAATACAAGGGAAAATTCTCCAAAAGAACCTCCTGTGTCATTGATTCCAGGCAATTATTTCACTTACGAAGCAACTTAAAATGAAAGAGGTTTATTGCCTCTTCCATTTATGTATGAATTCTGTTTCAGAAAATCTGTCATTTTTTTGGCTATAAATATTTTCTAACTTGTAGCCTGAATTTGTTCCCTGTCTGCCATTTGTTTCACATGTAAAATTTCCCTTTAGCTTTAAGAGCTTTTTTATTTCATGGGTTTCTTTTACCTTGATTCACTAAACTTGCAGAAACTGAACATACATGGAATCTTCCCTAGACTGTATTTAGAGTTTTTCTAACTTTTTCTATTATCTCTTCTCCTAATATTCTAGCATTATTGGTATCTTCATCGATTCGGTCTTATTTTTAAGTGTTAGTGCAAGTCAGAGAGTGGATAAGATTTCAGAAAAAAAAAACCTGCTGTCTTCAACTGTTGTTTATCATGTATATGTTTGCACACTGTTATTACAAAGTCTATTTGATGATATCCAACTGGCAGGAGAATGATTGCAAATGACTTTTTACTTGACAAGTCAATCTAAAAATTCAGGAATGATCTCCAAAAGCGTTAGTTATAAGGAAGTTTGGCACATGTCCAAGCCAATGAAACAGAAGTCGATGTACCCATTTTCAGACATAAACACTGGAAAAGTTCACACATTTTAGAAGATGATAGGTAGTTTCTTGTGTGTTTGAAACCATCATAAATACCAGAATATTTTCAACTCTCCACTATTTTGGTATAAAAGCCTAGTAAGAAAATACTTGTTTCTGAAACAGTCTAACTTTGATATTGCAATATTTCTACATGTTTAGTTATGTAAAAACACCTTGTTAAAAGAATAAGATCAGGTATGTTTTACATGTCATGGCCATGTTTTTAGAAAGTTACTTATTTTTACAAATCTATAGAAGCAATCATGTGTTTTTCAAACTTTTATTTGTTTCTTTTTCATTTCTGTGACAGTCTCTTTCTGTGGTGCATACTTTGTTGATATGATCTTTTGCCCAGTTTTTAGACTCTGTAGCTTGTTTGCCACCTTCTCTGTGCTTGTAATACCTTTATCCTTTCTTCTATTCACTTGAATATCATGAACTAATCTATAAGTCTACTGCCTTTACAATATTTGGTTATTTTAAGGCCCTTTTTCTATGCTGGCATCTTCAACACTTCGGTGTCTATACAAACACAAGACCTGCTAGAATAGTGATCTAAAAATTAATCTAAAGTGAATCAATAGTGAGTCACATAACTCTAAATTGTAACTACTCTGATCATTCATGAGACTATTGAAAGCATAGGGTTTTGTGATGAATGCAAAGATTCTTTGGAAACAGATTAATACATGATCATACATAGCAGCCAAAAGAGTATGATTATGAAGTTTTTGGGTGAAAAGAGGAATAGGAAGCTCAGGATGAGATATTTACATCAGGGATTCTATTACAATTAGGAATACTGTATAAGCTCACGACACACTCTTCTGCTTTGAAAAACAAGTATAAAACTTTCAAGGTTGTCCATACAAGTGAAACTTAGAAGAAATTAGGAGAAGAGTGGGATTCTACTCTACCTGCTCTCACAACTGCCTAGGTGTTGAATTTTTTCTTTTGGCCTATGGGCCCCACAAACATACACATTTTTAAAGCCAGATACCTTCTTTACATTATATTTAATATTGCTGCACTGATCAAAAGTGTGCTTTAAAATAAATGTGTAATCTCAGCCTTTTTCTAAGCATGACTCTTCCTGCTGGAAGGTAAATAAATTATTACTATGAAAAAAAGTAAGTAGATTTTAAAGTAGCAGACAGGACTAAGTTATTCATTCCTTGAAAACATACGTATTTCAGTGCCAGCATAGATACCATATGTACCATTCTAGATAGTTAATTAACACTGGATAAGTGTAATTGGAATAAACAAATAATGAAATTCAGGATCGGAACAACTTTCTTAATTTGAAAACACAAGAGAGCTCAAAAGTTAGATAGTTACTTATGCATATTAGGCTTAGATTTATTCAACCGAAACAATCTGCCCTTGCTTAGCCACAGATGGATATAAAGAAGATACTATTAATCTGAAAAAACGATCCTTTTACTTATAGTAGTTGCCATGTGATGTACATGACCCATTTAAATGGAATGATCTTCACAGTGTTATAAAATATTCATTAAAAATTTTCGGGCAACTTGCAATTCAAAATGTTTCAAGTATCTGCTATGGATTAAAAGGTGACTTTTTTGGTACATTTTTTTAACTGACTCTGCTTTTACATGTATATGTATTTATTCAAATACTGGTCTTATCCATTTATTCTGTTTTAATATCCTGCTTTAAAGTCACATTTTGATACAGTGTTTTGTAGGATAGCATAAATTAGAGTTAAAAGTCCCTAATTTATAGATCTGTAAAAATTTGGAGCAGTGTTATTTGGATTTCAAAAGGAAAATGATCACAACAATATCTGATGATGGTTTGGATTTTTTAGGTGTGTTAATTTATATGGAAAGAAGGATAATGGATAAGGAAGAAAGGAGGAACTAAGAAGACTATTTTTGTAAACCAGCATGGAACACCCGTATCATTTTTTTATTAGTTTTCAAAATTAATTTGCTCTGGAAAATGGCTTTGGAGCTGACTTTAATATCAGTGAAGAGGGTAGTGCATTCCAGCTGAGGCAGCTGTTCTGCTGGGCAAATCAGACAGAGCAGGTTATAAGCAGGCGGCATTTGTGAGGCTCCAGCTGAGTTGTGTGGTTTCATGCCAGTGGTGACTGAGCCTTCTTTTGCTCTGGGACATATTTCACCAACTTCTGAGCATCCTTCATAACTCATTCTTGTCTGCTAAATTTGGACGCAGTTGTTGTATATCAGATCTGATGTTTTGAGAATTCCTAGTTCTCCACCTTCATGGAGTAAAGGATTTGGTGTTTGAAGCGAAAAGCTACTTGTTTCTTTCCCTTAGGGGAAGTGGCTTGTTATGTGTGCTCTGAAAATGCTGTTCATATTCATTAGGGTTTAAAAGAAAATATTAATTCTTATAAAGAACTTGCAGACTGTAATTCCACTTCTTGTAGACCTGATTCCTTATTTTCCATTCTAACTCAGTGATCAGGGAATGTAGTTAAATTCCTTCTGTCTGAGAAAACAAAACCAAGCAACGTGCTTCAGGGAGAAGATGCTGATTCCCATGCAAGAGACGAAAACCAATAAAGAGATCAAAGAGGTTGCTTACCCTTATGACTGGGTAGACCCCCTGTCATGGGTCTGTCTTGAAAGCAGTTGTGAGGGAAAATACTTGGAAAATGAAGTTTTTATCCCCGTTGTGTTAGCTGACTATAAGATGTTTTCGTTTAGGTATGAAGATTGTCTCTGTGAACACCTCTTTCAAATTCTGTGTCTCTCCAGAGTAGTTTTATATATAGACAAATCAGCTCATGCAGAGCTCTGGACTGAGATTGGGATCACACATACGCAAGTCAAGTACAGTTGTACTTGACATTACCAGACACGAGTTCCTCCTCAGATCTGCATCTAAACCATGGTGTGTAGCCTCAGTTCTTGTGAAAGTTTTGATGATGCATATTCACCCACAGACTGTGGTCTGGAAGACATAAATTTTAAACATCTTAGTGGCTAATCTTTTCCATGTTACAGTAGGATATTGGTAGGATGCTTCCAAACTATTTCAGTCCTCTCAGTTCCTGTGGATTTAATGAGGATATAAATGATGTATTGATTGGGGCCCATCTCAGGAGAGAGAACAAACATTTACTATGAGTTCTGTGTATCTTCTTAGGATTTCTGTTTCAGTTGTAACAATAGGTTTTATGATGCAGATTTTGTCACATATCTCCAAAAGGAAAGAGAAAGATATCAGATAGAGTAGTTAGCAAGAAAAAAGAGCAGGAAGTGAAACAAATTGTATTCATTCCTGATACAGGCCCTCAGAAAGCTCAAAATGTTCAGGCATCAACCATGGGCATGAGCCATAGGCAAAACCCATATGATGAACATCTCTGCTAAACTGCCTCTGCTTCTCAGAGCAAACTAAGCAGCTCGTATTATGCATCATAAACTAACAATTATCAGATAGAGGTGCCTAAAAATGTCATGATTAAAAAAAACCTAGTGTCCTAGAAATGAGTGTCCAAATACATACGGTTCTTAAAAGTAATGCATCTAACAACAGATAATATAGAAAAAATAAGTGTCACTGCGCAGAGATTTATTCCCCTATAATTTGTATAAACTCCATGTGCTTTTCTAACACAAAGAGTTACCCTCTTTGAGTTACTATGAATTTATAATGCTGCTTCTTAACATTTATATTTGTCTATACTAAAGATGCAATAATTTATTAACATGGTAATAAATGTTTAATACTCCTTGTCTGTATCATTTATAAAACTATCTCCTTAATCCCTTGATTCTTGAAAACAGAAGGACAAACATTAAACTAAAACAATACTGTTTTAAAAATAGGTGTGTTCATATATAGAATTTTTCAAGTGTTTTATTTCTTTTTCATAACCTGTGCTGTTATGAAAGTAGCTGAGGTATTCAAGAAAAGACATAGAATTTCATGTTTAATTTAATGTGTTGTGACTGATACTTATCTTTCAGGTGGGGTACATTTTTTCAACAGAACTCCACATAACAGCTATAAAAGAACTTTAATGGAAGTATTAAAAAAGCCATGAACACTTGAAATAATTAAGTTGGCTTAAAAATCAAGCAATATTTAAAGAAGACCCATTAGGTCCTATTTTATTTTTCCCATTTTTTTCAATTATAATTCACCTATTTTACTTCTGAAGGTCTTTTTGTCACAGGTCTCAGTGTTAGGTAGATAAATTTATTTTTCAAATGAACCACGATTCAAGCTCCTTAGGAAAAACAACAAAGATAACATAATTTCCCATGATATGCTGATGACTAATATCATTATTGTGACCACTGAATTTCCAAGCCGACTTTGATGGTTATTGAAAGTCCAAAATCTTTAGAAAGCATGTAGGAAACTAATGGTTGAAGAGAATATGTGTGCTTCTGGCTTTCTACATAAGTTGGAATTTCACTTCAAGTGCCACCTCTTTCAAATAATGGAAAGCAATATTCCTGAAGACTTGTATATCTTTCATAAAATTTCTGAAAGCAAGAAATATTCAACCATAAAATATTCTGTTCAGAAACTGAGGTCTAGGTGGTTAACAGAAGAGTTTGTCTGCTGCAAAAAGTTTAATAAACTAGATAGTCTTAAAATGCACCAGAAATCAAGTCAGGTACCGGAGATAGTAGCATTTTGTAACATTATGAAAACTTTTATGAATCAAACTTGTAAATAACATTTCATGTTTTCTTTTATCTGTAGATAATATCATGCTAGCAGTATCTACCAAGTATTAAAAAATGGTGGCATTTTAATACAGCAATTGATAAAATGCCATTTAAACCAGATGAAATTAAAACAAACAAAGTTTATTTCATGTTTTTTTCCATTACCTGTCCTTAATTATTACTGTAATGGCAATTCATTCTTCCAGCTGTAGACATAGCATAGGTTTTTGACTCATTTTCTAAGCTGGTACTTGGACTGTTTATTCTTTTCCCTGTAGTCATTTAAATTCAGTATTATCATTCTGTTTTCTTCCCTCTGTCTTTGTTCTCTCCAGCAATGACAATGCAGTTTATAAGCCATCGGTTCCCTGACTATCATGACCCAACTATAGGTGAGTAGAAGTTATCTTCTTCTTCATCCCTTTCAATCTCTCTTCTTATTTGAGATTCCATACAGAAAAAACCTGCTCCTAAAGCGCACTTAGATAGACGCACCGTAGGTAAACTTTAGGTCAGACTCTGATTTTGCAATGTCAATTAAATTATGTCATAGTAATGCCATAGTTACTTCTTCCTTGAATGATTTCTCCATGAAGAAGAGAAATCTGAGGCAAATTTCTATTTCTAAAACAATTAATTCAAAAAGCCTTTGGAAAAAGTTATGTCATGTTAGAACTATTGAAAAGATGTATACAGATGCAAAGGGATCTGAACAGGCTGGACCGCTGGGCCGAGACCAATGGCATGAGGTGTAACAAGGCCAAATGCCGGATCCTGCATTTGGGGCACAGCAACCCTATGCAGTGCTACAGATTGGGGGAAGAGTGGCTGGAAAGCTGCACGGAGGAGAAGGACCTGGGGGTGTTGGTTGACAGCCGACTGAACATGAGCCAGCAGTGTGCCCAGGTGGCCAAGAAGGTCAATGGCATCTTGGCTTGGATCAGAAATGGGGTCACCAGCAGGTCCAGGGAGGTGATTCTCCCTCTGTACTCGGCACTGGTGAGACCGCATCTCGAATACTGTGTTCAGTTCTGGGCCCCTCACCACAAGAAGGATGTTGAGGCTCTGGAGCGTGTCCAGAGAAGAGCAACAAAGCTGGTGAGGGGGCTGGAGAACAAGTCTTATGAGGAGCGGCTGGGAGAGCTGGGGTTGTTTAGCCTGGAGAAGAGGAGGCTGAGGGGAGACCTTATTACTCTCTACAACTACCTGAAAGGAGGGTATGGAGAGGAGGGAGCTGGGCTCTTCTCCCAAGGGACAGGGGACAGGACAAGGGGGAATGGCCTGAAGCTCCACCAGGGGAGGTTCAGGTTGGATATCAGAAAAAAATTCTTCACAGAAAGAGTCATTGGGCACTGGCAGAGGCTGCCCAGGGAGGGGGTCAAGTCGCCTTCCCTGGAGGTGTTTAAGGAACGGGTGGATGAAGTGCTGAGGGACATGGTTTAGGGATTGTTAGGAATGGTTGGACTCGATGATCCAGTGGGTCCTTTCCAACCTGGTGATTCTGTCATTCTGTGATTCTGTGATCTGGAAGATATTTACAGGGTGTAAACCCAAGTAACTTAATGCCTTGACCATCCATGGATTCTTATTGTTGTATTGGCTATCACCTATGCACATCCTGCCAGGTACCTGGTGGACTTCAAGTCGAGCACGAGCCAGCAGGACACATGGTAAAGAAGACTCATGGTATCCTAGGCTGCATTAAGAATGCTGGCAGAAGGTTGAGGGAGTACTCTCCCTACTCAGTACTGTTGAGGCCCCACTTGAATTACAGTGTTCGGTTCTAGGCTTCCCAGTGCAAGAGAGCATTGGCACAAGTTGCCCAGAGAGATTGTGGAGTCTTCGTCCTTGAAAATATTCAAACCAGTACAGACATAGTACTGGGAAGCTTCCTATAGGTGGCCCTACTTGAGCAAGGACTTGGACCAGAAGATCCCCAGAAGATCCCCTGAAAACCTCATTCATTCTGTAACTCTATGACACCAAGTATGGTTGTAAAAAGACTTATCTTCTTGCAGTTAAAGCATCTTTTGGGCATTACTACAATTATTAATACAAATGAATGTGATAAAAAATGTGACACTGAGGTAGAAATCAACAGAATTGAATGTTTATTCATTTAAGAGTCATTGTTTTAATCAGTTTTTCTAAAACATTCTTGTATTTGTAGGGATTGTCCATGTGTAATACTGAGTTATAACAAGGAGATTGCAGAATCTTGCCTTGATAAGTGGGAGGCAGAAAAAATATTAACATTTACAGAAACTGATTGAGGGAAAAAAAATAAAGATTTTTCAACCCCAACCATCAAAACAATTTTTTTGTTGACTTTGAAATTTTTAAATATTCCCAACTTAGGTTTAACCTCTGTAAAATTATTGCATTGCTAAGTACAGCAGCTAAAGGTAGTATTTCTTTTAAATTTTTGTTTCTATAATATTCTACATTTCCTGGGTATTAGCTCCAAGTAAACTGTGGCATTCTAAAGGTGAAAAAAAATGATGTATAAATTCTTCATGTTACTAGTAATTTTATAATTATTAGAAATAGTACAAAATCAAATATGTCAACTGTAAAGAAGGCTCTGAGGAGATCTTACAGCAGCCTTCCCGTACTTAAAGGGTGCCTACAGGAAAGATGTTGATGGATTTTTTATCATGAGATGAGGGATGATGGTTGTAAACTGAAAGAGGGGACATTAAGATAAGATATTAGGAAGATTTTTTTTTTTTTTCTGTGGGTGTAGTGAGGCACTGGAACAAGTTGCTCAGAGAAATAATGGAAACCTCATCCCTGAAGGTGTTCGAGGCCAGCCTGGACGAGGCTTTGAGCACTCTGGTCCAGTGGAAGGTGTCCTTGCCCGTGGCCGGTTGTGTGTGGAACTAGATAATCTTTAAGATCACTTCCAACTCAAACCTTTTTATGACTCTGATTCTATGAATTGTTGCAAATTTTGTTTCACTCAGGAAACAAAGTAGTCATTAGATTTAATTGGAAAAGAGAAGCATTAGTAGTTACTGACACTATTAAGTTATGTACATACACCCATCATTATTATTGAGTATGCATCTACCATCTGTATAAATCCATATATTGTATCTCGTCATAATCTAAACTTATTGGTCTCTAGACACTACCAAAATATGAATAATAGATAATCATAAAGAGAAGGAAATCTTCTAATGCATTATGAGTATGTACTGCAAGAATACCTAGAGGACCTAATCAAGATGAAGATCTACTTGAATAACAGATAGCTTCTACATGGCAAAAAACAATACTCTAAATAGGACAAGGGAGAGGGAAACAGAGAATAGGGATGTGTCATGGTTTAGCCCCACCCAGTTAAATCTTGGCAGCTAAAAGCATGCAGTTCAGCCCTCAAAATCCCTCCCCCTCTGATCCTGCAGGGAAAGGGAGGAAGGGAATTAGAGGAAAAGGACTTGTGGGTTGGAAATTAAAACAACAGCTTTAATGTACAAATAATAATAATAATAATAATTTCAAAACTAATAACATTTATACAAATATATGAGATCACTCTCCCATCCCTCGATAACCGTGTGTCACCACAAAAGCTCCAGAGCAGACACAAGGGAATGGATCCATGGCTAGGAGGGATCTGGACTCAGGAACTGGATTCAGGAAACACGGGGACCTGGGATCAGGAACATAGAGACAGACGAGGTCCACCATCACAGAGGAGAAAAAGACCTTCAGGATCTCTCAAGTTTATACAGAGTACGACGTATAGGGGATACAATTCTCTGTTGGTCAGTTTAAGGTCACCTTTTCCCTAAAGCCCTATTTTTCCCTCCTCACAGGTGCAGCCCCTTTTCACCAACTCAAAGATGGCCTTGGTTAAACCTAAACATTGGCCTTTTTGCATAGCAGTGCCCCGTGTTATCACTTTTAAAGAAGAGCGCTGTCTCAAAAACACGCAGTTAGCTTTCAGAAAAATGAAGTTAAAAAATGAAGTTACTTACAGCCACTGAGTTAGTCACAAAACTGACTCCCATTTATCTCAAACTACAACAACATGGAATATTGAATTCAAATACACAGAGCCAGCTAGAGGCAGAACTGGAAGTACAACCCAGTTTTATCTGTTCAGCACTTCTGTCTCTCAGACAAGGACATCCTGAGAAACGGTTATTTCTATTCATGCTGTGAAATATAAACTAAGCAGGATAGTGTCTTGGGCTAATTTTATATGTTTCCTTTTAGGTATCTGTGGTATGAACCCTCAAAATGGTCATAAACCCAAACACCGCATAGAAGTAATCACTTGTTATGTGACCTGTAATAACAAATACGTTGAAAAATCTCAGTATGCTGAAAAAGTTTGTACTGTTGTGATTGCTTTTGCTACTTTTGAATCCCTGGTGTCAAATCACAGAACTCATCTCATGGCTTTTTGTTCATCCACTGGTAGGCATATATTCTGTTCATTTAAAAAATATTAGGCAATCTGACTATGCTTATTCCAGGGGTTGATAGAAAAGAGCTTATTCCTTGAAGGTTAAGGGACAGTTATCGTATTGGGGCAGACCACTGATCTGTCTAATCAGAGTTTTGTTTCTCATAATAACCTAGAAGCAGATGATGAGAAAATTAAAAAACAGGCCACGTATGAAATGTACCTTCACTCCATCAGACTGCTAAAGCATAAAATTGAGCATAACTTTTCAGCTGTGTCTGAGATCATCGATCTCTCTGTATATCAATACATTGCCTTTCTTTTTTGTCATACATTTTAGGCTATTTTCATTCCTCAGCAATTTGTTTCCTGGTTATGGAACTCATGAACTGTCCTGAACTTCTCCAGATATGATGACCTCAGATTTCAGTGTACTTCTTTGGAATTAACATATTCTGCCTACCTGTGAATTCTATTTTTTTCTTTGTCTTTGGGCATTTAAAGGAACAACAGTTTCCACAAGTGTCATTAAGAGGATGATACCTTCTGGAATTAATAGAAAAACTTCTAGGATATGTTTCAATCTAGCCCGCAGATTTACAATGTTAACCCTCCTGTTGATTCTACTTTTCTTCGGTCGAAATTTAAAATGTGGTCTATTGTTTCTTTGATTTTATATGGATAAAAAGATCTAATAGATCCAATAAATAACTACATTTATTTCATAGCTTACGTGTGTTAGCAACTCTGTTCTTCCTGCTTTCTATGGTTTGAAATTGTGGCAATAGTGACTGCAGTACTTCACTGCACAAATTTAGCCATGATTTAAGCAGGTAGTGTTGCTGCAATTGATACTGTACTTCCTTGTATTTGGTGGGCCTTTTTGGAAGAGCTACCCTAATAGAAACCGGAGAGGTCTGTAATATGAAGGACCCTTTGTAAGTATCATCACTATCTTTTAAGTCACAGAATTCTGTAACTTTCAGTTTTACAGGTAAGACTTCAACGACTCCTGTGCCTATTGAATGTTATAGGAACATTATCCATTTTAATTTTTCATTCTCCACCTTATTCTACATGGAAGTAGAATAATAATTGCAGCAGTCTTCCATTCCTGTAGATTCTTGTGAAATATATTTGCATCTAGGTACAGAAGACAGGCGGTAATAAATCATTCTCAAATCACATGAGTGTAGGACTGATATAATGTTGTTAATATCTTGGCTGAAAAGCAGAAGCAAACTGCTTTCAGTACATACAAAGGATCTCTTCTTGTATTATCAGTTAAGAGCACATAAAAAAAAAAAAACAAAACAAGGGATCTACAATAGTTTTTGCTTTTGCTTAAAAATAAATGGCTGCCAACGGGGTTTCCATATTTTATTTCATAAAAGACCAAATCTTTTCAATACAAAGAAATGTTCTGAAGTTTAATTCTTTTTGTACCAAGAGCAGATTTCATGTTCTGACCTATTATTTACTCTGTAGAAACTTATCCACGGGCAACTGACTTCTGAAAATCTTTAGATTCTATATCTTCTTGTTTTATTTCTATTTTGTACTTTATTTGTAAACTGGAAAGACAATGGGCTTTAAATGGTCTCTAAATATGAGAATATATTTCTCTATTGTCTAGCTCAACATGAGGCTATGGTGAAAATGTCTTACTGTTACTGACAACAGAATACAGAGGAGTTCTTTCACTTTAGTATAATGCCAAATATCCTTCCCCTTCCCACTTCTGCTTCCCTCTAAAAATACAGGAATTTATCTCAAACATTGTGTGGTAATAATCATGTAGCTTTAGAAATACAGAGATATTATTTTTTCCTTTTTTGTGACAGTTCCTAGAAATATGAGTTTTCCCTATCATTCCTTTTCATTGTGGTTCAAGGTTATGTTACTAAAGATAAAGTTAGAATTCTCTACAATGACATATCTCTAGCAATGCAGTAGAAATACATAATTCAAATATAGTCCTCATTTATACTTACAAATATTTTTTTTTTACTTTTATTCACTGGCTTTTTTAAAAATATTGTAGGGAATCTTGTTATCATAGAAAGCTGCTGCTACTGTGAGATGATGCAGAATTTTTGTTAGGAGGATATTTCAGCTGCTGTATTATATTATATTATATACACTCTATATTATAGAGTGTCAAATATGTACACTTCTCAGATATGTTAATATTGATCCTAAAAGACCTATGCAAATATATTTACACTTTTTATATGTTTTCCCTTCTGTATTTATTATTTAGAATACTACTTACACTCCTGAAGAATTTACCAGATGTTCTTATAGCTAGTCCAACATTTTTTAAGTCTGAGATATTTTTAAACTTTTAAGGATATATATTTTTTTTTTTTTTGAGACTTCTGGTTAGTTTGGTGCTGGGATATTTTTTGATTACTTGGTTGCAATTTCTGCTTGGCTGTTTTTTTGTTTGGATTGTGTTTGGGTTTGGTTTTTATTTTGGAAGTATGTGGTGAATTTTTGTGTTAACAGGAATTTATCCAGAGAAGTCCTCTGTACAGTGCGGATCAGGCATACAGTATTATAAGTAAGGACAAGAAATCGTCCCTTCTAATATATGTAACTTTTTTATTTTAGCTGTTTTTTTAGTTTTGAAAAACTAAATCAGTTTTGAACTGATAAGTTCTTGAAAAAAATAGACTGCAGACATTAAGTACAGATAAAAATAAATATGCATACATATCAATGCACAAATAGATGTGTCAGTATTTGTTTAAAATACATACTTTGATTAAAAAGTTAAATGCTACCTGAAGTTGCAATTTAAATGTTGACATTTAGATTTTATTACCATTTCAAGATAAAATAGGAATAATGACTGCATTTTAAACTTGCTATAACCTTGCTGTTCAAAATTTTGAGAGAGAAACATATTATTTTTGGAAGAAAATAGGGAGAGGAAGACCAAAATTCTTTTTAGCATTAGACTGTACGTGGGCAAAGTTTCAGAGGTTAGCACTTCATGAAAATAAAATTATTTCAGTACACATTTTAATTGCAGTCAACAACGGGAACAATTTCCAAATAGCAGTGGATGTGATCATTTTCTGGAACAAATGGATAAGAGCAATTTACATTCTGTACAGTCTTTGGCAATATCACAGAGAGTTAATGCAAGTAGAGTGGCAGAAAAGGAAGGATGACACAGTGTAGAAAACTGGAGAGCCTCCAAGATGCTCATTAGCCATGTGACTAATCTTAAAATGAATACATAATGCAAACGAAACATGAAAGTGGCTTCCTGTTTTGGTGAGATATCACTGCATGAGACTGTGTCAAATGAGCAGTTGAGGGCATTAAGGCTGTGTCAATGTCATACTTTAATTGAAATGGGTGTGGAATGGAGGCACTTTAGCATTGAGCGCATGAATTTCCATGAGGTTTCCTAGAGAAGTAATGCATTCACCAATGCTTCAAATGAAACACATTTAAACTCATCTTTAATAAGATGGTTGAAATGTGTGGGTGAATTTTAGAAAAAAGGTAAAATGTGACTGAAAATATTCTAAGCTTCTATAATGTGTACCAAAAAAATGTCCATTTGGTAAAGAATATTATATCTATTTTCAAGGCACATTAATGAAAAGGTTAAAGCAAGGGAAATACGAAGTCACTAGTAATTACACAATGACAGAATATAAAACGGAGCACATCTACTACACCAGGAGAGGGACTCTTGCCACAAAAGTACAATTCAAATTCGTTTTTCAGGCACAAAATTTTTCTAGATCATCTTAACTATTATTTAAGGTATGTATGATCCCTGAATTCATTTTCAATTCTCCTAAATAAAGGATTTGGATTGGACTGACCAAGCCACAACTGGATTTGATCTCTGAAATTGATTTTCAAAAAATTAATATGATCGATAGCCAAATAGTCACCATTGATTTTCATTCATCATTCTTTATACACTTTTTAGCCCTGCCTAAGACTGGATAAACAACTTGTGTGAAATTATCGGGAACTAGTACAATTTGTCTTCAAATGCTGTCTCCAAGGATATTCAGACTTACTGTGTAGACACAGCTGCATTGCTTATATTTGTATTCCATATTCATCATCATTCAAAATGAGAAATGGAAAATATGTAAGAGTAAAGGTGCATGTGTTTGAACCACAACCTTAAACCTGTGTTTTATTATTTCTTTTAATTTTCTATTTGTTGGTCTCATCTGCATCATATGTCAGATTAGGAGGTTAATGCCTTCAGTACAACGCGTTTTGACTTAGGTACATGAAAGAGAACAAACAGAGATTATGCCTACTGTGCTGGGAACAAGACATCCAGACAACGAAAATAAAATGCCTACACATGAGCTGTGTATCTAGGTTCCACTTTTCTGGGATTCAGAAGGATTTCGGAATGCAGACTTAGGTCTTTGCTCATTTCCTTATCACAGGCTTCAAGAGCCATTTGAGATTTAGATTAGACATGAGGAGGAATTTCTTCACCATGAGAGTGGTGAGACACTACAACAGGTTGTCCAGGGAAGTTGTGGCTTCCCCATCCCTGGAGGTGTTCAAAGCCAGGTTGGATGGGCGTTGGGCAGTCTGATTTAGTGGGATGTCCCTGCCCATGGCAGGGGGTGGAACTAGATGATCTTTAAGGTCTCTTTCAACCCTAACTATTCTATGATTCTATGTCTTACAGCATCCTACTCAGGTTCAGATTCCTGATCCAGAATGCTGTGGATCTCCCACAGGTTTTGTGTCATCATCTTATGGCCCCTTGCAAGTGTCAGACAGGACTTATGGGGTACCAGAGCCAGTCCAGCCCAAGACAGGAAAGCCAGACAAGATTCCTGAGACCATATGAGTTAGCAAGTGTCACGTGTGGGCAACTGGACATAGTCTACACTTCCATTAAGCTTTAGGGGATTTTAAACACCTACCTTCTCTGTAGACACCTATTTTACAGCTGTCTAAATGTAGAAGCCTGAACACAAATCGCAGTGTATTCCCTGGAAGCTTGTCAGAACAAGGGTCTCCACATATCATGATATCTTTCAGAGTACCTAGGTAGATGTCCTGCTGTGAAGAGAAGAAAATGCAAGTGGGACTTGCCATGCGGAATCTGTATGAGGGTGGCAACAGAAAGAAGATCATTGGCATGTCTGGCATCACAGGTACTCCAACCACAAAATTAAAAACCACCCATGAATAAATAGGAAGGATTAACATTAAGAATGCAAGAATATACCTAAGCTGCTCAGTTAGTTTAGATTTCAATGAGGCAACAAAATACCTCCTTCTTACTATTGTTATTATATTCTGCCATAATGGCAAATAGATATCATTTGAAGTCATGGAGGATGGAAACTGGAAAATCATAGCAGATTTTTCTCTCTATGAAAATAACCAATATGATTGAAAAGAAGAAGTTCCATTCCCCCTTGGAAGAATTATTGTAAAGTTGGTAGTTTCCCTCTAAAGAACACATTAATTATGGTTGTATCATGGCTTAACATTTCAGTCTGAGCTATATCCTTTATCTTAGATGTATTCTCAACCTAAGAAGATTCTTTACACCTTCCTCTGTTTAGAACTTGAGTATTTTCCTTGTTTGTGAAACAGTCTGTTCCAATTCTAAAGATGCTGTGTTACCCAAATAGGTGATCCACAGCTCTGCTGTTAAACTTTCATTCTTGGGATTTCGCTCTGATAAGCCGATTAGTCAGCCCTAAACGATTTGCAGTCTTTGTGTAAGAAATAACCAGAGCAACCTGTCCATACTCAAGATAAATAACATCTAAAATCCTGGAAGTACATTTAATGTCTGCTACTGCTTTGTCATATTCATATTTTCTTACAAACATAACTCATCATGCAATTACTTGAGGGCTGTTTACACTAGGTGACAGCTACTGTCACTTAGCATTTTCACACATTCAGGAAACAGTGCTTAGTCTAGTAATTTTCCTTTGCTAATGTCCCTGATATAAACAGTAGCAGACAGGAAAATGCAGTCTATGTCTTTCCAGAGAGTAGGTGGCCCAGAAAGCTGTTCCTACAGTCATCATCTTCTCTCTATCATTCTACTGCACACCTGCTCAAAGGCTGAAGGTTAATCAGAACACCTTGATGAAAATTTAGGCTTACCGTTCAGTCTTGGAAATGCAGCTGTCTGTTTGTGTCCATCACTCATGCCCCTGGAAAAAAAGTAATGCAGCAGCTTTGCTGGCAGATTAATTTTTTCCAGAGTAATACCAGACAACAACTACAGTTATGAGTCTCTGCAGCTCATGGTGAGGTATCAGGGAAGGAAATAACACATAGACAAGACTCAGTGTAGAGCTATCTAATTTCTTTACCCTAAATCATAAACAAGCAGTGATGCATGAACTGTCACCTGCTAGGAACAAACTTTGGAGGCTCTACAATAGATTGTAATTTTGTGAGATGGGATGAGCCAAATCTAACAACTCAGTTGTGTGGAAAAGGAGGCAGTCCCATACTATGTCTCCGCTCTCCTCCCTGTCTTATTTGCTCTCTGGCATTCATTGAACAATTTTACAGGCTGGTTCAATAGTAGTCCAGAAGAAAATTAAACCACCTCAAACCAGTAGAATTTTCTACCAAATTACTCTAGTTAAAATAAATCACTAAGGTGAAAAAGTGGCAAAAGTGATGATGTAAAACCACTTATGGGGAAATGGGAGTATAAGTGGGCACAAAAAAAAAGAAAAAAAGAAGAGATCCTTTTATTTCTGGGACAGGCAAGAGGTGAAGACTGAGTCAACCAGCTCATGCAGAGCTACGGCCAGGCAACAGCCTGTGAGCCAAAATTCCTTCTTAAACTGATCTCTGTTCTCAAATCCAATAGGGATAATTACCTGTGCAGAAATATGAATCTCTGTCTATGATGGCTGCAACAGGAGAGAAAAGTGTTGCTCCTTTGTGTTGCCATGAAAGACCTATGCTGCATGTTCATGTGCAGAAAACCACCAATACCTCTTAACTGTAAATGGTTCACAGTTTTTTTATTCTATCCTCAAAAAAAAAATTTCTTTACAAGTAAGATACATACCTGCCTTGGCCATCTCTGCTGCACTGAATAAAGTGTCAATGGAGGACCAAACCACAGTATATCATTTTTTCTAATCCTCCTATAAACCTCTGATTTTAATTGTGTATATGCTAAATATAAAGAGAAGAAAATAACCAAAAACTGTATGGAAATATGGCCTTGTGGCTGCTATGCTTATCACTAATCAACCACACTGAAACTTAGGAAGGAAAACAAAGGCTTTACTCATAATTCTGATAATATAAACACATTTCTGTGCTATATTTTTAATATTAGAGTTAATAACAATAATAATTAAACATTTTTATGAGTATTGTTTTATAATGATACACAACATATTCAGAATCTACAAAAAATCAGCCAAGAATAAAAATCATTGTTAAAATTATTTTGTCTATTCTACACAAAAGAGGCTATTCATTTTTTTATATATCAACCTCATACAGGCCAAAGACCTCCATTTCAGCAGCTGATTTTTTTATTATTATATTTATTATTTATTTATGTCCAACAATCTTCCTTCCTTGGTTCACGAAGTCTGTAACTGATCAATCTAATAAACTGAAGTAGCAAAAGGAGTCGGAGAGCGCTGCTTCTTATCACTGAAGAGCTTTTTCTCAGAGCTGAGTTCTTCAGGCCTTCCTTGAAGCCTACGGTGATACTTCATAGAACAATCTATCAGAAAACCAGGACAACACCTGCTTCTTAGCTTCTTAGCTGCTGTAGGGCTTTCAGTAGCATTTCATGTAGACGCTTTCATTTGTTTGAGCCATGGTAATAATCTGAGGAATTCCACTCCTAATCTATACACGTGGACTGGATTTAAGTTTGAGCAAAAATATCCACCTGGCTGCTAATGTTAAGGCAGGAGAACCTATATATTTATCCAGAACTACAAACCAAAGTGAAGTCATATGTGGGTTGGGGTTTCTAATTCATAACATAAATGTGCTGAAGTTCTAGATTATGATCGACCTCACCCTAACATTTTCATCTCAAGTTAGTCAGGTGAATAATGCTGTCAAATGTGAAATACTATAAAGAAAGCTTAGGGGTTTAGGAATATAGCAGGGTGAAATGTCATATTATGTGGCAACCTAAGAGATTCAAAGGTCCTGGGAATTATATGACTGGAGTTGGAGTAAACATCTAAGTCATTCTGTGGTTTTAGCCCAGTTGTTCTGATGTAGGTATCACAATCCACATACAAAGATGATAGTTATGATTGGGATCATGAACTTAAGAGCTGTAATGGGACTTGCAACCCGTAAACAGAATCACCCATGGAATATTTGCTTGCCTATTTCCTGCATGTGATGATTTGTAAAAATATTTCTTTAATGATTTTTGAAACTGGAAGAAAAACTAATGACACAGTTTCCCAGAGGTGTATGACTCATCATGCTCAATTCAGAAGACTTATCACAGGACAAATGTCTCCATTGACCTTTCTTTGATGGAAGCCAGAAGACATCTACACATCACTAAATCCAAGGCACCATGTTAATAGCCATACAGATGTAGTCAACTTGTTAATTACTCCCCTTGAAATGACAAGAAATGAATTCATAGCCGTCAATTCTTCCCATCCAGTAGAACAATCCTGGACTTGAAGTAGTAGTGCAATTGCTACCCACTATCCTTGTTCCCCAAGATAAGAGTACCTGGACTCCTGTTAATTATCATGTTTTGATGAAACAGAATTACTTTGTTCACTTTGTTCATGTACAACTTTGAAGTAATGATATTCCTTTATTAAATATTAGTAGCACTATCTATATTGCAAGTGGTTTCTAACAGAAAAGCAAGTGCTACATCTAAGTTTTTCCTGAGTTATCTTTAGGCCTGATTTGTGCAAATGCTGAAGTGTAAGAAATTGTATTTTCTTTTTGAGAGATGGTTCTAAGAAAAATATTGTCACTTCAATAACCTTATTCACATGAGTGGGACAGTTTGCAGGCAAAACTTAGCCTATTTGAATGACTGTAGTACGAGGTCTGAGGAAAAGTATAGTGAGTTTTCTAGGCAGGAAGTCATATCCTTTCTAAATGATTCTGCAAGTCTGGTGAGACGCATGATTGCAGATAAAAAAATAAATGGTAGCTTTGTTGATAGCAACATTTGCATCACAAATGATAGTAAATGCACTGGGCTAAATTATAGAGATAGAATTTTTCGGTCTTTTATCCAAAACTCTGTTGTATCTCAGCTTCTCTGCAGAAGACAAATACTTATAAGAGGTGACTGTTCGACACGTAGGGGAATCCTACATTTCACCATATGTTTTAGTATAAAATGTAATTGACTTTGTATGTCTATGAGAAATAAGGAAAAGAAACACTTTGTTTTCTAGACTTTGTCTTGGCTATATGAATTGCAATTAGAACTTGATCAGAACTCTCGATTCTGTTTTTCATGGGCCATTGTGAATATAACATTTTCCTTTTTTAAATAATTATCTCTTAAGAGGGAAAATGTATTTCGGCAACTAGAAAATAAATTTTACTACCAGTAAAATATTTTTGTAAAGTAGTAGTATGAAAATAGCTTATATTCTATAGCAGAAGGTATTTGTATTGGATCTTTTTGAGTTTAACTTTCAATCTACTCTTGGTGCTGAATGTTTTTCAGATTAAGTAAGCAGTTTTACATACTGTAGGTGCTCCACATATGGATTAATTTATTATATTCTCTTCTTACACAGACACAATCTCTTACATGTCTTTCTACGTATACATAGGTATATACCTCCCAATACACAAACACATGAAAACACAGAAATGCGTGTATATGTCTAATCTTCCTGTGACGAAATATCTCATGGGAAAGAATAGATATCAGTATTTGTTGTAAAAAGGTCTGTTGACTTACTGCATCAGAATATTGAGAGGGAACTGAAGTAAAAGGGATATGGTGCACCCAAGTCAAGAGTCAAGACAAAAGCACCCACTACTTGGGTGGGAAAGTAATATTGGAGAAGGTATTTCTCGTAGTCAGTATTGTTATAAAAAATGGATAGCTTCAATTGATATTTGTGGAACATTTCCTACCACAACTGAAGACTGGAGGTGTTATGTTCACTTCACATATTCTAATTTTTTGCAGTATATAAAAACTGTGAGCCCTGATGTTAGAGACCTGACTGTGTGCAAGGTGCTGTATGATCAGTGAATGTGGTAAAGAGTTTGCCTTGCTGGTCACTGGGGTCTTAGATTTTTTACCTTCTTTGCCTGAAAGCAGATATCTTATTTTGAGTTTTCATTGTACATTGTGCTTTTTCTCCTTCTTGATGAGTACATGAAGATGAAAATCTCTCCCATGAAACACTTTGTACAACAAAATCAATCTTAATTTTGGTTCTTCTTGAAAGCCACTCAGGCCGTTTTCCTGTTTTCCAACTGTTTTGCTAGTAAACATCATGATAATGAGGACCCAAAGGGAGAAGACAAACCAGATTTAATTGACTCAAAGTTCAATTCAGTCAGATTTCTGTTCACACAAAACCTTTTAAAGCACAGATAATGCTACTTTTTCGTGCCTACTACACGCTAAGTGAGATTAAGTTTCTTTCACTTTCCCTGCTTTTCAGTAAAGAATGAAAGGGTGCAACAATAATGAAACTGCTAACATTGAAGAAGGTTTGTGCACATGTGTAGGTACAATAGGGAGAAAGGCAAGGCAAGGCAAAGCAAGGCAAGGCAAGGGAAGGCAAGGCAAGGCAAAGCAAGGCAAGGCAAGGCAAGGCAAGGCAAGGCAAGGCAAGGCAAGGCAGGGCAAGGCAAGGCAAGGCAAGGCAAGGCAAGGCAAGGCAAGGCAAGGAAAGGAAAGGAAAGGAAAGGAAAGGAAAGGCAAGGAAAGGAAAGGAAAGGAAAGGCAAGGAAAGGAAAGGAAAGGAAAGGAAAGGAAAGGAAAGGAAAGGAAAGGAAAGGAAAGGAAAGGAAAGGAAAGGAAAGGAAAGGAAAGGAAAGGAAAGGAAAGGAAAGGAAAGGAAAGGAAAGGAAAGGAAAGGAAAGGAAAGGAAAGGAAAGGAAAGGAAAGGCAAGGAAAGGCAAGGCAAGGCAAGGCAAGGCAAGGCAAGGCAAGGAAAGGCAAGGAAAGGCAAGGCAAGGCAAGGCAAGGCAAGGCAAGGCAAGGCAAGGCAAGGCAAGGCAAGGCAAGGAAAGGAAAGGCAAGGAAAGGAAAGGAAAGGAAAGGCAAGGCAAGGAAAGGAAAGGAAAGGAAAGGAAAGGAAAGGAAAGGAAAGGAAAGGAAAGGAAAGGAAAGGAAAGGAAAGGAAAGGAAAGGAAAGGAAAGGAAAGGAAAGGAAAGGAAAGGAAAGGAAAGGAAAGGAAAGGAAAGGAAAGGAAAGGAAAGGAAAGGAAAGGAAAGGAAAGGAAAGGAAAGGAAAGGAAAGGAAAGGAAAGGAAAGGAAAGGAAAGGAAAGGAAAGGAAAGGAAAGGAAAGGAAAGGAAAGGAAAGGAAAAAGTCAGAGTAAAATGCATAAACCACTTCCCAATTTGGAAGGCACTGAGTGCATTTCAGGTCGCCATGAAAACTGCCAAGGAAGCAACCGAAGCTGAAAATCAATCAGGCTCCTTCAGCAGCTGTGTGCTATCAGTCTTGCCCTGCAGAGCACACATCTAAAACATTAGGCAGACCAACAAGAGACAGGAACTTAATTTGAAAGTGCACAGGATGCCCAGGGAGGTGTTTGAGTCCCCATCTCTGGAGTTATTTAAAAGACGGGTGGATGAGATGCTCAGCAGCATGGTTTAGTTGTTGATAGGAATGGTTGGACTCGATGATCCTGGAGGTCTTTTCCAATCTAGTGATTCTGTGATTCTATGAAAGCAGCTGTTTTAACACAGATACATAATGATATTAAAAAAGAAGCACTGCAGTGAGATAAGAATGAAAAAGAACACCCATTAGGCTGAGGATGCTTTTACTTTTGTTACTGTAACCCGACCCAGAAAGAGTACCGCCAATGCTGCCAGAGCCTCAGTTAAAGGAGTGAGATGAGAGTATGACAAAGGAGAAGGCTCAGGTAAAAACTACTAATAAGAGACCATGTGGGGCTTACTGGGCCTAAACTCAATTCTTTATTATACAGCAACAATTCCAGATGCTCAACAGATAATTTAGATTCTGTGTCACTCCAGGTATTTAGGCACCACTTTTTATTAACGGTAGCAGCATTAAGTGCACAGGTTTATTTAAAGATCTAAGCATAGTCTAGTCATGTGTTTGCTTTCCACTGAAGATCCTAGCACTGCTTATTCCAGGAGGATAAAATTAACTAAAAATTATGAATTGTTCTGCTCTGTTGTTTTCAGACTTGGAGAGTAGAAGTACGTTACCATGTTTGTGTTTGCATCTTTACTCCTTGAAATCACAAATTATTTTATGAAGAATCAAGGATTTGGTTTTATGTGCCCCTGAAGACACAGGAACTCTAAACCAGACTTTAGCTAGAAGCACACCGCTATACTGAACAAAAGCTAAATAAAGGAAATGAGGAATTGCATCTTCAATTGGAATTAATAAGGAAAGTTGGAAGGTACAACAGTAATCTGCATATGAATTTAGCAAGACCATTTGAAAACAACATTACAGAATATTTTCTGAAGACATATGTGGCCAAGACCTTGATTTAATATCTTGAAAATATGTTTATGGTAATTTGAATGCTAAAACGAGAACTGAAACATGGAAAGTGCTGTGTTTCTCATCATGCAACTGAATGTATAATGAATAAATGTATGAATTCCTTTTACCATAAGCACTTAACTGCCTAATGCATTGGCTTTTTTTCTGAGATTATTTTAAATTTTTTCATGACTACACTATAGTCTTTATGTGAGAATAAGTGTAGCAGAGAGGCACTATCTGTGTTAAATGCAGCATTACATATCTGCTTCTTTTTCTTAGAAACAGGAGAAATGTTGATAGTGTGTGGCTACTGAAGAAAGCGTTTCTGCCTGTGGGTTTGGAAAGGCAGCAGACACTACTCCTTTCATTGGCAAACCATTAAGCAAAATTCTTTTGCCTTAAATGATGTCGTCTGTTACCACCACATGTATAGGTGTGAGAAGGTAACTTGTGTCCTTAACGCAAAACTGAACAAAACCTGAAAGATCTAGCAAAGACCTGACAAAGCTAAATAAGTTACAGCATAATTGCAAATGTAGTTTAATGCTGAGAAATCAGCAGCACTGAAAGGATATTCTGGATTATTCTTAATTGTCAGTGTACTATAGAATTTTATAACACTAGACAGAATTGTGAATGGGATATTTAAGTAAACTAGCTGCTAGTCTAATAACAATTTTCCTACTTGTCTTATTTTAAAGAATACTGCTATCTACGTGAGTATTTACAGAATATAAGGCAAACAAAACTGTCAGTTCTACTGTTCTAAGCCATTCATTGTTTATCATGTGTCTATATAGCTCACATAAAGGCAACCTCTGTGACTTGGTGTTCCTGTCTGCAAAAGGCTGATAGCAATGCTCACCCAAGTTATAACCCATGAATAGTTTAGGAAAATAATAGTGTGATAAAGGAAACGGTAAGACCAAAGTATTTTGATGGGCAGTTGGTGCAGTGGTTTAAGTCCCTGGTCATGCACTGCCTTTTTTTCAGAAGAGTCATTGTTGTAAATAGAAACACTCATCCAGACAACCACTCGAGATCGACCGACATTCAAGAGTATCTCTGGTTTAAAATGAGGATGTAGCAGATAATCTAAACACTACCAAGAGCTGGGTTTTCTCCTGCAGTTTTGGCACACAGGAGGATCAAGAAGCAGAACTCCAGATGTGGCTGACAAAGTTTGGACTACCTTCTGCTGGTTTGGCGCCTCCATAACAAAATAAAATACATTTTGGCTCAGATATGCATATAGGAATCTGACTGATTTTATCTGCAATTTATGGTATATAAGACAGACAAAAAGACAGAATAATGAATATAAAGAATATAAGCAGAATCAACAAATAGAAGAAAGAAGCAGGTGACCTATATTTCAGAGACAGGAACATCTCTGTAATGCAGATGAAAAGCCCATTCCAACTCCCCTTCAAATTGTACACCATCCAAATCTATTTGTCATGAAGCAATTACCTGCTCATAGCTGAAAAAATGCTTTGATATATTTTTTATGAATCTAGCTTCTCGAGTGCTACGATAACTGATTGCAACACAATCTTGCATTAATTATTGTACTTCTGTCTCCAGAATGATGCCTTACTAAAAAAAGAAAGATGAAAAAGAGGATGCATTCATTTTACAGAAAAAAAAAGAAAAAAAAGCCACATATCGAAAGGTTTGAGGGAGAAATTTTTTTCTCCTTTTCTTTCATAATACCACAAGGGACAATGAAATAATTAGGAAAAAAAACCTTTAAAAATTCCATTTTGAAAGAATATTTTTTCTTGATGCAAATGATATATTCAACAAAGAAAGGATTCATTAATAATAAAAAAGAATAGATGTCATTCAGAAAAGAGTTGGAGCTCTATTTGGGTTTTTCCCACCCTGGAAAACAGTAAACAGTCAGCAATAATTCATGCTAAGTAAAATAATTTTTAAGGTAATTTATCTTAGTTTTTATTTTTAATATTTGTAGGTAATTATTATCGAAGTAACACATATTCTGTACAGATAGAAAGACAATAGTTCCATTTATAAATTAAGCTTTATCAGATATTTTAACTATGCTGTTCATATATTCATGTTTTCATGTACTATTCAGTTTGTAAGGACACAGGAGCTCTTATTTATTTTTTTCTCTTTGATACCTAAAAAGCACTCATTCTTACTGTGTTTGAACCTTTTATATCTCACAGCAGTATCAGTAAACTCCATCCACAATATTTTCTTATAATAGTCTTTTTTCTGCTGTATTTTACCTATATCAAAACGCAGTACTCTGCTGTTAGCTTCACAGAAGGAAACTTAGAGTGAGTTTAAGGTAAGAGATACAGTTATTATAAGTTATTATAAGAGATATGTCTGATATCTTGTTATTATCCTTATATCTTTTTTGAACCTTATCTTAAAGCTTCACAGAAATGTTAGGTAGACTTTACACTTGTTGCCTCAGTGGAACATCTTCACTTTCCGTCCACACACAAACAGAATGTTCCTCTCACAGCTCATGTTTCTGTTCCATTAATGTGACCATAACTTGCACAGTGTTGCCTGGGTTATAGTCACTAGCCTCATAGTAGTCCCTTTGGAAATCTTTTAGGAAGCAGGCAAAGATCCCAGGGTTTCTGTTTAACGTTATAGATAATAATGAAAAAAAATGTTACCTGGGTCTGACACACATATGTAACCAGCTCTTGATCTCTAGGCTGTTGTTTCTTTCCATGTTAAAGCTTATGCCCCATAGTATTTTTACTGAGTAAAACAAAGATGTTTATCGATGTAATGTCTCACACAACTTTCTTTCCATTACTTTCTGAGATGAAATCCATGTTTAAAAGTATTGACTGTAAACCATATACAAATAATACTGCTCTTCCACCCTTAGCTTAACTAAGTGCAATAAGAAAAATAGACTTTACACCTGCAATGTATTGTTTTTTTTCCATTCAAAACCAGGTTGAGAACACACCTGCTTGCCACACCCCAATTTAGGACTTTTTGAAACTTTTCTGAATTGTTTGCACTCTCCTGCTTTTTGTTTGTACACAGAGGGAATATTACGAAAGAAAATAACATCTTACTATTTCATCCCTACATTTCTTGGGGCAAAGGCAAATCCTGTAAGTAAAAAATATCTTCCAAATACAATTGCCTAGAAAACCATTTAGATTCATGTGCTTGGGCAATGCTGAACAGAATATGTTTCTCTACTGCAAACAGAAGACATCACTATATATTAAGAATGAAAACAAAGTAGTGATTCTGGCACATCTTTGTGAAGTGTTTTAAAGTCAGCAATTTGACTAAACAAAGCAAGTGAAAATAAAGCAGTGGGTTTGCATGTCCAGTGTTATTTCTGCAAAGTAAAAGAGTAATAAACATTTCCTTGTTCCAGATTTTAACAGCTGAAACTTTACTGAATGCAGTGGCATGGTATCAGGGTACACTTGAAGTATCTCAAGAGGGTATTAGACATAGATATCTAACATTTACTTACTGAAAGGTATGACATATTCAGAAGCCAGAAAGTCTTCTAGTTACAACTGACTCTGTACTCCTAATTAATTTTCTTAGCAAGTAAGATGGGATTTATCTAGATTCCAACTTCATTTTTAGAAGAGTTGAATTTAAATTTGCACATATTGCTCTACATTAGCTGTTTTAAAGCTAGTGCATTAAAACTCATAGAGGTCTAAGTGAAGAGAGAAATAGGACCATGGTGTACTGGCTTTAAAGCATCCAAATGCAGAGCCAAGAGCGAAAGGTAAGTTTTTACAAGTCAGAGGTTAATTATGTTTCCGTTAATGTAATGCAAATGGGCCCCAACCTGCACGGAAATAATTAGTATTTTATAGTGTTAATAGAATTCATATGAAGGAAATAACTGAGTTCATTTTACATATTTTAATCTTTTGTTTTTCATTTTCAGTTAAGAAAAAAAGATAAAAATAAAACAATTCTACTGCACGTCATTGTTGTGACTCCTCCTTATAGTTTGTCTTTGGCACAGATGGACTTTTTGCTTTCTTATTCAGCAACCTCTAGAAAATGATCTTTTGACTGAAACATATTCTGATTGGAGTGCTCTGGTTTTCTCAGCAATGCAATGCATCATAGAATTAAATAAGCCTCTGGGTCATCCTGATATCAATAGGATTAGATATTTGTTTAGAGAGAGGCATATGCCTAAGTGATTTGCTGAACTGAGGTCTGGAAGGAGCAGGAGAATAAAGGAAATTTCTGTATGTGATCATGTCATTAAAGGTGGCTTACTACTGACTACATAGGAGTGAGACGAGTTAAGGCCATTCAGAAAGCTTCATATCCAAAAGCTTTAGTGTTTCCTTTGTGTATGCAGAAAGCATGTTTTTACATGCTTTTATTTCATATCATAAGATGCAAGTTATATAAAAGAGGACAAACTGTAATGTTCTGAGAATTCCAGCTACCTCACATACAATCCCATATTATAATCACAATATTATCTCAATAGTTATTGAAAGCCTAGTCCTGAGGGTCTCTGTCAGCCAGAGCTTGCAGGGCTGAGTCTTTTTATGGGTCTGGCCATATGCTCACGATGATTAAGGACAATTCTCAGATGCATGAAATGCATTTGTTTTGTCTTCACACCTCAATGCACAGCAAAGGCATGATATCAGTCACTAAAACCACTCAGGCTGCTATGCATTATTGTTTAATTAAACAATATGGATAATTTCCAAGACTGTTTCAGGTATAACCATGGTCTAATATCTAAGCTCTGTTTAACCTTAGGAAGAAAGAGCAAATTTACAGAGGGTATTGAAGCTGAAATGTGAGGAAAACAACTTACTCAAATATTAGTTCAGATTTTTTGTTTTCTCCTCCTGGATTTAGATTGACACAATCATGAGATATGGGAATCAACTACCAAACACAGTTCTTTCCTTGTTCACTCCCAGCTGTGCTGTGTGAGGACACTGATTACAGAACTTAATTTTGAAAATTCATTTGCATCCTTTTCAGAGATATACAGAGGTCTAATTAGTTGGTCTGATCTATCAGAGCTAGAAACCTCCTTTGGCTACAAGGAGACTTTCCTAGTAAATGAGACAACCTTTAACTTAAAACTATTTGCTGGAAAATCTCTGTGGAAGTATAATTGTGGTAAGTAAAAACACCCTGCTGCATATCACCAGCACAACACTTTTGAAGCTTTCTGACTTAAACACTACCTGTGGTCTGTGCTAGGCTTTTAAAGAGAGGCAAATTTATTTCTTTGATATTCTGCAGTAATGCAGCAGAAAAGACTGTATGACTCTTTGTTAATACTTCGAAGTGATGGTAGGATTTCAAAAAGCATCTTTTTGACTCAAAAGAAAGCAAAGTTGTGTCAGACTGGAAAGCTTTTGAAAAACCTACTCTAGCAAAGCCATTTAATTTTCTGTTCTCCAAGCCACTTCTATGCTTAGCCATACTGCCCTGTGTTTTTCAGAGGATGCCTATAAAACTCAAGTCCGAATTGATGATGAACCAGCCTATTTGGACATTCTAGACACTGCTGGACAGGTGAGTAATTTCCCAATGTGAACCATCCGATCAGAAATAAACCCAAAGATTTTTAACCTCAGATGCTTGAGTCACAGAGTTAGAAACAAACTTTGTATACAAACATATAAGGAACAGTGAAAGAATAACATTGAGGAATTAACCAAGAAGATTAAAGAAGTGTTTCAGTGGTATAGCATAACTTCAAAATCTAACCAGAACAGTAAATTTCATCAAGTAGAAGACAAAAAGCTCTTTGTTTCTTTTTTCTGTTGTATGCAGAAATATCTTTCACAAGCATGGAATGAACAAAAGATGTGATTAGTTTGTCTTATATGTTTATCATTCTCGCTGTTCTATATATTATGGGAACATTTTGGTTGAATTTTTGATCAAGTATTTTGTTACCATTGTACTCCTCCTCACATTATATTTAAACATCAAGTTCTTGTTCACAAGGAGATGATCTTAATGCCAAAAGTAACACAGTGGTGCTTACTGCAAGTGGGGGTATCAGTCAGAGAATTAATTTCACATTCAGCAAGGCAAAAGGAGTTAAATACAAGTTCCTCCCCTTTCCATCTCATAAATATTTTTACCATTTAACAAAGATGTTGAGACTGGTTGATCTTTTCCTGAGGTATGTGTCAGCTTCTGTTCGAAGGCTTTGATAGTTTCATGAGTTTCCATGCTGTATGTACACATTGTACAGCAATGAGTCATTCAACAACGACAGTAAATGCTTAAAATAAACAAACAAAAAATGTTTAGGATCTATGAGCCAGGAAATCCTATTCTCAGCTTCCCAAACCTGTAATGTACCTCAGCTGAGCACTGCAAATGCCTGAAAATGCATTCTGCTGCCAGGAATTAAAAAGGCATCAAGTTATATAAATTGAATATGGTTCAGGGGTATTGTGGTGTGAATTTTACATGTGAATGAAATATAGGAGAATTTCAAAGCGAACTCAACCCAATTTCAGGAATCAAAAGATGCCCTGAATTATTCTCTCTTGACCCAAAATTATACAGTCTTAACTGTTAATTAGTGATTTGCTGTTGAGTTTCCTGTGAGAGTGTTTGATTCTCCAGAAAATTTAAGCTAAATTTCAAGAATTATCTCCAAAGCTGTGAATTTAGTTGACCTAGAATTTATTATTATATCAGACACAAGAGGTTTCTTATGCATAACAGTCATAGAAAAGCTTTAGCAATGATTCGGCTGGGGGAAAGAACATCATAGTTGCTACTCAGTATGTCTGAAAACATCTCTACTTCTTTTGGAGAAGAGGAAGCAACATCTTTGCTCAGTCTATGCAGGATTTACTGATCTTTACAGAGGTATTCCTAATTTCCTGTGGAAACTGTAAGAGAATGCAGGAGTTAAACTCTGTAAATCAAAGAAGAAGGTACAGCAGGTACAGAACTACTTACCTTGTTCTCTTGCTTACAGACAGGTGCAGAAAAGATGAGCTACTTGATGCTGTTTTCATCAATAACACAAATATTAGTCTAGGGAAATAAAGGAGCTTATAATCAAAGCAAAGAATGGATGATTAACAACAAAAAAAAAGTGGATGAAGTGTTTTTATTTTGAGCTGAGAGTAATATGTTGTAAAAGCCAAGAGAAATAATTAGTTCCACTTGGATTTTTTTCCATTTGTTTTTGTTCATAGACAGATAAAATTTGTGTTGTTGATAAAAAAATTGTAGAATCAGATATTGACAATTTCCTTCTCCTCCTAGGTCCCCACCAAAATGAAACTTTCTTCTTTTTCTTTCAATGGTATTTCATTTTCTGTCAGCTTATTTGAAAGAAAAGGATTGGAGTAAAATTTTCAATCCTTTTATATTTTATTATTTGTGGGTTTTTTTAGATTCAGGAAAAGGGAAATAATATGCCTACGCAACAGTTCTTGAAGTAGCTGTAAATATTATGTTTTCCAATTTAGACAATCCTCATCTTTTCTTTTCAGTCACATTCAGTTTTTAGAATAATACTCCTGCAACTGTCCAATTTCTAAATTGTATTTTGTTTTTTACCATATAAAAAAAGAGCAAAACCTTGTTTTTAATGAGGTAAGGGATTTATTGCCAATATGGTGAATTTTAGTAAAACTGAAAGTTGTAAGGTAGAGAAAAGATATCAGAATAATGAAACAGTGAAAGCTGGTAAGAAAAATAGTAGAGAAAAATCTCGGCTTTAAATTTCCCTGTTCTTACATGGGAGACTGTCACTAAAACTTGTTTCAATATATCTATGCCAGGAAGCAATTCCTACTTTTCTAGGCCCCAGTTTTTCAGAAACTGTCCGTTCTAAGTACTCTGTTTCCAGCTGCTTGTCTTTGCAGATATCTTTGAATTTGTTGCCTCTCTATCTGCACTACAGAGATCCAGAATAAATCAAGACCTAATACAACTCCCATTGAATTCAACAGCTGAAACTGCCTCTTTTCTCACAGAGGGCTAAATGTTGCTGTCAGCAAAGTTCAGACTGAAATTCTCCTGTGACTTTAGTGACTGAGGATAAAAATCCAAAGCACCCAGTTATACCGGGGATGGTGTGTTCTGATGGTACATTGTTTTGTTTCAAGTTAAAGCAGAGAAGGCATTACAGTTTCTAAATAATGTAGTGGAAATCTTATTTCCTTCTGAGTGTCCTCACAGTCAGAAATACTTCACCATCAACTTTGAATCATGACTTTAATCCCTTCAGAAGATCAAGGAGAATCACAGAATCATAGTGTCATAGTATACTTAGGGTTGGAAGGGACGTTAAAGATCATCTAGTTCTAAACCCCCGCCACGGGCAGGGACATCCCACTGGATCAGGCTGCCCAACACCCCATTCTACCTGGCCTTGAACACCTCCAGGGATGGGGCAGCCACAACCTCCCTGGGCAACCTGGGCCAGTGAGAAGAATCCCCATAGTGAAGAAATTCTTCCTAATGTCTAGTCTAAATCTGCCCCTCTCCATTTTATTCTTGTTTCCCCTCATTATTCTTGTTTCCACCAGCCTTTATGAACAGTCCCTCTCCAGCTTTTCTGTAGCCCCTTTAGAGACTGGAAGGTTGCTATAAGGTGTCCTAGGAGCCTTCTCTTCTCCAGGCTGAACAGGCTCAACTTTCTCAACCTGTCCTCATAGGGAAGGTACTCCAGCCCTCCAACCATCTTTGTAGCCCTCTCCTGGACCCGTTCCAGCAGCTCCATGTCCTTCTCACATTGAGGATTCCTGAACTGGACACAGTATTACAGATGAGGTCTCACAAGAAAGGGATAGAGGGGCAGAATCCCTTCCCTCGCCCTGCTGGCCACGCTACTTTTGATGCAGCCCAGGACACGGTTGTCCTTCTGGGCTGCAAGAGCACATTGCCGGCTCATGCCGAGCTTCTCATTGACCAGCACCCCCAAGTCCTTCTCTGCAGGGCTGCTCTCAATCACATCATCTTCATTGTGTGCTGAAAACAGGGATTGCCCTTACGCAGGTACAGAACCTTACACTTGTCCTTGTAAAGAGCTAAAATTTTAAGTCTTTCCTCTTTGGGAAGCACAAGCAGTAAATAATAAAAATGACTGAATTAGTATGTATTTTGTTGTTGTTCTAGAGAATATGTTTCAACAAATATGTTTCTCTTTTCCTTGATCTACCTATGCAGTAATCACACACTTTCACACTGACCAAATATTGTGATGTTTTAATAATTAATACTTCTTGCCAAGTTCAGAGTTAAAAATCCATATCTGATTTCACAACTGAAACTGGACAAAAAAAAAAATTGTATTTTATCTGACAGATACACTTTGGAGCACCAAAAACAAAGATAGTTCTTCAGAAATACAATTCAAGTTCTTAACTTTGTGAAGTTAAAACACATTCAAACGAAAAGCAGAAACATAAAAAACCTATTAGTATTGCTCATCTAGTTATGGGTCTTCCTCTTCTCACAGATATACATAGACACCATTAAATATGAGAGATCACTTCTCTCTGGAAGCAGATTGGAGTTGTTCAAATTCTGGATGCATATTTTTTATCTCACCAATTGTCCTGTAATTCTCTTCCAGTATCATTTTTCTAGCCGAGATACAGTAAGAGGAGCACTCTTAATGTATGTAGGGCCAGTGTAAGTAGTTATGCTTCACTGAACTCACCAGCCCTGCTTTTCACCACCTGCTGCAGCTGTCAGTGGTGTAGCCTGTCTTTGCTCACCCCAATCAACTTCAGACACAATAAGGTTATATTTACCTAAGAGAGTTTCAATAGCAAGCATTTCTGCTGTAGCTGCTTGTATGTGAATTGTCATAAAAAACACTTACTTGAGCAGTTCTTGCTGTAAGACTTCAAAATATGAGGTGCAGTGAGAAGGAAATGAACAGAAATTGGTGATGGTTTTCTTTTTCAATGCCACAGCTGCATCTAGAAGATGTATATCCTAGCAGCCTATTTGATGCTACAAGTTATCAATGATGCCTTTTGCTCTTTAATGAGAAGTTCTCTTCTTAAAGCAAAATTTTTCTTTTTACATATATTTCAATTAAAATGAGACTGAAAAGCAAATTAAAACAGAGAGCAAATGTGAGATTGAGCGTTAGGAGGAATTTTTTTTTTTTTTTAGATAACTTTTAACCCTCTAGGCTACCTGCTATTTTGCATGTAGAGTGAACAAAAAAATACCTTAACGGAAACCTGCAAATACCAGATAAAGATAGCTTGAGGTTCCCAGGGAAGTTAAGTTCTCAGTAGAGGGGAACCTAAATCTGTCCTTCTCCTACCAATTTGATGCCAGTGTCAGTAACAGATGCCCAGAACCAAGAAAAGGAATACAGGTCAACAGGAAAGCACCCAAAGAACAGAACAAATGAATTCCATCACTCCAGTCAGTAAGTCAGGCTATTTTGGCTGTGCCCTCCCTGGGAGTATTGAAAGCCAGGCTGCATGGGACTTCGAGCAACCTTTTCTAGTAGAAGGTCTCCCTACCCATGACAAGGGAGATGGAACTGGATGATCTCTAAGGTCCCTTTCAAACCCAACATTCTGTGATTCTATTATACTATTATTTTATGATTCCTTGTTCAACCATGTTTCTAGGACACTATTTGAGTAATGCTTCCTTGAAATTCACTCATGTACCTCTCTCTCTCTCCGTCCCTTATGGCTGAGAGAGGTGTTGGGGCAGAGGTAGATCTACAGTTTCTCTTATCTTATCCAGTGTGCCACAAATCTCATTGGCTTTTACCTATACTTGATTTAAACTGGTGTAACATCTTTGACTTTTAGGAAACTTGTGAACACAAATGAAAGGATATTCAGTCCTTTATTCTGTGTTCAATTCCCTTCTCAATTATTCTCGGAGACTGACAACGCTCAGCTTCTCTAACCCTGCATGAAAATCCTCCACACAGAGTTACAGAAACATTCTGTTCACTCATTTACGCTTTCTCACTCTCTCTTCTAACTTAAAAATATGTCGTTACTTCAGGAGCCTACTTTCAACCCCCCCCCTCCCCTTGGAGCATACAGAACAGTTATCTCTCCTGTTGTATTTATAAACTATTGACTGATACAGGAGTTTTTATTCTTCCCGCAGTTTTACTCCGGGAGACACATTACCCATCCTCCCCATTTAGATCTCAAGATAAATGTTAAAAGAGCATCAGACAGCACTCCCTTCACCCAAAACCAATCTAAGTTGACCCTTCATTGGAAAGAAACACTTGTTTTCAGGCACAAAGCAGGCAAATATGCAGCAAAATGGATTCCTGTACCTGTCAGTGAGACAGTAACTTTCAAGATTATTGGACCAATTTTTGCTTGTTAAAATGTGAGCTTTTTATGATGAACTTAGTGCACCAGTGTATTTCCCGAGTGTGAATCAGAGACTTGAAAAACTGGCCTTAAAATGTGATTGTGTGCCATTTAGGAGATACTTCCCTTTGTCTGCAGCTGTGTGCACATGAATTCGTTTCCAGGTAGACACTTTTCAACCTGACAACAACAGTGCACTCTGTAGTGAAATCCATCTCTCAAATTGCTAGCAAATCACAAGACATGTTTATCCTGCCAACCTCCAGGACTATGATTTTTGCCTCCTGCTTCAGGCTTTGAAGAGGAACTGTATTAGTCCCAAGAGCCCTTCAGATAAACACACTTTCTCAGACTAAACGTTATAGTCCGATGACTCATTCAGGCTGTTATCTGAGATCCTTCTGCTTATTATCTAAACATGCTGCTCTAATCTTGAATCAATGGAAGTCGAATTTGAAACTACACTGCTGCAGCTTATCTCAAGGAAATGTAAAATGCCTTTTTGGCGGTAATTATATTTTAATGAGCCTTTACAGCGTGTTCTATTAAGGAGAAAATAATTTTAGAGCACTTTATGCTAGGTACTGCAGTGAGTAAATGAAATCCATTTTCCTTCTAAGGCATGGTGGTACTGAACTAAGTAACAATCATTAACAGAGTGTATTAGGTGAAGAACATTAATTTTATTTTCTTTATATGTCATTGTTTCACAGCCTGGTGGTGACACACTTAGAAAGTGAAATCATAGCATGGAAAATTTGGTGGACTCTCAAGACAAGCTGTTTTGAACTTTCTAGAGAAAGCTAAACTCTCTCCCATGACTAAATCATTTTATTTGGGAATGGGCAGATTTTGAAGAAACATTTATTTGACACAGATATTGAGTGAAAAAAAACAGTTCCAGTAAATCACAGATGAAATTGCTGGCCTGGCTACAATTTCCTTCAAATTATGGGCAAAATATTCTTGGGATTTATTGGGAAAAGATTGAAACATCTACTGTAAAAAAAAAAAAAAATAGTTAAACAAACTCAGGTGCCTGGTAGCTAAGATTCCCAACTTCGTTTTCCATTCCTGTCAATGAATGAATCATGGTGCAATAAAGGATGTATCAGTTTGTATTTCTAGATATGCATTTATCTTTCTGACAGACAGGTGCAATAACATGCTGCAAGGATCAGGAATTTAGGGTGAACGTCATGGTTTATTGAGTCTGTTGATACTGATTTCCTGCTGCTCGTCACCATTCCACTTCAGCAAAGTCAATGCCAGCAGAGGAGTCCTTTCCAGCGTTATCTTTTCTTTTTCAATAAATTGTTCTTTTTAATCTTGAAGTGCTTTCTCCCTCACTGGTAAATGCCTTTCTTCAACTAATAACTTTCAAAAATAGATAAATAGCCAAGGATATTACTTATTTGATTAATTTTTTTTAAATAAGATAACAGTCTTAAGAAAAGAAAATATATTATTACAAATTCTGGTAAAAGTAGCAAAATACTTCTTTCAAGATCTTTCCTTGTTGCATTCCCTGGTGTTTTTTTTTTCCTTTGCATTCTGTTGTGTATTGTATGGAAAACACCTATATACATACATCTTTTGATTAAATTCATTCAGATCTTTCATAAGACTGCAATTAAGTAAATCTGTCTTTTCTTCTAGCATTACAAAATTTATCGTATATTTTTCTTCCCACTGTTGAATGGCACCAAAACCCTTTGAAGTTACTTCCAGCCGACACTGGGCATGCTCTAAGTGTGCCCTCTTTTCTCTCTATGTAAGTCACGGTCCTAGATCACCTCACTAGCAATTCCATTTTACACAATTCTGTCTACCAAAAGATATTAAAAGTTACTGAGAAAATCTACACAGACCAGGGATTTCAATGGACGGGAAACTGTTTTCCACCTGTATCAATTTTCACAAAACTAACACAAAAAAAAAGTTACTTCCAGGACTAAAAACCTGCCTTGCAAGCTGAGAAAACAAACATGTCTAATAGCATCGTCTGGTGCCATCTGACAATGGCAAATGACAAAGAGAACACTCTTTTCCAGAGTGAGTTCTAAATGATTCTTAGAAAAAATGAGTTGTCCCTAAGAACTATAATTTAACAAAACTTATTTGTCTTTAGTGCTATTCTGTAGCTGTTGGATATTCTGCCAATACATTGAATCGTGGCATCTCCAGAAAAAAACAAAAAAGAGCAGAAATTTACATAGTGTTATCTGAACCATACAAACCTTTTAACTATAAGACTATATGAGATATTTGGCAGGAAAAGTTTTTTTAAAGATATTCTTTTGATTTCATACTGACAGGATGGGGTTAGAAAAGCCTGAAAAAACCCACATCTTCTGAGCTGAAATTTCAATAATTTTTGTACTGAAATAGTTTTGTCCTGAGTGGCATTTTCTCCTCGACAATAAAACAAGGAAAAGGAAAAATAAACCCCAGTAAATTATGAACTTTATTCCTCCTCACCTCTCTTTTATAATCTGAAAAATGCTACTATACAGTTGGGTTTTTTAAAAGAGGAAGTGAAGAGTAAAAAATAATTACTGAAAATACAGAACATTTTCTATTTTCTTTTCTCAACTGTACATATTTATTATGTGTCTTTTTGTTCCTTCCATAGAAGCAAATTGCATAACCTGCATAGATTTTAGTTTGTATATTTAGATTGTGCCTAATGGTTCAGGGGAATAAATTGTTGCCACTAGAGTTCCATGTCCTTGTCTGAGCAGCAGGATGATGTGAAACAAACCATGCCAAGTCAATCTTTCCTTTTAAAAAGACAAAATAAAAAATCTTAGCAGTAGCTGCACTGGCTGCACCTATGTAAGAAATCAGATCTTCTCTTATTTGAAGTGGGGTACCTGTTTAACACCTCAACGCAAGCTGAAGAAGTCGGACTCCACTAACATTTAGAAACGTGAAAAAAGTATGGCATTGCGTCGGACAGTCTTGGCATACCTCAGAATCTACAGAGCATCCCTCAGGAACTGTTGATGAGATACCTCATGCATGCAGTTTTGGAGCTCCCTGTTTGTCCTCACAACTTTCTTTTAAAGAAATGAAGACTGTATATCCATTTTATAGGCGGATACAGAAGTTACGGATCTGCAAATGGGACTTTGTGTAATTTACACCACTGGGTGTCTTTTAACCACCCAGAAGGGAATTAACTTAAAAATTAAAATATTCCTCATTTAGTTTAAAGCCTAAATATCTTAGTAATGTATCTGGATGAAATCTTCAGTGTATGCACAATATGTGAAATGATGAGCCACTCCACAAAAAGCTGGGAATTTTTTTGAATTGTTAGAGAAGACTTGGTCCCACTTAACATCTCTTAGTGTGGGGTAGCTGTGAAGGTGCCTTAGAAAGATTCTGTGAACTGCTCACAGCTGAAGTGACAGATGTTCCTGCTCTTTCAGCTAAGACTGTTCCCACAAGTTCCCAGAAGGTCGCTAAGAATGGTTTCGCAGGGCTGTATAGATGCCAGATCATTGACTAACTTCGTGCGTGTAATACTAGCTAGTCATCTCACCTATGGTAGAAACATTAATGTAAATGCAAAGACATCAAAAACCAGTAGAATATCTTTCACCCTAGAAAACATCTATAAGTGACAGGGACATGACAATCATTCTTTTTCACTGAGTCACACCAGATTTTAGCAATGTAAGAAACACAAAATCAGTACAGCTATAACACAGCTATTTTGCATTTATATCTGTGATGATTTAGGCAGTTGCCCAGGAGCAAACCCCTCCAATAAACACTGAATTAAATTTCAGTGGTAGAAGAGAGTACACAATTGGTTAAAGGCTACAAAAGTCTAAAAAAACCACCCTGAAGGTTGTTTACTTCTTTTCTTCCCCCTCCCTTTCAGATTCTTAGTTCAAATTCTATCTCTGGTGATGAGTAGGGCACAGGGGAAGGGAGAGAAATTCCTATGCTGTGGAATTTTTAAGGTAAGCACGCTTGTTATGGAAGTCATCATGAGAGAATATATATGCAAGCCAGAATATAATTTACAGTCATTTATCAGAGCAATAAGGTGTCTGACTCCAGCCTCCTATTTCACTTCTGCAAGGCTGCACAAGCCTCACCGGGGAAGTCAGCGAGTCTGCAATCCGCATGTAAGCTGACAAGAGCTTATTTGAATCCCTGGCGAGACCTTGCTTGCAGCTGCAGTCATTACCTCTTCACTAGTGGGTTGTTGTCTTTCTTTTTTTTTCCCCTCTGCTGTTTACTGAAATGTAATTACTGAGCTATTAATTCTTTCCCTTTACCATTTATGATGCATTTGTGATAAAAGGTGAAAATTGACTTTATTCCTTCTTGCATACCAATGAGGAGGAAGGAAAAGTATTATAGAGTGCATGATAAACCAAATACAGTTGGAGGTTTTAGAGGTAGTTAACAGTGAAGATTGCTTCAGTGCCTGCATTTAAGAGAAAATTACTAAGGTGTTTATCCCTAAGAGAGAAACCATTAACTTTAATATGAAAGAAAAAGACAGTTCTCTGAGTTAGGAACTGTGTCACTGAGGCATTTTTACTTGCATTATGAAGAACTGATTCGGTGATTTCATCCATATTTTGGGATGAGTGAAAAGCAGATATCATCTCCCGGGTGATGGACTGCATTTTTTCATTACTGCATATGACAAACAGTCTTTGGAAGGGCAGGATTAATAAAGTTAACAAAAGCACAGTTGCAGCAAACTGGCAAATATATTATCACCAAAAGGCAGTAGGGCAATTAGAGTGGGAACATTTGGAACTTCAGTGCAGAGAAGCTATTTCTGGAGGGATGGTCTGAGTGCCATTGCAGGTTATTTAGTAGTTTCTTGGTGAGAAAAAAAGGGTCACTGTGCAATGCTATTTTTTGAAGTCCTGACATTTTATTGGAAGTCGTTCTCATTTGTCTCTTTTTCCTCTTATTTATTTTTCTTACTTTTCTTTTTTTTTTTTTTTTGTTTGATGCCAGGCTGATGTGCTTCAATCCTGCTTTATAATCCGACCATGATACTTAGCAGTATGTGGATATAGAGTAGCAAGTGCATACCAAAACTTCTGCAGTTACAAATGGGGCAGTGCAATAGTCATCAATCAGTGTTCAAGCTCTGAAGGGACATCTACGCTTGTCTTTCATAAGACTTAATCTTCCATGGTCTATGACAGTAAGCAACACTAGGTATGATGGGAAGTAGTATCACCGGTGAAAAGAGAAGAATGACATGATTTCACAAGTGATGAAAATAGATTCTGTTTGAAAATTATACTTAAAGAAGTCAGTAATTAAACTAACCTCACAAGCTGGTCATTTGCAGAAAGGGTGAAAATTTAGACATACCACTTCGATATCTCAGAGTCATCCGAATAAAGATGAGACTAACATCTTTATGAATAAATCTGATATGGTAACTTATATTAAGAATGAAAGTTTTTATTTCAGAGATTAAAGAAATTGTAACGAGTATATTGTGAGTTCAGACAATGTCTCAAGAGAAGGTTAAGTCAGGAGGAGGGGCCTACTGTAATTTCTTTTGATTTTTCACTTCTCTTGATCTCACGGGTTTCTCAAATAGTCTTGATATTAGGGCAAGAGAAGGTTCCAGAAGCCCAGGAACTGGACCAATAAATAAAGGCATATATGAGTCTCTGGGGTTGTACTGCAAACACTCCTATTGGCCAGTGTGATGCTGGATTTAGGACTAGTGATCTCTGATTCCCTTTTTCCTCTTAAAGTTGTTAAGTAATGCAAAGCTTACCTTGATTTTCCGTAAAGCCACATAGCTTAGGTAGGTGTAATTTTTATGAGTGATATTGAGAGTGAGATTGAGTGCACCCTCAGCAAGTTTGCGGATAACACCAAGCTGAGTGGTGCAGTTGCCACACCAGAAGAACGGAGCGTCATACACAGGGACCTGGACAGGCTGGAGAAGTGGGACTCTGAGAACATTTTCAGGTTCAAGCAAGGCCAGTCCAGAGGAGGGCTACAAAGATGATCGGAGGGCTGGAACACATTCCCTATGAGGACAGGCTGAGAGAGTTGGAGTTGTTCAGCCTGGAGAAGAGAAGGCTTAGGGGAGATCTTATAGCGACCTTCCAGGAGCTGAAAGGGGCTGCAGGAAAGCTGGAGAGGGGCTATTTGTAAAGGCTTGTGGGGATAGGACCAGGAGCAATGAGTACAAACTGGGGAGGGGCAGATTTAGACTAGACATTAGGAAGAATTTGTTCATTCTGAGAGTGGTGAGGCCCTGGCCCAGATTGCCCAGGGAGATTGTGGCTGCCCCATTCCTGGAGGTATTCAAGGCCAGGTTGGATGGGGCCTTGGGCAGCCTGATCTAGCAGGATGTCCCTGCCTGTGGCAGAGGGGTTAGAACTAGATGATCTTTAAGGTCACTTCCAACCCAAACTATTGATTCTATCATTCTATGATTCTATGATTCTATGATTCTATGATTAGGAGAGGGCCAACATATACAGAATATTCATCCTATAGAAAGCTCCCAGAAAACATAGCGTTTAAGTACCAGCCTTGATTGTACCAACTTAATCCAGGACATTCGCTAACCTTTGTCAGTCCCACCTCCTCACAGGTGGGACATGACATATTAATTGGCATCACAGACAGATGTCCTCAGTTTTGGAAGCTTCTAAGGAATACAGACGATAAATATATTTTATTTTGGGGCAAAATCTCTGCAGAACCAACTGGTTGCTGAACATCATACCATTCAACAGGTTCATGTGGCTCCATCAGATGAGAAACAAAATTATGGTCTGAATTAGAGGTAGGGGGACAAAGATCTCCTGGTTGGATACGCTTTGATTCTGTCTGGGATAGTAAACTGAGATTCACGAGCTCAGCACAGTTGGATGGGAACCAGTACCTAAAACCCTTGTACTGACCGTGGAACTGGAAATTAGCCAAGAAATATTTTAACATAAGAATGAGGAAGTGGTGATGAAGCCCTTAATCAAAATAGACTACCGATAACAGCCAAGGTAAGGGAGCTTTGCAAGTTACTGTCTGGATGGTGCCGCACTCAGCTGCTGGAATGCCAAAGATCCAGGAAAAATACACCAGATTAGCTCAAGCAACTGAGCCAGTGTACATATGGAGTGCCTTATTGACCAGTGGTAATTGAGCTTTGCTGTTGAAAAGCAAGGCTTAGGCTGCTGAGGGCCTACCTACTGATGACCCAACAGAGCCGTGGTCATTAACTCTATGAGCTGCCTATGGTACAGGGGTCTGGACCCCTTGGAAAGTGAAGTTCTAATATGTATTGAAACCCCAGTTATAAACCCTTTGACTGAAAGTTTACAGAAATTTACTTGTCTTCAGTTATAGGTGTTTCAATGGCTGTCCCCGATGTTTTTAATTGCTAACCCTGATAGAATGGCTCCCCTTATTCAGAGTCTGTTGGATTCTTTGAAACCATATGTAGTACATTTCCAAGACCACTTGCAGGACACATTGGCCCATGAAAGTTGGAGATGGGCCAAATAAGAAGGGTCTGTGACTTGGCGGGAGGTAGACCAAGAGTTAATAAATTATGCTAGAAAAATGGGCATTACCAAGCAAGCTGCAAAGTCAAAGACCACTGTGTGAAGAGTGGAACATCAGGAAAATCAATGTTGTCAGCTTCAGGGGCAAAGAGAAACCTGTTGTGGGCTTAAGGAATAAAAAAATGGGATTTTACAGGATGTAATGAACATTTTGCCTACTATGGATTTATAAAAGCTCATTCAAACATGGAAAGACAAAAGGAAGTTACCCTCCAAAAATGAGAGGCCTGCTCAAGTGAGTATGAGAGTGGAACCCTGACCTCATGACATTGTTGTAATTGCCTTCAAGGCACTTACGATCCCTAAAAAGGACTTTAATGATCTAGAGAAGGGGAACTGGACACATTGTTCCCAGGAAGTGAGCCAGGGGTGGGGATACGGCAGTGGGACCATTTATGAAGACTCATGGAAGGTAATAACAGGGATTTTTTTATTACTATTCCCCTTGTTCCCTTTAAAATTCCAGTTATACAGTAGATACAGGTGCTCAAACGTCAGCACTTCAGGTGAATGTCATTAACTGCAGTGGCACAGTTGACAATAAAAAACAAATTTGGGTCGTAGATGTTTTCAGAAACACCAAACTGCAGCCAACAGCTCAAGTCAGTTACTGATTACTGGTAAATATATCTTCTGTTCCGGTCGCAATTATGCTGGGTGTTTTGCCTACAAATATTTTAGGTCTTGATTTATTGAAGAGAAGAGCACAGGTAGATTCAAAAAGAAGGGAGCAGAAATTTGGACTCCCTATGATTTCTTTAAGACTTTTACAACTGGTGCCTGCACTTCCTCCATCTAAAATCATTAATGTGAAACCCTACATCTAGTGTAACGGGCAAGGGATGGAATCACTCTGGTGATAACTGAACTGTGAGAAGAAGGGATAATTATCCCAACTCACTCACCTTAATCCACATTGAGGGGATCTGTGAATCTTAGTCACTCTCTGCTCCTCAGAGGTGGAACGTGACAGGTGTATTAATTGGTGTGAAGGAATTCATCTTGTTCCATGCAAATACATTAGTCTCCAGAAAGAGTCTTGAACTGACGTCTAGTGTGATAACAGCTCCTGTCTGGGACCAAAAACTCCTAAAAAGAGCAGATTGCCGCTGAAGAACATAACTGTGGGGGAAGGATAGGAAAAGGAAACTATTTTAGAAAGTTTTCCAACAAAATTTTATGAAAATTAAGGATAAAATTATGCTTGTATTTCATGTTCAGTGGGAGTCTGATTGTGTCTCTTCAACTGTCAATCATCCACTCAAATTACTTGTTTAGCTTGGATCAACTTCTTGCCTGTAGGCAAGGTCTTGAGGTGCTCTCTGTCTGTCATTCAGCCTACCTAGGTGAACTTAGATTCTCCATTTCCAGGGCATATACTGAACCCCAGAAAAGCCCGGAATTTGGCAGCTAAAAGAAATGCTTACCTGTGTCTTCCAGCAAAGATGACCTGTCATGAATATTCTCCTCCTTCCTGCTTGTTTCCTTTCCCAGGTAAATAAATTAGCTTAAAAGAAGGGAGGAATGGCCAAATAAATAGGCACTGATTTCAAAAATGTTGATAATGTTGTCTTCTATATTATGGATTCATTTCAGTATTTGACTCAGCTTTTCACTTGCACATTCCCAGAGTCATGAAAAGTCTTGTACAATGTGGAGTTCATAATATTGATTTGGAAAACTGTTGGATTAAGTTCAAAAAGACATCAGTTTGCTAGGAACATGGACAGTATCTTTTATGTTGCATTTATACTGTTCTGATCATCAGTGATGTACATTTTGTCCCCAGTACAAATTCACTTCTGTCTTACAACAGAAATAAGGATTCCTTCCTCTAATTACAAGACTTGAGACGCTGACTGATCACTAATCAAGGGACTGATTATAGTAATAATCCATTTCCACTGTGGGCTTATCGGCAAATTCTCAGTTATACAATCCTATTTTGAATTCCTCTTGGATCATAAATAGAGCAGGCAAAAAAAGGTTGTGAGAGAGAGGTTTGATGTATAAGCAGAAGTAGATAGAGACCTGATGCAGAGAAGAATCAGTCCCTGTCTTTCAGTATTTAAGCCAGAGCCCCTGCACTTCCTTTGATCTGTGTCTGAGCTGTTATTCAGCTCCCTTCCTTCCTCCCAGTGATGTGGCAGATGGTTTAGGCTGGCACAGGTGGCCGAGTACCACCTGCTGAAAACTTCCCTGTATCTTTTGCTACATAACTCCTTTGTTGTTGCTGTTTGCAGAGGATGACTGGAAATAGGAGGGAAGCAAGAGGAGAGTGTGAAGTGATGATGATAATGTTCAGTGCTTTCTTGTTCTCTGTTCTGTCATTTCTGGGAACCTATAGTTGCTGCATGCTAGAATCTTGGGAGCAAAGACAGAAGATTTGAAACTTTAACTTCTGTGAGGGGAAAAAAAAAATGATGTTTTTTATCTCTTAATGGAACTTAAATCATGCTGGTGGATAGCATTTCCCACTGTTAAATGCTGTAAAGGGACAACTCTTTTATTCACTCTAGGCACTAGATGTAACTTCCCCATGACCTTTCAGACTCCATTGGAAATAAAACAGTCTTGTAGAAACTAAACGAAAAAATTAAAATGAAGAGGACAACAGACTTTATCATCTGAATGCACAAAAGATATAACTGTGCAAGGGCTGTGGCTGATATTTTGGACCTCAGAGGCTGGCACTGGTGTTCAGTCTCTTTCAAGGCAGTAAGAAAGGTAAGAAGGAAAGTCATCCTTGGCTTCTTAAATCCTTCTCTGAGGATGGTTTGAATTACTCTCCGGAGTTGATCATCTCTCTCTCCTGATATAGACTTGAAGACTAATGTATATCAGGAGAGACAGAAACTGGTTGAAACAAGGCCCATCCTTTGCAGCTAGGTTAGTAGAGGAGTTATGGTACTTATGAGAGATAAAATCCATCCAACTTCTATCTGGATACCTTTTCATTTGAAATGTAAATGCTAAAGGTTTCTTGCTGCTTGCTTTTATAAATAAGCTTTTAAAGGTACTTGCTTTTATTTTCCCTGCCCAAAAAAAGATGACGAAAAAATGAGTGAAAACCAAGTAATTATTGCAGCACTTCTCATCAGTATGAATTCCTTAGGTAAAACTACTTCAGGAGGCAAAGGAAAAGCAAAGCACACCTTACGACAGGCAGTGCCAAGTTAACGATAGGAAATCCCAGTCAAGTTAACAGTGATGTTTATGTGTGTAAAATAATTTATTAACAGACAGATATGGAGAGATGAACTTTGGCTTTAATAAATCAGCTGTTCAATAAATTAGCTGTTCAAAAATAATCTTTGACCATATAAAAAAAAATTCCTGAGACAGAAGAAATTCTCAACATTTTTGTAATAAAAAATTCTGGTTTTTAAAGTGAGCAATACGTTTTCATGTATTATTTTATGTTATGTGATCTCTATTTTTGATTCTCTCACTCAATGTTGAAAAGACTTTTCTTTTATTTCCCTTTGAGTTTTCTATGTCCTTTTAGTTCATTTTATCCTTGTTTGTTCATTGTCATAGACGACCAATATATTGCCTGCTTCCAAGAATATACCCCCCTCTCTCAGCTTTCACTAGAAATGTAAAAAAAAAAACCCTTCATAATAAGAATGACCCCCGTGGTAATCAGGCAGACAGCTTTGATTAAGAACATCTGTTAGCAGATTCCCGATTCTAAAGTCAAGCAGAACATGAGACGAGAAGGTATAGAAAATGGCATTTCTCAAACTGTGAGGCTGGCCTCCCTGAGGAGACTCTGACCTCTTCCAGAGATACAAGCCAAGATCATAAACAAAGAACAGACATCAAAATGTGTAGAGTGTGTATGTAGTTTGAAAAACATGACACCGTTTTTTCTGAGGTGCTGTGTCTTTAAATTTCTAAGCACTACATTCCTGAGGGGTGTGAATGAGGACTGCACTTCTAAGCATTTCACAATGTTTACTCCTCAAACACATCACCACACAATGAAGAAGAAGGCATAGATGTGGTGACCCCCTACTCACTGCCTGCATCCTTTTTTTTTTTAGTTCTTCTCTTCCCTGACTTTTTTCTTTTATCTTTGTGAGGCTGACAAGGCTGTCTATTAGAAATTCATAACACTGACATCAAGGAGACTTGACTTCAGTTTTTAGTTCTGTTGGTGTAAAATGATGATATGGAAGAAGTTGATTCTTAATAATTTCTGTTCTAAGTCGGACAAAAGCTTTCTTTGTCCAGCAAATTTCTGCAGCATTTTTTTTGAGGAAATATTAAGAAACAGTAAAGAAACATACTTGGCTTCAGTGAACTTTGTGGTAGTTTTTTTCCTAGCTTTTTTCCTAGATTTTTTTAGTGAAATAGCACTGACGTGAGCTAAACATTAGATCTGGACTGTTATGTCTGATAGCAACCCCCAGACTAATCCTTCATAAGGATCTGCGCATGTAAATGTAGTCTATCTGATTTGCTGCTCAATGTCTTTGTTTCCTTTTCTGAAGACATTAAGATATTGATCCTATTTGGAATGGATTCTAATCTCTAATAAAAAAAAAAAAATAAAAGAGAAAGTTCACACATCCTATTTATATTTATTTGAAGACAAAATTAATTTTAAACCTAATTAAAAGATTGCTCTTTATGAAAATCTTTCTGTTGTTCATTATGAAAAGTGGGAGAAAAGAGCATAAATCAAGATGACCGAGAGAAAACAGAGAATAAGTCATTTCTTCTTTGCTAAGTTTTTCTCCAAATCATTAACCAAAAAAAGTAAACATTTACAGAAGGATGAAAGGTGGAATGAATAACAGTCTCTCAAAGATCAGTATGAAATTATTTCTTGGGCATGAATGGATTGGATTATGAAACCAAAGTGTTTCTAGAGGTAAACCTTTCGAGAGATGCAAAAGGCCACAGATAGGTTTCTACAAGTACAATGGACACTAAACAAAGACAAAGAATATGTGGAACTGCTGCTGAAGGGAGCGAGTAGCGTAACAATGGGGAAGGTAGGGAGGTCTAACACACTTAGGACTTCTTCTATTCCAGCCTTTACAGGCAAGATATGCCCTTATACTTCCCAAGTCTCTGTAAGTTTGAGGAAGAGGTACACTATCCTTAGTAGAGGAGGATTGTTAAGAGACAAATTGGTTAAGCTGGGTACATACAATCCAATACAACTGGATGGGTGCATCTGGGCATGTTGAGGGAGCTGCTCTCTGCCATTATGAAACAATTCTATCATCTCTAAAAAACATGAGAGATGCCTGACAATTGATAAAAAGCAAATGTCATATCTTGTTAGAAGGAACATAATCATTGGGATATCTTTTTGCTAAATTTCTTCAACAACAGATACACATATAATATCAAGGGGATTAGTATCAGGTTTTTTTTCTGCATTCAGTTAGAGTGGAAATAGAAAAGGAAAAAGTTATGTTTCCTTCTTTCAACTTATAGAAAGTTTTATTTTGTTCCTATCCAGACTCAACGCTTGTTCTCAAGTATAGTAACTTTCCTGAGAAGAACGGTGATTTTGATTCAAAAGTTTTCCTATTACACTTTTCAGTTAAGTCTTAGTCAAAATACACAAGAGAGTACTAGAGTCTGATGTCAAGCTGCAAAGTTCTACAAGCATGACAAATCTTCACTGTAATTCTCAGAACTGATTTCCTTTTGAGGAGGTGTGATGTCTTGCTGTCTCTTCCTTTTTGCACTTAGGGACTTGGGAGTATTTGATATTGTCCCTCTATTGAGCAGCAATTGACATCTAGTACTATTTCTGAATAATTTTTTAAAAGGCTCGTTTTACAGCAGAAAACAAGATACATTGCCAGGTGCACAGATATACTGTTGCTTGTTTTATAAGAGAACTAAGAAAAACATGAAAATAAAACCACTGAAAAATCTGGAAAATCTTTGGGCCTTTCTCCATCTATCTCTGAACAACCACAAAATCCAGGTGAGCTTGGATTCCAGTTGTGCTTACAGCAGGGATACATGTAAACTTTGAAATCTACAGTAGGACATGAGCTGAAAAATGAACAAAGAGATTCAATTTCATCTTTGTAATTTGTTTTGTATTTATAATACATATTATGGCAAGAGTTATAGTATACGTATTGGACATTTCATTGATTATGTTTTATAATATATTTTAATATTTTTGTTGTCTTGGTGAACATAGACATCAAATTTGTCTTTTTCTGAAATTCAAGGAAAGGCTTATTTATATTTGACCTTGGAGTCCTTGCCTTTGTAATAAGCAGCAACTCCAAGGGGAAAAACCTAGAGTTGAAAGTCAGCATCAAAAAATAAGAATGGAAATTACTGAGTTAACAGAAGAAAACCAAGTGGATGTCCCCAATCCTCTTTGCTTAGAATAATTAATGACTCTGAAAATAGATCACTGCAAACATGACACTAAAGTATTTTGGCTATTTAATCTTACATATCAGCAGTAATAACATGTCATAACAAAAAAAATGCAGATGTAAATTAATTCATATCCTTAAAATCATAACTATGCCCAGAACACTCCAACTCTAGAATGGGCCTCCCTAAAGCTGAACACTTTGTCCCTTTGGAATGATTCACATCATGTAAAATTAGGAAACCAGAGCTTTGCAGCAGTCAGAAAACGTCATTAAGCATTCCTGGGAGTGATTCTGGGTGTCTTCATGCTGCAGAAAGTCACTCACCATGAGCACCTTAAACAGGCATATGTGACCTAATAACTTCTTGGTTTGCTGTTAGTATTTATAAGAAGAGGATATAATTACATATACATATATAAAAGAGGCTCCTTGCAGACTTTACAGCAGCCTTCCAGCACCTAACGGAAGCCTGCAGGACAGCCGGTGGGAGACATTTTGTAAAGGTATATAGTGATAGAACAAGGGGTAATGGCTTTAAACTGAAAAAGGAAAGCTTTAGATTAAATACAATGAAATTATTTTTTACCATGAGGGTGGTGAGGTCCTGGAACAGGTTATCCAGAGGAATCATGGATTACTCCTCCCTGGAAGCATTCACAGCAGGGCTGGATGGGACTTTGAGCAGCCTGATCTAGTGAAAGGTGCCCCCATTTATGACAGGGGAGTTGGAACTAAATGATCTTTCTGGTGCTATTGTTCACAAGACTTTTTATGATCCTGTGTTTCTAAACCAACTACTTCTAAGTGTCTATGTTGAATACAGAGGTTCTACTTAGCTGTAGACTTATTCAATCCACTGTGAAATCAAAGGCAGATAAACAAAAAATAGATAACTAGTTAAATGGTGCAGCAAGACCCGTTTCTGGCAAGGAAGCCTGGCATCCAAGGGTGAGTTGTGGAAAGAGAGTATGTCTCCATGTTTAGACATTAACACTCCCTGCACACAACCTGGAGAAAGGAAACAGAAGCGCAGAAGCACCACACCACTTCTAATAGAACCAGGATGCTGTTGGCCTTCTTGGTCTTGTTGAAACTCGTACAGTCGTCCTCTAGCCATTGATCCAGACGGTCCAGATCCCTCTGTAGAGTCTTCCTACCCTCAAGCAGATAAACAATCTTGCCCAATTTGGTGTCTGCAAACTGACTGAAGTTTTAGTGTACTAAAATCCTGGTGTTTACCTCTCGGCTCTTATTACCTTAGTGGTCTGAGTCTCATGCCTGTACAACTTCAACTGTCCTCTGGTGTACCCATCATGTCTCAGACACACAGGCTGAGAGCCCTCACTACTATCGCCTCCCTCTAACCTTGGTGTATTATCCCTCTGCTTGCTTAGTGCAGACCTCATATCTCCCTCCCATTTGAAGCATAGTTTAAATCCCTGTAAATAAGCCCTGCAAGGTCCTGAGCAAAGACCCTCTAACCCTTTTTGAGAAAGGTGAATCTCTTCAGACACCCGCTAGCTTGGTGCCTTTTAAGCCACCTCGTTATAAAAGAACCCAGAACTACGATGATGACATCAATGTTGGAGTCATGCGTTAATAGGCTGGGATCCAAGCAACCTGGTATTGTGGTGATGACACCCACAATGGAGCCGTGTGTTAATAGTTTAGAACCTTAGGTATGGTCTTCGGTTTTGTATTATGTCGTTTATTGATCTAGCAGCAATCTAAGAAGACAGTATGCAAAGATCTGGGAACAAAGATCAGTCCCCATTCGTTGTGTCACCTGCACCTGTAGAGTGTAGAATCCTTTTTGTCTGACATCTTCTGTGCTTCTCTCCACCATTGCCTTCCTTCTTAAATATTACGTTCAAGAGAATAGATAGAATATGGCCCAAACCACTCTAAGCTGTGTCTTGGTAGTTAATGTAGCCTCCTGGGATGTTAGTGGTGATAGTTTAGACATTTTGAAATTCTGAGTAAGTCGCAAAAGCGAATCTTATCCTTAAATTGGCTATTAGTCTGCTATTTTGGAGGTTAGTCTACAAACATTTTTCCTGTAGAATGTGAAATATTTTGAATGATATATAAGAAAGCCCTTGGGTAAAAGATACATCATGAATAAATTATAATGGTCAACATGAAAGTCTATTCACAGGAAGTATTATCAATCAACGCAGGTGACTTTTGAGAGTGATTTAAGGCTGAGGCTTTTAAAAGAGCATAAGCAATCCATTTCCCTTCAATTTTCACCAAGAACTGAGGTTATACACATCTCTATATATAACCTAAACTGTTTTAAAAAATCCTAGTCTAAATTCTCAACTGAGTGAAAAATATAGACTTGCTACTGCATCCACCTGCTCATAGAAATAGTTCAGTGTTGATATGTGTATTCCTTGCTTTATCAGACCATCCTGCATCTTAATATCTCTAGAGAACTGATTCTGTCAGGAGGATTCTGATCCTGACCGACTGTTGCTATGGTATTGGGTTATTCTGGGCTGTGATGAAGAAGAACAAACAAACTTAAAAAAAAGGAACTGGCTTTAAACCATGTTCTCAAGCCACAGTGCCTGAGACTAGATTTTGAAAATTAAATCTGGGTTTTTGTACAATGTGGCACTTGTTAAATACTTCTTAAAAAACATGCTGATAACCAGAAGTGTTGCTGTGACAATGAATACATCCATAAATAGAAGAAAATGCAGGAGAAGAAAATACAGCCAATTCTCATGCTATTTGAAATTGTTCATTTTCACTTGATGCTATTATCCTGCAGTCAACTGAAACCCAAACTTCTCTGGAAGCATTTCAAAGAGCAAAACTTTTTTGCAGATCACATTCTTGTTTTACTAGGCACTTTTCCAAAGGTATTGGGAGTTAATGAAGGTCTTTTTGATATTACTGAGCTTTTGAGTTGAGTGCATAATACGGAATTTATATCTGTTGCCCATCCCTAGATAGTAATATAACTCTCCTTTTGCACTTGTTAGTGTTCATTCAATCACAAGTTATGTATGTGTACTGAAAGTGCTGCAGAAACTTCTTGAAATACGTGAGAGGAAACTGTCTGTATGCAGGCACTGGCATAATAAGTTGATATTCTTAGAAGACAGAGCTCCTTCGAGGGAAAAGCAAAAAATAAAAATGATTCTGCGGGAAATCTTGTTAGTGTATTACCAAGGATGATGACACAAAAAAGATGCATGAGTTTCAGCAAGCAGTATTTAAAATGGTGAAACAAGTGATGTAAAATTATGAAGGGAATGGTAGAGGTTTTCGGCAAGTTCGTTATTTACAGATGAGTAACTTTGTTTGCCAAAATTACAGATCACGTTCTTCTTGTTCCACAGGCAGAATTCACAGCCATGAGGGACCAATACATGCGTGGTGGAGAAGGCTTCATTATCTGCTATTCCATCACAGACCGCCAATCCTTTCAAGAAGCTGCTGAATTTAAGGAACTCATTTATCGTGTCCGGCACACTTACGACATCCCCTTAGTGCTGGTGGGAAACAAAATAGATCTTGAAGAGTTCAGACAGGTGAGCAACTTCTCTGCTGCTTTTGGCTTGGTTTCCCTTGGCTGCCTCAGTGATTTCTGTAGCATGCATTGCACAGTACTACTGAAAATTTTTTAACACAAGACGAGGTTCAATCAAAAAGCAACAAATGCAGATTGATAATGAATTAAGGATTTAGCAGTACTTTCATGCTTACGTTATGGATCTTAAAGTAGTCTTAGACAATCATGTTCAAATGTTCTTCCTTTTTCCTTGAAGAGGAATACTGTTGTTTTCATTGGAAATGTTATTTTATTCAACATGGAAATACAGTCAGTCAGGATCTTTGTGGCAAACCCCCTGTTTTCTTTGGAAGTTACTCACCATTAAATACAGACTTTTTTTCATAAGTGTAATAGAGTTCATTAAAGGCTTCTGAAACTCATATTGAAAAAAGTTCCAGTTAAAATAAATAAATGCATATAACACTATCTTTACCTGAAAAGCCAGTGGCTGTGTTCTTAGAGTGTTCAGTTAAGACAGGGACTAGCAAGACTTCACTTTGATGTGTATTTAAGATTTGAGTCATCACTGCTCATAGACAAATACATTTATATGACTATGAGGTCTTTGACCATGCGTCTCCCACAGTCTTTAGCAATCTTTGCTAGCCTTTTCCTTCTGCTTCTTCTGTGTTCCCTCCTTGCTGCTTATGTTGATATGTTTGTGTGCAAGGAATGGATTAGAAAATACTAGCAATGGCTTGTTTGTGACCTGGTTATACTGAACAGAAACTATTGTTAAGCTGAAGAAGAAACTTTCAAAAAGCGAAAAAAATATGTTCTTATCTGGAAGTATTAAGCGGCTCTTTATAAGCCCTACAATTGCTTTCAAATGACTGATTTCTGCACAGACATATGTAACAGTTAAATCAAATAGTGTTTTTCAGTTCAGTAGCATCTGTGCTCACATGATCCTGTCTACTCTTTCCCACTTATCTTGTCACTCTTCTCCCCATTTCTTTGTCTTGTTCCTTCTACCTGAAGAAAAATCCAAAGCAGTGTTAAGTCTGAAATTATTCCTGAAGTCTAATGATGTACATTAAAAACTTCACATCTGTTTCCAGATCATTAACATTCTCCCTAAATCAGACTGTAGCAAAATCTTAATGGTGACAATCCTGTTGCAGTTTAACACACAGCTTGAGACTTCAAATAACAGTGCCATGTGCAACGTGGAGCATAATCTGAGCAGCTTCTAGGGTCCTTATATACCAGATGGGGGAGGGATATGGTTTCCATTGTTCTGCTTAGTGAACAGGACACTGCAGCTGATCCCAACAAAAATGGGGAATGGTTGATTACCTACAGTTAACTATAGATGAGGTTTTCAGGAATACCCTATTCACTAAGTGATATTAAGACTGAGGACAGTTGTATTTGACATTCAATGCATATAAAAAATACATGTCAAATTTAAATGTTTTACGTGGTCCTTGATAATCTTGTCTGGTCTCCCAGAATGGCAAATTTGTGTGTGAATATCTGAATTGGATATAACAAATAGCAGTCAAGATTAAAGGTCATGGAGAGGCTCTTGGGAATGATATTAGAAATTATGTCTTTGAGGTGTGGCTGGATCACAAAAGAACTGCTTTACAAGGTTGTCACTGAAGATCTTGCCAGAATGTGTATCAAGGCAGCTCCAAATCATGGTCCTATTTTTTTACAAAAGCTTTCAAAGAGTCAGGATTTAAGTCTTCAGCTTCATTTCTCCACAACCCCCTTACAACTATAAACAAGCTCAATGATATTAGAAGGGTTTCCTCAAATATTCTGCAAGCCAGATATTGAGCCATGGGGTACATTTACATCAAAGACTAGTATGATGATGCGATGCAGAACTAATTCATTGAATAAAGCACTTGAATAAGATTATGTCTGCGTGAGCAAGTTGCTTGAACCAACAGAAGTAGAACTGTAAAACAAAGTGATTTATTCTGAAGTCTACATTTTTGGAGTTTATTTTTAATTTTGGACTACCTCTGCTCCAGGTCCATTGTCCCCATGATTAGCAGTTGCTGAGTTGTAAGAGTTGTACTCCTGGAATGCGTCTTCACGCAGGTCGTGTTCTGAAAGACCACACCACAATTCAAAGCAGAGCACGATTAAGTGGAGGTGATTAAGAGACACTGCTCAGAGTGCCTCTCTGATCTAAACTAAATCACAAGTGTTGGGGAGATCACCTCTGCTCCCAGCTTCAAGAGCATGCTAATGAAGTTCAGCAGCTCATTATTTCAGGACTGGAATGTGATGTTGTGCAGTATGTTTAACAAACACTGAAGTAAATTTTATCTATGCTCACTTCTTGGGTTAAGAAATTTCAAAGTAACATGATGAACTGCAGTGAGGTAGATTGAAAGGAATCTTTTCAAGGTCTTGTACTGTAGTTATGGCCTCATTAATAACAGTGCTTGGATGGTCAAGACTGGTAGCCAGTTAACTCTAGGGTGACAGAGCAATCAACTGACGATGCATGGGATTAACATATCAATGAACAAACTGTAAGGTACACAAACATACCAAATTCAAACAACTGAGAAACAGTAGGTGTTAGAACACAATTAGCCAGATCGGAATTTGTCTAGGGCACCAGGGTTAATATTGTTCCTTTGTTTAACGACATTTTTCTCCTATGAAGTTCATTAAAGCTGCCGTAATGTTATTCATGGTATTTGGAAACATAAGATTAAGTTCAACATGCCTGGGCATCCTTTTCATTTAATGACAATTCTGCAACAATCAGACAGGCTATAGTAGCTCAGTCAGACAAAGCTCTTGTTTGAAATGTGATCCCCTACATAATACAATTAATGATGTATGTCGCTTGCCTCATATCTTTCAACAGGATGACAAGAATGAAACTAATCTGCAATTAAAATTTTGTGCTAGGAGAAACACAACTGAAAAACAAATCCAACAAGCTTATTATTTTAAAATAATGTTTTTATTTTGTGATGGCTTCAGTGAAATTATTGTCGTCTTTAACTATGTGTGTTATTTTAAAGTCTTAAGAAATGAGTTTGTCTGTTCTTCTTGTTAAAATAAGTTTTAATTACATCCATCAGCCTAAAGAACAAACACTTTCCATTTTCTCTGAAACAATTGTGGGGGAACAACTGTGAAAAAACTGCAGGGGAAAAAATATAGTAACCTATGATCTTGATGTGCGTATCCAATTGGGTGGCAAGGCTCTCTCCATCTTCTCATACTGCAGATTTGTTCGGTCCTTTCTGACTTTGTTCTATTTTGTGTTCAGAGATTCACTCGGAAAGTGAATGGATCTGAATGATTAAGACATTCATCTGTGTTCATTCCTTGATTTTTCAGTCATTGCTCAAAAAAAATATTTAAGTATTCAATGTATTTTGCCCCATAGCCATTTGAAGTAAAAAATAGACCACAAAGTGCTAGATAAGATATTATTTTAATTTTGGTGGTTTTGAATATTATACTCAGATTAATAAAAGTGGTTTGTATATGTCTTTTAATGTCATTAAAGTCTCACAGACATTTAAAACAAGCTAATACGCAACACAAGAGGTACTTTTACTTCAGGTAAGTTTTGTCACTTTAAACCCAAGTGAACATCTGGTTCTTACTGAAGTGTAAAATCTGTGTAATGGATAAATACTTAATTAAAATATATTGATCTTTATAGAAATGCTATAAACAACTGGTTCTGTTTGAGTTCATGCCATGCTAATGCTAATTTGCAGCCTTTAAGATATTTTATAATAAAGACATGTGGCACATTAGGAAATTTGATTAAAAAAATATCCGTAAGTCTTTGTGTACTCATCATTGCTATATATTACATTCAGAAGCTCAGAGGAAAATGAGCTACATGTGGACAATGTGCTATAGCTCTGAGCTGGAAATAATAGATATTTTCTAAGAGCTTTTTCAAAATTTTAATGTGGATGTGGAGATCCCCTTTGGAAATTCTACCTACATAGAAACTGCATACCCTTCATGGAGTGAATTTTCCTATACGCTTTTGTTTGACCCCAGGGGAATAAGTTGTGGGCTCTGTCGAGTCTGTGGAAAAGAAGTTGATGTCCATTGAGTCCAAGGTTATAAGGGCAGCTCATGCTTCACTCAGCTCTCGGCCTCTCTGGGAAGCCTGTCACCAAAGTTGTTAGTTTCACCAGTGCAGTCTTGGTCATGAAAAGAATTATTCAGTTGTTTACCCTTCCACACATGAGTTGTCTTATTGGTTTCAAGTACAAATATGACCAGAAACACTGCTTTTGAAAGCATCTTCTTCCTTCTCTTTCCACTTACAGCTTCCCTCCTTCAGTAGGAAATCTGAAATAAATATGAAATACCTGTTTAAAGTGGAACAACACCTTATTTGGAGTGTAAATTAATTACAAGGTCTGAGGCTTCATTGTATTTTCTTTCTAAGGTTTTATTATATTAAAAGATAATTCTCAAACCAGGATTACAGCAGCTCGGTACATTCTCATGGTCTGAACCAGCTGCCTGCAGTATGTTCTCACTTCACTGAGGTTTTACTTTAGAATATTTTTAAGATGATCTGACTGGCTATCAGATACTCTGAGCATCAACTTCTAGATTTCTCATTTTGACAGTTGCTCTATTTTCCTGCTGGCCACAAAATATCTGTTGAGTTTGAGATAGTGGCATTTGTTTATTTATTTATTTATTTTCATATTCCAGTGCACGACTATGAGACTTTATTTACTAGATGCTCTCTTACCCATGTTAGTCTTGAAATAAAAGTACTATGAACTTCTTACCTTAGTATTCTTTGGTTTTGTGATTAAAACTACTTGCAAATTTTAAAACGTCCTTTATCTCCACCAGTTTCATTTTGTCTTAAAGGCATTTGAGTAGAAAAGCGTGTCTGAGGAAGACTCCTGTTTCCCACTTATCAGGCTAGTGTCCTGGGCAGAATGAAAGTTTTCATTGTTTCTGTGGGAAAATTATTTTCTACTATTTACAGAAAAAGAATAGTATATGTTTGAGTTAATATTAGACTAAATGAGTTGGCCAGATGCTCTGAGTCCATATAGAAACACAAGAATTACCACATATTGTAGAAGTGTATCGTAACATGAGATTAATCTGCTTATGAAGATGTCTGTCTTTCGGTTAGGATGAAGGATGGGTGACTAACTTCCAAGCCATTAGACAACACTGCATGGATAAGACAAAGAGCAACAATTTTTTTTGTAACATCCTTTCAGTTAAAAATGTAAACTTTTTGATTCACTGTGTTGTTGTTCTTGCTGCTAACTGCAGGATACACTCCTGAAGCACATTTAGCTTTCCTTAGGTTTTTGAATGAACAAAATATAATAAATAGTCATTCTTAAGAGGAAATTCCTTATAAAGATTGGTGTGATCTGTGATCTTACAATATCTCGGATGTATTCAGACGGGCTCAAACTATATAATAACTACAAAAAATATGGTGGTATATTTAATAGAAAAAAATCAGGGAAGAATATGGCACAGAACAGAAAAGTCTTAGAGACTATTTATTTGAATTTTTTAATGAACTTTTAGATTAGTTCAGTCATACAACTTGATGTCATTTTGAATGTTCATTTTCCATGGACATCCATGCAGTTCCATTTTGCTAGCATGAATGCTTACTGAAAATGAATTACATTTGTAAAGAATTAGTTGTCTTCATCACTTATATTTTCTTGCATGCATATTGCCTTTCCCACATGAAATCCTATGATATTCTTCCTTTTCTTTTCAAGATCTGAATAATGTAAGCGTTTTTGCTGCTTTGATGGAGCTATGGCAGGTGTCTGAATATTTGGAACTAAAACCACTGAAGTTGTCATGATATTTTATTACCTTAGAAAACTGTCAAACCTTTGATAATTGCTTTCTTACATTATTGAAATATATATACGGATTCTGTCATGTTCCTTCTATTTACTTTTAATTCATTTAGATTTTTCAGCATTGCTTTCCTACTGTTCATTATCCTAATAAGTCTCCCTCATACTGTTTAAATAAAATCTATTAGTGTTTGCCCTCCCCTCCAAAAAAATTGTGTGTGCTTTTCTATACCAATGCAAATGTAGAAGTCAATTTGGCAGGTGTAGCCTTTTGGAATGAATTTCTACTATCATTAACTTAACTATCTCTAGGAAACATTCATTTATTCATAGTTTATATATTTGTCATTACAATGTTTTCAGATTTCCGCAAGAAAACCCCAAACCACAGCTTCATATTACCCAGGCTGCAGTAAACACAATCAGACACATAGACAATTGTAATGAAATTGTTGGCTCATTTCTTGATTCATAATTGTGTTAACCTCTAGTGAACCATCCAGTAAGCCTTATAATCCTTTCAACACAGAGCAGAAGACATTTGAAGGAGAACAAGATGCAGATAACAGGCTGCAGATAATCAGCCAAGAAACAAAAGAAAAACAATAGCTGAACTGTAGATGAAAAAAAAAAAATTAACAGAAAACATGGATGTTCAGAGATAAAAACAGGGACAACTAATTCTTGTAGCTGACAAGACACCTCGTAGCCGAAGCAGAACAACACAAAACATAGAAAGGGACATACACTAGGGATGGTTCTGCAAGGTTACATCATGACTAGGGGTATTAATCAGCAACACACTTTATAATTCTTTAAAAGGCCCCCAGTACTTGTCACCCCTTGTGTTTAAACTTCACCCTGCAACTCGGAGATTTTGTCATTGCTGTTCTTCCCCCCTCCTACTAAATTCGATCTTGGTGTTACCTTGTTTAACTTTCCACCTGAAGAAGTGTGATGCCACAAGGGTACTCTCTCACCTCTTGACTTCTTGATCTAAGTTGCTCCTTGAGGTCAACTTCAGACTATGAGATTTGTCTATTTGGTCTTTAAATTGGGAGATTGGCTGTTCTAAAGATTTTAATCCACTTTTCAGCTAGCAGCCATGCTAGCAGGTTCTTTCTTCTTAACTAAAGCAAGCAAGTGCTGTTGGAAAACTACCTGCAAAAGGCTTCTGCAAAACAAACTCATGTAGGGCTTTTATAAGTTTATAAGTTCTGGGTGGTGTTTCATCCCTCAAAGCATCTCAGAGGGAAACACAATGGTTACACAGTGAACACACACAACCATACAGATTGCAAAGAAAACCACAGTAGGATCATTTGTTGGGTGACTAGGGGTTAGTTAGGAGCCTGAACAGATTCCTGTCTTGGAAAGAAAATTTGCAAGAAAGTTAATTATCTCTGAATGACTTCCATAGTTCGTATTTTGCCAGCAGGGAAAACAGTAAGGAGAAACCTCTGTGTGACTCTGACTTGCTCTAGAGGCAGTGTTCCAAAAGTACGGTTGCAAAAATTCTATTTTATTAAATTTCAGTTTAATTGATGGAATAATCATGGTCCTGTCTGAGAATCTTCCTCCTGCACACTATGCACAAGCCAGGCATCAGCCTATTCTTAACACAGAAAGAGGAGAGGCATGAACGTACCATATCGAGCAGTACTAATTGGGGCACAGTTTTGCCTCTCCACCATCTATGCCTGAAGCAATGCGACCTCCCATCTCATTTTCTCCACAGGGGCACATATACCTGAAAAAGAATGGCATGCAGTGGAAAAGAATCTTTTTATATACATGCTGCTATTTTTATATCACCAAAATCAAGGTTTCAATCTAACTTTTATATACTATTTACTACTGTTACAGTCCAGGAAACTCTTTAAACAAGTGCTTAATTAGAGTGGAACTAATTTATGTTCTTCATGTTAATTTCCACTTGAGCAAAGATGCTGTCCTGAAAGTGAGACAGTAATGAGCAACTTTGTAAAAATGAAAATCCATTGGCAAAGCAGCAGATTAATATAGGAGACAACATTTAGTGAATGCATTGTTTATATAAAAAAGTGAATTCATGGTACAAAGGAGAGTGTGTTTGTGCAACAGTAGCTCAAACAACTTGAAAGAAGAGATTTTGCCAGAATTTAATTACAGCTCATCACAGTGTCACAAATAATAAGAGCATGACCTAGTCTTTAAAGAAAAAAGATTAATCGATTTAATCATATTTGCTTTTCGCAGATTTGCCTGTATCCTTGTCTTAATGACTTGCTTCTCACCCTGCTCCCCAGATGAATTAGGAAGTTAGAGAGATTTGTTTTTATCCAGATCTAACAACTTGGCTAAGAATAGCAGGATGTTAACTTCACACCCTGCAATGTTGTTTAAATAATGCAGTCATGACAAGAAAAAAAAATGTAAAAAGACAAAAAAGGTTTAGCCAAAAAAAAAAAAAACTATCTCAAAAAGAAAATTAAAGGGAAAATATCTCTGCATTATATCCATTCTGGAAAATTCCAATCTTTCATCTACAGTGTCCGAGTCTTACTCTGTAATGTAATACATTGTGTAATATCACAGTTTCTAAATCTCTGAGTAAATTGTTTGATATAGCATAACCCAAGAAGCTGCAGGAAATTACCTATGATAAAACAATACTAAAGCACATTATTACAGTTGAAACCCAACATGTTAAATGTCTATAAAATATCAGCACTCAGGGTTTGATGTTGCAGTCATCAAGACTATTATTCATATAGTTTTACTGATCAGAACCACAGATCTTGTCTGAGAGTCATGGCATATTTTTTACTCAAAATTACTCAATATTTAAGTTTATACTGTTTCATATCTTCATCAACTTTGTCCTGATGGATGTTATTTGAAAAATAAAAACAAGGATGCGCATTCCTTATGTCATTGCTGCATTTACTTCCTCTTGCCCAGGGAATGTTCTCTCTGTTTCTGTCTATGTCTTTTTTACCACCTACTGCAATCCAAAAAGGTTAACAATGAGGAAAATAATATGTCTTGTCATTTTTTTTTTAAATTGTCTAATACAAGCACTGACACAAATGCATGGGGTTTTGTGTGTGCTTGTGTGTGTCTGCATGTTTTAACATTGTAATCTAACACCAACAATGTGCTCAGTGCAGGATATTCAGCAGCACCACAGGCCACCCTTTGGGTATTCCTGTCATACATTGTTAATCATTGAAATTTTGAACTTGCTTTACAGCTCCTCTGAGGTGACGGGGAAGACAGTGTCTTTGCATTTAATGAAGTTTGTCATTACCAAAACCATGGGGTAACTCTTCCATTCTTTTCCTGGTTGTGATTCATATAATCTCTCCTTTTATTATTATCAAAAAAGTAATTTCATTTTTCTGAGATTCTATACATTTCTACACCTGACAATTTATTCTTAGATTTTCAAACCTGAGAAATGTATAAGACAGGTATGATTTGTTGGGTATTTTTTTCCCATGTCTGCAATCTGAGTGTTATTAGCCCTGTTGTTTAGTCTTAGCCCACTGAAACTACGGATCAAACCTAGTCACCTTCCTGTCATTGTGTCAAAACTTCCTAACAATTTCTTCAAACAACACACAAGGAATTGCCACAAAGTCTTGGTCTATTTGTGACTGAAGCCAGACAGAATGCAGACATTGACTACAAAGAATGGGCTGGGAGGTATGGTCAGATTCTCAGAATTATCAGAGCATTCTCATTTAATGAGTTCTGAACTGATGCGGAAAAGTGAGCATAAGGTGGTATTGCTGATACAACAAATTGTATGAAGAAAATTTTGTGGATTTTCTCAATCCAATTTAAAATAGAGATACTCGTGATAGTTGTTGTTTAATAGGTTATTTGTTGTAGGTTCAGAAGGGATTTGCAGGTGATTGTGTGCTTGTTGTAGTCAGAAGATGGAAGAGCAGGAGATTGGAAGATGAGGTAGAGGTGATTTGTGCCTTCATTGGAGTAACATACGCATGGAGCACTTATCAAATCTGGTGGCCTCTGACTTGATTTGGGCTACAGACCTGTGTAGCTACATTCTCAGAGCACCCCACTGAAAAAATGTTGCTTATGGAGAGTTGTATTCCCTTCTAATTCCATTTTCTTTCCGATCTGATGTGAACGAGATGTTTTCACTGATGACTGCCTGTGACTACAGGATGACTGGTGATGCCAATTACCCTCAGGATTATAGTGCTTTCAAAACAAGGAAAGGGTTAGAGCTTGAAAACAGTTTGATTTAATTTTAAAGATCTGCAGTTGTGAGAATCCTTGAGATTTGTCAGAAAAAAAAAAGAGGAATGACAGAGTAATAGAGATCATAGATGGGTTAGCAATGCTTTGTGATCAGTGAGACTGAAGCCTGGAAGTGGTCTGGGAAACAGCAGGTAGGACTTCAGACATGATGGCCGCAAAGAAATTCTTACTTCTGCTCTTGAATAATTGCTGAATGAGACTTTGGAAGTATCTAGTGTTGCCATACTTCTGAATTTTGTGGCAAAAAGTATTTCACTGCTATATCTGATGTCTTTATTCTTGCTAGGGTTTTGTACTTCACTTGAGAAACACTTGAGTGCGTGAGGAGGAAGATGCAGAAGACATGGAAAGTGCATAGATCTCAGTTCATTAGTTATTGCTCTTCCTTGCTGAAAGTATATGCTTCAGTCCTTTACATTTCACTGCAAGGCAATCAGTACCAGGGAACTGTGTTAAAGGATAATTCCCAGATTAAAAGTGTCCATATAAATTATTAAAAACCCAGGGAAGAGAGAATATTTTTCACCTCAAAATCTGTGGAATCCAGAATATGAAGCCATGGCTGTATGGGACAGTGGGAAATATGTCCTTGTCTCTCTTCTGAAAAAAATTCCTAGCATTCTTAAGAACAAGGGTGAGAAATTTAGAGGTAATAGGAACTGAAATTTGTCCATGCCAATGTTTTGTCTGTCTGAGGTGCAACCAGTTTCTCAGAACATGCTGGAGAAAATCCCACTGTTTGTACTACTGTTCCGCAGACAGAATGAGTGTCTGATTCTCTGTGGTTATCAGCCTGGCACCATTTATGTCATTTAAATTAAAAGACACACACAAAAAATATACTGGTTTTACTACTTTTAAATAATTTTATACTTGTCTGATTGTCTGATATTTTCAACATGGGAAGTCTGTAAAAGAGAAATTGATTTTTATGAACCATAGCCAAAAAAAGCAATAAGGGAAAGACATGATAATTAATAAAAAAATCATAAAACCCTGTGGAATAATTCTGATAGGAATTCTTTCATTTCCTTTGTGCACTTGAGTTAAAGGCTTGCTATTATGCCCTATAATACTACTATAAAACATACTACTAAACATACTACTATAAAAATCTTTAATTTTTTTAATTAGCAAATTCCTTAACTTTATGACTAAAAAGTCTGCTGATCCTTGGAAGTGTGTTTCATTAAAGGAAAAGAAGGGCTGGAATGGCTATTTTTCGTCACAAAGTAAACCCATAAGGAATCAGCACAAATCTTCACAGTGTTGAAATATCTGGTAGGAAGTAGTTGTGTAGGATAGTGATAGAGAGAAAACTAACACAGTAATATAAAAGAAAATATTTCATGATAACAGAAATTAGGTAGTAAGTTATTACTAATAAACTTCTTAATGTCATCACCTATTAAAATATATTAAGCCTTCTACCTCTTCAATATATGGTTTTATTTTTCAAGAGAGTGATCAAAAATAGATGGATAATTTAGTATAAATTATCACAATTTTTTCTATATTTATGACACAACAGTACCTATGTCATATTTTTTTCCTCCCGTTTATGGTTCTCATTGAAACTCTGTCTAAGGTCTAAACAAAGTTGGTAACATCCTACCTTTCCCTGCCTTCACATCTGTGGTTTTATCTTGATGAATAATGTACCCAAATAAAAGGATTTTATGATATTTGTATTCTGAGCAATCACAGGAAAGACTAAGAATGTTGACATGACTTCAGCTAATAGAAATATAGGTACTTAGAAGTGGAAAATTTGATTGTGACATTAAGTTTAGTTAGTTACTTGTATCAGAAAAAGAGTGATGGTTATAGAAAATCTGCAATCAGAACATAAGTTTACCAAAACTTAGAATTGGGACTTCAAATCTGAGCGTTTATCTAGTGGACTGTGTAAATTCAGAACTTAGGCAGCTTAAAAATTCCTGGAAATGACAGGTTTTACAACTAACTGGTAATATGAACGGTAATAAATCATGAGGAACAGATGGTATTCACCCAAGAGTTCTAAAAGTTTTCGAGTATAAAATTGCTTAACCATTAACTGTGTTTAAAATGGAATCAGCACCAGGGAAATGGAAGATGGCAAGTTTAGAACAATCCAGGGAACCACTGACCAGTAAATCTGAGTTTTGCTGAGTGAATTGATAGTTACTATAAGAAAGAACAGAATTAACAAGTACATGAATAAATGTGTTTTTACAGGCAGAAGCCATCATGGTTTTCGCAGAAGTTACTCATGCCTAACAAAACTTTTAGAGTTCTTTGATTAAGTCAAGAAAGATACGGGGAACAGTGTTCCAATTGTTATGTTTTCCCTCAATCTCCCTATGACGTTTGTGTGAATAACATTAAGATATGTCACTTGTCAATAAATGCCAAAAGGCAGGGATAAATTCGCAACAATGAACAGATATTATGATAATTCCACGTAGATACAGATATTCCTGTTGTAAATACCTCCGTTAGTAAATGCACAATAAGATGAAACATTTCCAATGATATTTAACTGTCTTTGGTGGTGAAAATGACAGTAGCCCATGATGAGGTTTATGAGTAATTCATAGTACATTTAAAGCCTGGATGATAAGCTGACATTCAGTGCTAAAGATTGGAGTAAGTAGTAAATGGACAGCCATAACAATAAATACATGGAAAAAGTCTGTAAACAAGCTGTCATCACTTAAAAATCTCACTTTAGGATTACTGATGACTGAGTTAATGCTTTGTAGGAGCCAAAAAAGCAAACTGGAATATTAACAACAGAATAAAGAGCAGAGCAGAGTGGAACAAACCAAATGCTCCATGTCATTAAGTGTTACTCAAATACTATGAGAAGCAGTAGTGTTCTCATCCTCATTTTGCTCAAAAGCAATACAGTAGAATTTGAAAATATATAAGTAGATAGGCAAAGATAATCTGCAATACTAAACAGTTTCCACATGTGGCTACATCAAATAAATATTGATATTTCAGTTACAAAGTTGGGAGAATTTTGACTTTGAAAGAAAAATTCATGAAAAATATGAATAAATAAAGAATATTAGTTGTTCCTCACAATACAAGAATTGGAGATAATTAAATTGTTATCTGATTAATCAGGTTTGTGGTAAACAAATGGCAATACTTTCCTGCACTAACTGTAGAAATCATTGCTGCAAGAATTGTAAGTGTGAATTTTTTTTTTTTAAGGATTAAATTATTCATTCAACCAGCCATCCAAGGAGTATTAAAGAAAAACATGACATTTCTAGCTCAGGAAGTGCCTGAGCTTTAGACTCCCAGAATCTGCAAGGATATGGCAGAAGAAGTATTCTCTATGCTTCGTCTATTTTCGTGTCCTGTCCCTAAGCAAGTTGCTGCTGTTGATGATAGCATGGGAGACAAGACAGAACTGTGGGTTGATTTTAGCATATCTGCTCTTCCGCTATAACATGTGTATAAAAAAGGGAACATAAAATCCAGTTTTGACAGGGCAAACACAAAGAAGTCTCATGAAAACATACATTTACATAAATATTTAAATTACCATCAGCTCATATATAACACAATAATGTGCACTGCAAATTAACGTGGTATTAATATAGAGTAACCACTGTAATTATTGTATGATCATATGATTATTATATGATATTATATGATAAGTAATGCTGTCTGGTACATCCTTTCCACTGGGACTCTTTATTATTGATTCTTTGGTTCATTTTCTTAGATACGGTGTTTTCCAAGAAAACCTTAGCTTCACATAAGAATCACTGAATTAAGACGCTCAGTCTTTACTATAATGCATATATAGATAGATATATGCAAAATCTATATGCAAAAGTATATAGATCTTCTGATATGCTTTTATTTTCTCTTTAAGTATAAGGGTGTTCTTAATAGTAGTCATATTTAGTAGAATATTTTCCAAAAAGGATAATCAAAGAATCATCATATGTTGACAAACAATCGAATTCAAACTGAAGTTTTCCAGAAACTTTTCTTATACATGTGGTTGTATTCTCTAATTTAATGTACACATTAAATATCACAGAAGACAAGAGTCACAAGAGAATCAGGAATGGTGTCAGAGTCCACGAATCCTGACTTCTATTCACCAGAACAAAATGCCAGATAATGTCTCCCCCGTGCACGATTATGTGCTTTGTGTCTTTTCACAGCAGAAAATAACAAGTAGTAAGGGGTGGAGAGATTCACTGATGCATCTGAGGAGGCAGGCTCCAAAGCCTAAGGCTGACATTGCTTTTCAAAACAATTTTGGCTGTGAGTGTTTGCAAACAGATGTCAAGCTGGGGAAAAAAACTGATCAGCAGTGCCACTAATTTGATGTCCTCAATGCTTCACTAACTGGATGATTTCCCATTCTGGACTAGTGGCCCATTAAACCTGTCTTTTAATGCACAGTCATAAACCTGAATGACAGAAAATAAATAATTAAGACCAGTCAAATAGAAGGCAAAGGATCTACGTGACCCCATTTGTCTAAGATAGTGAGGGAGAAATTGGAATCTAAGGACTAATACGGGGAAACGAAAAAAAGTGTTTGTTTTCTGTAGCACAAAGCTGAGGTGTTTATAGCAATGTGGGGAAAACATCAGGTACATAGACAGATCTATTATCCCATTATATGATGTGCCAGAAAGGAAAAATCAAGCTTGCTTCCTGTGCTCTCGGTTTTACCAACACCATTCTCCCAAGAAGAGGAGTGTGGGTAAAATTTTCTGTGAAGCTGGACAGTCGGCAGTGGAGCTCTCTTTAGCCTTGTGTTTGTTTTGAGGAAAAATCTTTCATTTCTGTTACTCATCAATATGATCTTAACTTTCTGAGCCAACACTACTGAATTGAAAACCTTGCAAGTTCAAGCTTACACTGCCCATAATTTAAAGTATACTTGACAAGTACACAGAGCTAAAAATAAGTGAAAGACAATGTCCTGGTATGCTTTGTGTTTCTTCTTAATAAACATTATAGCTTTTTAATGTTGTAACTTTCCAGAGATCCTTATCCAAAGACAATGAAATTCAAGTAGGACTTAGCATAATGGGCTATATTAACTTACAAAACTAGAAGAAACAAATATTTATTGCCTCTGAGCTGCACCTTTGAAAACAGAGAAATACTGGAGACAACTGGCACTTGCCACTTCATTCTCATTTCCAAAAGGTGCAAACAAGGCCACTGTGTTTTATTGTTCAAGAAGGCTGTGAATGATTTCAGTCATTATTCTGCTGTGAAATGCTGTGTTTTTAAAAGCAGGTTAATTTTCCTCAATAAATGTTAACATTCCAGGCAAAGTTGAATTTTCATTCTACTCTGTTTATCAATATCATTTGGCAGTTTCCTTTCCTAATATTTACAATTTTGTAAATTTTTTTTAGGTAAACTCCAGATATGTATTAAAGCATCTATTTGCCTATTTAAAATCCAACACAAATTTCTGAATTTTCTGGTCATACTAAATATTTTTAGGTAATCACAAGATTTACTGTTGTGTGTCATAATTTACTGTGCCTCACAATTTTTTTTTTACTTTATTTTCTCAAAATAAAGACTGGAAATCTAGATTAAGATTGATGATTTGGTCCAAAAATAATCCTATTCTAGTAGCCTTGAATTTCAATGAACTGTGAATTTAATACTGTTTTTGAGACTGTGTACTCTGAGATCAGAGTCTGTCTTTCATTAAGCGCTTTTTTGGTATCTATAGCGGAATGGTTTTCTGGTCAGTATAAATTAACTACCCAAGTACTGGCAGCAGAAATATAAATGTTTCAAATGTCACTTCCTCCTGAAAACATCTCAAAGAGTGAACTGGCTTCCTTTGAATGCACTAATATTTTAGATCCTGCATGAGAACTGCACTTAGTAATCCCACTTTTTGTCTTACATACATCCTGGAAGATCTATACTACTTGATTCAACAAAAAGTACTACACGTGACTTGTACAACTCCCGAAAGCCTTCTTTCCTAAGAAAGTGCTTTCCCGAAGTGTTAGGTGTCACTCCAGGTTAGTCAAGGCTTTCCTGGAGGGTTTTCTTTATTTCAATCTCTTAGTACTTGTCTAAATGTGGAACTGGACACTATCAGAAGTTGTCAGTAAAAAATAAACTGTTTAGGTTTTTTTGTTCTTGTTGTTGTTCCTTTCAGACTGGTTGTGTTGGAGTTCTGTGTTACTCAGCCATGTGAGTAGTGTAGATTTTTCCATGACTGATCTACAGATTTTTTTCCTGTGGCCTGCATTCTAATAAATGTTGTCAAGAATCAGTAAATTACTGTAGGTGTTTCAGTGAAAAAGATACACTTAAAAAAGCCTTCAGCAATAACAGACCATGAATGCGGAAACTGATAAACCTTCTCCGTAATTTCTGTTAACAAGTTTCTAGTTCTTCCTTTCATTTTTTTCAATTCCTATTTTTTGAGCTTTCTCTTGTGTTTGCCTCACAGAAGCATCATTAACTTACAAAGCCTGTGAAAAAATCAGATGATTTCTTTTTAATAGAAAAGAAGATTAATTTGTTGTGCTGTAGATAAAATAACATTTTAATGATAATTAGGGTTATATAAATAGTTTTCAATAAGAAAGATTAATGCAATTTTGATAGCCATTACAGCGAAATATTGGGGGCAAACTGCTGATACACTGGCATCGCTGATTATATGAACTCATTTTATTTCAATTCCTGCTGTCATACCATGCAGTATCCTTGAATGTTTCAGAAGCATATATAAATATCATTTTCTATGCAAAATAAAATAGATAGGAATATGCAGTGAAAAACATCTGAACAATTACGTAAATTGTTGTGATTCTTGGAAAGCAGAGCCTAGTAAGCAGTTAAGTTTTAGTGTGCTATTTTTATTGTTATTATTATTTCACTTTTAATAGAGGCTATTTCGTGTGTGGCTTAACCCAAAGATTATGTTGTAGCTAGCAAGAATGTTAACATAATTTTGGGTACACTGTGTTAATAAAACAAGTGTAATGAGCCATAGTGATGTGTAATATCAGGTCAATGTGAGAATTAAGCTGCAAGTAATTATAATACTAAGATTGGTTGTATTCTAATTATCCTGTGGCTAATAGTACAGAGACGACTGTCTGAAACCAAAATTATTTGGGCTGGAGTAGTTTTAGTTTAAATTAATATTAGCTGTTGCATTGCTACTGTGCTTCTGTGAAAAGATATGGTCATTTGTTTTTCACTAAAAACAGCATACTCCTCAAAGAAGCAGTTAGGTTTTCCTTCTAAATTGAAATGAAAACTCTTGCTAGATTGTGAGAAGCAATGATACAAAGTCCCTGTATTTATTCTACAGTTTATTGTGTAAGTAATGTTAAGCAAATTTGTATTCCGTGTTCTGTTAATGAAAGAACATGACTGAAGAAATGATCCCCATGAAACTAGTAATTACCAGAGAGAAGCAGTAGATGGATATAGTTATATTCTGAGCACAAATAGAACATCAGTCTTGAGTGAAAACTTACTTCATGCACAAGCTGTTTAAAGACAAGCTTATTCTCAGCTGTGAGCTTTAGGTAAGATTTCAGGCATAGTGAAAAACGATGAGGGAAGAGTTGGACTTGGATACACTAGCACGTCATCTCCTACATAAAAGTCATGGTCAGAAGTATTCCTTAATTCCATAGGTTTCACCTCATCTGACTAAACTGCTGTAGCTACAATCAGCTACAAAAAAAGCTGATTTGAGCACCCATTCTCTTGGTGTTCAAGAGGAGAAAGAGACGTTCTGTGCAATTGGATAATCATCTGTCCTATTTAAGAGTTTTTTCTTGGGATGCCTGGCTTGACACTGACTATAGCATCCTAATTATTATGAAATATCTATGACCAGTCTTAGAGGCACTTGGACACTTTATATAAAACGTATGCCTGCAAGGGTTCTCATGTCTTTAAGAGATGGCAGAAAGGTCAGCCACTAGGTTCATCACTGGCATGTGCTAAAATCATGTGTTGGAACATTCAAAGGAATTTGTAGGAAGCACCCTTCATGTAGCTTTTTAAATGAGAATATCTGGATCACACCAAGCTGCAACTGCCCTACTTTTGGCATCCGGATATAGAGAATCTGGTCTGCAAAGTATACTGGAATGTGGTTCCCTTGAAGGCTTATAATTTTGAAAATAAAATAAACATAGGGAATGTTTATTGCCTATGATCAGGGAAGAGTTGGATGATGAAATTAAATAAAATTAAAATAAATATATAGAGAGATCACAAATATATCCTGGTGAATACTAACTGTAGAAGGGGTCTGCTACTTGAAAGCATTATATTTTCTACAAATTACATGAGTTTAATAAATTAACAGTTTGGCTAGGTGGAAATATTGCCCAAAGGATATGGTTCCTAAAGAGTGCCTTCTGCAGAGGTCTTTGCTGCATAGCTGGTAATGACTAACAGAGACTGTACTTGCAATTTTGTTCCTTTGACTAAGTATGTAAATTTATTTCACGTATAACCTTCACAACAAATAATATTCTCAATCCGTTTTTATCACTAGTAGACTTTTCAGCCAATTTATACTTCTTTCTCGCTGTACTTTATCAGTGAACAAGTTTTACTTACGTGAACCTCTTTATTATTCAAAATCTCCATAAAGATAAGAATGCAGTTTATTTCGGAGATTGTTCTTCAATTTTGCTCCAAGGCTGTTACAAAGAATACTGGTTCATCATCATTTGCAATTCATGTTGCTTAATGGATTGCATTTTTCAGAAGTTTATCTCCCTATTAAGAGACTTATAAATAGGAGCTGAAGCAGAAGCAGACATACATGTACCTGCTGCTAAGACCTCGTGAGATACTGTCCTACCAGGCTGTTGTCTCGTTTTGAGAACCCTCACAGTGGAGATTACCAGCCAATTCCCTTCATTTTCTAAGCTGATGAGGATCCAGGTAATAAGTTTTCTACAGAAAAGGGAAGTATTCACCCATGAACGCATTCTTCTTACCGAAGTAAATGAAAGGTCATTACATACATCAGAGACTTCAGTGTAAAAACCAGGACTGGGCTAGTTACTGGTGTAACCGCAGGATGAACTTGCTGCTCTGTAAGGGCGGTGGAGCCAGAATTTAGGAGGCAAAAAGCAGGTGTCAAAACAAGGTAGTGGCTTTGCCAACACGGAGTAGTCCCACAACACCCGAGTGAGATGAGCAGAGCGTATCCAGAGATGGACATCAGGGTTGACTGAGAGTCCATATCCTTAGATGAGTCTGTGATGAGGAGGTGAATCTAAGGCGAAGCCAGGAACAGGAGCCACAAAGTCAGGGTCAGGATCAGGACTGGTGGCAGTAACCGGCATCAATCATAATACAGAGATCATCAGGCAAGTCCATAAAGATGGGACTATTCCATGTGTGAAATTATCTAGAAGAAAAACTTGTAACAAGTTATAGTTAAGTTCCAGACAAAATCAGATTCTAAAGAGGTAAATAAAAATCCCAGTGTTCTGATCAGTTCTTTAATTACCCCAGCTCTTTGGAGAACCTAAATTTAGTACTCGATCTTAGCACCTTGGCATATCTGCATTCAGTTTGTGAAGTTTTCTAATGCACAGGTGATGTGGGAAAGGAAACATCTCAGAGGACTTTGTAATCAGCAAGATTGCAGCTGAGTTTCATAAAGGTTAGTGAACTTGGGAAAAGGACGCCTATATCAACAAAAAGAAGGAGGCCAAGGGTAATCTCCATCCTTTACTGGGGAACAGTCACCACAAAGGATGAGGATAAGGCTGAGATACTTATTGCCCTCTTTCCCTCACTCTTTAATAGTAAGATCAGATGTTTCCTGGGTACTCAGCCTCATGAGACAGTAGACAGGGAGGAAGAGCAGAACAAAGCTCTCTTGATCCAAAAGGAAATGTTTAGAGACCTGCTAGGCAAATTAGATATTTTTGGGATCCATCCAAGGTTATTAAGGGAAGCTGGCAGAGGTTCTCATCAAAACCATTTCCATCATCTACCAGCAGTCCTGGCTGACTGGGGAAGCTCCATTGGACTGGAGGCTGGTAAATGTTACACCCATTTACAAGAAGGGCCAGAGAGAGGATCCAGGAAACTACAGACCTGTCTGTCTGACCTCAGTGCCAGGGAAAGTTATGGAGCAGGTCATCTTGGGTGCCATCTCACAGCACACACCAGACAACCACGTGATCAGGCCCAGTCAGCAGGCATTTATGGAAGGCAGGTCCTGCCAAACTAACCTGATCACCTCCTATGCAAGCTGACAATCTTGATGGATGAGGGAAAGGCTATGGATATAGCGTACCTAGACTTTAGTAAAGCATTTGACACCATTTCTCACAGTATTCTGCCTGAGAAACCAGCTGTCACTGGCCTGGACGGGGAAACCCTCTGCTAGGTTAAAATCTCTTTGGTTGGCTGGGCCCAAAGAGTTGTGGGAAATGGAGTTGTGGGAAATGGAGTTAAATACCGTTGGAGGCTGGTCAAAAGTGGTGTTCCCCGCTGCTCAGTGCTGGGTCCAGTCCTGTTCAATATCTTTATCAACGGCTTGTATGAGGTGATCGAATACACCTTTTGCAGGTGTGCAGGTTTGCGGACGACACTAAACTGGGAGGAAGTGTTCATCTGCTGGAGGGTAGAGAGACTATACAGAGGGATTTGAACAGGCTGGATTGATGGACTGAGGCCAATGGTGTGAGGTTTAATCAGTTCAAGAGCAGAGTCTTGCACTTGGGATGTAAAACCCAGTGCAGCACTACAGGCTTGTGGAAGAGTGGCTGGAAAGCTGCCTGGCAGAGAAAGACCTGGGGGTCAACAGCAGATTGAACGTGAGCCATCAGTGTGCCCAGGTGGCCAAGAAAGCCAATAGCACCTTGACTTGTATTAAAAATGATGTGGCCAGCAGCACCAGGGAAGTCATTTTCCCCCTGTACTCGGCAATAGTGTGGCCAAACCTTGAACACTGTTCAGTTTTGGGCTTCTCACTATACAAAAGGCATTGAGGTTCTGGAGTGTGTCCAGAGAAGAGCGATGAAACTGGCAACGGGGCTGGAGAACATCTTACAAGAAGCAGAGAAAAACTGGGGTTGTTTAGACTGCAGAAGAGAAGACTAAAAGGAGATCTTATCACTGCCTACAATTACCTAAAAGAGGTTGTAGAGAGGTGGGTATTGGTCTCTTCTCCCAAGTGACAGATGATAGGGCAAGAAGAAATAGCCTTAAGCTCTGTCAGGGGAAGTTTAGATTGGACACTAGGAGAAATTTCTTCACCAAAAGGGTTCTAAAGCACTAGAACAGTCTGTCCATGGAGGTGGTTGAATCCCCATCCCTGGAGGTGTTTAAAGGCGGGTAGATGAGGTGCTTGCCGATATGATTTAGTAGCGGACAGGTACGGTTGGAGTTGATGGTCTCAAAGGACTTTTCTAACCTGATGATTCCATGATTCTATCTTCTGTCTTCAAACTTATTTACTATAAAATACCAGAAACTGGAAGATCCAAGTTGTTGTATTAGAACTACAATAAACAGTCTTCTAGATTATGTGCAATGGGAAACTGTGTGGATGGAATACTAAGCAGGGCTGTGGAAAAAAAGTATTTTTTTATGGTTACCTTTTCATGTTTGCAATGTTTTTGACTGTTTCAATTTTTAATGGCAGTTGATACCTATGTCTCAATGAAAATTTTTACAAAGAAGCTCTAACTGCTTCTTTATATAATGTTTTTATTTTCATTCTGTATCATATATACTGTGAGAGTGATAGTGTAACTTGATTATAACTATGAAAAAATATTCAGGAGGGATTTTTTTTCTCTTTTATTACCAAGTTTCCTTCACAGTTCTGTCATGTTTCTTAACACAGTAGAGACAACGTCAATATTTATATCTTAAAGAAAGTTATTGAGATCTTATATGTGTCTCTTGCTTAATAATATGTAGATTCTGTATTCTTGTGAGACAGAACAAATGGAATTTAGAAACAGATCTGGATTAATAACTAAGAACACTGGTTATGCAATTCTATTACTTTACCTTTGAAGAGAGAGCTTGTAGGTACATCTTGTTCAACACAGACTCGGAGGAATTTAGGCTTCCCTCCATAAGGAGAGTCAAATTTCTAATAATGTAAGAAAGAAAACAAAGAAAGAAGAATATAAAGAATATTCTCCAGTATGTGTTGCAGACTGAGAGCTTTTCACTCCAGTAAAACTAGTATTTTGCCACATAAAATTCAGTTCAGGTAAGTGAAATTAATGTTATAGAGCTTCCATGAGAAAATGGGTAACGAGCTATTTCGTTTTCTTATAGACACAGAAGACCACTTTTTTCAAGAAGACAGGTCTGGGTCTGAGTTTGCTACATAGTTTTCTCCTTTCTTCTCCAAGCTTTTGTTTTGTATATGTTCTATAGTAGTGATGATCCCTAGCACTGTAATTAGCTATGGAATTTACTTATATGTGCATGCATTAATCAATGGGGTTCCTACCATTTCCTAAATTATTATTAGCAAGAATATTCCCTCTTTTCTTTTGAAAGCTGGCAAATTAACAGAACATGTCTATCTGTGTAGCTTCAAAAAAACATAACTACTTCTGCCTCGTTGCAATACAGTCAGATAAAACCTCTTATCTTGTGATTGTATCGTTCTGTCTATCACCATATCCCACTAACACTTCTATTTAGATTCCAGGTGAATATTTATTTCCTGAGTACATACATCTGGCAGGATTTAGACAGAAGCTGCAGACTGCCCAAGAGGACACAGCCCCTATAAATGCCCTCATTGGGTCAAATCTTAAATTCACATCCCTTAGAAGCATTAGAATTGGGATGAATCGCTCCTAGCTTTGTGTATCTACAATTCAGAGCTCTACAGCAGGATGAGCAGCATCCTAAAGAGATTCCCTGAATAAACCATACATGAGAATGTTGATTTCTTTTCACTGATAGAAAATAGAGTCAAGTTACTAGCTCAGATGTAAGATTATTATGTTTTATAGCAGGTGAATATCTCATCAATCTTAGCTATTCTTAAATGCTATGATATGTCCACATAAAATCCCAGTGAAAATGAAATTCACAGCAGTCCATCTGTCAGAGTCTACAGGTAGAAACTTCTGCATTATTCCTTATGGAGTTTTGTGTTTGTAAATTTGGATGTTGTATGTGTTGTGTTTAAACAAAGCAATTGTAAGAACAAAACACAATACGTGTTTAACCAAGAGCATCCATAACAGACGGAGATAAATTATGGAGACTCTGAATGGTATACAGAAACAATCTGTTAAATAGGACAAGAGATAATAACACAGTAAAGTGGAAAGCCTTTGTAGCTTATTTCCTAGCAGGTGCACCTATGATTTAAGAAGGACAATGATGAAAATTCTATTGACTAATTGTTTCCCACAGAACTTTTTTCCAGAATCAATCACCATCTGGAGACATGGCTAGTCCACAAAAAGTTCCACAAATGCGGATAATAGTAATAATAACAGTGCATACTTATATGGAGCCTGACATTTGGGGATCATAAGCACTTCATAAATAGGGTGAAAGCTTTCAAAACCACAGTAAAGATGTTTTATAATAGAACTAAGAAGTCTTGTGGGTCAAGCAGACCCATTTTCTGTTAATATTTAAAGTGACCCTTGAACTGTCTGAAGTTTGCATGGACTTCTAATTAGAAGATTTTAGCCAGTGAAAATCTCTGTTCCAAGAAACGGAGTCTGATTTTCCCTGAACTGTTTGTGATGGAGTTGTGTAAATAACAGATATGTTCCTTTATACACTGTCCAAAATGAAAGTGAATAAATAATTCAGAATTATATTAAATTAATGCATTTTTTAAAGAATATATCCAACCAAAAATGTGCATTAAATCAAACATTCTGACTAAAGTGAAAACTGTGATTTACAACACCTAAAAAAGGTTAACTATGGAAATGCCAGTGTTGTATCAACATCCCTTTGTTACTGATGATCCTTGTAGGATCACCATATGAAATATGGATGATCTGTATTTAGGTTCTTTTTTGTTTAATTCATAAGAAGGCCTCAAAAATCTCACAGTTTTCACAGGGAATAAATGGTCACAAGTTTTGACCTATTATCGGGATGTAGCCTGAGCCTTAGCATGCGTCTCAGAACAATTATTTCAGGAATATAAATCTATATACACTCTTCAATAAACATAGAATATGGGTTGCTTTATAATTATTTATTTAATTTATTAAGTTATTTAATTTCACTCTTTTTCAAGTACATATTTATGTCTCTCACAAATACATTGTCTGAGTGGTTTCCTGTAGTACAAAAAGCAAAATGTTCATCACTTGTCACACGTGGCTCATTTTTAGCATAGGAGGAGTGATATATGATCAGTGAAGTGTTTTGTTTTGTCAATGTTCTGTTTTATTTGATTTTTTAAATCCATTCTGTTATATATTTGTCTTAGAAAAAGTATTTTAGAGAAAAGTGATCATGGTCTTGAATGAAAAATAACATTTCAGTCTTAGATCCTTAAAAAAGTTTTTCTAGATGTGGCTCAAAGAACGTTTTGGATAGAGATTTGTTGTTGAGAGATTCTTAACAGTAGTTTAAAATTCTTTACTGCATTTGAGAAATGAAGTTATCAACCGCAGTGCTTATTCAATCACTTCAGATAATGTTTCAATTGTTATAAATATGGGTCATTAAGCACTGCAGGTATAATGCCAGAGACTGTGAATCTCTCTGACAAGGTGATGCCATGTGCTAGGAACCAGGTCTAATGTAAGCCTTGTACAAGAAAGGCACATACCTGTCAGGGCATAACGCTTGATGACTTCACGCCAAAGTTTGCTGCATCATAAGCACGAACTTGGAATGTGAGTTTCAGCTGTTAAAACTTTTCCCGTATTTCCCCAACGAACTCTGTCCATGGCCCATCAGAGATCACATAGGTTTGCTTAGCAGGTAGTCTGATCTCTTGAATTTAACCTATAAGATAGCCTTAGAAAGGCAGACGCACGATGTGGATTTGGGGGTTGTTCTACGCAGGGATAGGAGTTGGACTCAATAATCCTTGTGTGTCTCTTCCAACTCAGGGCATCCTGTCATTCTTTGATTCTGTGGCAGATATTATAAATTATTTTAGGCTAGTGGGTCATCACTTAAGTCTTGAAGAGACAAAACCCCTAGGGTTTAGCTATAGTTAAAGTTATTCTTGAAAACGTAATTAAATGATTGTTAAGTAATAAGGCACATGCTTTTATCAGTAAGAAGATAAATAAGCATACTTCTGCACCTATATTTCCTAGCAAGACTTTGTTATGGTTGGACTCGGTGACCCAGTGGGTCCCTTCCAATCTAGTGATTCTATTCTATGCTATCAGACACATGGATTTACCAGGTTTCTCAGAATTACCTCAGTACTGAGAGAGCTAAACAATAAACCTAGCTGTCTAAAAGACTTGCAGAATCTTGGGATTTCTTCAGGTTCAAAAATGATTGACAGAGTTGTGGGGCTGGGAAGGAAGAGGAGACATTTCTATTAAAACATTTATTCAGGAATGACAATCTATTCTGAAGTCAGTGCAAAGAGGCCAAGAAGCAAAGAGTGAGAGAACAACTAAAATCTGTATTTTGTTAGATCTTAAAAAAAAAAAAAAAAGAAATCAAAATAAACACTAAAAGATACTAATCCAAAATAAGTGACAAAAGAATGTGAAAAGATGAAGTAGCATCAATCATTTATAGAGGCTGTAACTGACACTGTTGAATTATAGCCCCAAAGTTAAACAAATGTCTTGTTTATGTTTTAAAGCAGAATGTGTTGAAATTGAGCAATAGCTTGATGTTTGCAGGGAGTGATGGAGGGAAAGGAAGTTTGACATAAAATGAAACCTTAAAATATCCTTAAATCTGCAGAATTGGACAACATATATCCTAGAACTGAGAATAAAATAGGAGATGGAATTACAGGCCTGGTTCAAAGCAGGGTTTAGTAAAGATCTTAAGATGAATGATGCTGAAAGACCAAAGTATAGTGAAGAAAATATTGTAGCTTTTTAACTATTCTTTATTTACTATTTCTTCTATTTTCTTCACTATTTTAAGGAAAAAAAAAATCTTTTCTATTTTCCTGTTTTCCCTTTTTTCTTTTTTTTTGCATAAACTTTGCTTAAATTAGGATACTAAAAAGGTTGCACCAGGATTCCATTAAAGATTTAGTTACCTTCTGTGGTGAACATTAAGAAGTTATTACTCAAATTCTATTTAAACATTTAAAGGAATTATAATGTATAGGAAAGATCATTACATATCATGACCTAATTTTCTAACAAAAGCTTATCAAGTGATAGATTGTGTTTGTCTCTCAAAGGTTTTAGATTTATGCTCAATTGTTCAGAGATGAGAGTGGGTAAAGTTGGTTCATAATTAGTTACCATGGGTATTTCTCAGACAGTGAATACTGTGGTACAGTATCCACACGTATTTTTCCTTTCATGTAGCATTTGTCATACTTAAAGTTGAAAGAGAAAATAGCAACCCCTCTCCAAAACTGACCCTGTTCCAAGGACAGCAGAGTTTTCTACTCAAGTCACCTGAAAAATGAAATCCAGCCTTTTTTTCTTCCTCCTGATTGTTTCAGGATCCTAATTTTGAGACTTCTGTAACTGCTTTCATTCCACAATTAACAATTATTTTATAGTTACAATTTTTTATTTGCTTGTTTTGCAGAAAACTGTACTCAAGGTTCACCTTAGTTTCACGATTTTTTACCAGCAATTCATCATTTTTAGGAGAGTTTAAGAAAGTTCAGTAAGCCTGAATCAACCTCTGTCAAAACTACCAAAAAAGTAGTTTTCAAAATAATAATAAAATAATAATTATTAATTAAATAATTAAATTAATAATAATTTTAAAAAAAAGTAGAATTCAAAATAATTGCAGAAAGAGTTGTATAGAGTCATAATTAAAAGTTCAACTGGGAAAGGATCTGTCCCAGTATCCAGGCCACACAGTCTCATTATTCTTATTACTTTCGTATTAATGTTAGAAATGTTAATAAATTTCTAGGGAGTTTGTGTACTCTTAATTTGCATAAGAATTGCTCTTGTCCAAGACCATTGGAAGATCAAAACTACGTCATATATTTGTGGCAAAATGATTTCCTTATTCTTTCATTAAGGTTTGGATTTTCATGAGATGAGTTTCATGAGAGTTTAAGCATTTTTAATATAGTCAGCCTTCAATTGGATACTCTATTTTTAAAAATCAAGTGTAATTTAATTTCTTATCAATCAGACTTATGGATAGGATTTTACTTTAAAGCTTTTTTTCTCCCTGTGAAGTTAATATTTCTCACAAAGTAATTGATTTTTTTAAAAAAAAACTCATATTCAGGTAAGCTAGTCTTAGTAAGATTGTCTGCTTTGTATGGATATGGTGAAAATTGTTCTAATTATAGGATGATCTTACCTAAAGACAAGGGCTGTGTGCACCGTACACCGAAAGGCTGGGCAGACCCCTCTAGGGGTGCATGAAATGAAAGAAATTAAGCTGGCACTACCAGGGGCTCTGTGCAACGCTGGTCCTAGATTGTCACCTGGGTTTTGGAAGGTGTGTTGCTTAGTTAGCAGCGAATGAGCTGACTAAATCAGACAATGAACATGGGGATATAAATCCATTGTTTTGTTTTAAACTGGTAAAGACATTCTGGGTCCATTGCATGGGGCAGATGTTTCCACGCTATTCCTTTAACATCAGTGTTAATATTACTGTGTAGCAGTAATCAAAGTAGCACATTATTTTCTCTCTCTTGCCTACATCCTTTTCCACGTCTTGCTCATTTTACAATCAGTTTTTGCATCATTGATCACTGTCTTCCAGGACTCCCATATTAATGGGGATGAACATGTGTAAATACAAACAGCACATTAAGATGCCAGTTCAGGGGTCTCAGCATTGTGGTATGCATCCAGTGTTTTACAGAACAACCCGTTCCACATTGCTAACGATTTTTTTGAGTACCTTTTTTTTCTGGGGAAGTTTACGTGTTCAAGATCTCCTGTGGAGTCAAGAATAAGGGGAAATACATCTTTGGAAATATCTCAAAGCACACTCTTCTAAGAAGTACCAGCAATTACCGACAATATTCTGTCCTCTGACCAGAGAATACCACTTTGTTCATTCCTTCTCTTTACCGTGTATGGACAACCTTTGGCAACTGAAGGAGATATGTTAGTGCAAAAAAAAAAATCCCACCCTGTGACACTGCATTCTCCGATCCTCAGAAAGCAGGCAGTAACAGCAATTCTACTGCCACAATTTCTAAGTAACTGTTCTTTGGATGAATTGACTGCAGATTTAACCTTCTGGATAATGACACCAGTTAGCTGCTCTGAAAACTTCAGGAAGAGTCCAACAACTCTTGCATTTGAAAAAAAGAATAATGGAAAAGAACAGAAAAAAAAGTGAAATAAAGAGATTTCCCTTCTCTTAGGAATATAATCAGCATACACAAAGCAAATGAAATTCCAATTACTGCTTCAATGATAACAGTAGAAAGCCCTGAATAATTAAATTATTATTGTGAACAGGGGTTTTGGTGGGATTTGTAATTCACAGAACTTTTTCAATTATTTAGATTCCTAAGGTGAAAAAAAGAAAAAATTGAAAAGCAAATTCAAAAACTCATTAACTGTTCCTGCTAGCCATGTACCTACACAGACACGTGTCTCATTCCCTTTGCAACTGCATATGTTTTAAGACAAAGAACACCTGTAAAGAATGACTGCCAGAAAAACACAGTTGGGTTGGAAAGAAGCAATGCCTATTCCTGTGGTACAGGCCAGGGAATTAGTGAAAAGCTCAGAGATGATTTTAAAAGCTATCAAACCCTATAATAAATGTTCTCTTGCCTGTTAACAGTTCATCTGGGACCACATGCAGCCAACATGTTTATCTGATAGGTTGCTGCCTATTAAAATGAGAAGGTATGGCTGGAATGACACTAAGCTGGGAGAAAGTGTGGATCTGCTGGAGGGTAGGGAGGCTCTGCAAAGGGATCTGAACAGGCTGGACTGCTGGGCTGAGACCAATGGCATGAGGTTTAACAAGGCCAAATGCCGGGTCCTGCACTTGGGGCACAACAACCCTGTGCAGCGCTACAGACTGGGGCAAGAGTGGCTGGAAAGCTGTCTGGAGGAGAAGGACCTGGGGGTGTTGGTTGACAGATGACATAAACATGAGCCAGCAGTGTGCCCAGGTGGCCAAGAAGGCCAAAGGCATCTTGGCTTGGATCAGAAATGGCGTGACCAGCAGGTCCAGGGAGGTGATTCTCCTTCTGTACTCGACACTGGTGAGACCACACCTTGAATGCTGTGTTGAGTTCTGGCCCCTCACCACAAGAAGGATGTTGAGGCTCTGGAGTGTGTCCAGAGTAGAGCAACGCAGCTGGTGAGGGGCTGGAGAACAAGTGTTACGAGGCTGGGAGAGCTGGGGTTGTTTAGCCTGGAATAGAGGAGGCTGAGAGGAGACCTTATTACTCTCTACAGCTACCTGAAAGGAGGTTGTGGAGAGGAGGGGGCTGGCCTCTTCTCCCAAGTGACAGGGGACAGGACAAGGGGGAATGCCCTCAAGCTCCACCAGGGGAGGTTCAGGCTGGATATCAGAAAAAAATTCTTCACAGAAAGGGTCATTGGGTACTGGAACAGCTGCCCAGGGATGTGGTCGAGTCATCTTCCCTGGAGGTGCTTTAGGAACGGGTGGATGAAGTGCCTAGGGACATGGTTTAAGGAGTGTTAGGAATGGTTGGACTCGATGATCCAGTGGGTCCTTTCCAACCTGGTGATTCTATGATTCTATGAATATTTCTACTTGAGCTGAAACTGAGGTTTCAGCTACATTTTTTTAAATTATTATTTTAATCATAGAATCATAGAGTGCATTGGATTGGAAGGAAACCTAAAAATCATCTAGTTCAACACATCTGTCATGGGCAGGAAAACCTTGCACTACATCAGTTTGCTCAAAGCCTTATCCAACCTGGCCTTGAAGACCTCTAGGGATGGTATTTTCAAGACTTCTGTGCGTAATTTGTTCCAGAACCTCATCATCCAATTTCTTTTCACAATATTCATGCTTAGAAAATTGTACATCAAAAAGTAAAAAAGTTTTAGAACTTCAATTGGATTTTCCAGGAACAGCTTTTACCATTGCTTTGAAATTTATTTAGAAAGAAACCCACCTATTCTGACCAGGCGTAGTTATGACTGAATCATGTAGTATCAATTACTCTGAATATTATAGAATCACAGAATAATTTAGGCTGGAAGGGACCATTAAGATCATTGAGTATAATTGTCAAACTAACACTGCCAATTCACCACTAAACCATGTCCTTAAGCACCACATCTGCATGTCTTTTAAATTCCTCCAAGGATGGTGACTCAACCATTTCCCCAGGCAGCCTGTTCCACTGCTCAACAATCTTTTCAGAGAAGAAATTTTCTTAATTTCTAATTTAAAGCTCCCCTGGCAAAACCTGAAGATATTTTCTCCCTTTTTCTATCACTTGTTTCTTGGAAGAAGAACCTGACCCCTGGATACAGGCTCCTTTCGTGTAGCTATAGAGAGCAATAAGGTCTTCCAACAGCTTCTTTTTCTAGAGACCAATCAGCCTCAGTTCCCTCAAGATCATCAAGGTACATAAAAGGAATTCCTTTGGCTTTTGTCAACCTGTGTGGCTGGTAGCAAACAGCTTCACAATCAAGCTCAAATATGTTACAACAATCAGTTAATTATACCATATTCATGTTTGTTGTTTCCATGCCTGGCTGATCTAAGAAACCTGTTTTGATTAACAATTTTTTCTACCACTCCAGGTTCATACTTAAATCTATAATATCTTTTTTTAACGGCTTTAATATATGTAGTTTTTATTAATCAACACTTTTTTGCTCATGAACTGCTGCAATAACTGGAAAGGTCTCTTTGGTATACAGTGGACATCAGATGAGACCTCACACATTTTGGGACGTTGATTGCTGTATATGACCTAATAGATATAATACCTGTGTCTGCCTGGAGCTGTAGGAAGAGGAAAAGAGGGTTTAAAAAATGAAATTGTATACCAGATAATAAAATAATAATAATAATAAAAAAATAGAGTAGGACAATTAGAGATCACTGAAATAATCTCATGGAAAAGGTTTTGCCAATGCTTCATTAACCACTGAGAAAGAAGATGGTAGTATCAGTAAAGTTTTACAGGAGAGTCCTGTGTCATATAGAAAAAAAAGAGAAGAGTGAGCAGCAAAGCTATAGTAGCCTTTTACTACCTTATAACACTGAAGCATAGTGACCTAAAGCAGCAGGAGGAGATTTTGCTGGATATGCTCTACTGACACAAAAAAATTAAGGATTTGAATCTTCCTTTATAAAGTCTTGGAAGCATTTCCAGCAGGATGACTGCTGCTGAGGACAATTACAGAAAGAGGAAAATGAGATTCCGGGCTTGTTTATCTGCCAACTTTCATCATCACATAGTTTTCAAAAAGTACAAAAACAAATAGTTCTTTTGAAAAAAATAAAAGGATCTGCTGGAAGTTTCTAAAATCTTTGGCACATTGAAATCTTCGTATAGAAGAAAAACCACCATCTTTTTGTATCTTTATAGAAACGAGATCTTAGATGTTTGATTTTTTATGACTATTTGAGTTTGTTTCTCTCAGCTATAACACTAATCGCAAGAGAGGGACATTGATTAGATAATGCCACCCAAGCACCAGTTCTTAATGATGCAAAACTGGAGCCTCAGAACTGAATCGTGTTTTCAAAAAATCGTTGTGCTCACGGTACCTATATACCCTTACCTTGTCAGTCCTGTCTTCCACAGCTTGAGGCCAGCAACAGTGTTGTTTTGTTGTTATAACAGAGAAGAAAGGAGGAACAGAAAAACACAGGGTACTGCTCCTGCTTTATTTAGAGAAAGAGACTGTACAAGGATTTTGGTGAAGAAAAAGAGCAGAGAAAAACATTAATGTAAAAACCTTTTCAGAGATCTTAAGATTTTTTGAGTAATGTTTAAGGACGTAGTAATCTAATTTCTACCGCCTCACCTGCTCAGCTGTTATAAGTAATTTGTTTTTTCCCCACCCTTCTTTCACAACTAGTATGTATAATAATTCTTTATTTCACTTCATGTTGAATAACATAATAGAGACTAAAATAACATGCACAGTTTAGCATATTGCATATTCCTTAAAGCCTACCATATTAAAAACTCTGCACTGCGTTGTAGCCAGTGGATGCTATTGTAGAGCACCATCGTCTTATTAAATGTTGGACAGATTATCTGTTCCCCAGTTCTTTCATTCAGCATGGGTTTATTTCCTTCTAGATGCTTTTAACTCAGTGTATATTGTATAAACATCATTCTCAGTCATTGGAGTGGATTTGTGCATGCTAAGAAAGAGCTGCCGATTCTCTCATGTGTAAACCATAGCTGCAAGGAAAGTCTGACTTCTGAGGGAAAGGAGGAGTAGAGATCTACCACAGAGTTCAGGATACCTTTTAAAAAAATGGTGACGGTAGATGAGTAGAATTCATACAGAATAGATATATTCTTTTCTTCTCTTCTTCTGTTCTGAACTGCGTGTTTTTTCTTCAAAGTGAGAAGTTATAATAGTCCAAATCATCTTGCCTTTAAATGCAAAATAAAGGAGCCTTGCTCTAAGGAGAAATCACAGCAGAAGTATGCTTACTTCTCAATAGTCCATTCTTTTCAGTGACTTACATTTATACTTTTGTTATCTTAATTCCTTGTTCATCTGGAGAAGATTAATTCACAAAACAAAAAAAAATGATATTATAGAATTACAGTCGTAGCTTGTAAAAAGACATCACCAATTTCATTATAGTCCAACAGTATGTTTGCTTAACAGTATGAAGAATTAAACAATCCAGAAAGTAAGGGTGAAAATATTTCCAAATCATAACTAATTCCTTAATTGGAGGAGAGATGATTTTAACTCATTTCTGCCTAGGTCATATTAATTATTAAATAAATACTAATTAAGTAATAAAAAGAACTCTTGCAACAATCCAAAAGAAAAAATATCACATTGGTAAATCTATCACCTGACACTGAACCTTAGTAGAAAACAATTTACAAAAAATCCATTTCCTTAAAATGGTTACTTCAGTTGCTCAGTCGGTCTGTTAAAAAGAAATTAATGCCAATTTCATTGACATGAAAGGGATCCATGCTTGGTTTGATAAATAGTTTGACTGATGCTGCAAGTATGAAAGAACATCTGAAGAATGTTTTGTATGTAAGATGAGAGTTTTAGTTAATGTAGCTTGAAAAGTTGCCTGAAGAGGAATATATACAAGAAAATGTTACATGTACAAGTAAAGTAAAATATATAGTTATACAATTTTAAATTAATTCCTTCTTCATTTATTTTAAACATTGATAGAATATAAGAAAAACAAATGCCATCACAAGGATACTGTATGTTTCTCTACATGACATAATATAGAGATCTCAGACCTAAAATAAAATAAAAGAAATTGTGCAGATGAGAGCTACTGACATAACTTGTCAGCCAGAAACAGTTCAGTCTCTCCTGTAAAGATGCTGTTCGAAGCACTAATTAGTCCTGTTTAATTAGTCTCTGCTCAGAACTATGTTGATACAACCATACTGTTTCCATTTCTGGAGCTTAGTCCAAGGATCTCTGATGAGTATCTCTGCATTACAAGGTGGATGTTTTCATTTTAAGCAGTGTGGGCCACTCCTCCCTGTGACAGAGTCCTGATGATGTGGCCTCAAGATGCAGACCACGTTCTTCCAGCCTTCAGCCTCTAACAATGACCACCAGCAGAGCCCAGGGAGGTGAGGAAGCAAGATAAAGACCTTTTTTTTCCAGGGCACATTCTAAGCCTTAAGCACCTTCTAGCCTAAAAAGCTTCGTAAGCTGGAGGTGAAATTTTTGTATTTACTAGCCCTAGTGAATTTTTCTCCTAGGATTTCAATCAATTTTTTTTAAGGTAATGTAAATTTTTTTAACATTTGAGGCTCAGTTCTTCTGCATAATAAATATCTCAGTTTGTTTTTTTTTTTTGCTTTCTGTTTGTGTTTGGAAAGTGAAAAATGATTCTTTAATCACCTTGCTCCTACCACTTGTATTTTTGTAAACGTCTGTCACTAACAATTCCAGAGTGCTAACAGCACTGGCATTAGATGAGCTTAATTGTGCAAGCAACAATTGCAAATATAGTTTGGGCTCCAGAAGCTATATCAATGCCTCAGCAGAGGATCTCTTCAGATATGTCTTTCTTTATAGTGCCAGTAAAGAACTATGAAAAAATGTCAGCTCCAAGCTTCTCTGAAACAAGTAATATGAAAAGAAGTATAATACAGGTGACATGCTGAATAATAATAAATGAAGTTCAAGGCTAGAAATAAAAGGTAGGCAGCCGTATCTGGAAGAGGTACTGTATAAAGGAAAAAATAAGAAAAAGAAATGTAGTTTCTGGTGGACTGTCAGGATAGCCCAGAAAAACATCCAGTGATAGATATACTATTTCATGAAAGAATACTCCATCCCTGTGCTCTGTTTCATAGTCAAGAAACACAGAAATTAAAAATTATGTATCACTTGCTGCACAGAGATGCGATGAAGTAAAATAAATGTTGAAATACTGTGTTCCTCCCTCTGAGCTGTAAGTCCTTCTCTTCTGAATATTCTACTTTTTCAATTCCTTTTCTTTTCCCAGTTTTCTTTTACAGATCGATGCCTTTGCTTGAGCTGTCTACTTCCAAGAACAATTTCCCGTGGTTTCCAACCTCTGCTAAATATACCTCTGCTATTTTTTGTCATTTTTATTAGTAAATCTGAATCTGTTATCTTCTCCTTATTCATGCTTTGCCATGAGTCTTTTCCTATCGTTTCTTCTGTATTTCTTCCTCTATCACCTTCTTTTCTTCTTTTATTTTGCTTTCTCCTACATCCGTACTCCTTCCCAGCCAAGGACACACCTGTTAAACTTGATGTGAAAGGTGGAGGGAGTTTCTCTTCTTCTCTGACAACTCTCCAGAGAGTGGAAGTCTTCAGAATTTACTTGTATATGTCACAGTAGGTATCCAATCACTTCTATTATCTCCTGAAAAAGAACTAGCCAGGGAATAGATCTCACTACTGATGTCATACAAGAGAACAGAAAGACATAGATTGTGAAAGAAAATGATCCTCAATATACAAGGATGTCACTTTATTCACAATAACAGGATGTCGGTCCATTTACTTGAAAACTCATTATCACTCAAATCTGTAAACACATGTTGCCTTATAACAAAGAGAGGCATTCATTCTAACCCACTGACGAGATCAAATTGTTATCAGTTGCTTGCATTATTGGTGTTTTAACACAATATGTGTCACAGAATGTTACCTTTTCAGTCCATATTGTCCTTCATATTATGTCATGCTTCATCAAAGAAAGGGCTGTCAACAGGTTAGTAACAAAAGAGGAGCTGTTATGGCGTGACAAGACAGGTCATTTTTATACTGTATGATGTAGTTTTCCAGGATGTATGAGCAATGCCACTGCTTTAATATTTTTAAGCTTTCTGTTTTCATATAATTTTATGTAGTTGAGCCACCTCCTTACCCATATTTTGGTGACATGCTCTGTACCTCTTCACTCAGTTCTTCAGAGATATTGAAGGTGTTTCAACCTCTCAGTTAAAAAGATCAAAGTTCAAACTCTCCTTTAGTCATTTGAGACCCCTCATCAGAGTCTTTGAACACTGGATACAGAAGAAGTTTCAGAATCAGCCTTGTTTCAACACATTCTTTCATGGCTTCTTGCAAGTATATGGAGAATTTGCATTACTTGTATCCACTATTTCCATTTTTTCCAGTCCCATCATCTATGTAAGAAGTAAAACTGCATTGAACTTAGGATCTCTCTATAGACACTTGGATTGAGGCACTGGCCTTTTGAAGATGGGACTAACAAAGTTCCTGCATTTCCTTGTTACCTTGCAGTTTATTGTTAAACATACCATATGTTCCTTACTTATAGTGTCTTCATAAAATGGAGAGATGTCGTCTGTTTGCTAAGCAAATACAAATTTGATGAGTTAAAAATAATAAAGGAAGTCAGGTTTATTTAAATGGGGAATAGATATTCATGGAATCATAGCATCATTAAGGTTTGAAAAGACCTTTAAAATCATCAAGTCCAACCATCAGCCCAACACAGCCATGCCTGCTAAACCATGCCCTGAAGTGCCATGTCTACACTCTTTTTGACAGCCTCCAGGGATTGTGACTTCATCTCTTCCTTGAGCAGTCTCTTTCAATTCTTGAGCACTCTGAGTAAAGTAATCTTTCCTAGAATTTAATCTAAACTTTCCCTGGCGCAACTTAATATCATTCCCCTTCGTCCTGTCACTAGTCATTCTGGAGAAGTGACCAACGCTTACCTCACCACAGCCTCCTTTCAGGCAGTGGTAGAGAGCAATAAGGTCTCCCCTCAGCCTTCTAAATAGCCCCGTTCCTTCAGCTGCTCCACATAACCATTCTTCTCCAGATCCTTCACTAGCTTCATTGCAGTTCTCTGCACATGCTTCAACAGCTCAGTGTCTTGTACTGGAAGGCCCAAAAGTGAACACAGTGCTCGAGCAGTTAAGTGAACACATTATTAAACAATGGCTTAGATACACATCTAAATTCAATTGAAGTCTGGATTGTTTTTTTGTTCCATAGAAATAGGCACGATATAACTAGACACTTTCAAATGTTCCTTTTCATTCTTTTGTGGTTATTCCTTTTTAGTAATAACTAAAGTGCTACTAGAAAGGTACTTGAGAGAAAGAAAGTAAATAAATTCAAGAACTACCATTCAAGTCTACAGCCAAGGAGAAACATCTGCTTTCAGTTGTGTGACCATGACAAGAACGGGTTAATTCTGGGCTAGCTTTTCTCCTTCTAGTTACAATCTATGTCAAGTGAATAGATGAATTTGACCCATTTTCACTTCTCATTACAAGGTTTGTCGTGAAAAGTGAGTTATCACAGGATTTTATTGCCTGATATATATTTAGTGAATTATGACAGTGTGCAGAGGATTTTTAACCTCTTTCAATATTGTGTGGCTTGATTGACTGACTGTGCCTGGGCATGGAAGGTGGTACATGGGAATTCAGTGCATTATTTCTTTGCATATAAAGTCAGAGATGACTCTTCAACAAAGAAAGAGCAAAGTTGAATACCATTTAAGTGCATATCGTAATGAGGCAATATTATCCCTGCGCAACAGTCTTGTAAAATTAAAGGAAACAAAAACGAACGCTGCAAGCTATGGTTGTAGAAGTGCTTAGTGTAGTTAAAATGTTTGGCCTGTAAAAGCAATTGCTTTCACCTTGCTTGAGTTCTGACCTCTAGAATGTCGTTTCTCCATGATGCATTTGGTCCTTCATGTTGAAAATGTTAACAAGTACAGGGGGTATTATTCCTGGGGAGAAACATTGTCACTTGAGGATTTTCTGATAAGGTCATATGTCAAGATGACCATCACCTTCTACTTTTCTGTTATTACCAGGATATTTTACAGAACATTATCCAATTACAATTACTGGGAAGGAGGGACAGCAGAAAGCTACTAAAGCAGAAAGCTTTCCCTATCATTCCTCTGCAGATAGGCTTATTATATTTAAGATGCGAGGGGTATGGAGAGAAAGATTGATTTCCCTTTACAGATGTTAAAGGAGCACACATTTCCTCATTTTGCACATTACAGATATTGCCACATCTTCTGTCTTCTGTGTGATACTACTAGTAATGATAATATTGGTCACTAGATTAGGTCTCTCAACTTAATAAATAAATAAGTCATAAATATCTACTACAAGATGCTAATAGCCAATTTACAGGATGGAAGGAAAAAATGCAGACCCAATACAAACAAAGACACTATGAAATTGTAGAGTCACAAAAATACAATGGTACTTCACTATTTATGTAAAATCTACCAATATTAGGAGGATCAGAGGTAACATGATCTTAACCCAGTTTTACAAATCCACACGAAACACATGCATAACCTCTTCATTTCCCCAGAAAGAAAGTCTCAGCTGTTACTCAAGTGTACGACACATATGTGAAGTACAAGGTGAAGTAAATGCGTAGCAGAATATATGTAGAACATACATACTTAAATACATGTAGGTACATATAATGTAATTTTAATTAATAAAGACTGTGGAAGCAGTGCTCTAATCTGATACCAGGGAATGAAAAAAGGACTTCAGTACTGGCAGCATGAACTTCCACAGTGAGGAATAAAGAACATAGCTACATCAGGAAAGAAGAGGCCCCATTGTCTGTTCTTTGGCTTTGAGACCAACTGCCATGGTCTATGTAAATGTGTTCCTTTTAATCAAAAAGTGCTTTATGTAAAGTATGGACAGGTTTTCTCCATCAGCAGAGGATAAGCTACGGTACTGCAGAAATCTTGCAGATACTAGAAAAACTGTTTACCTTTGAGATGAGAAGAAAACAAAGGAACATTTCCCTAAGGAGTTACAGATCCTTTGATGAGCTACTATGCAGGACTAAGTTCTGTTTTACTGAGTTTAAGTTGCAGAATGGAGGTCCACAAAGAGTGGTCAATCAGTTTCATAAATATGGTTGTTCCAAGGATGACAACTAGTAATTAGTCATGCAAAGCTACCTAAAAAAAAGCAAATCTTAATCTCCTTAATCAATCTCAAACAAGGGATTATTATAGGCAGAAAATTTAATGTGTTTTAAACAAAGGCCACAATCATCTAAATCTAATGTTTTAAAGATATTATACTATCAGTCATCAAAAATACTGCCTGCCAATTGTTCACTGTGTGGAAGTACAAACAAATCATGCGTAAATTCTGTTAACATATTTATCATGGAATGAGGTATAAAACCACATTTATGTCTAGCCAAAACATTATTCCTTACAATGCAATCCATTAGCTGTGCATAAACATGTTTAAGCAATTTAGATAATGTGGGTAATGGCAGAACAGACGATATCAGTACCCCAGGGTAAAATGATTCAGAGACTGGTGTCACTCTGAGCTTCATGTCCAGATGTAAACTGACTATTCATAACAGCAAATTAATCATGAGAAAGCAAAAGGATAGGGGGAGGGCAATTGCAGGTGTTATATTCTGGAATCCAAATGTATTCATTCTGAACAAACGATCTTAAATAATCCTATTGCTTAGTGGAAAAACTATAGAAAAAGGTGGAAGAAGGTAAATTTCTTTTACTTTGCTCGATCTTGTAACATTGTAAATGTTATCCCATAGCACTTATTCAGGCAACTAATCTTGTTTAAGATGTTTGAATGACAGTAATCAGTACTTACAAGTACTCATCAACTTGAACAAGGAACGGATATCACTAAAAAGGAGGGCAACACGCTCGGGACATCCAGATGGATGAAACCTAAAATCAATATTAACAATAGAATTATGATTTCATTAATGCTACTGTTTTTTGTCAATACTAGAATGTGTAAAATTCTTCTAACAACAATTTTTTGAGGAAATCAAAAAGTTGATGTTCTCCTAGTTTAAAGCAGTGCATCTACTTTGAAATTATCTGAGGAACATTAAAGACATTGTACACAACCTGGTTTTAGGAAGCTTGTTGTCTTTCCCTTTTGGGAAAGGACCTCCTAGTTTTAAATTACAAAAATTTTAGTACTTTTACTTTAGTCCTTTTTGATTTTACTGTTTTATTCTGACTGATCCGACAACTATGAGGGGATCCTGGGCAGGATCACAAAGAATAGTTAAATACTCTCTGTATAAAAATCCATGTGCTGTCTGTAGAAACCATGTCCCAGGGATAATTTTCATCAATGTTCTTTGACTGCAGGAGGAGGAATGTGCATATGTGAAACTATGGTAAATGTGTTCTGTATTATCTAGCTGACTGACGACTGTCTCTCGGTGAATGTAAATTAGACTGCAAAAATTACAAATCAGGAATATTTTCTGAAATATAAAGTACAGCTCTGAAGGACTGTTCAAGACTGATTTTCTAGCAGTGATCAGGAAATAATACTAAATTATTTTTTGCAGTTCGGTCTTCATCAAGAGCCAGATTCAATGTTGCTTGGATTCAATAAAAGAGTTTCTTCCTTTCCTTCATCAGACATTTCATTGCACTTCAGGTTAAGGCCCTTAAAGTTTATATCCTCCATCTACAGGAGGTTCGCCATGTCAACAAAAGCCTTCCGGTTTAGGCCTTTTGCTTTTGTATTTTCTGTTGTCCTGGTAAAGGAACAATATTTTGATTAGATTCTGATCTCAAAAAGCCAAGTGAAGAGTGGTGTTTATTTTCACAAGAAACATGCAAAGTTTATAGGGATTCTTCAGGAATGTTGACTATCCATACACCAAAAAAACGGACTTGTACTGAAGCTTATAATTAGGCAGCTGCATTACGATCAGATCATTTAACTCAGTTGTATAGGACAGATTTTAAAAAGAATATTATGTATATTATGGAAACTATTGAAATTGCAGACTTTGATGAATCCTGGTTCACACAGTGGTTTTCCAAAGTCAAAAAGTAATATATTTTCCTCAACTTCTTGGGCAAGTGCATACCAGACTGCATTATTGATCACCATTCTTTTACCACTTTCCATTGAACATTTCTGTCCGTAGTTATGCATAAGGACTATTGATTGGGTAGTAATTACCCTTTAATGTAGGGCAGCTAAGGTCACTGGTACAAACTTGCCCTTCTTGATTTTTGTTAATTTAGTTTATTGGGATTTTGGTTTTCTTATTTTCAGTTTTGGAATTGATTCCCTTTTTTGTGCCTTTTCACATGTCATGCAATATTCAAGTTGTTTACAAGCTACAAAGAACCTTCAACTTAATCAGTTGTGTGAGGAATATTTATTTCTGCTGTTACTATATGCTAGTCTTCAAGACTATGATATTCATTTTTCTGAGTAAAATCTAAAGTGGAAATAATTAGTGTGAAAAACACAACGTACTCAGAATGATTGCTTTTATTTGTTTCCCTTTAGGACACTGGTAAACTGTAACTCAGGTTGCCTCTCCTCTTCAGAATACGTAATGACTTTACCTTTTTGGAGGAGCTACTGAAATGTAGTAGGCTGCAAGTATGTTTTAAAACACGGGTCAGAACTTTAATTCTGGTCTTATAGTCACAATAGCTGAGCCAGCACAAGGAGTGGGAGTATTAATTTACTCCTGAAGTGTGTGTCCATGATGAATTATTGCACTCTGCAAGCAAATAATTAGAGATGAAACCGTGAGATGGGGCCATTGTTTGTTATACTCGTCTGCTGTGTCTGAAATCGCATTTTGAGTTGTTCCAGGAAGAGGTCATACGTCCCAATTCACTTTCACAGAACCTGGCACACAAGAGTTCTGATCCTCACTGAGTATGTCTTTGAGATGACACAGCAACAGAAGTTATGATAGGCAGTAATAGATTTTATTCGGCCATCAAATTGCAACAAATGCAGATGATGTTCATTCAGACACTTTTGGAGGCAGTAAAGCTAATCAGCTAGTATTTTGCTTTTTTTTTTTTATGGACTTCTGTATTTATATCCATTTTTATACCCACATATACAAAGGACATTTGCATTTCATGGCACATACATATATGAAACATCTACCAAAACTGTTTGAATGCCCTAGACTGTTTGTTTCTCCCTCCGCCCCCAGGCCTGCATCATCAAGTTTACATTTTATCTCCTCTGGATTGCCTTTATTCTAAATCTATGCTATGAATATGTTCACACAACTTCTGAAGTAAATGCAATTCTAATTGTTTCCTTCTCCAGGCAGTTCATAACAATAATATTGATGGTTGATGAGTGACTAAGCTTTTAGGACATGTTTGTAGGAACACTGAATCCATGTCTGTAAATTAAGAGGCAGACTTCTAAAATTATCCATTATAAAACATATCTGACTGTCACAGAGAGGAAAATGAAACATATAATTCCGTTAGTATGTATACTTTACCCAAAATGTTATTAGTGATGCACAGTCAAAGAGTTTTGCTGAAAATGTGTTGAACCCTGTTAAACAATTGAGTCTTTTTTAAGTGTAAAATCAGTTTCAGAAAGTCTTTCATTCATTTCAGACTTTCCAGACTTCATAACCACTGACCATACTGCTTCATCTTTGGAAGTCCGAAATTCCCCATGGCTATTGTTCACGCTGACCTTTACATTGGCTCATTGTCCACACTTGACATAGGTCAGGCAGACAAAAGCTGCTTTCCTCTTGTCAGTCAAGCAGAGTTCTTTCTAATTTGTCCTTTAAGGCCATGTCATGCCTTTTGTGAAAATTTTGGACATGACAAATCATATGAGAATGTGTTTCTTGAGGAAAGCCAAAGTATTGTATTCTTTTATAAAAACTATGAAAATCACTTCAAGTATTTACTGTCGCTACTATGCACAAAACTAAAGAAAATCTTCATGTATTAGAGGTTCATATAGCTTAGTTATTCCAGCCTTAAGATCAAACTGTGCCATTTGATTTGATGTATGATTTGCCTACCTCTACATATATGATTTGCCTCTACATGGCAAAGACAGCTTTGCCATGAAAAAGCTATGCATGAGGATTCACTTTTCTGATCCCCTGGGAGGGTAGCTACACAGACAGGCAGTTTTAGCCAGTGAAGAAAAACAGAAGTCCTCTCCAAAGAGCACATTAACCTGAAATTTTACCTAAAGCTATGTGTTTTCCAGGCCAGAGATGATGTATGCCTTGCTGTTTCAAAGAAAGAACACAATTAGTTGTTTTCATTAGCTATCTGATTATGCATTGTCCGCTCTTATGTAATAGTCTCCTGTGAAAACAAACCAAACATGACTATACCTTATTTTGCAGAAAATAAAGTGCTGTTAAATACATAGGCCAGAGATAACACATTGTTCATCGTGTCATAGTAGTACTGAAGATTCCCATTTTGCTCAGTAGTCAGATGCTGCTACTCCAGTTAAATTTCAGGACTTGATAAACTCTAATGGAAATAATACTAGTCCTCAAAAAAAGAAAAGCAGAAGCACTAGGAATTTAGGTTAAAAAAAAAGTGGAAAAAGTAGAGATGAATGAATGCGTGCTAATAGAGCTACTCTTCAAACAGGTTTTATTACACTGAAAATATCTTCCAGATATCATGCTTATGTATGATGTCGGCTGACATCCTACTTGCAACAATTTTTGAAAGGAACTGAGAATCAGCCAATGCAGCTGAGTTCTGCAGCTAGTAACATCTCTTAGGATTAGGATTGAACTACAAAGTGGGATATGTTTCAGCTCTCTAAGTGGTTTTGAAAAAATCAGTCTATAATGGTGGCCAGCTCTGGACATTTGCAAAATGCAATTTCACTGTGTTATCTTTCATTAGGTAAGTTATCTAACGCATCTGTCATACAAAGAAAGCAATTTTAAAACACTCAGGGTGGGATTCTTCTTACTACACTTAAGAAGTTTAAGACTAGGTTTCTAAACAAAATAGTTGTTTGCAGACACTATCTGTAATCATTAGAAATAAATACATCCAGAGAGAAATCTGACCACTCTAAAAGTAGAAATTCAAGTCAGGTGGTTTGCATGGCCAAGGAGTATCTACCGCTTCTCTTGAGTAAGAAAGGAAGCTAGACAACGAGGTAAAAATTCATTCTTAACTTCCAGGTGGCTGTACTTAAGAAAACACTATTCAATTTGCGATGCATTTAAAAAAAAAGTTTATTTAAAAAAATATTTATCATTTTATAATGTTAACATAGTTTTTCACTCTGTTTTTTCCCCACTGCACTGATTTTCCCCAGCCACCCTTTAATGTTGTCTCTTATTGAAGGGTGAAATGGAGCCCTCTTCCTTTTAGGATTTACTATTAGACTGTCTTGATCACACTTCCAAGAATATAGCTTAGTAAATATAACTATTCACCACTAATTTTGAATTTCATGTAGCTAAGTGCTAAGGAATCTGATAACTTCTATTTAGACAAATTTGACACTGATTTTAAGCACTTTCAAAAACAAAGCATCAAATCCTATACTGGGTCCACCGAGTTAGGTTCTGCTAAAAGGCATATTACATTTTGCCTGGTCTTTCCCTATAATTCTTCTTCTGTTTATGTTTATGGATAGAATAAGGAGAGCTAAAGGACTCTTACCTGACAAGCTCATTCAGCAATATTAAGTGAACTTTGTTTTATGTTCAGATAGTTTAGCAATGATGCCTTTTATATGACTAATTTATGTCAAACATGTCAAGAGTGCTTTTTTTTCAGATCTACAGCATCCAGTATGACATCAGCTAGCCGCCGTTCAATACACAGCTGCATACCTAAGTAAGCAAAGTATTAAACATATCTATCAGGACTGAGGAATTGTTACTAAGAAAATCCCATAGAAGTCAAGACGTGGTAGCACTCTATTGTACGAAGTAAATTTTCCTGTGAACTTGCTGTAATGTCCTCGGTTTCAGCATCCCTTATTTTAATTTTATTTGATGAAACAATAGCATAAAACTTATAATTTCTCTCCCATTCATGAAGGGAAGACACAAAACCTGCTGAGGATTTGTAATGTGTCATGAATAAAACTTGCGCCAGTTTGCAATGTACTTGCCATATGGCATTTATAATATCATGATTAATGTCATGAAGTCCAGTGTTGTATCCTAATAAGGTGTTATATCTCAGTTGTGAATTTTTTACCTTGGACCGCGGCTGATGTTTCATCCATGGTTAATATTTGCAACAATGCTGAAGGGACCTAAATGCTTAAGCCCCATTTGTAAAAATACTGTCATACAGCAAGATTCAGGCTCCTATTTGAGAGTTTTTTCAAAGGATAGTACGTATTTAAAAGTACCTAAAAATACATTTGCAGGCTTAAAGATATTTTAAAAATATCTGATCGTGTTAGGTGCTTAATTAACATAGGGTTGCTTATCTGCCCCTCATCCAGAGTGGAACAGTCATTTCCACAACGCCCAGGGAACAGAGACAAGGAATGAAAGATGAAAAAGTTTATTTCTTTTTAGCTGTTCCAATGCCTTCAAGAAACATTGGAGAACAATCATCAGAGCAGTTCTAGGTACAAAAACATGTAATGAAATCAGGCCATTGAAAACATCCTGAGGAATATTAGGTCAGTTTGTAGTGCAGTGCCTCTAAGACTTCCCTAATGTCTCGAAGTACTACATCATTCTCCAAAATCGCTTGCCCTTTTAGCTGCTTCTCTGTTGAACACAAATTTGGAACTTCAACACTGGCTTCAAATTATGCCTTTGCTAGTGTCCTCCTGGGGTCATTGTATTCAATAAATATAGCATTAAAATAAGCTACCTCTCTTCAAAATTGAATTAAATATTTCACTGTGGCTCTGGCTGTTACAATATTGAAGAGAACACACGAATATACATTATATACTATGCACTGTTATGAACCTTTGAGACTGGAAAGTTTCAGGTGCAAAAGGATTAAAATAAGAAAGGCACTTCTAGGTGTTTGTGAACCATGTTAGGTTTTATTCATCCTAATTACTTACCTAAGTGCAGACACTGAATTAGAAACCTAATGTCGCAAAACTTGCAGTTTTTCATCTTAAACAGTGTATCAGGAAAAAAGAAATCCTTTGAGGGAGAAGAATTCCAATTCACTTTTGAAGCATATTCCATATCATATTCAGGGTTCTAATTAATTTACCATAGAAGCAAGAGTCATTAATGGATCCACAAAAATAAGAGTATTTAAAAAATCTCCATGTACTTTTCTTTCATTCTTGGTCATTTTTTTCTAAATCAAATGAATATTTAGTCTTGTTTGTTTTCCTTTAGGAAATGAAGTCCAGGTAGTAAAACTGTTAGGAAATATTGTTTTCTAAAAATTTGGATATTATTTGACAGTAAGAGGAAGGGGCTATACTTCTTGAATGTTCTGGCCCAGTTCTTCATTTGACTTTGAAGACTTTCATTTATTCTGTAAATTTTTTATGAAGTTCAAAAAGATCTTTACTTAGGAAGATAGGTATTTAAAACCAGTAGATATAAATTGAATATTTGGCCAAGAAGCCTATGAAAGAAAACACAGCAAATCTTGAAAACCAGCCAGAGTATTTTACTATTCTGAATAATAATAATTCTAGGGATGTCAGTCTGGCTGTTTTCAATAATAATGCTTAAAGAAAATACAAATTATGAAATATAGCATGATCCATTAAGACCAAAGTTTGATCAGAAATATTATTGTCTCCAGTCCTCTCTCCATTCCTATAAAATATACCTAGAGAAATTAAAAAGCAGTGGGAGGGGTGAGTGGAAATCCTGGGTGAAACTGAGAAAAGTTTTGACAAAAAAAGTAATGACAAAATGTTTTCTCTTTGAAATCCCATAGAGTATGTGGAGAGGAGGGAGCTGGCCTCTTCTCCCAAGTGACAGAGGACAGGACAAGAGGGAATGGCCTGAAGCTCCGTTGGGGAGGTTCAGGTTGGATATCAGAAAAAAATTCTTCACAGTAAGAGTCATTGGGCACTGGAACAGCTGCCCAGGGAGGGGGTCGAGTCACCTTCCCTGGAGGTGTTTAAGGAATGGGTGGATGAAGTGCTGAGGGACATGGTTTAGGGAGTGTTAGGAATGGTTGGACTCGATGATCCAATGGGTCCTTTCCAACCTTGTGATTCTGTGATTCTGTGATTCTGTGATTCTGTGATTTGTTTGATGGTAAAAGACACTTCACATTTGTAGCCTTATTGAAGGAAAATGATGAATCTGTATCTCCCATCATAACATTAAGCAAGAAATAGTAAGAATTTCTTTAATGATTGTGTAGCATAAAGCAAGTAAAGTTCACTTATTCCTTTCCTAGACAGCAAAAAGACTCATTTGAGCAATAGGCTGGAAATACATTTCCAACCAGCCTACGACTCCACTGGAGAGAACTTGAGTTGCTGACTGTGTGTGTAGCAAGGATCATGCAATATAATACTGTTGTAGATGAGCAGCAGATTACAGACTCTGAAATTAAAGAACAAACAGGAAAGATGTTATGATTTAGATGCATTATGTTACTACCTAGGGCTACTACTGGCTAAATGCTACTCATATATCAACCTTTGCTTTTGGCTGTATATTAAGTCAAAAAAACCCAGATGTTGAATGCTGGGTTGATGGGAGAAATCTTAGCCCCACTGAAGTCAGTGAAAAGAGTCCTAATGGCTTAAATTGAACTTATATTTCACACCTGGCATTTGCAGAGTGGTGGGAAGCATCTGTTCCAGATATTTCATGGGCTTAAAATAGCACAAACAACACAGCAAAACGAGGATGTACATTATTCATAAAAATGACAACACTGTACTTATGTGATATTCTTAAGGACTTCTTTAAAAAAGAAGTTCTTCTTCTTTAAAAAAGAAGTTCCTTTGTAGCTTTCTTATTTATTTAAAAAAAAAAAAATAGTATTTCGGGTAGCATTAGCACTAGATTAGTCTTAGAAAGCAACTTAATGTGAATATCATTATTAAAATTCCACTTCTTCTAATGTTTTTTTCAGATTAATAAATCTGTTGAGAGATAAAATCATCTGATTTGTAACTATGTGTTAGTAGACCTGAAATATCAGTTATTATCTCCGTGCTTCATGGTTAGATTGTTCTCTAATTTTATGCAGATTCTAGAATAGGTTCAAAAGGAAGAGGAACAAGATTTTTCTGGGCACAATTTCAATTAGATTTCCAGACAAGAGAATAACACTCCAGGTTACATTTCCTCTGATTAACATAATCTGAAATAAGATATCATAGTGTTAGTAATTGGCATGGTAAATAGTTTCATTTACAAGAGTCATTTGTTCTGTAATCGAAACCTGGGAACTGGATACATTGGAAATAATTTACAATATGAGGACTCTGTTTCAGCAGGAGTCTTAGTCATTATGCTGGAAATTTTGCTAATAAATCAAGTGAAAACAACACAGTGTCCACAAAAGGATACAAAGATAGTAAACCTAGAGTCTGGAAATTAAATAAAAATCCTTTGTACATAATGAGAAAGTCTCAACCTAATACTGAGTAGTAGGAAAACTTCACTGGCAACGCATTTGATAATGATGGATGATGGGTCAATAATTACTGGAGATGTATTTTTTCCCAATAATTTTCAACCAAGCCAAAAAAAATATACGAAAATCTACGAAAATGGAAAAAAAAAAAAGTAATTTAATAATTTAGTAAAACTGACAACTGACTTAATTAGAGCCCTGATTCTATCTTATTCTTGACAAAACCCTTTCTTTTAAACCTCAGATTTCTTTAGTGAAAATATTCTCATTCAGTACCAATCCTCCTTTGATTTCAAATACAGTGCACTGGTAATACAGCCCTTGTGTAGAAAATGCTTTAATTCCTGATGGGATTTCTATGTGCAAATTTATTAGGTAAGCAGCAAGTGATTCCACAAACCATAAACATGTTATTTGCTGAAAACTATTTTCTCCCACACCAGCACCTATAGGGTTTCTACATTCAGTTCAAGACGAATAACACAAGGGATTTGTGGGCTCTTAATGCCATAGTTCATACAAAGACAGAGCATTCCCTAAAGGAAAATGCCCCAAAATGTGATTTTTACGAGTCTTACCACCCTGCATGCACACCAAGAAGTAAAGTTACATTTAATTAAATATTTTTGAGAAAACTAAAAATAAAAAACACAACTCAAGGAACAATAAAATGAGTTGTAGGGCCTCTCTCTGAAGAAAAAACATGTGCATACTGCTTACATAGTAAGCAAAATCAGCTGTGGAGCTCATGGGATCTCAGAAACCAGCATCTGGCAATGACCAATATAAAAAGCTTAGTTCTCAATTTACCTTGTGTCAGTTCCTTTCTTTTCGGTAGCTGCATGATATTAGCATGGTTAGGGAAACATAAATCTCAATATTATACAGTTCCCTCAATCGCTGCGCATCTCTTAGAGTCAGAGTACATGGAAGCTTTTTTGTAGCTGTTTAAAGCTAAGCACAATAGCTACCTTTGCTCCTAATTCAGGCTTTGTTTTAGGTCACTGAGCCATCAGACAGAAAACTTGCCAGTCTAAGGCAGAGTCTTGATGTCAGGTACTCAGCTGAAAATGTTCTGGCCATGCAAAGTTCATTTCACTTCTTCAATAATAATGATAGTGAAAAACTCTTCCAATCATAGTTATATCGCTAGAACTATTTTTGTTCTGTTTATGTCATATCCTTTTTCTATCAATGCTCTGCTGGGCTCCAAGACCACTGGAGCACCTTTTCAATTCTCTTCCAGAATATTATTAGTCTGTAATTGGGACAAGGTGACACCTCTGAACCCTTAAGTATCAAAGCTGTGCCGTGAAAACTGGTTAGGTGGGCAAACCAAAAGAGTTGCAATGAAATCAGTTTGACGATTAGAGGCGAGTTCTGTTTAATACCTTTGTCAACGATCAATGATCTGGATGAAGTGTTTGAGAGAAGTCTCTGTAAGTTTGCAGAGGAAATCAAGTTGGGCAAAAGTGTCAATCTGCTTGAGGGAAAGAAAACTCTGCAAAGTTTTCTTTCTGGATGGGGTGAGTCATTAAGCCAAGGTAAACTGGATGCGGGTCAACAAGTTTCAGTGTCAGGTACTGCACTTGGATCACAACAACCCCATGAAACGCTAGAGCAGCTGGAAAGCTGCCCAGTGGGAAAAGACCTAGGGGTCTTGGTTGACAAACAACTGAATGTGAACCAGCAGTGTTCTCCACTGGCCAAGAAGGTCAACAGCATTCTGTACTTGGTGCTGGTGAGGCCACACCTTGAAGCCTGTGTTCAGTTTTGGGCGTCTCACTACAAGATTTAGGTGCTGAAGCGTGTCCAAAGAAGGATAACGGAGCTGGTGAAGAGTCCAGAACATAAGTGTTATAAGGAGCAGCTGAGGGAACTGGCGTTGTTTAGCCTGGAGAAAAGGAGGCTGAGGGGAGATCTTGTGGCTTTTCACAACTACCTGGAGATCGTGGTGGGGTAAGCCTTGGTCTCTTCTCCCAAGCAACAAGTGATAGGATGACAGGAAATGCCCTTAAACTGAGCCAAGTTTAGACTGGATATTATGAAAAATTAGATTGTCAAAGACTGGAAAAGGGCTGCGTAAGGTAATCTTTGAGTCACTGTCTCAGGAGGTGTTTAAAAGATGTGTAGATGTGATGCTTAGAGACATGATTTAGTTGTAGCTTGGCAGTGCTTGTTTAAAGATTGGACTTGATCTTAAAGGTCTTTTTTGAATCTAAATGATTCTGTGATTCTGTGATTTTCTTATATACCGGAAGACTTCTAGTTTACTTTCCCACAGTTTACCAAAAAAATAAAAAGCACTGAAATTAATCTTTTGAGTGTTTAAATGCAATAAGTCACATATCTAAAAAAAAAAAATTTTGACTAAGACCAAAAAAAAACCCTTCAAAATTTCACTCCATTGTTCTCACATGTGATAGCCTTCAAAATACTCAAGACTCTCCCCATGTATGGATGCTACTTACTAGAGAAAGAACAGCATTTAGAACAGAAAAAAATAACAATTAAAAAATTGTTTGTGGTATCCTAGGAGATGGCTAGGATTTCACCTATTTTTTCTATGCAGCATGTGTCCTTTAATTTGGGTAAAACATTCATACTTCTCAATACAGATTTAAAATCACTTCTAGCAAAATCAGAAGAAATATTATATGTGTACTAATATTGCTATTGGACAACAGTCTCCTGTTAATCTTCCCTGTAAAGCAGATGAAACATAATTTCTCGCATAGAGCTAATTCTGTGGTTTCCTGGTTCCTGTGGGCTGTACTAGCAGATGGTATCAGCAGCATCCCTTCAGCTTTGGCTGAGACTCAGCTTTTCATTTCAATTTCTCTCTTTTTAATTTCAACCATGGGCACTATATACTGTAACTACTCAAGTTAGTCAAATAATTATTGCAAAATACTGTTTGTGGTGAAATTTAATGTCTACCTACTGAATAGCTATTTGCAGATAACATTTTTTTTCTCTGCAAGCAGATGTAGAACAAATTCAAATGGACATTCCTCATAAGCTAGCTAAGGCAGATTTCATGCAGTGTCACTGGGTGTTCATCTTTCCTAACATTTTGGATCTCTTTTACTGTGGTACTTTTCAAGTGTGTTTCCATATTAGTCATGAGCCCAACTGGTTATGCAAAGATCCTTAGAGACTCATCTGGTCATAGGACTTAGGAAGAAATTCTGAAGCTGGCATTGTATCTCCTCATAGATAGAAATGATTCTTCAGGAGATATAGGTCTCCTTCCAACACTTCAAATTCTCACACCCTGCAACTTATTTTCCTCAGTCTTTGAGATGAATCTGCCTGTCCTTAAAAGCAGAAACCGTACGTCTGTCAATGGTGTTGGTGAACCTGTGGAGCACATTTTCTTCCTTAGCTTGCTTGCTGTTGAAGGAATGTCGGAGTGGGAGGCGGACCCGGAGTAACGATGGAGTCTCAATATGAGTATGATCGTTCACATTTATTCATACACCTTACACTTCTTATATACTTATCCCAATAGTGCACGCGCTAACAAACAAATCCTAATTAGTTATGTCCCGCTGTTCACGCGCCTTATGCTGTCACACAACTGGCCGGACGCTCTTGAGCACACGAAAGGGACAGATACAAGGTTCTCATCACAACTCTTCAGGACTTTCCCGTGCTGGATTCCACATTCCTGTATTCTACTTCCTTTTCTCTTATCTCAAGGTCAGGCTTAGCTACAGACAGCAAACCCTGGATTGTTCACTGCTATTAAATCATGAGCCATCCTTCTGCAAAGGAGGGCAAGCAGAGAAGTCAAGATGAATGAAATGAAATTTTCCTGTGCAGGTTTGATTTCTTCATACAGAATAAGGATAATTGTTATCATCAGTCCCTCTGCTTTTTATGGATGATGGGAAAGGGGAGAATACCTTTCTTGACTGTTATATGGGGAACGCCATTCTGTACATCTCCACAAGTGGTAGGCATGTAATGCTAACAGAATCATTGAATCATAGAGTGGCTTGGGTTGGAAGGAATCTAAAGATCATCTAATTCTAGCTCCCCCTGTGGTGGGCAGAGATAGGTCCCACTACAGCAGGCTGCTCAAGGACCCATCAGTCTGATCTGGAACACTTCCAGGGAAGGAGCATCCACAGCTTCCCTGGACAACCTGTTCCAGTGTCTTCTTCCTAAAATTTACTCTAAATCTTCCCCCTTGCAATTTATAGCCACTCCCACTTGTCTTACCACTACACCCTCTCATAAAAGTCCCTCCCTAGCTTTCTTATAGCCTCCTTCAGAAACTGGAAGGTTACTATAAATTCTCCCCAGAGCCTTCTCATCTCCAGGCTGAACAACCCGGACTTTCTCAGCTTGTCCTCATAGCAGATGTTCTCCATCCCTCTGATCATCTTTGTGGGCCTCATTTGGACCTGTTCTAACAGTTCCATATCCTTTTTTATTTGAGGATTCCAGGACTGGACACAAGACTCCAGGTGGGTTCTCACGAGTGGAGTAAAGGGGCAGAATCACTTCTCTCGACCTGCTGCTCATGCTTCCTTTGATGCAGCCCAGGATATGGTTGGTCATATTGCCATCTGATGTTGAGCCTCTCACCAATTAATACCCCCAAGTCCTTCTCTGCAGGGCTGCTCTCAATCATGGCATTCCCCATCTTGAATTGAAACTGTGGACTGACCTGACCCAGATGTAGGACCTTACACTTGGCCTTGTTGAACTTTGTGAGGTTCACACAAGCCCACTTCTTCAGCTTGTCTAGGTCCATCTAGATGACATCCTACCCTTCCAGTGGGACAATTGCACCACTCAGCTTAGTGTGTTCTAAACTTTCTGAGGGTGCACTCCATCTCGCTGTCTATATCATTGATAAAACTGTTACATACCACTGGCCCCAGTACAGACCCCTGAGGGACACCACTTGTCAAAGATCTCCATTTGGACATTGAGCTGTTGATCACTACTTTCTGAATGCAACCATACAACCTGTTCCTTATCCTCTGAACAGTCCACCTATCAAATTCGTCTCTCTCCAATTTAGACAGAAGGATGTTGTGGGGGACCATGTCAAAGACTTTACAGAAGTCCAGATAGGTTATATCCATTGCTTTTCCTGTGTCCACTGATGTGGTCACCCCATCATAAAAAATTACTACATTGATTGTACACCAGCACAGGCATTATTAAAACAAAGTCAGGTATGCTTAAAAGAAAAATCAGAAAGTCTAGTTAAGAAAGTATTACTGATTTCTATAACAAGATTGCACAGAAGATGGGCAGAATTAATATCGCACAGAAAATATGATATGATATACACTTATAAAATTGAACAACTGAGAATAAGCATTTTATCAGTGATAGTTTTTATATCTAGATGTTCTTTGTAAAATTTTGTGAATTCTATACATGAAATAAAAAATAATTGATGATCGAAGACTGTGTGAAAGGGAATCACAAACCTACTGGCATACATGAATATAAGCTATAACTTCAGGATAGAAAGTTGTACCTTTTAATTTGTTTTTTTTCAATCTCATGTTGAGATCCTTAACCTTATTCTTCATAAACTGCATCCAGTCTTATTTTTTTACATTTATTATTACTGATGGGATTATAATCTCTTATGTTTACTTTTTAAATTATTTTTATCTGCAAAAAATGACTGTTCTTAACAAGTGAAAATGTCTATTATTTCAGCATCTAAGCCATACTTTGTGATGGGAAAAATGTTCATTTCAAATGACCAGAATGATTCTAAGTTGTTAAGTTTTACTATTTTTCATCAGAACAGTAACAGTGTATTAGAAAAAAGATCTGCCTCTAGGCTTATGATAAGCATAATGCCATACAAACCTTTTATCCTGAAATTATGAAGAGTATATACTATCTCAGTCATTTAAAATTGCATTAAAGTGTCTAGTGAGATTAAAATAACAGTGTTTCACTTCTGAAAGTAACAGCATGAATTTAGGTCTGTGTGACTATCTTTGTAAATCTTCCCTAGGGTACCCATTAGGACCATTTAGAAAATAGCGGATTGGTGCTCAGAAAAAAAAAAAAAAAAGAAAAAAAAAGAAAAAAGAAAATCCTACAACTTTCTTTTATTAATTTTAAAATTCTTAGAAATGTAACTCTGCCCTTGTCTTGATGACATTCATCAAACATTTACATAATGCGTCCTTCCACATCATCATAGTATGTAACTGTTGAAACATTAAAAATTGTCAGCAGTGGTATATTTATAAGTTGGACTACAAAATCATGACATTGCCTATAAATGTTGCTATCATGGACTAAACAATTCCTATGCAGGAAAAAAAAATAAAAAAGGAGAGAAGGCCCCTCTGGCATTTTCTGGACAGGTATTCTGGGCTGTTCAACTAAAAATTTCATTTCGCAAATGCCAGGCCTTATGTTCAGTCATAAAAGCATGGAGGTGGTGCTAGGGAATATTGGATGGGAATGTTGGCTGCGTTGTATGACTATTGATGCTTGCTTTAGTACTTTAATGTTGAGAGATAGACAAAACTGTCTCATTAGTGCTAAGTCAAGTATCACAATATTTAACCATCCCCTTAACATTAAGGAATATAAGTACCTCTATTATATTAAGAGGTGTTTATCTGCCCTGTTGCATCAGAACTATAGTATTATCTACCCACCTATTAGTAGGATAAGGAAGAACTGCTCAGGATGATGGAAGAACAGGTGATAGGCAGTGATCAGCTCTGGTGATGATCAGTTTAGAGCAGGTAGACAGGTAGGAGTTAAAAATATTGATAAGGGATTGTATAACACCAAAAAAGGAGAAAGATTCAGCAGCAAGAGTAAAGTTCCTAACACTGACATCTGTTAGTAGATGAAATTGTCTGCCGTGGGAAATGATAGATATTCTATACTTTACTTACTGCACACTAGATGGGATAACGTATTCATAAACAGACAATAGTAGGAAAAAATATCCTGTTCTTACAAGCAGAAAGACAACAAAATAGCCTTAACAAGGCTTTCCAATTTTGTAATTTCCTTGGTGCAGTTTACATGACTTAGTGGTAGATACTGCAGAGCAGTCTATCTGTCTGAGATTTTTAATAGGTTGTTTTAATAAGCCTTTCTTGTGATTTGTGTTCCTGATACGAACAGCAATTACCCAGCCAAGTAATGAGACTCTAATGAACATGTCTTTCCTAGATTACTTTAGAAGTTCATCAGAGAAACTCAATAGCCTGGTAAAACTAAAATCTATTTTTATTCTGTCAAGACACATCTGATTGTTCTCTAAGTAATTTCTACATGAGTAATTGAGAGATTAAAATACAAATATATATAGGTGTATGTGTTAAGAGGAAATACATGCTATTTTTATTTACCATTAGTTTTGTTATAGTATGATATAAAAAATTAATATTTTTTTCTGCATATGGTTTCATCTAAATCTGTGTATCAATTTGTGTTTATTTCTACCACAAGTTTCATGCTGATATGTATCTAGCCTGTGTGAAGGAGTGAGATTTTTACTATTTCTGAAATTTTACATATTTATCATTTCTGAAAAAAAAAACCAAACCAAAAAAAACCCAAAAAAAAATAGAGGACCTAAACAGTGCTATGAAATTCAGTTCTGTGCAGTTCCATAAAGGACTGGCACTGTATGATGAAGAAAGAGAAAGCAGGGTGATAATCTACCTCTTCTTGCAATAAGTATGATCAATAATCTTTGGTCACTGGACTATATGCTAAAATTTCTGTACAATCAAGTGTTGCAAATTGTGTACCATAAAACTTAGAGGAATGAAAGACTAGGGTGACTTTTTGAAGTAGTTTGCTGGCAAAGAACTGCACATCCTTTTTTAAATTCTTTTATATATTTGTCTTACGCTGAGATGAAATCCACCCTAGAAGTTCTTACTTCTCCATCTTAATACACAAGGAGTCACTTGTAAGACTAATTCTAATGTCGAGGATGCCACTAAGGAGAATAACATTTGGTCACAATAATAATACTACCAAAGGCAGTTCACGACCCATGTGACTCAACACATTTTATTGGTAACAAGTCTTAGTTTAAACTGTGGAACAAAAGTTTCTTTTATAGGTCAATAAAGTATGCCTTATGACTTCAACTGCTCACGGTTAGTCATGAAACAAAATAATACTGTGAATTGCTTCACTGGAATAACACTTAAAAACAATTTTAATCATTTTGATAAGGTTTTAATTTTTGCCGTATGATTTATTTATTTATTTATTTGTGTATTTGTTTTGATATATCTTTTCCTCTCACAATGTGCCCAATAAATAGATGGAGGAAAAAATAGAGAAATTGATACTATGAATTGGAAATAGTTGTTTTCTTTATAATATCTATGTTTTTTTTCCAGAACTGTTTTCTTTACTGAAAATTACTTGAAAATAATTTGGCAAGAATTTAACATCATTTCAGATATATGAGTTGTTCATATTAAATGATGCTCTAAACTTCAGTTGGATAGTTTCCTGGTTTAGGAATTTAAATTCCAGTTTTGAGATTCAAAGTTCTTGAGATGTTAATTCTTAATAGCATCTGTGTTTTTAACGTTAGAAAAGTATTTAAAAAGCAGATTTTTTTTGTTTTGTTTTCTTACAGGTAGTCAGTAAAATTTTGGAAAAACAGATACTGGTAATTGTTCTGTCAGTATTTGTGTAAAACTAACACAAAAATCTAACTAAAAATCTAGCTAGGCTTTTGAATAGAGCTTTAAACTAGATGTGAAAGGGGAGGGGGATGAGACCAGGCCGGTTGGGAGTAAGCCTGGAAGTGGGACTCCGGTAACTGAGAGATGGTGTGCTGGAGAGGACCACCACTACACCACCTCAGAGCAAGTGGGGGCCATTATACCTTGGGACAGTAAGGATGAAACTGGCACTGTGGAGTTAGTTATTCCAAGGACCAGTCGATTTGATAAAGGGAATTAACTCTATTCCCTTTATGAGGGCTGAAGGTTTGCCAGCTGAAGTGCATTTACACCAATACACGCAGCATGGGCAATGAGAAGGAGGAGTTGGAAGCTGTTGTAGGGCAAGGTGACTATGATGTCATTGCCATCACAGAAACGTGGTGGGACGACTCATACAACTGGAGTGCAGCCAAGGAGGGGTATAAACTCTTCAGGCGGGATAGGAAGGATGGGAAAGGAAGAAGTGTAGCCCTCTGTGTTAGAGTGTGTTTTGATACCCTTGAGCTCAGTTACAGTGAGGGAGGGACTGAGTGCCTGTGGGTAAAATCAGAGGAGCCCACAAGAAGGCAGACATAGTGATGGGAGTCTGTTACAGACCACCCAGCCAAGAGGAAGCAGCTGATGAGCTCTTCTATAAATGGCTGGGGATGGTCTCTAGATCACTACCTCTTGTCCTCGTGGGAGAATTCAATCTTCCTGATATCTGCTGGAAGTACAATACAGCAGAAAATAAGCAGTCTAGGAGGTTCCAGGAGTGCGTGGAAGAAAACTTCCTCACACAGCTGGTGAGTGAGCCGATGAGGGAGGGTGCCCTCCTGAACCTGCTGTTTGTGAACTGAAAAGGTCTTGTGGGGGATGTGATGATTGGAGGACGCCTGGGACAAAGCAATCATGAGATGATAGGGTTTTCATTTCTAGGTGTGATGAAGAAGAGGATCAGCAAAACAGTCACATTAAACTTCCAGAGGGCAGACTTTGGACTGTTCAGAAGGTTGGTTGGCGAAGTCCCATGGGAGACAGTCCTTAAGGGCAAGGGAGCCCACGAGTGCTGAGTGCTCTTCAGAAATGAAATCCTAGCAGCTCAGGAGCAAGCCATCCCCATGTTCTGGAAGAGGAGCTGGCAGGGGATAAAACAGCTTGGTTGAGTAGGGAGATCTTGAGAGGCATCAAAAAGAAGAGGAATGTCTATGAGCTTTAGAAGAAGAGACAGGAGTCTTGAGTAGACTACAGGGAGGAAGTGAGGTCGTGCAGGGAAAAAATCAGGAGGGCTAAGGCCCAACTAGAAATCAAACTGGCTAAGTCTGTGAAAGATAATAAAAATATTTCTACAAATATATCAACAAGACAAGGAGGACTGGGGAGAACTATTCAGTCCCTATTGGATGCAGAAGGAACAACAATGACATGGGATGAAGATAAGGCTGAGGTACTTAATGCTTTCTTTTCCTCAGTGTTTAATAGTAAAGGAAGTTGTTCCCCCTGTGTACAAATCCAGGAATTAGAGGAGCAGAATGAGGCTCCCATGATCCAAAAGGAGGTATTAGAGACTTGCTTGCCCACCTAGACACCCACAAGTCTATGGGGTTGGATGAGATCCACCCAAGAGTATCAAAGGAGCTGGCGGATGTCCTTTCCAAACCCCTTCCCATCATCTTCCAGCGGTCCTGGCTGACTGGGGAAGTTCCACTGGACTGATGTTGTGCCCATCTACAAGAAGGGTTGCAAGGAAGATCTGGGGAACTACAGGTCTGTCAGTCTGACGTCAGTGCCAGGGAAAGTCATGGAACAGGTGATGTTGGGTGCTATCATGAAGCACATGCAAGAGAACCAGATAATCAGGCCGAGGTAACACGGGTTTGTGAAAGGCAGGTCTTGCCAAACTAACCTGATCACCTTCTATGACAAAGTGACTCAACTACTGGATAGGGGAAAGGCTGTGGATGGAGTCTTCTTGGACTTCAGCAAAGCCTTTGACACAGTTTCTCACAGCATTCTGCTTCAGAAACTGTCAGCCTCTGGCCTGGACAGGCGCACACTCTCCTGGGTTGAAAACTGGTTGGATGGCCGGGCCCAGAGAGTGGTGGTCAATGGAGTTAACTCCAGCTGGAGGACAGTTACAAGCGGGGTTCCTCAGGGCTCAGTACTGGGTCCAGCTCTGTTCAATGTCTTTATCAATGACCTGGATGAAGGCATTGAGTGCACTCTCAGCAAGTTTGCAGATGACACTAAGCTGGGAGGAAGTGTGGACCTGCTGGAGGGTAGGGAGGCTCTGCAAAGGGATCTGAACAGGCTGGACTGCTGGGCCGAGACCAATGGGATGAGGTTTAACAAGGCCAAATGCCGGGTCCTGCACTTGGGTCATAATAACCCTGTTCAGTGCTACAGACTGGGAGAAGTCTGGCAAGAAAGCTGTCTGAAGGAGAAGGACCTGGGGGTGTTGGTTGACAGCCGACTGAACGTGAGCCAGCGGTGTACCCAGGTGGCCAAGAAGACCAATGGCATCTTGGCTTGGATGAGAAACGGCGTGACCAGCAGGTCCAGGGAGATGATTCTCCCTCTGTACTCGGCACTGGTGAGACCACACCTTGAGTACTGTGTTCTTTTCTGGGCCCCTCACCACAAGAAGGATGTTGAGGCTCTGGAGTGTGTCCAGAGAAGAGCAACGAAGCTGGTGAAGGGGCTGGAGAACAAGTCTTACGAGGAGCGGCTGAGAGAGCTGGGTTGTTTAGCCTGGAGAAGAGGAGGCTGAGGGAAGACCTTATTACTCTCTACAACTACCTGAAAGGAGGTTGTGGAGAGGAGGGAGCTGGGCTCTTCTCCTGAGTGACAGGGGATAGGACAAGGGGGAATGGCCTGAAGCTTCGCCAGAGGAGGTTCAGGCTGGACATCAGGAAAAAAATTTTCACGGAAAGTGTCATTGGGCACTGGCAGAGGCTGCCCAGGGAGGGGATTGAGTCACCTTTCCTGGAGGGGTTTAAGGAATGGGTGGACGAGGTGCTGAGGGGGATGGTTTAGAGAGTGTTAGGAATGGTTGGACTCTATGACCCAGTGGGTCTCTTCCAGCCTAGGAATTCTATGATTCTGTATAGCTTGTCTCAAACAAGATTCAATGTAAAAAATATCAGTTCAGTCAAGATACTTTTAACGGATAAGAAATACTACATCCAATCACAAAAGCTCTCTTTACCCCAGAAAGAGACCTGGGAAGTAGACTCCTAGATTAAAAGCCCCAGAATCTTTCCTGGGAGTGAAAAATTTTACTCCTTGAATTCTAAGTATGTAATTTCTGAGATAAACAATGAAGGAACAAACCTTACCTTGCATATTGATGGCTGCAGATTGCTGGTGCACAGTAACAAATGGTGACTCTGCTTAGAATGTGTTTGCAAACAGAGAAATACATGATGGGCTATGTGCATCAAATGCTTAACATTACATTGAATAATGTGACTGTACTCAACAGTCAGTAGAAAACTTTGGAAAAAGGAGGCAGTGTTTTCACAGGGTGAAACAAATGGCGCAGCAGAAGAAAAAAGGCTTTGAATATATGTGCAGAGGGTAAAATTTAAAGTGTTTGCAGGAGAAAAAAAGAACAGAAGGAAGATATAATAAAGGTGATGGAGCAACATTGTAAGAGTAATGAGACGTGGTCACCAAATTAATGTAGGCCCAAGCATCTTAGTTCATTGAAAAGAAATTATTAGTCAGATATGGTGCCAGGAAATTAAATCTTGCAACTAAATGAAGAGCAAGTCTATGTTTGGGCTTGAAATCTACTGTTGGAACTAGAGAATTTATGTGATTACCCTCCATCACCAAGCATTGCTACCCATAATCATACAGCTTCAAATGTCACCATAGTACCAGACAGAACACTGACATCAGCCATTTAACGCTCTTAGGTGAACAGAAAGTATAGACGGAGGGAAATCACAAGAAAAAGAGGTTGTCTTAGGAGCTAAAAAATTACATCTTTGAATGCATGCTTTATTGACCAAAATATACTTTGACATTTTTTTCATGAAAGAGGAATGTGTTTACTTTTATTTTATTCTCTTTGACATTTAAATATACTTTTCAGATAGTTCTAAAAATTGTTGACAGTCTTTTGGTTATCCTTTTTTCTTCTAAATCTGGTTCATATAGTAACAGGTACTTTATAAGTACTTAAAAACATTAAACACTGGTAATTTTATACAATAAGACTTGAAATAGTCACTGTAATATCCTGACAGTTTTGCTTTGCTTCATGGAAAACGAATGATGAGAAAAGTGCTACCAAACAGTGCTGCAGATTGCTGAGCTAATGTGAATCCCTCATTTATGTAGAATAGAGGGTGAAGGGAGACTTGATGAGTGAACTGAAGTCATACATAAGAGAAAACACTTTTCAGAATTGACCTGAGAATGATGAATTTTGTCATTACTCTAACATTGTACACAGGGAAATCGGTGATCTAAGAAAAAAAATGAAAACCCCATATTCTTATTAAACAAACTTTCTGTATTCATCTCAGTAAATTCCACTAAATTCCACCGAATTTTGTGCAGTACTCTTTTGAAAATGTTAATATCCTTTGTACACTTAGAAGGGCGTTTTCTTAATATCTTCCCTTCACTTTCTCTTTTGTGCCTCGGGATACTATTTTGTGAAAAATCTCAAGAGAAAAGGCTATTCTTTTACTTTGTGTGTGCAGTGGCCCACACGAGGTAGAAACATCAAGCAAATTTTGCAGCTGGCCTTCACTGTTAACTGTTGCTTTATACATCATCAATAATCATAGACACGTGAAAGCTTTAAAACAGAAATCTTTCAATTTCAGGAACAATATTTTTTGATATATTCTTGTCCTGTTTTTTGATTTGAGGTCACTAGGATTTTCTCTGAGGTGTTACATATATTTTGCTGAAAGTCAGGATATAACTCTTCAGTTATTGTTTCCTTTTGTAATTTATGTATTTGTAGGACTGCTATGTTTAACTCACTGTTTATATCTGAATCAATGTTTTGTTTTATATAGGCAAGTTAAACTGGATATGTCAAAGGCATAAACCACCATAATCTCTCTAGAAATGAAGTGACATTCATGACACTACAGCAGTAAATTAACAAGATTAATGGGAGATTTCTTCTTACTTTGTGAACCCAAGAAATCCCTCTCTTTGTTCATACTAGATTAATTTTACTCTTTGCAAGTGGCCTATTCCTAATTTTACATTCTTTAAAGGTTATGAATAATATGAGACTGTAAATTTACAACGTAACACTTTAGTGGGATGCCCTCTGGGATACTGTTTTCAAGTCTACATTCAGAATTGAATTGAGTCTGGTTCTGCATATAGTTATTGTCTTCAGATTCAGAGCAGATTTACTACAAAAAATGGTGCAGATGGTGCAAAAAATACCCACACAAATAAAACTCTAAACCTGGGAAACACCCTAATCCAGGGGGCTTGAATCTTATTTCCACCATAGAAGATACATTTGACTTCTCTTTTTTCAATTTACTACTTTAGGTATGTGGAAATTCTTGTTCTAAACAGAGCCATACAACGAGTTACTAAGAAATCTATTCATTTCTGAATAGATTCCTAATTTAATTTAAAAAAAAAATCATAAAAAAATAGAATCACAAACTACTTGTGGCTTGAAAGGACCTCTGGAGATCTTTAAGTCCAAAATCACTGTTCAGAGCAGAGTCGACTAAGGCAGTTTCTTCAGAGTTGTATAGAGTTTTGAACGTCTCCAAGGATGGAGACTCCACAACTTCTCTGGGCGATTTGTCCCAGTGTCGGATCACCCTTAGAATAAGAAAGTCTCATCCTTTGGTGGAGTTGATTCAAATTCAGATAAATAAATAATAAATTCAGATGCAGATAAAAATGAGAAAGAGGCTTAAAATTGTTAGTGCACTTTTTTGAGGGAACAACCTTGATAACTTTCATCCATCACTCAGATGCTGTAATTCCAATGTATTTTAGAATGATATTCCCTTCCCTTCCCTTCCCTTCCCTTCCCTTCCCTTCCCTTCCCTTCCCTTCCCTTCCCTTCCCTTCCCTTCCCTTCCCTTCCCTTCCCTTCCCTTCCCTTCCCTTCCCTTCCCTTCCCTTCCCTTCCCTTCCCTTCCCTTCCCTTCCCTTCCCTTCCCTTCCCTTCCCTTCCCTTCCCTTCCCTTCCCTTCCCTTCCCTTCCCTTCCCTTCCCTTCCCTTCCCTTCCCTTCCCTTCCCTTCCCTTCCCTTCCCTTCCCTTCCCTTCCCTTCCCTTCCCTTCCCTTCCCTTCCCTTCCCTTCCCTTCCCTTCCCTTCCCTTCCCTTCCCTTCCCTTCCCTTCCCTTCCCGTCCCTTCCCTTCCCTTCCCTTCCCTTCCCTTCCCTTCCCTTCCCTTCCCTTCCCTTCCCTTCCCTTCCCTTCCCTTCAATATAACTAAATATGTTCCAGAAATCAGAGTGGAATTTCCCTCCTCAGATAACGTTCTGAGACATTTATAGCCACTTATTTATGAACTAGGAAAAGACATTTGATTTTTGCTCATGACTGACACTTTCTACCTCTCACTGCTGATTATAACTCTTGTAACAAAAACACAAATATCTGCTCACAAAGTTTCCAGGAATTTCACAAAACAATTAAAGGCAGATTTTGGAGAATGATGTTTTGATAAAAAAAAAAAAAAAGAAAAAAAAAGTAGAGAAATTCAGCTGAAACTTCTTTAAATTCACCATCTCTCATTCTCTAAAATCCATGGACAACCATCAGTACATATGACCTAATATTTGGGATTTATGATAACAATTTGAAGGACAAATAAGATGGAACTAGGTGATCTTTAAGGTCCTTCCAACCCAAACTGTTTTACGTAGTTCCAGATTTCATAATATAATCTCAAAACAGTAGCTATTTTTATAAGTGTTTACAAAGGTACAAATAAAGACAAACTTCAGTCTAGAATAGATCACGTTTTAGATAACTGAAAAAAATCATATGTGGTTGCAGATTAAGTCATTGTGACTTTCTCACCACCACAGGGGAAGCCTAGGTCTTACAAAGAGCAACTCAGATGTTAGTTGAAGTGGCTGTTACCTGTTGTTAACTTTACAGGGAACAAGAAGTAAGTACAGCATTAAGTTAGTTAAGTACCTAAAGCTCATGTGTTGAAAACAGGTCTTTATGTTCAGTAGGTAAGCTGAATCAAGGGTATCGAGGGTATGAAGTCCACAATAAACCCTCTCATATATAAGAGGAATGTAGAAGTTCAAATGTAAAATAAAAATGAGATCTTGAATAAGACAAGGGGAAAAAAAGCAATGACTCTACTTAAAATTAAAATAGTTAAATGTCAGATTGAGGTTTCAGAAATTGGAACCTTTTTTTCTTTACCATTTAAGAATATTTTACATGATACATTTAATTGCAGCTACATAAACTCTCACTTTCTTACAAAGCTACAGCTACATTTTTGCTAATTTTTTCTTCTTTTTGCTGTACTGCATTTTTGAAGACAATAGATAATATCTTCTTACTTCACTGTTACCCTGCTGAGAAGAGAATTAGTAAAATAGCATTACATTCCAAACTGGTCCCACGCCTATAATAAGATTCTAATTTTGTTGTTGCACTTTCAGGTCATAAAGCTTTCTTGTGAGGGCAAACCTTCAAGATGATCTTTTTCTTTGGGAAATTCAAGTTATATTTAGTGTATTTTGAGAATTACCAATAAAGAAGACAGAAAAGAAGCTATTTTCTATATTCTGCTTCAACAGTATGGAGCCAACGAGTAGCTGCAAACCACAGTCTCCAGCATTTTAGCAGACCTCGAATTGCTTTCTGTTTGACAAGGTCTTTTAGAAATTTACTTTTTCACAAATTTACTTTTCTTTTTCTTGCTTTCCAGGTTTTTTTTCTCTCTCTCCTTATATCCACCTCTCCAAAACAAAAGGGAAATTCTTACACAATTATGTGTGTGTGTGTGTGTGAATGTTTGAAAAATGTAAGCAGATTGCATTTTTCTGTTAAAGACATATTTGCAGAATTCATAATATCACAAGAATAGTTTGGATCGGAAGGGACCATGAAAGTCATCAAGTCCAAACCCCAGCAGTGAGCAGAGACATCAACTGGATGAGGCTGCTCAGAGCCCCGTCCAATCTGGCCTGCAATATTTCCAAATTATGGGGCATTTACCACCTATCTCGGCAACCTGTTCCAGTGCTTCACCACCCTCAGATTGAAAAATGTCTTCCTAATATCTAGTCTAAAATTCTTTTCTTTTAGTCTAAAACCATTACTCCTTGTTGTATTGCTAAGAAAGTTCTTCCTGATCTTTCTTGTAAGGACCCTTTTAGTATTGAAAAGCTGCAAAGAGGTCTCCTCAGAGTCTTCTCTTCTCCAAGCTGGACAACACCAACTCTCTCAGACACTTTTCATAAGAGAAAGGTTCTAGGCCTCCCCTTATTTTTGCGACCATACCCTGGATCTGTTCTAAGAGTCATAGAATCATAGAATCACTAGGTGGGAAGGGACCCACAGGGTCATAGAGTCCAACCATTCCTAACACTCTCTAAACCATGTCCCTCAGCACCTCACCCACCCATCCCTTAAACCCCTCCAGGAAAGGTGAATCCGCCCCCTCCCTGGGCAGCCTGTTCTAGTGCCCAATGACCCTTTCTGTGAAAAATGTATTCCTGATGTCCAGCCTGAACCTCCCCTGGCAGAGCTTCAGGCCATTCCCCCTTGTCCTGTCCCCAGTCACTTGGGAGAAGAGCCCAGCTCCCTCCTCTCCACAACATCCTTTCAGGTAGTTGTAGAGAGTGACAAGGTCTCCCCTCAGCCTCCTCCTCTCCAGGATAAGCAACCCCAGCTCTCCCAGCCACTCCTCATAAGCCTTGTTCTCCAGCCCCCTCACCAGCTTCGTTGCTCTTCTCTGGACACGCTCCAGAGCCTCAACATCCTTCTTGTGGTGAAGAAGCCCCATCTTTCTGGGGCCCAGAACTGAACACAGTACTCAAGGTGCAGTCTCATCAGTGCTGAGTTCAGAGGGAGAATAACCTCCCTGGACCTGCTGGTCACACCGTTTCTGATACAAGCCAAGATGCCATTGGCCTTCTTGGCCACCTGGGCACACCACTGGCTCATGTTCAGTCAGCTGTCAAGCAGCACCCCCAGGTCCTTCTCCTCCAGACAGCTTTCCAGCCACTCTTCTCCCAGTCTGTAGCACTGCACAGGGTTGCAGCCTGTTCAGGTCCCTTTGCAGAGCCTCCCTACCCTCCAGCAGATCCACACTTCCACCCACCTTAGTGTCATCCGCAAACTTGCTGAGGGTGCACTCAATGCCTTCATCCAGGTCATTGATAAAGACATTGAACAGGGCTGGACCCAGTACTGAGCCCTGAGGAACCCCACTTGTACCTGTCCTCCAGCTGGAGTTAACTCCATTGACCACCACTCTCTGGGCCCGGCCATCCAACCAGTTTTCAACCCAGGAGAGTGTGCACCTGTCCAGGCCAGAGGCTGACAGTTTCTGAAGGAGAATGCTGTGAGAAACTGTGTCAAAAGCTTTCCTGAAGTCCAAGAAGACTACATCCACAGCCTTTCCCCTATCCAGTAGTTGAGTCACTTTGTCATAGAAGGCGATCAGGTTAGTTTGGCAAGATCTGCCTTTCGTGAACCCGTGTTGACTGGGCCTGAAGTTCATGTGCCTCCTGTGTGAGGGCTTTATTGTTGGACACAGTATTCCAGGTGTGGTCTCACAACAGTGGAGTAGAGGGACAGAATCACCTCTCTTGACCTGCCAGCAATATTTCTATTGATGCAGCCCAGGAAATGCTCAGCCTTCTGAGCTGCAAGCATACATTATTTTCTCATGTCCAGCTTCTCATCCACCAGAAGCCTTAAGTCCTTTTCCACAGGACTGCTCTTAATCTCTTCATCCCTCAGCCTGTATCGATACTGAGGCTTTCCCCAACCAGGTGCAGGCCCTTGCATTTCTCCTTGTTGAACCTCATGAAGTTTTTACAAGCCTACTTCTTCAGCTTGTCAAGATCCCTCTGGATGGCATCCTGTCCCTCAGGGATGTCAACCTCATCACTCAGCTTGGTGTCATCTACAAACTTGCTGAGGGTGCACTGGATCCCATCGTCTATGTCATTGATGAAAATGTTAAACACCACCAGTGTCAGAACACACCCCCGAGGGACTCATTACTGGTCGATATCAAGCTATTGACCACTACCTTCTGGGTGTGACCATCCAACCAATTTCTTATCCACTGTACAGTCCACCTATCAAATCAATACGTCTCTAGTTTAGAGAGAAGAATATTGTGGGGGACCATGTCAAAGGCCTTAGGGAAGTCCAGAGAGATGACACCTGTGAGTTTTCCCTTGTCCTCTTATTTGATCGCTTCCTCATAGAAAGCCACTGGGTTGGTGTGGCTAGACTTGCCCTCGGGGAAACCATGCCGGCTGCCTCAAATCACCTCCCCGTTCTCTACGTGCTTTAGCATAACTGCCAGGAGGATCTGGTCCATGATCTGCCCAGGCACAGAGGTGAGGCTGACAGGCAGCAGCTCCCAGGGTCCTCCTTTTGACCCCTTTTAAAAATGGGCACAATGTTACCCTTTTTCAGCCACTGAGGACTTTCTCTGACTGTCATGACTTTTCAAATATCACAGAGAGTGGCTTGGTGACTGTATCAGCCAGTTCTTAGAGAATGTCACAAGTAATACTCAAATGACCCATTTAAGGCTTCCAATACCCGAATCATAGCCCAAGTAATTCAAAACAGAACCTGATTTTAAGTCTTTCTTGACATTCTCCATATATTTCCTTTATTTAAGTGAGTTTTTTCAGTATTTCTCATTTCGTAGCTAATAAAATATCTTGGATCATTTGATTAGGTGTCAAGAATAAGGTCTTCACTTCAACATACCCCTTAGAGATAAAAGTGGAATGGACTTGTTAAAATGTCTGTAATCTGTGGCAAAGCAAATGTGATATTGAGGAAAAGTTCTGATGTCTTCCCAAGCATTGTGCAATCCCTGTGGGACTGGATAAACATCATTTACACAGCAATAATGCACAAAGATTGGAGGCAGTTTCATGGCACATGGAGCAGTCTGGGACGTCTTCTGTCTGTAGAAGCATTCCAAAATCTTTCAGGCCACAAAGGTGCCTGCTTTATCCAGCCCTACACTGTCAACAGTCACCTCCTGACTTATCCCTGCATAAATTTTCTGGGCTATGTGACACAGGATCCTAATGTCTTGATTGACACTAGTTATTCAATGTGAGTTTTAAGCTGGCAACTGTCCATTCACATCTGTTTTATCCATAATAACCAAAGCAGCTTCTGAACCACAGTATTGCTGCAGCATGTCTTCCTAGCAGAAACCATCGAGATGCCATATTTTCACAACTTATCATTTTTAAATTGCTTCACAGTTATTTCTCCCATTATTATTTATCATGTTTTATTCCTCATAAAGTGGAAAAAAAGGTGTTTTTTTTTCTGGTAAACAGGGTCTAAGAGGAAGATATCTCTTGATAAATGACAGGATATGAATCAGGGTGTATCTCACATTGTGAAACATTTTCCCACAGTAAAAGTGCAACAAATAATAATTCTATCAGCTTTATTGGATATTGGTTGTTACTGGAGTTGCTCAGACTCATACATTAAATGGATCTTTTAGAGCAGTCATCAAATCCAGTATGGTGTAAAATACACATCCCTAAGCACTCAGCACCTGTTTTTATATGAGAAAGTAAGGATATGACACAATTATATTCTAAGAAGACTATATCAATCACGGGAAACAGCTGATACAGTGTACCGGATCAGTGAGGAAAAACGCTGTAGACTTAAAACTGGGATGAGTTTTATAATTGCAAATACTAGGAATAAAATCTTCTTTGACAGAAATGAAGTCCATGGTAGTGTCTACAGAGAAGTCCTCCAAAGTGAATGCCTCTCTACTTTGAACTAGAGTAAATTGGTAATATTAATAACAACAGTGATAGTAATAATAATAATAATAGCAACAATCATGTGAGGTCTTTGGAGTAGAACATATTCTTGGGAAGTGCTCAAGCACCTCTGCCTGGACTAAGGAATCAACATCAATGCATACTATCCCGGTGTCTTCAACTCTCCTTTGTCCTCTTCTACCTGATAGAAGTCCTTAGCAACAAGTATAGTAACAAACTAAAGAAAACCCATTTAAATACCTGCCACAACAGGTAGATCCAAGACATTCTATGACATATGTCACACTTGGGCAGCGATTCATCCTATTTGTAATGAGACAATCAAGGCTGTCTCTCAGCCACTTAACAGTTGGGGAAGGCATCTCCAGAGTGTGGTTTAGCACTGTATTCACTATTTATAGCAAGATCCTAGACTACGCAAGTCTGTACTGTGAGTATCTCTGGAGACAAGTTTGTGACCCTACTTTGTTAGACACATTATAATGACATAGAGATCAGCCCAAAAGCTCTTCTGACATTTATGTTTAGGGCCACAGAGTGGGCTCAATCACTTATCCATAGTTATTTGTGCTGTTTAGTAGTTAGCATGTTCCCTCAGGAGAGAGAGTGTATATATATGCATGTCAAGTAACAGCTCCCAGTATAATGTCCACAGGTGTTTTTGAGAGAGGCAAGGCCAGAGGCTATTATTATAATACAGGCAAGGGGATATTTCTTCGTGGTAAAAAGTTCAGCTGTATATCGCTAGGATTAATGAATGATCTCTAGTCCACTTTATTTTTTTTTTTTTCTAATAGAAGAGTTTTAGACTGGGTAATTTTAATTTTAATTGTTTTACATAAAAACCCAACCCTTACCTAGATCTGTTTCCTGCCTTGGGACTGCCTGACATTGTTAGTCTCTGGATGTAGCATTTGTGGTCACTTACTAGTAATAATATGTTTGCCTTTCTTGTAATCTATAAGTTTTTCATAATCTGGATACTCTTCAGTGCAAATCATTTCATGAAGTCCTCTCTATCCTTTCACTAATTAGCCTTAAGGAGAGCATGTTCATTAGTAGTTTACAAAACAATAGTCATTCTAACTATGTTTTCTGGAAAAAAAGTGAATTACTCTTTTACCTTCTAGCTGTTTTTCCATTCCCACAAGGTAGGATGCAATTCGGGAAGTAGTTTAAAGCAGTAAAGCCCCAGTGTATGCATCAAGAGAGATCTCTACATTACATACTATACAGAAGAAAACCAAAACCCTCATCCAACAACATGTGAAATAGTGCATCCAGCATGTTTAATGCGGGGTTTCCGGGTCTGCTTCTTATAGCAGCTGGCTGCTACTGCAGAGAGCACGCAGGGTTTGGGGAGGAAGAAGAGTCTTTGTCCTTTTCTCTCTCTGTCATCCTCATTTCTTTATCAGTCTTAAAGGGAGCAATGTTGAAGACCAGTCAACCGCTGCAGCTGCCAGAGCAAAATCAAACATATCCACTAGAAAAACACAGAGGGCTATACATCAGCACAGTGACTGAGCAGAAGAGAACTTGATCTCTGGCATCAGTGTTCGCAGAACACATTAATAAACTAATTTAAAGAAAAAGGGAAGGAGTAGAGGCAATCCACAAAGAGTCAAAGAGCTACTTTTTATTCCCAGCCCTCTCTTAGACCTTCTCCTTAAATTAAGCAAGACGTTTTATCCCTTCATGCCTTTTTCTAGCTTATGTCTTTTCTTTGTCCTCTGTAGATTGAGTACACAGATCTCTAGGCTGTGTTTTTTTCATGGAGTATGAAATCTAGCCCAACATTGGCTACAGTCTCTAGATACTACTTTAATAAAAGATCTACCAATTTTCACAATATGCTTTGCTTTAAAATTGAGTTGTCTTCAGTCCTGTTGTCCAATGTTAGTATGTCTGGTTTTTTTGACTGCTAGAACAGCCTCTGTATCACACTGCTATTAAACCAGAATGGAACAAAAACCAAAAAATATATTTTTTTCATTTCATAAAATATATATCATCCCAGGGATTAGGCCTGCAGGACACAAATTACTATGAAAGTCTTAAAGAGCTCAGTCTGTTTGCCTTATTAAAAAGGAGGTTGAGAGGTCACTTGGTTGTGGAGTTTGAATACTCCAGGGGGAATAGAAATGGGGGCAGAATCCCTGCTAATGTTTACCATAGCCAGTATTGAAACAAGTAGCAATGGCTGGGAGCTAAATTCAATTACAGTTAAAGCACATTCATATTGGCAAGCAAGCCTGGTGTTTTCAACAGTGCTTGACCACTACAACATGTTACCATAAAATGTTCTCCTTCTATTATGTCCTTCCTGCCAAGGTTGGATACTTTCCTTTGCAGATTTTTAACACAAGGTACTGAAAAAAAAAATGAAACTATACAGCCTTTGTTACTCTGGAGGAGGTCTGATTAGTTAATTGCACCTTAAAACCTGTAAATATTATGTATTATTATGTCTACATATTATGCGTATTTGAGACTGTCGTAGTAGGAAAAATACCGAAGAAAATTATGCGTCTGTTCCCACTTTTATTTCTTCATCTTTGAATAGAGGCAATCGTAATAAATGCATAGGGGCAATTTGAAGCTTAATAAGTCAAAAACTGTGTTAGATGTGGTAGTGGAAAAGAGTTAGTTATTGGTATCATTATTCTTATTGCCGCAAGTACAGTCCTAGAGTTCAAAATTCACCACATTTGCCTTTGAGGGACAGAGGAGAAGTATTTTCTTTCTGGAAGATATCTGCAAGTCTTAGAAAGCAGATCTACAGACTGTGAAGAAACTTATTCTGACAAGTTATACAAAATGGATGATTGTGAATTTCTTTCAGTGACAAAGCAGCATCTCCTTTATATAAGCACAATGGTTCATAAAACACCTTTTGATGACTGCTCTATCTGATAACCACAATTACTTATAATGGGAAATGGAGGGTGACATGTTTCTATGTTAAGAGAACTCACCAGACCCAAAAATTATCTACATTACCTCTAACAGACTTCACTTCCTTTTCTTATGCTCCATGCCTCTACACATCTGAAAAGATGTGGAGGAGGGATGGGCAACAGGCAAGTGAAAATAGCCTTCTACAGAATGCATCACAAAGGCTTCACAAAATAAAAATAAAACATGGTAAGGATTGATTTTTTTCTGATAGAAGACTTAATATTGCTGCCTAATTGCCTCTATCATTTTAATTTTATTTTTTTTTTAACAATATGCATGGAACCACATGGATCTGACCAAATACAAATGAGTGTCTTTTTGACCTTTGTTTGGTTGATTAGGTTTTGTTTGGGTGACTGATGACTGTCATTGATTTTAATGTGACTCTGATGATGATGTATATGTGATATGTGGTTTGATTTTCAAAAGCACTTCTTACTTGTCTTACTCTAACTATTACAGGTCAGCAAAACAATTGCAGTGAGAGTAAAGTTAAGTCACTGATGAGCAAATGAAAGAAAAATCCATGTACAGTAGATTTTGGGATATTTTTTCAGGGAATATTTAGAAAGTGTCTCTTATTTAGAAAAGACTGTAAAACCTGACCTTTGAAAATTAGGACCAATCAGTGGTTCTGCAATCATAAGACAAAGAATAGAAACAACTAAAATAGAAAGTCAGTTCTGAAAGCATTGGAAGGATGCAGAGATGAAAGAAAAAGGAGGATAACAATCTCAAAATATATGTTAAATTTTACTTCAGTAATGTGGGAATTGCCATGATATTATCACAGAGCTAAATTCTCCTTGCATTAATTTGGGTGAAACTATGTTATTCAGAGGCCACAGTATTCTGAAGGATGTCTAGACTTGATAATTATTTTAACAACCCGCTACTTTCTAGCACAAAATGAAAGAAATTATATTACTGAGACTATATTAAGCAGACGGGTCTGTCAGTACGTTTATGAATCTCTGATCACCATGAAACAGCATCATGCAGTAAGGACCGCCAAAGAGACTATATTGCCTGCCTAATTACTTAATTGTTTTTAAACTCATCTTTCAAAAGAGATGAGTAAAATTAGGCCACATAGAAGTACTGAAAGTCAACAAAACATCTGCACTCAAGTGTTGTCTGGAGAAACCTTGTGAAAATATCCCAACACAGAGCCTTGTCAGTACAGTGCAACCCTAACCTCATTATAATGCCTAACTTCTTTCCAGTAAAAACTGCCCGTCTGCCAAATTCTGCCAGTATGTGGTGGTTTCACTGCACAGACTCAGACGAGATGCCCAGTTTCTTGTTTGTAACCCATGCGAAATGAAGTTTGAATGAAAAAAGAAATGCTCCAGCAGCCGTTTCAGTACATGGCAGGGTAGATAGGACAGCCACCCCAGAAGCTAAATATAGAAATGAGCAATCTGTTCTTAATTATAAGAGAACAAGCATGACATTTTACTATGCTTTTATGTGGTGGTTAAAACTGAAGCTGGAATATTCAATTTAGTACATATTATTAATTATATTAAAGAACACAGTAGAGATGGAAAACTATTTTATATCCATCTACTCCTCATTATCCAAATATAGTTTTGATACATATCACGGGATTTGAAAGGTATTATAAGATTATGCTATACACAGGTTGATATAAAACTTAATTAGATAGCTGCAGGGAGCTTAGAACATGAAAGGAGATATATAATATGTTCTATATGGTACATCGAAATATAGAATAAAATTTAGAATTTTACTCATATTCATGTCTCTTCAAGGAAAATCTATGCATACTTAAATATATCCTTTAAAAAAAAATCTCAAAACTTCAGCTTTTATTTAAAAAAATACACATATCATTTATCTGTCTCATCTCTTAAAGGAAACAAAGTTTACTCAACTTGTTGCCCAAATAAGACTGGTACTGTGTTAAAACAGAGAAGAATAATATCCTTAAATGACTTAAATAATAACTGTTGGATTTATCCCTTGGTTTGTTCTGCCATTTTTTGTTTCATAGAATCATAGAATCATATTTTATCTGTTCTATAATGGAATTCAATGTACTCTCTTGAGAATGACCTTACAACTGTGTTGCCAGAGGCAAACAAACAAGGTACAGATGCTTAAGGGAGATAAAAAAAATAAATGCTTATATTTTTAGTGACATTAGAAAAGAAAAAGGTGTCAGGGCAGGAACAATGTTCAGTGTTTTTGTCTGCGTTGAAAGAGTAGTTCTCCCATATATGGGGCAGTTACCATTTTAAACACATAGATTTTATATCCACAGTTTTTAGTGTTAGGGAATGTGACAAAGTAGTTTCTGACAGATTGCCCTGAGCACATATCTGATCTTGCCAACTGCTTCTCTACGGTTCATTGAGAGGAGATCAGAAGGCCTGAGGTTGGCAGGTGGCAATGCAAAGCACACAAACTAAAGGTTTCTCTTTCACATCTTCCCCCCTCCCCCCCTCCTTTTTTTTTCCCTCCTCCTTATCTCTGTTTTCCAACACTTTGGCCTGTACAAATCCCCATTTGCTCTATCCCCATCTCCAAAAAATGGCACTTAGAAGCAAGCCTGCACAGTTAATTCATACAGAAGCCTCAAGGCATTGGATTATTGGAATTAAAGCTGCTCTGCCGACCATTGTGGGTCATGAAGCTGAGCCCCACGTTGTGCTAGGAGCCACATGAAAGGTTATTCACAGAGTGGGGTGTCTGAAGCAGCACAGCTTCATGGCTCCTTGCCATGGAGCATTTAGTGTCTGTCAACTCAGTATTTTTGCATAGAAAGTGATGGCATTATATTGTTTTCACCCAATGTAGCCGGAAAGTCATGATCACAAATTAACCAAAATAGAGACTATCATCAAGCATTTCATAAATCAGCCGTTTCTTGACTATGTTCTGTACAACTGTAACAGATGGGTTAGTTGAGATGGGCCAACAGAGATAGGTGATTTACTGGCAAAAAAAAAAATATGACAGCTGGATTGCACACATATACAATGACACACGCTCTTAAATTTAAGTAACATTTTAGAAAAGGAGTATTTGGTTCTGGCCTCACCATTTGGAACTGGATCTACACCCTAAAAATATTAAATATTACCCTTCAATTTGCTGACCTTTAACATTTTCATTAATGACTGAGGCATAAAAATGCAGGAGTATACTGACACAATTTGCTGATAACACAAAGTGGGAGCATTTTCTATCTAGAAGAGACAGGATTATTGTAGAGGAAAAGCTGTGTGACCCAGAGGAGTGATAGAAGTGGAATTAAATGTAATTGTAAAAAGTGCAAGGCCATGCCCTTAAGGACTAATAACAAGGCTGTTTGCTATAACACATCAGCTGGCAGACAGGAGAGAAAGCCTGGGATATATCAGCCACTTACAGAGCGATTATAAACCACAAACCTCTTGCAATTGTGCATAAAAAACAGAAATTACTTCAAGAAGTATTTAGAGTGATCTATTTATCAGAGGCATGGAAGCACTGAAGGTATTACAGAAGACACAGTGAAATCTCAGTTAAGATTAGCTGTTGTTGCTTATGAATGATGGAAAATTCAGACTGGGACAGGTGCAAGCAATGCCTATCAGGTTAGTCCTATCAGAGGAAATTAAAGACAGTTTAATTTCTTTAGCCTAGGTAAATAAAAGTAGAAAGGTGATAAAAGTAGTGTGCAAATGTTGATAAGAAGCAAAGGGACATAAAGAATTGTGTGGAAGAACCATTTAAAATGAGAACGATGATGTGAAAACACCTAATGGGTATTAAGTGGCAAGGAACACATTCTGCCTGGAAGTTACGTGATGGTTACTAATCATCTCACAATGGTACAGAGGCTCCGGGACAGATATACAGTGGGAATTAAGGACTTTCCCCTTCCCCTTCCCCTTCCCCTTCCCTTTCTTTCTTATTCAGTACCTATTTTGGGTAGGTGTCAGTGTCTAGAGCTGTGTATGAAAAGATGTAGTCATTCTGGGTTAAAAACAAATAAAAACTTTGATAATTTTAAGCTTAAGTTTAAACTGTTTACTTCTTTCACTGCCCCCTGTCCTCCTCCAATTTTTTTTTTTTTTTTTTTTTTTTTTGCACTCAACTATACCACCTGTTCAGAAATGGTTGGCTGCTTATTACTAAACTGTTTCTTTAGGACCTGAACTGAAGTACACTAGGAATTATTCCATTTACTTAAACAACTTTACTTTATTTGCTCAACCCTCTTGCCCATATGGCATGAGATTTCAGTCCTGCTGTTCTCTTTTTCATTATCTCAGGCAGGGAGGCTGTGTTCTACTCTCTGACAATATGTGTTCTACTTTGGTTTTACATTTCTTCAATAAAATACTAGTAAGAAAAAGAAAAGAAAAAAAGAGGTTGCAAGTATTTAATCAAGCTTTTAAACTATGAAAACTGTTTAGAAAAACAAACCAATAAGAGGTAAAGCAAAAATCCGGCAGGCAGAAAAATTCAAGCTTCGGCTCAAAATCTTTAATTATCAAAAATTTCCACCTGTCTTCACTTACACGAGATGGGATCATCTCTTGTTACGTTTATTTTAATTCAGCAGTTACATTTGCATGTTCATTCTTTGAGAAGCCTTAGAAGAAGCTTCAGTGAGGCTGAAGCGACAGTGGGGTCAGCTGGTGAGTGTACACGCAACTTCCGCATGGGACCGCACAGCCTGTGCTGATGTCTGTATTTTATAATATCAATACCTGACCTAAGTAATTTAAAGTGAAAGCAATTATGTTTGTAATTTTTTTCAGTCTCAGTTGTCTTAAAAGAAATAGATGATTTGTTTATGAAACAAATCCTCCATAGAGCCGTGTCTAGGCACATGATGGATAAGAGGTGCCTAGGAGCAGCTAGCATGGATTCACTAAGAGCTAGTCGTGCCAGACAAGTTTTGTGACAGCCCTCACATGAGTAATTCTGTGGATAAGAGAAGAAGATTATGTTTACCTCGACTATAACAAGACTTTCAGCTCAGTCTCTCTTAGTGATCTTGTAGCCAAACAAGTGAGATATGGTTTAGAGAGAGACTACGAAATGGAAGGGAATTAGCCAGACCGCCAAGCTCAAAGGGTTACGATGTGCAGTACAAAGACCAGTTAACACTGAATTACTAGTAGCATTCCTGAGAGGTCACCTAGGAGGCAGTATCTTCATAGACTCATGGAATCACTAAGTTGGAAGGGACCTACTGGGTCATAGAGTCCAACCATTCCTAACACTCCCTCAACCACGTCCCTCAGCACCTCACCCACCCATGCCTTAAACAACAACAGGGAAGGTGACTCAACCACCTCCCTGGGCAGCCTTTCCGTGAAAAATATATTCCTGATGTCCAGCCTGAACCTCCCCTGGTGGAGCTTCAGGCCATTCCCTCTTGTCCTGTCCCCTGTCACTTGGGAGAAGAGCCCAGCTCCCTCCTCTCCACAGCCTCCTTTTAGATAGTTGTAGAGAGTAATAAGGTCTCCCCTCAGCCTCCTCTTCTCCAGGCTAAACAACCCCAGCTCTCTTAGCTGCTCCTTGTAAGACTCATTCTCCAGCACCCTCATCAGCTTCTTGGCTCTTCTCTGGACACACTCCAGGGCCTCAACATCCTTCTTGTGCTGAGGGGCCCAGAACTGAACACAGGACTCAAGGTGTGGTCTCCCCAGTGCTGAGTTCAGAGGGAGAATAACCTCCCTGGACCTGCTGGTCACACCGTTTCTGATCCAAGCCAAGATGCCACTGACCTTCTTAGTCACCTAGGCACACTGTTGGCTGATGTTCAGTCAGCTGTCAACCAACACCCCCAGGTCCTTCTCTTCCAGACAGCTCTCCAGCCACTCTTCTCCCAGTCTGTAGCACTGCACAGAGTTGTTGTGACCCAAGTGCAGGACCTGGCATTTGGCCTTGTTAAACCTCATGCCATTGGCCTTGGCCCAGCGGTCCAGCCTGTTCAGATCCCCTTTGCAGAGCCTCCTTACCCTCCAGCAGATCCACACTTCCACCCACCTTAGTGTCATCCGCAAACTTGCTGAGGGTGCACTCAATGCCTTCATCCAGGTCATTGAGAAAGACATTGAACAGAGCTGGACCCAGTACCGAGACCTGAGGAACCCCACTTGTAAGCGGCGTCCAGCTGGAGTTAACTCCATTGACCACCACTCTCTGGGCCCGGCCATCCAACCAGTTTTCAACCCAGGAGAGTGTGCGCCTGTCCAGGCCAGAGGCTGACAGTTTCTGAAGCAGAATGCTGTGAGAAACTGTGTCAAAGACTTTCCTGAAGTCCAAGAAGACTACATCCACAGCCTTTCCCCCATCCAGTAGTCGAGTGATTTTTTCATAGAAGGTGATCAGGTTAGTTTGGCAAGATCTGCCGTTCATGAACCCGTGTTGACTGGGCCTGATCACCCGGTTCTCTTGCATGTGCTTCATGATAGTACTCAAGATCACTGGTTACAGACTTTCCCTGGCACCGAGGTCAGACTGACAGACCTGTTTTGACAGTATTTTGATGGTTACCAATCATCTCAACAGTACAGAGGCTCCAGGACAGCCATAAAGTGGGAATGACTGACAGTGATTTCACTAACGACTGAATGCTAGGACAGAAGGTAGCATTATGGTACTAACTGAGTGGTACAGCTGATACACTCACAGCTTGGGTTTATACACAGAGGGTATATTGTCAGACTGGAGAAACGGCCTGACAGGAACTGCTTGAAGTTCAGCAAAAGCAAATGCTAAGCCTAAACCTGGGATGGACAACGGCATGCAGCAGTACCACTTGGACACTATTGGAGAGAAAGCAGTTCTGCCAAAGAGGGTATGGAAGACCTGGTAGATGAGTTGACATGAACCAAAAAGCGTCCTTACCCTGAAGATGACCAGTTGCCTCCTGGTTTGTATTACTAGAAGTATAACGAGCTGGTCCAAGGAAGTGATCCCTGGTCATTATTCAGCACTTATTGGAATTTATCTGGAATATTGTGTCTGTTTGAGGCCTCACAGTACAAGAAATAACTTAAAGTACTTGAGTGAGTTCAGCAGAAATCCCCAATATAGTATTAGGGGTGAAGCACAAAAAGTAACAGGAGAGGATGAGATATCTGAGCCTGTGGATTTATTCAGCAAGATCAATCAAAGGGAATCATCTTGCTGTCTTTAACCATCTAATAATTGATACAGATATCTTTGAGGTACACAGTGAAAAGATGAGGAGAAAAGAAAAAAGATTTGCAGCAAAATAAAGTTCAATCAATTATGAGGAATTATTTCTCATTGTGGGAGTGCTACATTGTGGAACAAACAGCCAGAGATGCTGTGAGATTTCCTTTGTTGGAGGTATTCAAAACCCAACTGAACATGACATGACTGACCTGCTCTGTGCAGACACAGTAGGAGCAGGAATTTGGACTAGATGACTGTTACAGAGATCTCTTCCCTCCTAAACCATGTTATGATTCTCTGTTTTCTATACGTGTTTTAGTAGAATATATTTAATTCCATCTCAAAAAATTTGTCTGTCATAACAACTCCCTCTTCTCTCTGAAACGAGATCTACATTGCTTTTTCCACATCCTTTTTCTTAAAGCTACGATACCTATCTGCTTATTAATATTCCTTCCATTGAGAACAACAAAATGTTACCACAGGCAGTTGTTGTTTTCTAAACCATTTCATAACACTCATTTTATTTCTAAGGTAAAAAAATAATGGGGTGATAACATGTCCTGAATTGCTAGTGACAGTAACTGTTAAGGCTTCAAGCACTTGCTATTTTTCACCAGCTGTTGCTTTTAGTACCAGCAATTTTATTCCCCCAAACCTGGGCTTATTTATGTATTTAAGAAAAAAATCCCAACCATTAGGAAATTGTGAGCAAGCTTCCTGAGAGAAATCAAATCAGTTATTGTCTGTCTTTGTCATTGTCATACCTGTGCGGCTGGGTAAAGATGTTACATTTCCACTCTGTAGTCTGCACAGTGGTGTTGCTCATCTAGGCATGCATAGCATCTCAGCCGGTTCCAGATATACCTATCAGCCTCCATGATTATCAGTGATAAAATACCATTAATATTTTATCAGCCACATTGAGTTACTTTTGAGATAATGTATTATTCTTCCCTCCAGGCCTTAATACTCTTTACGTTTTAAGGTACTTGTTTCTCACATAGTATTATTTAAGTATTTATTATAATGTATGTTCTATCTCTTTCCTGTCCTTCATTTTTGATTTTTGCTCTCTGGGAGCACGAAGAAGTAGTGGTTTACTCCAGCTTATGACTCACCATTTTTCCTGTAAGAAAATTTGAAAAATCTTCAATAGAAGCAGGAGGACAGCCTGGCTTGTGCTATCCTCACTACATACACTGTTTTTTCACCTTTTCAGTGCCTTTTCCAGAGTCTGGCCAGACTGCAGGTTTGAACTAGCTAGCTGAAACACAGGAAATAAGTAAATGTCAGAAACCAGCCCTAATCTGCAGTGGAGCTGTTGCTGAATGCATTCCGGTATCAAAGGGACTGCTTAGAGCAGTGTTTTGTCAGCATCCGCATCCAAGTTTTGCTGTAGGGCCAATCTTTTCTGCCAGGTATGTTGGAGAAACACAATGTGATCCCAGAAGCATTTGTTGTGTGTGTGTGCTTATGTGTGCCGCTAAGTAAGCTGAGCCATAGCTTTATCAGTGGAAGACTGAAAAGTCTATTACACTGGATGAGAATGTGATTTTATCAGCTGTAATCTTGATTTGGGCTCCCAGGGTGTATTAATACAGCATCTTTTACACATCAAAAGAATATCTGCATAATTAGAGGGATACATCGTGGATAGAGGAGGTTAAACAGATGCTTCTAGCAAGGAGTTTCTGCCATTCTGTTTTTTAAGGTTCTGTTTTCTCATTCTGCCCTCCAGCTAGCATAATAAAGATATAATCTGCTTTTCTCCCTTCCATTATCCATACTCTTCCAAGCTTCTTCTTCTCTCTTCTTCTTTCTTCACTATATCCGTTCCTTTGTGGCAATAAACAAGAACCAGCACCTCAGCCAGCCTGTGTGGATTTGGTCAAAAACTAAGATTATAGGAAAAAAACCCTACCGATTAATCCTTAAATATCATCATCACTTTCTCTTCCCTTAGTATGGTATCTAAGCTGTCTTGAGGATATATGAAAGAAAGTTTGGGGCTGTATTCAACAAAGTTAAGATTCTGCCAGCTGTTAGCTGTTACTTTGCTTACTTTAAGGTGCTTAGCCTTCTGAGTGAAAAACAAAGCCCACAGGCAACAAATGCAGAAGAGTTATCCAAAGACACTGCCTGTCAAATGAGGAGTTTGCTAACAGGAAAACTAACTACAGGTGTACAAAAAAGTTACCACGGAAATTATCCAACTGCATGTTCTTAGCCTGTGGCGAAAGAGAGGTAATTTGAGGGAGGTTAGCAGGCAAAAAGAGAGCTTGTTATGTCTAATTAACTAAATGCATTCTTAGAGCTCTTCCTACCCACTGGCCATTTAAGATTTTTAATTTTTCTCCTTCAGCACACTAATTTCTCATTGTTATCTCCTTCATGCGCAGTTCCTCAGACTCAATATTTTATTATGCATTGTCCATGATGGCAAACCACATCACATGGCGGAGCTAAGTGGATACTTTTTATGCAGTTGTCTTTTAAGGATTCTATACAATGGGCCTCTCTCTTTCAGTGTTCCTGTGACCAAGAAAAGACCCTTTGTACATCCATGAGCTCTCCTTTCAGGATGCTGCAAAGAAGCTGAAAAGAATGATTCCAATGAAACCCCCATGAATTTTCTTCAATCCATTAGCATTCTGAAAGGTGTAATATTTTCCCCGTACTAATATTGACATGGTAAAGATCAATGTCGTTAGCTTAATAAAGATACTGTGCAAGTGTGTCCCGTAATGAGATTGTTTGACAAGCTTTCCCGATAAACTTCAAAATTACTCAGCCCTCAAAATAAAGTACATATTCTAGAAAAATTCTCACCCCTCCCTTTCCCTCATGTAATGTCCCCTATCATTGTATTAAATAAGTTTTCTTCAAAAAGAAACCCAAGTAATTGGTGGAAAGGTGAGACATCATTCTGTAAATTATACATAAGCACTTTGATACCACGTACATGTCAACATTTCCTTACTTTTGCAAATGACTTCTGAGAAGAAAAATACTAAACTATTCCTTTGCAGTCCAAATCTCTATACATCCCTTATAAATTCTTCCTCTGCCTCCCTTCTGTTGAATACCCATTTCAGCAGCATGGACTAAATCCCTGAATCCCAGAAGATGACAATTGTATGGATATAAAGGGAGAAGTGAGAGATTTGTTGCAAGTTTCTTTTCACCAATTTAGCATGATGTTCTCCATCTGCCTGCAAGCTGTGTCTGGGAGTGTTTGTGGATGTGAAAGCTGTACACCAGAATGCATATGTATTGTACCCCACATAGCGTGAAGCAATATGTGGTGTGAGGACACACAGCACTGCTTACTGCACTGGGACAAACATTTTTTTATGACCTTTTTATTCCACTATTGGAAACTCATGTTTAGCTTATGCATAAAGGGAACATTCAGAGCTTAATTCCAATAGTCTCTTCATATGTCTAAAAATGACACAAGCTTCAAATGTTTTAACTCAAAAGATTATTACACTTCTGTAAATCACCAATACTTTTGTTTGGTTATGAAGGTTTTTTGTTTTATTTTATTTAGAGTTTTTCTTTGTGACTCTGCGTACAAATATTCACAAATAAATATACTGCATTTTCTGTCTCTTCTCTCATACTTCTTTCTAATTTACTTCAATTTTTTTGAATTATATTTTCCATTCTTCAGCAGACAACTGTGGAAAACAGCACATTGAAAGCAGCAGCCTGCTCCGCCCTCCTCACTGACTCCTGCTCTGTTTTCTTATCTTCTCATGTCAGTGGAGTGTTTTTCAGCACAAAATATCGCTTTTAGAGGCTGTGTTCTTCCCATCTTCAGAGTGATATAACAAAAAAGAGATTTGCATAAGCTACCAGGTATTAAGTGGATTTACTCAGTACCCAGAGTGTCCAGAGAAGAGCAACGAAGCTGGTGAGGGGGCTGGAGAACAAGTCTTATGAGGAGCGGCTGAGAGAGCTGGGGTTGTTTAGCCTGGAGAAGAGGAGGCTGAGGGGAGACCTTATTACTCTCTACAACTACCTGAAAGGAGGTTGTGGAGAGGTGGGAGCTGGCCTCTTCTCCCAAGTGACAGGGGACAGGACAAGAGGGAATGTCCTGAAGCTCCGTCAGGGGAGGTTCAGGTTGGATATCAGAAAAAAATTCTTCACAGAAAGAGTCATTGGGCAGAGGCTGCCCAGGGAAGTGGTTGAGTCGCCTTCCCTGGAGGTGTTTAAGGAACGGGTGGATGAAGTGCTGAGGGACATGGTTTAGGGAGTGTTAGGAATGGTTGGGCTCAATGATCCAATGGGTCCTTTCCAACCTTGTGATTCTGTGATTCAGTCTACATCCAAATTAAGAACTCAGTTCAAGTGACTAGTGGATTTTTAATGTCTAACACAAAAATGAATATAGCATACACCAGTCTATAGATAGGGAAAAGGTATGGGAGCTGGCTTTGACAGACTGATAGATAACTCACCAAGAAATAGAAATCACTTACAGTGTTTAAATAAGAGTTCAACACTACTAACATTCAATTTGCTTTTTAAAAAGTGTAAAATTTCCATTTGCAATTTCTTTTGCATGTAATTTTTTTAATAACCATCTGTTGTTAACAGATAATAATTTATTATTTTTGCTTTTGCTCATAAAAGAAGTAAAACATTAATTTCTTGTGAACTTCAAACTGCAGTTTCTAGGGTTTTTTCCCTAAAAAACTAGTCTCTTCCTCTAAGTGTTTCAAGACAACGTAGACATGCCTGATTTTTGCAACCATCTTATGGCCATCTTCAGCTGAGCGTTGCAATCACAGTACCTTTAAAGATGATGGACAATTTAGAAAATTGTCAGATCTCTGAAAAATGCTTTGAGCAATTGACCTGTACTTGTTCGTCTTGGAAACTGATGCTAAGGATTTAACACTTCCACACTGTCTTCAAATTAGACTCAGAGCTATTGCTGACTGATGCAAGATCACATGGCTTTAACTATCCAATTCAGTCAGATCCTGAGGCCATCTCTCTAGAAACATTTTCTGGTATAAAGATGCTTTAACGCACTCATCGATCTTGCTTTTGACAGGAAAAAAAGCCATAAAAGTACAGTCTGTAGTAGAGAAGAACAACTTCAGAGTCTATCTTGCATACAGCACTCCTATTCCATAGTGATTTTTACATAAAATGAGACATCGGTTTAATTATTTAGCATTACAGTCGTGAAATAATGAAATAACATTATCACATTTTGGAAACAATAGGAGCCTCATATGCTTTGCGTGTTTTGAAACTAGGCAGCTGCTCAAAGAATGTTTCTGTTTATTCAAAACCTTCTCCCAAAGAAGAAACTAAATTACCTGGAGGCATAGCTCCTGTGTTACAAGGATATGGTGGATTCAAAATGTGGAAAATTCCCAAAAGGCAGAGAAAGACTAGACAGAAATCCATTCTGGGCAGTAATCTCCATCACAAAAGACTCTAAAAATCTTCAGAAATTATTCCAGTGTGAATTAACATTGGATCTAGAATATTTTTATATGAAAAAGAGTGAGATGGGTGTATTTGATGAATAGTAATAGCTTAAACTTTTCATTTGAGTTTAGTGATGACCATAGCAGGAGGGAGAAAATGTCAATCTAATCTAGCAGGTTCAATAATGAAAAGCTTAGAGAAAAGTGTTCAGTGGTGCTTCTTCAGACTCTTTTCTCAACCCTCAATAATTTGCCGTTTCCTCGAACTGGATGAATGATTCTTCCTGGCTTGGAGTTTAATTTGTGTTTCACTTCCTACCTCAGTGACCAACCATGTGAGTAGTGCATAATTTGTGAAAGATTAATCTTGGTTTGTTTAGAAATTTGTTATTTCTAAGCACCATTTTAAAGTTTTCCTTTAAAAAATAAGAAAATGCATTTTACAGTCCCATATTCGTTATCCTCCGTCCCCTGAAGATTACATACAAAGCTCATCACAGGAGACCCAGAGAGTCCTCTTATTTCCTGAAGGGCTAAAACTGCATTTTCCTTCCTGCCCAAATGCAAAAGCCAGGTTATGCAGGGAAGGGAAAGAATATCTGAGCCTCTGTAATGCAAGGGCCTTCAGAAGTTGAAACAGCTGATATTGTGGGATGTGTAGTACTGTGACATGCACTGTTTCCATATTATCAAGTTTGCCAGGGAATAACTTCACACAGCAAGACCATATCTTCTTCTTGGCCCGGTCTGTTAATCTTATCTACTTCCATGGCTCTAAGGTCCATTTTGATCACCGATAATTCTTGAGTGTGAAAGCAGCAAAAACTATCATAGAGTGGAAATTCAGAAAGGAAAGCATGGAACACCCTTGTAAGACCTCAGCTTTCAGGTAACTCCAGGGAGCAAGAAAAAAGAACAGAACTAATTGCAGTACTTTCATAATAAAGATTAATTGTATGGTGGCTTTTATCTCATCTACCCTTGTAATCTAGAAAGCTGGCAAAGCTGAACCTTCAGAATTGCCTGTCATGAAATCAGAGTGAGGTTTGTTCAACTAATTACTTCCGAAGACCTCCAAATGTATTTAGAAGTAATATTGTTAACACAAATTTCTCCTTTCACATTTCTGCAGCATGCTACTCATTTACTGTTCAGGCTGTTGAAAAGAAGTGACTATTTCCCCATGGATTGAGGGGAAAAATAAGGTGCACTTTGGTTGAATGAGAAATGCTGGTTTGTCCCAGCAGGAACTACTTGTGAATTCTAGTGGAATGTTGGCCAATACAAATCTGCACCTGGAGAGTAAACATTTGTGTTTCATGCATAAATTTTAAAATGTTTACATGTGCAGAAGGAAATATATTTTTAAGAAAAAAGATCACTTTAAAATTCATTTCAAATTCTGAAATAAAACCAAATATTTGTGTGGAGGGAGATGGAAACAGGCAATTTCAACACTAAGGATTTTTTTACTTCTGCATTTATTATGCATTTGTTTAGACATGAAACAGTCACATTGAATGTCTGGCCACAGAGAAGAAACAGTGATTACTCACAAAACCTAGTCTTTAACATTTCTTTCAGCCTGAATGGATTTCCGCTTGATTTTGTTCTTTCCCCTCTTTTCAGGAATGTCACTGCTCAGTGGTTAGAATATGATAGGTAGTTTATAAACAAATATTTTGAGAAAGAGAAGAAGCGCAAAAGGGCTTGAAACATTTGTTTCCTTCTTTTTAAAAAAATATTCCATGACAAATATTATGTGAATAAATAACAGTGCTGCTTGTCTTAAAAAGACAGAAAGATTGTTTTTTCTGATTTATGTGATTCTGCTCAGGTTTTCAACACCATCCACTGCTGTAATATCCAAGTATTTGAGGTCTGACTTGAACAACAGCATTTCACACTTGGGAAGATCCTTATGCCAGCCTGCAGAAAGTCTCTGCCACCATGCCTGTTGATACAACTCTTGTCCAAGGAAAAATTAATATCTGTCAAAAATGACAGAGGTATAATAGATCTGCTCTGGGGTTAGTGAATGGGGTTGCATGTTTCTCAAAACAAGGATCAAATGTTTATTTTGAAAGACTTTAGTGCAAGGAAAGGCAGGTGGCAATGTAAGAATGTCAGGCTCAGCCTTCGCCGTATCCTGCCCCATCTATCAAAGTACAGTCCCTGTTCAGATTACTGAGCAGTGCCTTGATGCTTGCCAGTGCTCGTGCAAATTGGTCAGTCTGGTTTGTTTTTCATCATTAGTGAGAAAATTCATATAGCCAAACCCCAATCTTTTCTGACCAATTCACTTTCTAGACCCAGGAGATTATTTTTCTCTTTTTCTCCTGACAAATTTGTTTATTAAAAACTGATGAAATTGTGAACACTTTGAACTCTCCAGCTTTTCCCTAAGGCATATGATAGGTTTGTACTTGTAGGAAAGGGTTATTATGTTTATACAGATATGTTGAAGAAACGGGCTGCAATAAAAAAGAATCCAAATATTTGTTTGAATTCTTCTGGATTGCCTGCTTGCCTCTATACAGGTAACCAGGTGCTAATACACAACCTGGTACCTGGTTCATGTTTTCTGGAATGGGGTCTGTTGGGAAAAAGTCCACCAAAGCTGAAGGGAAAGGACATGGATCTTTCCTAGGCGTTATTCATAGTACTCGTGGCTTTTCTTATTCTTTCTATTATTTTCTGTGAGCCTGACTAGGCTGCGCAAGAAGCTGCTTCCCTCCTCATGTTCTTCAATAGTTATCTTTTGTCTAGAGTTAGTGTTAAGTATTGCCTGTCAAAAATAGAGGCTGAACAGAAATCACTGGAATTCCTGTTAACTTCAGTAAGATTTAGATAAGCACTCTGTTAAGTAGCATGTATCTGCTTCTGACTCTGGTTTGTGATCAGGAACACAGGTCTTCAGAAAAAAAATCACAGAACAAATGTATTTTATCTGTAATTATTACTCTATCTCCCATTGCAAAGTTCATGAGGGTTAATGGTTGAAATCTGTAACAAAAATGTAGGAGAATCCTTGCAACACAAAGCACTCCACTTGCAGCCTCCAAACCTTTCCATGGCAACCTGGAGGTCCTAATCACAGGGAGAAAGCTGTAAAAGCCACCTCAAATAGACCATGCTGTTGCAGGGGTGAGATATACTAGTGGAAGTGCATTGTTTTCCTGCATTAAGACCACCACTAGCTCTCCCAAGGTGATGGTATTGACTCTGCTAATATGATCTGTGTCATTGAAATCTACTTTGGGATGCTTCTGTTGCTGCTTTGACCAAAGGGGAGACAAAGCTGAACACAAAATAGTCTGATCCTGATGGAGATTTTCCAGCAAATGACAGTCCAAGGTCAAAAGTAGACTATTGATCTGCTGTTTCTTTGCGCTTTCATTCTCAGATACAGGTATTTTTATGTTCTGCCTATAGGGGACAATGATTGCCAGTGCCTCCCCACCCACCATCCAGCCCAGGTGGCTTTGTGCTCTCCTTTTCTTTGTGCAGGAGCTGATCTAAGTGGAAACTGGCTGTCTTAAAGATGGCAGCTCATCCATCATGGCTTTCACAGGCTGTCAGCGTTGCATTTAATCTCATTTGTAATTTTCCAAGGAAGGTTTGCAGAAGCCACAAACAGAATCTTAATGCTATAAAATGTGGTTTGTGGCCAGTGAATACTTCCTGTCTTGGTGAAGCTGTGCTGAGTTTCAGCTGCCCTGAACTATCCAGAGATTAAAAACTATAGTCAAGTCTATCCACAGTCCATGTGCTGTTGGACTGGTGTATCTTTCCTCTCAATTTACATGTGCTTAAATTCAGAATAAGGCACTTTGCAATGACAACACGAAAATATTGTTTTCTCAGGACTCACACATCATGTTCACGAGGCTTCAGTGCCCCATTTATGTACTTGTTCTTCAGGGGGATCTTGTCCTTCGGTTATACGACAAGCTTCATGACCTGCTTCTGTAAGCCCTGATCCAAAACTTGCCTAGATAATCAGTTTTTAAAGTTTGGACTAAACTCAGGAAGCATCTGCCATCTTTTAGAGTCTTCATTAACTTCACTACACCAGTCTTCCACCTTCATTTGCTTCTTAAGGTTTACCAGCAAAGGAACAAGCTAAATTGGAATCAATATAACCCGAATTATACTTCGGGAAACAATGCCAGATTCAATCACAGAGGGTTACTCTAAAGATGAGATATAAGGCTCTGCTTCTCAGATATATATTCAACAGGGTGACCTCGCTCCCTGACCTGTCTGTCTATGTCATGCTGACAGATCATATCTTCCATCGATACAAATCCACAGAAGCTGCAATTTGTCAACAAGTCCCTAAGCTGTGCAGATTTGGGACGGATTTCTACTTTATAGTTTCTCTTCTGGCAATAAGATGGAAACAAGGTAAATCCCTGGAATTATGTGGGTGTCAGTGACCTCATCAAGGGCTTTATCCCTTGTTTCTCATTCCATCAGTGTCTAGTCTCTTGACTGAACTATGAACCAAGAGAACAATACGTATTTTTCCTCTAAACTTCTCTCTATATGTACAGTTTTCTCAGCAAACAAATTAATTAAATTACCATAGCTATGTTTTCATTGGTGCTGGAAGCAGTAATGATAATTATGAGAGCATTGGATTTCAGAGAAGCTTGTTTTCAGCCTTGAAGCTGTAAAAATTCAGCTAAATGTCCTGAAAAATTGTTTGTGCCAGGTGTCCTCCTCATGCTGATTTAGTTCATAAAATTTCACCGAAGCAGTTAATCAGTTCCTGAGGGCAAGATTTAAAGAAAAAATACCATGCTTTGAAATTAATTATTGCCATTAATAATTTTAATGTCTGTGTAATTTGGCAGGAAGCTAGTGTGCAAAACCAAACTTTTGCTGCTTTTATAGAATTCCAGCCAAATTTGGACAAGTTACAAGCCTTAAGACACAAAGAGAGTGGGAAGAAGTTTTTGTGCACAATTTATTTCTCCTGAGTATTCTTTAATACTCTAAGCTCTTATAGTCTTGTTTCTTTATAGAGCATAGTATGTCTTTCCTGCAGGTTTTTTCCTTGCAAGGGGGATAAAACACAGCTTCAATCCTAGGAAAGAAAAAAAAAAAAGGAATAAATAGAGTGTAACAAAGCACGAACAAGATGGGCAAAGACTAGAAAATCGCAGAGCAAAAGGAAGAGCAATTTTTTATATTTGAGTATTGCTGTGCTTGCAGTCTAATTATATTTATCACCTTACCATTCGTTAACATAAGGATGTTTCAATTTATGTACATTATTTTTTTCCCTTTTAGCTAATGAATGTGTAAAATCTTCGCTGAAATGGCAGCTCTGTGCAATCATTTGCTCAGAACTGCGGTGTATTTAAAAATATAAAATAAAATCCTCTTTCAGCTCAAACAAGGCATAGCAAAGAAAAAAATGATTAAAAAGTCCAAAATAGACCAAAATAGTCTTCTATCCAGACAATCAATTTCTGAATGGTGCCCAATAGACATTTTGAATCACGCATTTTGCTTACACAGCTGCCCAGAGAAAAACAAGGACCATATTGCTACCCATCTCCTTTTGCTAAAGGTTGGCAATTATAGCACTTGGAAAGCGGTAACAATCATTCATTGTGTCAGCCAGTGTTATTCAGGTTGGCTTACGAAGTCCCTGCTTACCCTTACAATATTCTTAACTAAATTGAGATTATACTCGTAGCAAAGAGGGATGATTCTAGTACTGTTACAAAGTTTGTAACTCAATGCAAATGTGATGGGGAGGAATTCTATGGTCTGTGTTACGCAGGTACATGCTTGGTGCAGTTTTCCCTCCAGCTTGGTAAGAATTGATTTTCTGTTTCACCCCAAATCCTTTTTCTCACTCTGTGCAGCTTTACAGACAAATGCAAAAAACGCCATGAGGTGTTGTCATAACTTGGTTATTAAGGCCATTTCCCTTGTGGTAAGTAAGAGAGTTTGTTTGGATCTTCAAGTCTTAGTTCCCTCATAAATATAAACAGCACTTTTTATGCATAAAGCTAGAAATAAGAGAAAAAAAAAATCCAAGATCAGTCTTGTGATAGATGATAGCAACTGAGACTTTCCATAGCCTGTTACATAGCCTTTCACAAGGCAGTCTCAAAACACTTTTTTGCCTTTTTATCCAGATGGTGGAAAAGTTACACAAATCAATCATGATATCCAAATGAAAACAATAAAAAAAAAAGGCTGGAATTTCTGTACTAGGATTTGAATACATGGCATACCTGTCCTTCATACAGTTAACTCATTCAGTTTTGTGTTCCTGAGAAGAAAGGAGAGTCTACTGGCTGTAAATCCATCTTAACATTCAGAAGCTCATAGGAGTTGCTCCTTGCTTTTTCTGCTACGTGTTACTGGATTCACTCCCAAAGAGAAAAAACTACCCTAAGTGGGCAGCAGTGGTACTCCCTATGATAAGCATTTAAACCCTATTTAAACCACACATAAATCAGATTGCCAAGCACTCTTCCATTTACCAGGATTGCAGATCAAATGCCAAAAGGTAACCAGTATGGAAATATTAGGAGTGAAAACCCTGTTTAAAGAATCAAGTTCATGGTGATTCCTTCTCTTACTGTTACTTCAAAATTCAAATATACATTTCCTCTGAGTTCTCTGAGAACAGTTAGCGCACAAGTCCACTTAGGGAAAATGATCTGAAAAACAAATAGATTTTGGATGTCTGTACAGCTCAAGCATGAGCTAAATGATAGGATTACAGGCCTGCCAAGACCAAAACACTTAAAGGTGAGTTCAGAAATTAATGTGGCTGAAAAATCTTCAGGTATGGAAGGTGGTGTGCTCAGAGTCAAGGTGCCTCCAGGATTAGGTTAATACTGAACAGGGATTTTCTAGGACCTCATTCTGTGTAGGCCTTTTTGGAATTATGTTCTACTCTATTGAATAAATGTACCAAAGTTATCAAATTACAGGATTACTGCACTAAAGAGACTAAATGTCAGGCAAAATTGATGCATCAGAATTAGGGAAATAACATATCTGAGCACAGGAATATCACTGGTATACTCTGTTCGAGCATCTAGTGGATTCAGTCTGATTCTTTACTCTTTATTCTTCTCTGTTGGGTACTGTTAGAATATATTCCTGTAAAAGTAGAGACTGGTGATTTGCACTATCCAAAATGTCAGACTGCGTATACTGTGAATTTCTTGTGTTTGTTCATGCTCTATGCATTAGGTAATACTTATGGACTCTTCTCCTCCTTATAGGTCTCAACTGAAGAAGGAATGAGCTTAGCCAGAGAATACTCCTGCTCTTTTTTTGAGACTTCAGCTGCCCTCCGCTTCTACATTGATGATGTCTTTCATGGACTAGTGAGAGAAATCCGAAGGAAGGAGTCCTCACTGTCCATGGCAGAGAAGAAGATGAAGAGGAAGGATAGTCTGTGGTGGAAACTGAAAGGATCCTTGAAGAAAAAAAAAGAAAGTACAACTTGATGGCAACTCCCCATGAGCCACCCATCAGGAGCTGACCACAGTAACCTGTGACAGTTCAAAAAGGAAGCATTGATACAGCATTCTCCAGACCAGGTCCTGGAGTTCCTTCCCTTCAGCCCTTATGCAGAAATAGCTCCTTGAAGGCCCAATTCATGGTTGCCCTGTGGCTCCTTGGTATTGTATATAAAGTCACTCAGCATCTGCTTTTATCACTCCTCTGCAAATCTGAGTGGAGAAAATACTGTGGTTTTTTTTCCCTGTGGTCTCTGCCTGGTCTTCAAGTGCTGGGATTCAAGCCAGCATCCAAGGTAGAAGCAACTTCCACCAGCTTTTGGACAAGGGATGCACTTATTGCCTCCTCTCTACTTGCATGGATAATGTCACCATCTAAGGAATGAATAACATTGATCTCAATGGACCTTTTTACCCCTTAAGGACTTCTACGATTTCGCCTTCAGCTTTGTATTCACACATAGGTTTAGGGTTAGACTGCTCTCAGCCCACAAGTGCATGTGTCTGTCTGCAATGTGTGTGCGTGAACCAGGCCCAAATGGAATGATGGGGGCTTCCAATTTTGACCCTGTAGAGTTCCATTCTCATTGCATTCCATTCCATTCAGGAGGAAGAATTGGCAAGCACAGTACAAATCACATTCTAGTTGTCTGGAGTTTTCGTGTCCACTGCTCTGTGTCCTCTACTCATTGCTCACCAGGACTTGCAGCAGAGGTGCCATGTCCTATAGGCATGTGCCACATTGGAATAGGTTGGAAAGGACCATTAAAGGTCAGCTAGTCTGATCTCTTTCAAAAGAACAGGGACATCTTCAACTAGATCAGGTTGCCTTGTCCAAGCCAACCTTGAGTGTTTCCAGGGATGGGATATCGATCAGTTCACTGGGTAACTTGTTCCAGTGTTTCACCATTGGCCACATTCCTGCGCCTCACTAAGGAGCACACAAAGGCATTGTCTCTCTGATGCTTTCCAGAGCCCTTCCTAGAGCGGTACAGCTCTGTCTCAGCATGTAGTAACATCTGTGATGTAGCGGTCATCCACCAGCAAACTAGAGAATTGCATCAGGTCAGTCGCCATATTTCACAGTACTTGACCATCCAAGTGAATAATTTCATTGATCAGCTGGACAGGTGTTTCAAATACTCCTTTTCAAAGGTGGCATGAAGTAGAGTATAGTTTGATCAACATTTCCCCTCCCAGATTATCAAATTCATTTATAAATTTTACGATGAAAGCATTCATACATATTGCCAAAAAATAAAGATTGTGATTTCCATGAAACCATGCCTGTGATCGGCGTCATTTATGTATGTCCTGGAGTCAAAATTGATATAATTAGAAAAATATGTATATTTGTTAGTAAATGTTCCTTTTTTCACTTTTCTTCTTCGACTACTTTGCAAGGTTTTAACTAATTGCATTGTGGGTGGTACGGGGGCAAGTTGATCTGTTTTGCTCTATTACATTTGAAAAGTTTATGATTTCATGAAGGATTTCATTTCATTACAATCTGATGTTTTGTTCTTGACTTTCCTTTCCTTACAAGAAAATCCAGAAATATTTTTTGAATTGTCAAAATTTCTAGATGAAAAATACAGATTTACTCTGTTTTGTTAGATCTTATATCTATTAAATATCTATTTTGGAAAGACTATTTCAGAAACATACAAACATTTACATACATTTAAGGAGAATTTTCTGTTTTCCGACCTCCAAAACAGCAGTCTGAATTTATACTATAGTAATTACTATTATTCTTTTACATGTATTGCCACAGAGATTTTAGGTTAAGCATCCTAGAGACAAAGAGATGTGTTTGTCTGAAGACTTTATGAGCTAAGAATTGGTGGAGAGACAACAAGAGGCTGTACTGAACAGATGGCAGCTATGAGACAATAAATAACAAGGGGAAACATCTGTGACTGTTCCAATACTGCAAACTGCATGGAGGGGAATGAAGCAGTTGTTCCATACATAAGAGACCATAGAAATTACTGTCCTGAGAAACCTTGAGGGATTCTCATTGGTCTTTTTCAGGCAAATGCCTAAGCTTTGAGTCAATTGAAAGCCATTTAGTATTGATTATTGTGTCATTCCACCCACCCTACTGAGGGTCATATTATTTCAACACTGGCCTGTCTCTGTAGTTTTAGGGGTACTTTGCTTCAAGACAATTTGCAATACAGAAAAGGTTGCAGAAGAGGGCATAGATACAATCTAAGATTAAACCTTAAATGGATTCATACATTAAACATGTACATTTTCTGACACTGAGGTCATCTGGCATGAAGCAACATCTTTCCATACTATTAAACTCTCTTAGCCTTCACAGCATGGTTATCGCACACAAACTGCTGTTGGAAGTGTTCCCTGGACTATGCTAGGTTCTGCACCATGATCAGCAACTGGTTAAAAAAATGGTAGCCTGCCATTGTCTGAAACCAAGCTAGGATCAGTTTGATGTGCTCAGAAGTCTTCCTCAGTCTGTTTAAATTGCTAGTATAGACACAGCTTACAAAGTCATATTTTCAGCCCCTACGTGCCACATTTTGAAAGATACTTAGTAGTAGGTTAATCTCTTCAAGAAGAGTAAAGCATCATACCTTCCAAGGGTCTTCTGTGACATCTTCCATGACAGCAATTTCAGGAATCTGAATATGTATTGGGTGGAAAAATATGCATTTATTTATTTCCACTTTGATCATATAAAATTTGAACATGGCATCTATTTACAAAGAGTGCCTCTTTGGTTAATAAAGAGAGAGAAAGGTTCCTCTGGTTGGTGATTTGTCCTGTCTGGCTTGGATGCTTAGTGTAGGGAGAATTGACACCTGAAATGGCTGGCTTTTTTTCCAGTGACTCTATGTTAGTCCTGTTGTACAATAAGCTTGCTAGGTCTTGTGGGAGGAAAATACCAAACTCACTATGAGTTTGGAAAAGGGAAGAGTTTGCAAAAGAGAGTGGTTCTATTTGAACAACAAACAACCTTATCTCACAAGACCGACTGGATGGTGGTCTCTCAAATCAGCTGAGTGACATTTGGGGTGAGGCAGAAGCCTCATAGCCTGATATTGCTTTGTTTAAGAACAAAACCTACTCTGAAAGATCAGACTGAGCTCCCTGCCCCAAATGAACTCTCGTTTCTGATGACACAACTAGCCTCACCAAGAACCAATTAACATGTAATAATTGACTTAGTCTCACCTCACCAAGAGGCACCAAAGAATTTACACAAAGTATAAAACTGGCAGCTGAAATAATTTTGTAGAGGAGGAGGCAAAGACCACCTTACTTGATGGTTGTGTTGATGGACTTACACCTCTCTTCCCCTCCAAGAATGGATGCCTTTTTTGTAACAGTAGTGTGCCTATGACTTTGCTCAATGTCCCTCCTGGGAAAATAACTACTAACTTGAGTTTCAGTTGTTACTTCTGATGTTCTGATGTTGTTACTTCTATTATTAACCAGTTGCAAGCATCTAACAGTAATGCAACCAGTGAATTTATCAACAGCAATCCCAAAGTTGGTTTTGTCCGTAACTTTCAATAAGTTACCTACTGTTTCAACACTGCAAAATTGTCTCTTTGACAGGCATTTCAAAACTGTCTAAACTGCTAAGGTGACACGCTATCCGGCTGGCTGGCAGCAAGTTTTAAGCCTGTGAGAGACAGCCTCTGAGGAGACTTTCACAGATAACACTAACTCTGGCTGGTGGCTAACACATATCTCTCAACTATGTACTAAAGATTTACCTATTTAACATGACAGATCCATAAAGAACAGCTTGTTCTCCAAGCCTCACTTTTGATTTCTAAATTCAGGTGTGATAAACCCCATCTTTAATGATTTGTTGGCCCAATGTCTATGACACAGAATGGGGCTGTAAATGCTTGGCATTGAATCTTGTCTCTGAAATGCCTAACCTTCCTCTACTGGGGAAATCCATTCTGATTTACCGACACCCAATTCCCCAATAATCTATAATGCTTGACCTCAGTTAATTGAGCAGAAATGGAGGAGGTTATAGTCAGTGAGTATAACATAAGTCATAACTGCACAAAAGGCTGGGTGCAATTGTTTTACCTAATTAATCATTACGATTTCATCACAGAAGATTGCATTTAGCTGTCAGACACAGTTGACAGAATAAAAAAGCAATAGCTTTGTGTCTAAACACTTTTCTATCTCTGACTAGTCTCTCGTCTAATCATGTCTGGAAGATTTGAAGAAGGGAACTGATCATTATATTTTGCTGTGTTGCTTACAGTCCCATGAAGGTGGCAGATACAATTTACTCCTCTCTCAGACTGTGTTGCATTTGGATGATAATTCAGTTTCCTCCAGTACTATAATTAAAGCCAGCTAATAAATAAAATAAAATAATAACACTTTGCAAATATATCTATAGTGTCTCTCACAAATATTTAATATACGGCCGTTAATTACCCTTCTTCTCAGTTATGGCAGATCACACATTGTATCTAGTGCAGAAGTAATCTGAGAAGGCTGTAAGTCAAAGTAGAGTATTGCAGTACTTACATTTTCCTTTTTCATGGACTTTACATATAGGCCTTAAGATTGAAGCACAGAATTTTCTGTATTGTCTCAGATTGTCTCTTAATGAAATTTGTTAATAGTTTTATGTCTTTACAAATGATTGAAAATAATTTTCTTTACACACAAACCCCCTATATATTTTAAGACTAAGTTGTAACAATGCATAGCTGGAATAAAATGAAGGAATTCTCATTTTGTCCACTATATACGTTACTTAATATACACAGACGATATATATATAAAGAGTATATATAAAAGACGATACATATATATTTTTTCTGTCTCTCATTCTTAGCCTTTCTTAGATATTTGAGCCCTCCTTTTATCATGACAGGCAGAAAAAAACCCATATAACATGCAAAAGTTGGGCCTCAGCAGAGTTTGGTGTCTCATTGTGATGATTTATGCTCTACAACTATGTCAATGTCTTCTCCCAGGTTGAATGTTACAGTCTCTGAAGGCCAGATTGTAATATTTGTGATAAGCAAAGTAGCTGCCAGTGAATCTTCTTGTAGAGACAGTAAATAAATGTACCTGCTACATCCACCAGAGAAGGTGGTACTGAGATAATGCTATCAACTGTTGAAAACTAAAGAGAAGACCATAAATTAATTTCATGTGAATCACACAAAGTTTAGCATTAGCCATAGGAATGAACCAGTCTTTGCCTGAATTTGCACAGCAATTGAAATATGGATGACTAGGATAGACAATTATGTTGAAATAATTCAATTCATTATACTTACAGCAGTTAGCCATAGTTAGACATTCCCCCTCAGGGACTGTTATTTATAGAAGTGTGCATCATGCTTACTGCTCATTGTTCATGACTCTGAAAAAATCCCACAAAATTAGCAGAGAAAAGGAAAAATCATAGAATATTAGTTTAATACAGTATTAAAATCTATGTTCTCATAAAATTGATTGGCAGTTGAACAGAATAATCTTTTAGAGCAGTTCTGATCAGCCCCCTTTTAGCACTATTTCTAGCTTAATCTGTCCCTTCAAGTATGTGGAGCTCCTTTAGGATGTCTGCCTGGCAAAAATGATTTGTAATGGGGATGGCATTGTCTCACAGATGCTGTGAAAGTCACCCCAAGCAGCATTGCCCTGCACCTCTAGCCTGATTTATCACTTCCTGATCCTCCTGGTTCTAAGCCTCCTCAATTTGAGCTCTCCAATTTTGTTACACCATGCTGAATTATGAGGTTGTTTTGTGATGAGGACAAATGTCCACTCAAGAGCACCAAACTCATTTCATGATCTGAACTCTTCCCCCAAGAGGTAATAAAGACAAGAACATCCAAAGCCATTGCATCACCTACTGTATATCTTCTGTCAACAGATAATTAATGTGACAAGGAGATTTTCCCATTCCCACACTTTATCATGCATCATTCTTTTTACAGTTCTTTTAGACTTACAACTGTTTCAACAACTACGTGACCAGGCTCCAAAGCCATTATTTTTCATGGCTGCCGTTGAAATTGAATGCCAGTTAAAGGACAGTTTTAGGAGGGTAAAGAATATATTTTGCATTAATATTATATTACCTTTCTTTGTATAAAGGAAAACAGAATCATTTTGCCCTTATAGTTTAAGTATAATTAATAGAAAAGGAGGGCAGTCTGTTTCATATCTTTGAAATGGAGTGAACAAAAGTTTTACATTTGTCTACTCTTGCTGCTCTCTGCGAACAAGGCAGTTTGGAATTCCTGGTCTTGGAAAGAATGAATCAGAATAGAGGTCATAGATTCAAGATTTGTTTCATAAATTATGCTTGTGACTTCATTAGGCTCCTTCCAACATTATAGACTGACAAAGTTTCCTAGGCAGTTCCTTCCATTAATTTCTCTGCAGCCTCAAAACATCAAGGTTAAGCTTTCCATCTTCAGCTCTTTTCAGATGAACTCATCCTTTTTCAACTTTATTTCACTTATTCTATTACATCACTCTCACCAATGTAAAAGAACAGTCCAGGTATATTTAACAAACTAAAGATACTGCATCTTCCATCTTCTTCATAAACTTCCCATTCATTTCATATTCATAATGTGGAAAATGAGTAATATTATTAATGACAAGGTTTTCCAAAGTCACTAATCCTATTGAATAAGAAGCTGATGATTCCTGCAAACTGACTTCGCCTCCACTGCTAGGCACTGCTGACTAATCACAGGTGCCTCTTTATCTAGGACATTGAATGAATAATCTTGAACACTTGAGATATTCAGTCAGTGTAAGTGGGCAGGTCCTCTGAAGATAATGGAAATCTTACAGCTGATTCACATCTGTCTCCAGAAAAGAATTACACATTATAGCATGATGATGAATTTATTTTAATCACAGAGAAGAAAATGAAGTTTCTGTCTCTGAAAATTTACAAAAGTCATATCCTCAAATAAAAGACAACTTAAAGAAGAAAGAAGAAGCAGACAATTAGTAATGGGAAGAACGATCAGAGGTAGTAAGGGAGAACACAGTATGAGTAAATCTACGAAAACCAAGTGAATTTAGAATGCCTTACACTACTCTCTACTCTGAATGTATCTTACTGCCTTCTATAAAGAGAATAAGAGCAGATGTAATGACAAAAATATCCAAGAGAAGTCCCAGAGATTCAATTCAAGTGAACACACCATAGGAGTTTGATGGAGGTTATTAGGATGAGATGGGTGATACAAAGAGCAAGAGAAATCAATAATGATTTTCTTCATGCTCCGGATGATGCAATTTGGTTGGCCAACAAAAAGAAAGGAAGAGGTCACAGAAATTATTACTGCTGTGAATATTTGTCTCATCCTGTAAGGGGAGAGGGGACTAATATTTGTTAATTCCCTCCACTTAGAAATCCAGTGAAAAAAAAACACTGAAGGTCCATAAACACAAAACTACTTATTGTTAATATGTGCCCACACTACTTAATTACACAGGGAAAACATGTGACCTTGAACACAAACACTGCACTAAAAAGGTAAGGCTCCAAACAGAATACCAAACAAAGTACTACAATACATGTGTAAAATGTACAGCACTAAGCCCAATGCGATGATAGGCCATGAATTAACCAAAAGGAGGAAAAGAGAAGGCTGTACACTCTATTTAAAAAAAAATAGGAAATAAAAAGAGAAGAGAGAAAAACGTCACCGAGTGGTTCAGTTTGTAGAAGCCCTCTGCCTGAAGTTTCCCAATTGCTGGTCTCTATCCATCCGCTTTTAAAGGTGCAAGACTCCCATGTCTTTAAAGTATGTAATTTAGTGCCTTTTTAACACCCCAGGGGTGTTTGAGACAGAGAAGACCAAGACAGCCTCTGCCCCTTGTCCTCATCTTTGACTTCTGTGTACCCTTTCCAGGTGCATCACCTCCCATTAATCAATACTTTCTCTCAAGACATTAAAGGGAGATAGGGCCGTCAGTGTCTTTGTTTTGTTCTGGTCTCCTACAATATGCAAGACACTTTGGGACCCATTTCAGTGAAAAAAAAAAAAGAAATGGAGAACACAACACAAAATACAAAATTAAACAAGAAGAAATTACACCGAAACTCAGTGAAGTCATTGGAATGTTTTAATTTCCTTCTCTGCAGTACATATTAGGTTTCTCATGACAAACTGACTATAGGTGACTATGGAATAAGTTGCCCCTTCACTAAGGCGTCTTTGAATACTTATAAGGACAAATGTCTCTGTGGTGTCTATTGACTCCTCATCCTGTGTATGCTTCAGAAACTGAAAGCAGCTGGTTTCAACTGAACAGCTGAAAAAGTAAGGGAAAGGCAGAATGTTCAGTTCTGTATTTTGGAAGGATAGCAGCAAACCCCTCATTTATATGCCTCATAACTCACATAAAAGGTGGTATGATAGCTCCCTGCTGAAGATTTTAAATGGTACTTCAAATATGTGGTTTCATCTGGGAGAGCAGCTACCGGTTTGCAACCAGTGCATGCAGATCATTCGCTGCTGGCTTTTTCCCTCCCACTGTTCTCAGACCAGATGTTAGTGAAAAATGTAGGAACCTGCTTCTGCTCTCCTGTTTAGTTAATAAGGTGTTCACCAAATACTCGTAAGCCTTTATCCAGCAAAACTGGATGAGATCCAAGTTATCAGAGAATACAGCAGGGATGTCTTTGACGAGGCAGATGTTCAAAGGAGTACTTTGAAGAGTTCTTCGACCTGTGCGGATGTGGATGAAAGAAGAGAAGAAAAATAGATGAAACCGTAAAGCCTAGGAGAATATGCTATACCTGCCAACAATAAACTTTAGAAAGACTTAAGTTATAGAAGCTGTAAAATATTGCTGTGATAAAACTTCCTAGCTACGATAGACCTCCAGGGACTGCTGAGAAATTTGAGAACAGTCAGTACCATATCAATGCTTTCACTTGACAGAGTCTTTTCAAACGACTTACCACTGAGTGACAGAAGTCCTTACAGGGGATCTCAGTGATTCAGATAGGCAGGAGAGGAGCGGACGCACAGAGACATAAAAAGACCTTAACTTTTAATGGGTAAGGAGGTCTGATCGGTTTGAAGACTGCCCACCTTGAGTTAGATTTTGTAAATCAAGAATGGATCTGAATAACACTGTTTAAATCTCTCAGAATATTATGGCAGTATATTAGTGTCAATAATTTCACTGATACACAAATGCACGTGATGATCTTCCGCTTGATATTGAAGCAGGCTGTACTCTTTGGACAACATCTCCCAGATACCACACAGAAACTGCAGTTCTAGGTATTCCTTTATTGCCATATGGATCACCAGGAGAATCATGTTGGGTGCTAAACCTCACTCTTTGCTTTACAAACCTGCTGTTGGGCCTATGGTCACCCACCAGTCTCACTTAGGGAACAGAGGCAAGCAGAGATGGGGATTAGAAAAGGAATTCCCTTTGTTACTGAGTGCTTATGGGTTAAAATCAGAGGAGCCCACAAGAAGGCAGACATTGTGATGGGAGTCTGTTACAGACCACCCAGCCAAGAAGAAGCAGCTGATGAGCTCTTCTATAAAGAGCTGGAAATAGTCTCTAGATCTCTACCTCTTGTCCTCGTGGATGACTTCAATCTTTTGGATATCTGCTAGGAGTACAATACAGCAGAAAGGAAGCAGTCTAGGAGTTTCCTGGAGTGCGTGGAAGACAACTTCCACACAAAACTGGTTAGTGAACCAACAAGGGAGGGTGCCCTCCGGGATCTGCTGTTTGTGAACAGAAAAGGCCTTGTGGCTGATGTGACGGTCGGGGGACGCCTGGGACTAAGCGATCATGAGATGACAGGGTTTTCAGTTCTAGGTGGGATAAAGAAGGGGATTAGCAAAACAGTCACATTAAACTTCCAGAGGGTCATTCTTTGGACTGTTCAGAAGGTTGGTTGGCAAAGTCCCATGGGAGACAGTCCTTCAGGGCAAGAGAGCCCACGAGGGCTGGGCGCTCTTCAAAAATGCAATCTTAGCAGCTCAGGAGCAAGCCATCCCTGTGTTCCGGAAAAGGAGCCAGCGGGGAAAAAGCCAGCTTGATTGAGTAGGGAGATCTTGAGAGGCATCAAAAAGAAGAAGGTCTATGAGCTTTGGCGGAAAAGGCAGGCGTCTTGGGTGTACTACAAGGAGGAAGTGAGATCATGCAGGGAAAAAATCAGGAGGGCTAAGGCCCAACTAGAAATCAAACTGGCTAAGTCTGTGAAAGATAATAAAAAATCTTTCTACAAATACATCAACAAGAAAAGGAGGACTGGGGAGGATATTCAGTCCCTATTGGATGCAGAAGGAACAACAGTGACAGGGGATGAGGACAAGACTGAGGTACTTAATGCCTTCTTTGCCTCAGTCTTTAATAGCAAGGAAAGTTGTTCCCTCTGTGTACAAACCCAGGAGTTAGAGGAGCAGAATGAGGCTCCCATGATCCAAGAGGAGGCGGTTAGAGACTTGCTTGCCCACCTAGACACCCACAAGTCTATGGGGCCGGATGGGATCCACCCAAGAGTATTGAAGGAGCTGGCGGATGTCCTTTCCAAATCCCTTTCCATCATCTTCCAGCGGTCCTGGCTGACTGGGGAAGTTCCACTGGACTGGAGGCTGGCTGATGTTGTGCCCATCTACAAGAAAGGTTGCAGGGAGGATCCAGGGAACTACAGGCCTGTCAGTCTCACCTCAGTGCCAGGGAAAGTCATGGAACAGGTAATCTTGAGTGCTATCATGAAGCACATGCAAGAGAACCGGGTGATCAGGCCCAGTCAACACAGGTTCACGAAAGGCAGATCTTGCCAAACTAACCTGATTGCCTTCTATGACAAAGTAACTCGACTACTGGATGGGGGAAAGGCTGTGGATGTAGTCTTCTTGGACTTCAGGAAAGCCTTTGACACAGTTTCTCACAGCATTCTGCTTCAGAAACTGTCAGCCTCTGGCCTGGACAGGCGCACACTCTCCTGGGTGGAAAACTGGTTGGATGGCCGGGCCCAGAGAGTGGTGGTCAATGGAGTTAACTCCAGCTGGAGGCCAGTCACAAGTGGAGTTCCTCAGGGCTCAGTACTGGGTCCAGCCCTGTTCAATGTCTTTATCAATGACCTGGATGAAGGCATTGAGTGCACCCTCAGCAAGTTTGCGGATGACACTAAGCTGGGTGGGAGCGTGGATCTGCTGGAGGGTAGGGAGGCTCTGCAAAGGGATCTGAACAGGCTGGACTGCTGGGCCGAGACCAATAGGATGAGATTTAACAAGGCCAAATGCCAGGTCCTACACTGGGGTCACAACAACCCTATGCAGTGCTACAGATTGGGAGAAGAGTGGCTGGAAAGCTGTCTGGAGGAGAAGGACTTGGGGGTGTTGGTTGACAGCTGACTGAACATGAGCCAGCAGTGTGCCCAGGTGGCCAAGAAGGCCAACAGCATCTTGGCTTGGATGAGAAACGGCGTGACCAGCAGGTCCAGGGAGGTTATTCTCCCTCTGTACTCGGCACTGGTGAGACCGCACCTTGAGTCCTGTGTTGAGTTCTGGGCCCCTCAGCACAAGAAGGATGTTGAGGCTCTGGAGTGTGTCCAGAGAAGAGCAACAAAGCTGGTGAAGGGGCTGGAGAATGAGTCTTATGAGGAGCAGCTGAGAGAGATGGTGTTGTTTAGCCTGGAGAAGAGGAGGCTGAGGGGAGACCTTGCTACTCTCTACAACTACCTGAAAGGATGTTGTGGAGAGGAGGGAGCTGGCCTCTTCTCCCAAGTGACAGGGGACAGGACAAGGGGGAATGGCCTCAATCTCTGCCAGGGGAGGTTCAGGCTGGATATCAGAAAAAAATTCTTCACAGAAAGAGTCATGGGGCACTGGAACAGCTGCCCAGGGAAGTGGTCGAGTCGCCTTCCCTGGAGGTGTTTAAGGAACAGGTGGATGAAGTGCTTAAGGACATGGTTTAAAGGAGTGTTAGGAATGATTGGACTCGATGATCCAGTGGGTCCTTTCCAACCTGGTGATTCTATGATTCTATGATTCTATGGTTGCTTCATCTTGTTGTAGCCCTTTGGTTTCTGTCTGGTCCTTTATTCTCAGGGGGGCCATGAGATACAGCAGGAGCACCATTGCTGCTGGGATGGTATCTGAAAGTAGATGTTCTTCCTCAACCATCCCTCAGCTGTACTGATCAAACAGCAGGAGAATGACAGAACTTGACACATTTTTTTCCTGTAAAAAAAAGTCAAAATGATGAATCTAAATATAATGTATTTTTGTCATTTTGGAGCTATATATATTCTTTTCATCTCATAAAGCAGGGCAGGCACTGTCTGACTTCTTTCTCCCTGGAAAATATGTGACTACACATCCTAAATAATCTCAGAGACACACATGTATAATCATACACATGCATTTTGTGTTCAAATTCTAGAATTTCATCTGCATCTATCTATCTTGCAGCCTGTATCTATAGCAAGGCTGGGGTGAAAAAAAAATTTGAAAGTATTTTATTCTCCATATCTTTTTGCCACCAAAATAAAATAGGAGAGACCATGCTCAGATGTTGCTGATGATACACACAGCACATACATTCTGTAGGTCTTTTTGGTATCTTTCAGTCACTCTTTTCCAAAACATACACACTAGAATACTTTTACTAAAAAAATCCAGAAAAATTACCTTCCATTAAATGTATAAACAGCATGTGGCCATGTTTTCCTAAAAGAAATACCAAATGTGTACAAGTGCATCAGACTGGGCTTGTAATAATTCACAGTGAGGGTAAGCTGGCTATTTGCACTTAGTAGACTATTTGCTTATAACTTATCCTACGGAATTCAAATGTAATAAAAGTCAGCAAGAGAGAGAGAGAGAGAGGAGTCTTCTGAGATGACTTTAGGTATGTACATTAGATCAGTAGTCACAGAAAGAGCTAAATAGGTATTCAATATTTGGCTAAATTCCAACAGGTGAAACACATTTGGTGGTAGGCAAAGCTTCCAAGGGAAATGGTAGTGGCCTTTATATTTAGGTCACTTATATTTAGACAAGACAAAGCACTATGCCTTGTGCTACTAAGAACTGTCCTGGCTTAATAGATCGTTTCTCTCTCAAGCTTTCATAATTCGGGGGTGTGGGGTGTTCTGGTGCCAACAATAAAACAATGCCTGAATTAAAAAGAATTACAAGTATTATTTACCTAGAAATAAAACACATTTATCTTTAGAAAATAATAATTTGAAAGAGAAAGAGTTGTACATCGTCCTAATCAATTAATAGTATTTTTTTTATATATATTTTTGGCTTAGGTTCCTGAGTTTAAGCACTTGCAATGACTTAGGCAGCATGACTAAATTCTGTTATGTGTTTCCCTCTTCTTATAGGAGGAAATGCTCTCAGGAGGTTCTTGTCTTGCTATATGTCTTGTTACTTTATCTTATTTAAAGATTTACAATACAGAATTTTGTATATTTCATGCTATAGCCAAACAAATATCTGTTTCCTGCTGACGTCAAAGCTGAATGCCAGGAAAGAGAAATAAGACATATTCAGATATGTTGTGTATTTACTTTCAGACACCATTCACCAGAAACTTCCTGAGTCAGAAATTACTTCTCTGAATTCAGTGATCCTTCATTGATCCTGTTCAATAAACTTGTTCTGGAAACCTTTTTTGGGCCTGTAAACTTCTGCATCTATAACATTGAGGCTGATTTGCGTGAGATCTCTCTGAGAAACCTGGAGAAACATGAATGATTTTCCTTTTTTCTATAGTGGTGGAAAGGGTATTTTATAGGAGTCATAACATTTCACAGACATTCTCTGGATTTTATCTGTGGAAAACAGCGTTTAGGCTACTAAGGCTTGATGTCAGTAGCTAAGCATGGGCTTTTCTTGCCTCTTGAGCAACCCAAAGGCATTTGCAACACCCACACAGACCTGATAGACATAGCACAAAGAGGACACTCCAGCACATCAGCAGCAGCAGCTAGAAACCCTGCAGAACACTCTGGGACACCCCAATGGCATGATGATTCCTTGGATAGATAGTCATTCAAGAGAATAGGGAAGAGAGATACACCGTAAGAAGGTGTTTCATTGTGAATTACTTGCATAAGATGATTCCCCACCTGTGTTGATGCCCAAGCAGTGCCAGATCATTGCATCTGAGGAAGTGGGTTTGCCCTGAAAGAATACACATCCAGGTAACACCCTCAGTACCCTGAGATATGCCAGATACAAATGTTGTAGAGATAAGTTTCTATGTATATTTTTTCTGGACATCAGGAAAAAAATTTTCTTGGAAAGGGTCATTGGGTACTGGCAGAGGCTGCCCAGGGAGGTGGTGGAGTTATGCTGAGGGGCATGTTTTAGGGAGTGTTAGGAATGGTTGGACTCGATGATCCAGTGGGTCCCTTCCAACCCAGTGATTCTATGATTCTATATATATGCCCCAGTCATAACTCTGGAAAACATACTCTTCAACACAAAACAAAAAGTTTACCCTCTAATGTAATTACTACAGAAAAAAACTATAATTCCCCACCACCAAGGGCAGCAAACAACTTCACGCTTCTCACAGCAGTTGCTTGAAGGAATTTTGAGTTCTGTGTGTGACACAGCAAAGCAACATGGGACCAATGCAGCCAACAAAACTATTTCTGGCTTATTTTCAAGACACAGACTATGTCGGAGATGTTTATGTGGTTTTTTGTTGCCTTGTAAATACAGAAACAAGTTTGAGAGAATTGTAGCAGTAGCTCTGAGATATGATAGAAGTTTGGCTTCTATGGGTCGTCAGAAAGAAATTTGAGTAATCTGAGTCTGCAGTGAAAATGACTGTTAGAGAGTCCAGTGTAATCATGTATTGAGCAAGTGCATTTTGCTGGAAAAAAGACCATCCCCATGGAGAAAAATATGCAAAGCAGTTACTCATTTACTTGAATGGATCTTAAACATTTGAGAAAGATGTCCCATTACACATTGGCTTTGTGTAACTCTATGTGCTTTTCTCCAGGTACATTTCTTTTAGTCTTAGTTTCTTAATTTGAACACAGAAATTAAAAACTAAGCATTAACTCTGTGGGTTGTATAATCTAAGCCTTAGGGATATTTTTGAAATCTTCCCTGAACTATATTTGTTAGGCCTTCTTCAGTTTATAAAATTATCCGGAAATTCATTGAACTTATCACTTTTCTTAGATGTCAAGCCAATGTCTAATATGGCCTTGTCCCAAGATATTTTAATGAGGATACTGTACAATACTACTGCCTCCAACTCCAAAAATCACACAAACATATACTTAAAAGGAAGGCACAACTGTATCTTATCAGAACAAGAAACTTGGGTTTTGGTTACTTCTTTTTTTTTTTTTTTCTTTTAAATCCTGGAATTCTTCAGCAAAATAAGAATTAAGTTGAAATATTCATATTCAACCAGTCCTTAGTGACTTAAGAACTATTTCTATTAGGAAATACTGTGAAAACAGAGCAGATTTTGAAATTGATTTTAAATGGAGTAAATACGTTTCTTGAAGGCTTCCCATGGCTACACCATTTCCGATGAGATGTTTCCCTTGTTTAAAGATAGACCTAGAGTGCATTTTTTTTACTATCTGATGTATATAAATTTAAGAGCATATTTTTTTTTTCAGAATATATATAAAAATTTCATAAGTCTCAGATTATTTATATAAAAAAAAAATATTCAGTACCTAGACATCTGTAACCGCTTCACAGACAACATTAATTTTGATCATTAAAAACACTCTTTGCATGTTTTTCTTGCTTCTACTTCAAGTTTTATGCAATAAACACTGAAGAATTGTTTTCTTGTACCTTTGAAAGTACTTTTGATGGCAAACATATTCCCCAATACATTGGAAGTTTAAGATTTGAAGAAAACTTTTGTCTTTTCCTTTTCCTTTTCCTTTTTTCTTCTTTTTTCTCTTCTTTTTTCCTTTTTTTTTTTTTAATTTTTTTTTTTTTCAATCTCAACTGGTTGATGGTTGCCAAGGAATCAGCAAAATTTGTTTTCATATTTATAAGGGCTTTGTCTGCACGGCCTTTCTTTATAGCAGTGGCATTCCTCATGTTCCTACAAGACCAGGTAGGGCTTAAAGCAATGCTATTGTCTCTCACTTCTTGCAGAGCTAATATTCAGTGACCCTTTTTGTGAACCGATCCACATTGGCTAAACCTGTGGAGCAGAAATGTCACTCAGCAAAACAAAAGCAGCAAAATTATGAGTTTCCTGCCACGTTAGCACTCAAAATCTGGCAGGACAAGGAGGCGGGCAGGGCCGTGGGAGTTTTAGTTTGATGGATTCCAACAGGCTTAGAAATGTATCTTTGAGCCCTTAGTAACTGTGTTTGGCAAACATGTTTAAAAGTTAAAGAAAATAAAGAAATTATAAAGGTTGTTTTTACATTAAGCTTGAAAGAAATTTGCTTTATAGTACTATTAAATGTCAATTTGGATCGCAAAGGAATGGTGAAACTTTATTAGAGTCATAGAATTGTCTAGGTTGGAAGAGACATTTACAAGCCATCTAGTGCAACACTCCTGCAATAAACAGGGACATCTTCAACTGGGTAAAGTTGCTTAGAGCCCCACTTGACCTGACTTTGAACGTTGAACGGGGCATCTACCGTCTTTATGGGCAACCTCTTTCCAGGGTTTTATTCACCATGAGACCCAGATCTGCCTAAGGATTGCTCTCAATCTCTTCATCCCTCAGCCTGTACCGATACTGAGGCTTGCCCTGACCACGATGCAGGACCTTGCATTTCTCCTTGTTGAACCTCATGAAGTTTTTACAAGCCTACTTCTCCAGCTTGTCAAGGTCCCTCTGGATGGCATCCTGTCCCTCAGGGATGTCAACCTCATCACTCAGCTTGGTGTCATCTACAAACTTGCTGAGGGTGCACTGGATCCCATCGTCTATGTTATTGATGAAAATGTTAAACACCACCAGTGTCAGAACACACCCCTGAGGGACTCATCACTGATCGATATACTACCTTCTGGGTGTGACCATGCAACCAATTTCTTATCCACTGTACAGGCCATCTATCACATCAATATCTCTCTAGTTTAGAGAGAAGGATATTGTGAGGGATCACGTCAAAAGCATTAGAGAAGTCCAGAGAGATGACACCTGTGGGTCTTCCTTTTTCCTCTTATGAGGTCACTCCCTCAAAGAAAGCCACTAGGTTGGTGAGGCTGGACTTGCCCTCAGTGAAGCCATGCGGGCTGTCTCAAATCACTTCTCTTTGTCCTTCATGTGCTTTATCAGATCTTCTAGAAGGATCTATCCATGATCTTCCCAGGCACTGAGGTGAGGCCGACAGTTCGGTAGTTCCGAGGGTCCTCCTTTCTGCCCTTTTCAAAAATTACTGCAATATTGCCTTATTCCTGTCACTGGTTACGTCCCCTGACTGCTATGACTTTTCAGATATCATGGAGAGTGGCTTGGCAACTACATCAGACAATTTCCTCAGAATTCTCAAATATACCTCATCTGGTCCCTTGGACTCATGTACATCCATGTTGCTCAAATAGTCACATACCTGTTCTTCTCTTACACTGTGAGGGACTTTGCCCTTTAACACCACATCTTACAGCCCACCCCCTCAACAGATGTGGGAAGGTAGGAAACATTTTCTATCCTTGATATCATATACATTATTTTTTTATACCATTGTCCAGGAGAATAGCATAACTTTTTTTACACACAATAGCTATGGTTTCACACCATCTTTCAACTATCAAGTCTGCAGTATAATTGAGTTCATAAGGGATCTTCCAGTGCCATAAGTGTATTTTCAGCTTAGTACGTTGAAGGAAAAAAAAAAAAAGATAAACTTTAAGTGTTCAAAAATGTGTTTATATAGCTTTAGTTCAAAGCATGTGTAAGGGCACTCAAAGGACTCAAGTTGTATCAAAATTTTCTCTTAGATATGCAAAGAAACGTTCAACAGGATAGATGAGTCTGCTGTAAAGAGTCAAAATAACACAAAACCAAACCGATACAAAATTGATGGAAATTCCTACCATTTCCCGAAAGAGAGTTGCACTTCTGCACCAAATCAGACATGAACCTGCTGTCCTATGATGTTGTCTCTGAGAGCAAAAAATCTTTTTTAAGCACTTAAAAGCTATCTATAGAAACTTTGTTTATTCCTCCTTGAAAACGTCTTACCATACACCAGATAACAGTTTTATGTTTTTTCTCAAAATGACATTAGTAAGTTTCTGCTTTACTTTGTAACATCAGTAGTATTGCTAAGGAATGTGAGAAACTAAATGGCAAGATGAGATTTCGATTTAAATTTTAAAACCAGATCTGATATAATTTTATAAAATATTTTCTATTTGTTGCAAGCAAATAATTTTTTTCACAGAAAAATCTGCTTCAGGTCCTTTTTTCAATCTGCTCATTTTCCACAATAGCTCATATATCCTAGTTAAAAAGCATAAAAACAACAACAAGACCCTATGTATGTACAGGCACACAATTTCAACAAGTCCGGCTACATGATGGAGGTGATTAACCTAGAAAAAGTCACATACTTACACACATATCCATGAACACCTCACATCATGTCTGTCCTCAGCACATGTAACTGCAGACTGAAGAACAAACCAAATATCATGTGAGAAGATTTTACTCCCAGTCTGCTAAATCAGGTTCCCAAAATGGGTTTATAAATTCTTTAATCAAACTGTAAGCAGTGCTGGGAGATGAACAATGGGATTTAAAGGCCAACACTGATAAATAATTGATCTCCTTGGCAGAAAGCAGTGTTTGAGGAGACTGAGTGAGATCTGGCTTATTTTATTATTTAGTGTCCTAGTTAATACTCTGAGTTAAACCCATGTCTAAGGCTCATGTCTTCCTCTGTAATTAAGCACCTAAAAATGTTCAGTTTAACTTGAAATTAATTGAGAAAAGTAGAGTAGGATAGTAAGTGAAAAATACTCTGAATTCAGAATTTGGAGGTTGTGATTCAGAGAGCTCATCCATCCACAGGCCCAAATTTATGCATCTGAGACAATTCCAACTGTTCCTTGTCTTAGAAGTCTGGGCATACACCACATTGAGATAACTATGAAAGTTATTAAAATACAACATGCGTTGAAGGAGTCAGGCAGGGATATTAGTGCCTTAATTTTGATTTTTAATTTTCATGTTAGAAGCAGAAAATTGTTACCCTCTATTTCACATGCCTTGATTTGGTGAGTTTTAAACTGCACAGTTTCTGTCAAAGTTTCAAAACGCATTATCTGCATAAGCATCGTCCTAAGGAGAACAGCATAGACTCTTAGATTTGCAGATGAAGTTTAGGAGTTCTACATAAGCAAGGTGGTGCCTGCAATAAAATCGTGCTTCATTTTTTCAGGTCTCTGCTGCAATTAAGGGACTGACCAGTAACAGCAGTTACATAAAACCATTATCTCGCTGGAGCAGTAGAAGTAATGTTGCCAAGGTGATTCTGGTTTTTGTGATATTCTAAACATATGGTGAGACAAAACAACTACAATACAAAGGCTTAAGTCTTGCTGGGCACAAAGGCTACACTTCAAGTCTCAACTGAGAAACTGGGACTTTCATTACTACGATAATTTCATGTAAAAGGGCCAATAAATGGTTACTCTTTTCTACAGATTTTTAAATGAAAATTCTTGCAGAACCTGGAACATCTTAGCACAGCAGCAGGTTTTTATGAAGATAGTGTTATTTAACACATCCGCGTTACTCTATGTTTCAGTTTTAAAAAATTTCCAAGTTATGTTGGATTCAGATCAAATCATTCAGGCAAGCTTCCAGAGAGTGGGCTGTTTCCCAAATGACAATAATTTCATTAATATACTTCCTGTGTCTCAGCCAGCATGCTAAACCAAGAGCTTGGTAGTAGATGCTGTTGGCATTTTTTCTGCTACTATAATAAAGCTTTTATAAGCTTTTTAACTCTGTTTTAACTAAATAAGTTATTTGTTATTTCCCTGAGTATGCAAGTATCAAGGCAAGTGCTTTATGCAATCGCACTTTTGACTGGGTGTATTTTGCAGTTATTACCTACTACTGTCTTTCAAGAGGCAGAAGTGCCCACAAGTAGACAGTGGACAGATTCGTGGCTTGTACGAATCACTGGTTTAATTTCTGGGAGCATAGAAAATCTGGAATATATTAAGGAAATAAGGCACAAGAATAATTAGAGTAAGATTGACGGGGATCTTGGCATGATTTTACATCCTGCTGCAATGTGAGGCAGCAATCTGTGAGTGGATGGTGGGGCCAAACAGTGGTGGTAAACGGAGTTAAATCAGCTGGAGGCTGGTCACAAGTTGTGCTCTCCATGGCTCAGTGTTGGGTCCAGTTCTGTTCAATATCTTTATCAATGGTAACTCAATGATCTGGATAAAGGAATTGAGTGTACCCTCAGTAAGACTGTGGATGACACTAAACTGAGCAGAATTGTTGATCTGTTTGAGGGTAGGGAGGCTCTGCAGAGGGATCTGAACAGGCTGGATTGATGGGCTGTGACCAAGAGTATGGGGTTCAACAAAGTCAAGTGCTGTGACCTTCATCTGGGGCATAAAAATCCTGTGCAGTTCTACAGGCTCAGGGAAGAGTAGCTGGAAAACTGACTGGCAGGGAATCACCTGGGAGTGTTGCTTGACAGACTGCTAAATATGAGTCAGCAGTGTGCCCAGGTGGCCAAAGTCAACGGCATCTTGGCCTCTATTAGAAAGAGTATGGCCAGCAGGAGCAGGGAGGTGATTGTGTCCCTGTACTTGGCAATGGTGAGACCACAGCTGCAATACTGTGCCCAATTTTGTGCCCGTCACTACAAGAGGGACATCGAGGGGCTGGATCATGTCCATAGAAGGGCACTAGAGCTGGAAAAGGGGCTGGAGAACAACTCTTATGAGGAGCAGCTGAGGAAACTGGAGTTGTTTAGCCTGGAGAAAAGGAGGCTCAAAAGAGGCCTTATCACTGCCTGCGATTATATGATAGTAGGTTGTAACTAAGCAGATGTTGGTCTTTTCTCCTAAGGGATTAGTGACAGGATGAAAGGAAATGGACTCAAGCTGCCTCAGGGCAGGTTCAGATTAGATATCAGGAAAAAATTCTTCACCAAAAGGGTTATTAGGCACTGGGAGAGACTGCCCAGATAAGTGGTGGAGTTACCAACCCGGGTGGTGTTTAAAAGAGTGGTGGGTGAGGTGCTCAGGGATATGGTTTAGTACTGGACAGGTATGGTTGGATTCAATGATCTCAAAGGTCCTTCACAAACAAACAATTCTGTGATTCTATGGTTCTATGAGTCTATTCTGATAAAGAACAGCCAGACTTCACTGTTATCAATGACATTATTAATCATTGTTTCCTAGACTTCTTCATGTTGTAATTATTTCTTTATCTCTCTTTATTTTGGGGGGGGGGGGTTAACAATAGTGATAAAAATAAATTTAGAAATCCCACCACCAACCCCACCAGGTGGGTGAGGAACTTTTTCAGCATGGGTTTTTGAGTGATGAGATTTATTATTCTACCTGCAGGTGTCTGCCTGTCTGTGCATCTCTGTTATAGTAAGGGCTTAAATGTGAGAATATACAAGAGATTCTTGGGAGGAAAGGAGACGGGTTTCAGCATTGTTTTCTCGTGGAAAATAGCCTTTCATAAATTATCTATATAGTTTATCATCCTTACTTGCTTAACATTCACTGCTAAATCAGCCCTCACATATTGTCAGAAATGGCAGAAGGAAGGCAAAATACTAATGATCTTAAGTCATAGATCTACATCATGAGCGGCGCAATAAATCTTTTCCAAATAGTTTTATCATTTTGCTCCATGTAGCAGTTCTGCACAGTTTCTCATAAATTATTTTAGAAAATTGGCATCCATTTGAAAATTCTGAGTATGACTATGATTTATTAGAGTAAAACATCATAGCAATTAAAAATAAATCGAAAAATGCAGAGAAAATTCAGCTTTCTCATCATCGTATCCAAGAAGATTACAACGTTATAATCCAGAAACACCCTAATACATATTTTATTGTCTTCAATGTTGATGCAAATAATTATATGGAATCAAATCTCCTAGGCCTTCCAAATTTCAGTTTTATTTTGTTGGGTCCAAAATGTTCAATAACGTTGATTAAATGCCAGCAAGGGATCTGTGTCTGAGACATCACATAATAAAGCTGAGTCAAATATTAGTTCTGCACAATCCTGGCTCACTTTACACCACCTTTGGGAATGCTTCAAACTGTTACTACCCGGTGATTTCAACAGAATTGCAAAGACCACTCTCCTAGCATATCTTAAACACTAGATTCGTTAGATTGTGGAGAAAGTGCAATAAGTCTCTGATTTACATTTACTTTTCAAAAGCGCAGTCCAGCTTCCTCCATACCAAGTTTATATTCTGAGTATGTCTGGTCACAATCCACGATAGTTATTTTTTTCTCATCAGCAAAACCGGGCTTCAAAGGAGGAGAAGGAAATGCAATCGCACTTCTCATGAAGAATTGCCATGGTGGGGGCAGGAATGTCAAAATCTTTCATGATTTCCTAACATGTGAGTTTGGTTGGTTTTTTTTTTGCATCCTCCCATTTTGCTCTTTTTCATTAAAGTTAAGAAAAAACAATCAAAAGCAAGCAAACAGCCATAAAGAAAAATAAATACTAGATTAAGTTTTAATCTATGTATTTGTTCATTGCAGAAACTGAGATAAATTGGGTAACATTTGTAGACACTTGAATATGATCTTTTACACTGTTCATCTGACAGAACATTTACCACTTTGTTCAGCCAGTACTTTCCCTAAATAATTCTTGGATTTCATTTTATAATTAGAATATCTGAAGACCATTTCCCTGTGATTAACATGCAACCTCATTTTTTTTTTAAATTCGAATCATTTCCTGGCATAGAGATGAGACATTTGATTCCTGTTGACTACCATGTCCTAGAGCATTCCCACGTGCACTCAATTTATTAGTATACAATTTACCCAAAATTCCTTTATTCTGGAACATTCTTGATTGCGGAAACAAAATCACATCATTTTATGAAGCAAAACAAACAGCTACGCAAGGGGAAGAATCAGGACTAAAAGAAACTTTCTTCCATGTGGTTCTACTTTCTGACATTATTTGATGTTGACAATTAGTTTCTTAATTCTCGCACTCCATAGATGAATGCACGAATTAAAAGGTTTTTCTCACATACAGATAATATTTTAGAATTCATTCTTGTGTGCAACTTCTGGTACTGATGAAAAGCAAAGAACACACTGTAGCTCGAACCTCAGCTGGAATGCTGGCAGATTTCTCTCTTCTCTCATATATTCCCATGAACATTGTTAAAAGTCCATGTATATCTAAAGTTCTCACTCTTTTGTTAAACATGGTAAAAAAATGTCAAATACATTTATATGTTATCAGAGAAGGAAGTAAACCAATAAACACATAAACAAGTGTGCAGTCATGCACACAAGCCTTGTTTTTGTTAGGAAATCAATTTGATGATAATTTCTCTTACTATTATTATGATTTTTTTTTTTGGATTCTTTTCTTCCAAAATGATATCATTAAGGATCTCACTAACTGAAAAGAAATAGTGTGTTGCTGGTAAACGATAAGCTCTTCTTTTAGCCTATGGACCTTAAGTAAAAATGTTAAAAAGTTGAAAAAGGAAAAGAATAGATATGACCCTGTTGTATATTTTCCTTTGGAGGTCCACAACTAAAGCTTACGAACACCTTTGACTTCTAGTCCCGGAAATAGCATCAGTTATGAAGTTTAATGATGTAGAATATAGTGATGTAGAATACAGTATAGTGAACAAATAACTTCATTATGTTGTCATACTGTTAACATCCTATCACAACTCCACATAGAGATATGTTGTGTTTTGGGACTGCACTGTGAACATGGTTCAGTTAATCTTTCTTTAATTACACCTTTTTTTCTGGGGCCCTCCAAACAGTGGTGAAGTCATGTATAAAGATGTCAAAATAGGATGACACACTAACATCTCAGTTTGAAATTAAAATTTCAAAAGTTTCTTGAGATCGTACATAAAAAGCAACAGTACTAAAATAATAAGAGTCATCTTTATCATCAATTACGTTTATATATATTATAGCTCTGGAAACCCAAGGATTGTAAACTATTTTACAAACTTTAATTAATCACATCTCAGTGCAGCAGCTGTGTGAACCTAATATGAATTATTAATCTTAAAACTTATTAGTGAACAGGTACTTCACTTTTATTTTTCTCCTCCATAGTAATGTATACTTCTTTTCCCAGTATATTCTGAATTATCTGAGAGTCTTCAAACTATTATATGTGTGTTCTCTCTATATATCTTTTTTTTTCTTTCTTTAACAATAAGAAACTCCCAATATGTTTTTATGAACATCCACATTTGCAAAAAGATATCTGCATTGATTTTTCCTGGAGAGCTGCTGCTCCACATAAAAGAGAAAAGTCCCCTTTCATAATTTCTGCAGTTTAGCAATTAGTTTACTGTATCTTACAGTTGCACATGCGTGTCGTATTTCTTCAGTCATTCAGAGTTATATAGCTCTGATCGAGTTTAACTAGAGTGGTGTTTATCTGTCCTCATCTGTGTGTCGATTATATAACCCAGAAATTGGTTTGTGTCATAACTGTAATAGCCACTTTTTTTTAAAGCAGAAAGGAAATAAACAATATAGGGGTATACGAAAGCAAATAATAAAATTACAAGACAAAAGATAACATAACCCTTATTCAGCTGCAAATGAAAAATAAAGTTTGGTCACATTACTAGGATTGTTAGTGGGATTTTTAATTATGAGGCGAGATAGAAGGTTTTTAGCTTTAAAAGGCTGAGAGACACTCCTCAAGACACTCTGATTCTAGCTTCTGACCTAATTCTGTCTAGGTGACTAACCCAGAAAAAGAAGATTCATTTCTTATTGATTCTATTTTCCTATTGTTATTCAGGGGAAAGTTAATAATTTTCTTCTGTAAAAAAAAAATATATATATATATCCACTGAAAGGAATCTACTATTTGTTCTTTATTTTTTTTGTTTTATACTAATAATAACTTTTCCCTTGCAGTCCCAAGCCTATGTAATACACCTGCCAGATGGAGCCTGGACCAAGTCTTTCAAGGTCACTTTCTTACTGCTGTAGAAAATGGTCTTCAAAATGGCAACTTTTTAAAGACTTGGAGCGCCAATGAAAATTTCCAGTTTATGTCTCTGACAGTGGACTCATTCTCAATGAAAGAGAAAGCTGTGATGAAAGGCTGGATGAAGTTCTAATTTTGTCTTGGTCAGCTATGTCCCAGTTCGGAACCATGCGTGATGTCTCTAAATATCTCTTGACTCACAAGTGTCATTGTCAGTCCCTGGACCAAACATGAGTTCATCCATGGGACAGTCAGTGAATCCAGAGGTTTGAAGCTGTGGGACACTTACTACCTACATCATGGCTTTGTGTTCAGTCAACCAAAGGCATCTGTGATATACAGATCATTTGTTCTGCAAATCTGACATTCCCCAGATGTGTCAGGCTAACGGAATGTGCAGAGCTGTTTCTCACACATGCCATGAATATATTCCAGATTCCTGTGTATCTGGCAGTCTTACGAAAGATTTTTTTTTTCTCCCAGGGAAAATCTAGCCAAATAGCAGACGTGTACATCAAGTCAGGATTTTTGGGTAGAGAACACAACAGCCCAGACACAGGGTCATTCTACTGAAAAATTCCCACCCTTGCTCCACAGCTGTTCTTTCTCTTTCAGGGGTCCTAAACATATGTGGATCCCATTGGTCAACATTGGTGTTTAGGAAAGTTCGTTCTTGTGCTCCTTTCTCCTCTGTGTTAGATTTTGCACAGACTGTATGAGCAAATGATTTGTTTGTTAATTTTTACTCAATTATATTACAAAAAGGATAGTCTTAGAAAAGAGAAGAGTGTAATGAATGTCACTCTGTCTTACATTACAGATGTGGATGAGCTGAAATGTTTTGAGACTAACCATTAATATGTGCCGGACCTATAAAGAAGAGATACCAAACTGCTTTCAAAATCCAAGCATGTCTGCTCATATCATCCAGTGATACCAGCTGCCAATGGATAACAATCATTGAAAAGGTCCACAAAATCATGACCAAGGCACCTTAGGGGACCTGTGACAATAATTGATATTATTGGCTGACCTCCATCTCTTCTTTTAAACTTCAAATTTGAAAAACTTTCCTTCAGTCTTGCTTAACAGAAGTTGATGTCATTGACATACAGTGGTGATGTTTTTGTACCGTTGGATCAAAAATTTTCTGACATAACAGTATGCTTACTTGTTTCTGCTAGTTAGCTTCTATCCAAAAGCATAACCTGTCTTCTCTCTGTCATTTTCTTCTACTGGTTTGAATCTGAGCAATTTTCAAACCCCTATGGGATGGCCACAATGAAGACTGCTGCCTGTTTGATTATGCCTTCTTTGGCACACACGATGTGCCAGCATTAAACAATTCTAGAAAATATGCACTATAGACTTGACATTTACTGTATCTCAGCATGAGGCTGTCTGTGGTTTTGATGGTTTTCAAACAATGGTGTGTGAGCCAGATTGCACGAACAGCCTTGTGTTGTTGAACAGCAGTAATGAGGGTGTCAGTTGAGAGTTTTAAATGAGCTTTCCTTAGTCATTTAAAGGATTTATGAGCGTATTCGTTCATTTATCAGCTTCATATTACATGAGAGGAATGACCCATATTTTTGTATCAATGGGATATGCTCGAATGTTCAAACAGGAGGGGAAGGGGAAAGTAGTGCAGAGTCCCTGCTGCGGTCTCCTTCAAGTTCTTGTGCAGATAAAATAAGAAAATAACACAGATTCAATAAGGGAATAGCTGTAGGTAAAATTACTTAGTTCCCATCCTCAATTACCTAAGTTACATGTACTTTGTGCTCCACTGCTGCTGCCACAGTAACTATAAAACAATAAAACTCCCCGTGTAACCTCTAATCACATACACAGCAAACAACACTGATGCATATTTACAAGTGCAGTAAGTGCTGAGACCAAAATACAAGTAGCACTTTACCTTGGAAAGTGCGTTCATTTTGAGGTTCTTATTTATTCAGCCAAACAGGATGCTGCTGAGAGCAAAATACTCTATATAGTCACAGGCCAAAAATACGTTCATTAAAGATTTCATACTGTCTCACACCTGCAGTTGACAAAGCTGAGCTAGAACCCCAGTGACCAGAAAGATCCAGGATCAGAAAAGGGAATAGCATGGATAAGAAGCACAGTAGAGGAAATTAATTTATTGTATTTAACTACTTGATTCTCTGAACACACCATAACACTAATAAAGACAATCACTTTTTATTAGCCTCAGGGAAAGAAAAATGATCCCCAAACTTATTATTTACTTTTTTGCTTTTAGAGGTAGTTTTAAAGCACTTTTTTTTTTTGTTTATCCTCCACACCCTTTCCACAGACATGAGGGAGTAGTCTCTGTTTCCCATTAGGAGGGTTTGTGAATCTCGGATCTCAGGGTGCCTTTTGAGATTTTACATTCCATGAGGGAGGGACCTATGTTCCGTGATTTTAAACTTCCTCAGATGGTTGGTGACTCATCTCTGAAACTTTACTTCTTAAATACCAGGGACTTCACCATGATCAGGTAAAAGGTATGTGGGGAGAATTACTGTAAAAACCCATGAGATAAAGAAAAGTAAGAGAGCACCAAAAAGCATCATAAAATATTTTCTCTGCCTTTTATTCTCTTGGTTCAGGGGAAGAAGCTGGGAAGGGAGGTTTTCTGACAAAGAAAATCTGTATTTCAAAATTTGTTTGAAGATCTTCTAAAACACCTAATTCTAAAAATATTATTTTCTTTTTTTTCTAAGAAAAATAAATTCACATTTCCAAACACAATCTAGTTGTTATCACCAACTTCTGATGCAAAACTGAAGCACAGAGAGATTTTATTTCCAGTCCAATGTCACAGCAAGGATTTCTTTTTTACCAGATGCTCTTTCAGAAGAAGATTGTAAAGACCTTCACTGTGACCAGGAGAATGCATCAGAAGAACTTGTGATAGCTTTGCCCTTGTGTGTCTTTCTTGACATAAAAAATGGTGTCAGTCTGGAATGTGGATCCTTAAAATACCTCCAGTATTTCTCCCCACCTGCAGGTATTGGGAGTCAGGAGACTAAGGTTATATTTATCACTTTTTCTAGAAACTTGCATTATCCACTCTAAATATTTTAGGAATGATCTCCCTGGAATCTGAATATGACAGCGAAGTGAGTTTCTCCTTAAATATTAATGAAAAGGAAAGCTGAAGGAAACAACAATGCATAAACCCCAAGCTATTTAAAAGGGACTCTTTATTAACGTGCACTTGTACTTCTGCTGACAGTATAGACATAAACCTATGTTTAGAAAACATTAAAATACACCCACAGAAGCAATCTCTCCAGCAAGCAGCCTGGCCACAAGAAAGCTGATTCTATAGCCACTTCACAAACTTGGCTTTAATTAGCTTTGTTCTTGCTTAAAACTGGGATTTTTTTTCACTTTTTTATAGCCAATATTGCATTTATTACACTGACTTTTTTGTTTTATCTTTCCACTCTGGTTTAAACCAAGTTAAAGTCAGTCCCTGTAAGTAGTTATCTGTTGTGTTCTCTGCTCAATATGTGGACACTAATGAGCTGAATATAAATAAAACAAGTATTAAAAATGTATTTGAGAAAAAAAAAAATGTGTTAATTAACATAAAGGGGTTTCTGTTCTGTGGTAGGAAGAACCAAACACCATTTGGAAGAGTTGTGTGGAAACACGTCGTATGATATTATTTTTTCCCCTCCAGTCTGTCTCAGGACTGTTTCAAGAGCTGTCAAATTTGCTATAAAAAATGAGGTTGAGAGACCTTCATCTACCCACAGCAGCTAATAGCCCAACCGTCACCTGCCATATCAGAGAGCTGCTTTACATTTCTTCTCTGCCTTTTACAGATCAAAGCCTGGAGCCTTCTGATGTGTGGTATCGACTCCTAAAAGTGTGCTGCAAAAGAAAGGAGTTTATAACTCTCCCAGTTGAAATGTTCCCAGTTTGTACACTTAAACACTAATTAGAGATAGAAATTGTACCCAGATCTTCACGTAAGATAAAGCTTGAAAACTTATACCAAGGCAATCTTGAGCATTTTTTAGCTCAATTTCATTCCTCATCCAGAGTTTCAAACTGGAAAATATATTCCACAAAGATACCTGGTGGTTTACTGCCTGTAGTTCTAATCTTTTTATGCCTGTGTGTCTTCGTGTATGACTAAAACGCCTCTAAGTGTATTCTTAGGACTTAGATATGCATGTTTTGCTCACTTTGACTCAGTAAAAAATTACTGCTGTTCTGTTGATTCAAATATGCCAAGGTGAATTACCCTTCTGGAGATTCAGCTCCAATGATGCTCAGCCAATGATAACCACTACCTCAGTTCTCTGAGACTCAGCACAAAAAAAAAATATAGCATAGGGTGTCAGAAGTCAGAAACTGGGGGAATATCCTTTCAAAAGTCTGTATTTTCTTGAGTAAACTGAGTCATTTCAACACAATTGTTTTATTTTTTTTTTGTGAGCCATAAAGAACATATTGTGTACTGAGAGGTTTTTACGAGGTCACATTTCCATCTGGGGCCATAAAAAAGCATTCGTAATCCAACACGTGTGCTACAACACAGAACAAACACTGCTTTAGTACATTTTTTTATTGGGAATCAACTGAGGCTTTTTATTCTGTTTTTGTTTTTCTAAGCTTAAAAGCACCAGCAGTGGAAAAGGCAGCATCTCCCAGCACGCGGAGGCTGCTAATCTTAACCTCCTTCTGTGCAAAAACGGCTTAAATTGACTTAATTATTTAATATCTCCTCCCTGACACAAGCTAGTAAAAAGATCAGCATGTTAATGCTCCTTTCTAGCACTTTCTTTCCAAAAGCCTTTAAGAAACTCATGAATATTTAATGTCCCTCGGTCAGTGCCAAAGAGATGGTGCCATTAATGATGAAACTGAATGCCAGTAGTTGTGTGTGCATCCCTGAGCTGGCCGAAACCTCACAGCGAGCCCTCTCCAAATGGCTCTGCCCTCACAGTTCAGCCTATACAACAAGCTTTAAGGGTTTTCCTTCCCTTCTCTTTTCCTCTTTTTGTCTCTCCACTTTTGCCCATCAGACAAGGAAATGGACCACTCCGTTGAAGAACCGACCCATGGCTGTGTATGTTATTTTTAAGTCTGACATCAGTTCAAGACTGAGTAAACAGACCCGTGTTAATGCATAAGAAGTATAAAAATTATTCAGACTTAAACACAGGGAAATTATGTTCACTCAACAGGGAACAGCAATTCCAGTGAATTCTTTTCTCCTATGTACACTAGAAAAATAACCCATCTTTTTACTTAGCACTATACATGAATTTGCTAGAACAGGAGTAGTTGATTTTTGATATGTCTGTGATCAATGCACATCATAATGTACGTGATTTAAATTTTGCTTTTTTTGTGTGTCGCTTAAAATAAAATAAGCAGAATAAGCCACCATATCCATACAGTTAAGATGATCAATATTTGTTCTAAAGTAGTAAGTGTTCGCATTGAGTTTTGCAACAGAATGTCTATCACTGTGGTTTTTTGATGGAAAAATACTTATTTCATGAGGCTGTTTTTTCCATTAAAAATATACATGATGAAAACCCATCATTTTGCTAACCCAACTTACCTCATTTCAAATAAACACCCAGTAACCTGACTGAAGACTGAAGCCGGCAAATTTAATAAGTTTTTGCATTGCATTCTAAAAATGCTGGGTTTGTTGGTTTCTCTCTTCCCACATCTCTGGGGATACCATCTGCAGAGAAGTACGTGCTCATACCTAACACTATGCCTAAGCTAATATTATAACAGTCAATTCTCTAAAACGGTAAAATAATGAATATTATTATTTGATAAGACAACCTGGCCCATAAATTTACTATAAACATAAGCAATTCAAAATATATTAGATTGTGCAGAACACTTGACAAAATTAAGATAGAAGCATTTTGCAATATCTGACTGACTCCATTATTTGTTTAAAATTTAATCCCAAACCTATTTGAAGATGAATCAATGTAATTGTGAGTTTCCTTATTTTTTCATTAAAATGTTATGGGTTTTTTAATCCGTAAATCCTGATGTTAATTATAAAACTGTTGTCAAAATGATAAATTGTTTTTTAATCTTTCTTTCCAATTCTAACTAATCCTTTGAGAGGACAAGACCCAGGTAACTTAATTGTTCTCAAGAAAGAAGCAAAGACAATTTTGCAAAAAAACAGTAAAAATAAAAAAAAAAAGACAAGCTCATCATCTAAAGAGGTTCCCATGAAAACAATTCTCTGGCTCTGCTTTTTATTGTAATGGACAGAAAATAATATAGCAATATATTGATAGCTAATATGATTCAATAGGCAATTAAGACCACAAACAACAATCTCTAAAGCTCAGTACTTATGAAAATTTTCCCATGAAATTTAAGGTACAGCTCACTTGTCCCTCACAAATCCAGGGGAACTGACAGGGAGGGAAGGCAACACTGAAAATGCCTTCATCACCAGGGACACGTGTAATGCGTGTCACTCAAAATCTGGCAGTGAATTACGACCAACCTAAGTGATGGGTTACATAATCTGTTTGCGTGAAATAGGCTTTCGCCACACTCACTGGGGTTATTTCAATACCTCTGCCACTCCAGAGTGCAGAGGCCATACCTGAGGAGACCAGTATTATTTAGGACAGTATGGCATCACCGTTAGATCTCCAAGCCAAGATGCTGGAAAGTGGACACCCCTCAACAATTTAGGAAAATAACCCACTGAATTTACTTGATGTAATCCATAACTCAGTTTTCCTTCTGCAATATTGACGATACCATCAAGCTTTGTGATGAGGCTGAACAAATTAAAGACTGTGAGAAGTTCAGATATAGCAGAGTATGTGAAGTTAATTGCTTGTCTACTTCTTCCTATTCCAGACAAATACTAGCAAAAAGCAATAAAATATTTGTGCAACAGATAAAACTGTTGACTCAAGACTAGTTACGAAGGAATGTGATCCTAGATTTTTATTTATTTCCAACAGCCTTGTGCAGCCACCAGTACTCTTGTAATCCATGTGAACAGGACTACTGGCACTGCCTCCTAGGTCCTGGGGGATGCTTTTGACCTAACAAGGCACTGTCATTATTAGGAAGGCTCCTGTGTAACTACAACATCATTGCATTCTGTCAATTTAGTTTTGCATGAACCACTTGGCTCATGACACTTTAAATTTAATACCTTGCTGCAGATAAACTAGAAACAGAATAAATATTGTAAGAACAAAGCTGTCACAGAAACACACTCAGAGTGTTTCGACCCCATTCAAAGACCCTTCACTATAATTGTCTCTGACAGAAGGCTCCTGTACAGTAAGTACTTTAGTTGCCAATGACCTTAAACACGATTATCATTAGCCTTCTTGTATTACAGTCTCTCCCTTGAACTCAAATTACTGTACTTCTCAGACGGGAGATCAACATTGTAGTTAGCATAATTCAAGCTATTTTAATTAATTCAGTCTCCTTTGTAAACAAAGCTGTGTTCTGAAATTCATGCTGTAATAATTACATCCATAATTTCTTATATTTATTGAAATAATTTTGACTACAGTAATTTGAATTACTGTTGCAAACAAGCAGTAAGGAAATAAGCAGATAATGATTTATACATATACTAGTCCCAAGCCTAAAGTTGAGCTTTGTTTAACTCAGATATTTGAATAATTAAACCATATTTCAGAGGCAGTAAAGAAAGCTACCTTGACTTGAGAGTGAAACTCATTTGTGGTCTCTAAACCTTTCTAATCTGAAATGAAAATAAAAACATGCCATTTTCTTGTCTGGTCTAAAAGCTGACGGCTTGCCAGAGGCTGACCAGCAATGAAAGAGCAGAGATCCCATCAGCCATAGGACGGCTCTACGAAAATTCATTTCCAGCCGTGGCTTGGACAGTTTAATCACTATGGGGAAATACTCACAGTCTAAATCAGTGAATAAAATCCATCTAGAAATAAGTATCTTGAGACACAAGAATTTTAGAATTTAGTAATTGCAGGACACAGAGGCTTTAAAGATAACGAGACAGAAGCAAGGGTTACCACAAACGTAGCTTTCCAGCAGCCACCACATATATTTTCTTTAATAATCCAGACTCTTCTTAAATGGGATGTATTTCTTGCCTTTAGTGTCCTAAATAGACAACTATTTCTTGAATCCCACTGGTTTTATTGCTAGAAACATTCTAATTTTCAGTCTAAACTTATAGTCTTGGGTTTTTTTTCCAACTTATCAGTGTCGTTTTGCATAAACTTTTCTCCTCCCTTCCTAGTATGCTACAGGGTACACTTTTCATGACCCTGAACACATGGCATTAAAGGCTATAGTAGGAATTTTATTAGATTATTTCCTTAGAGAATTAATTGCTAGTAACAAATTAATTAGTGCTTATTGAAGAACTAGTTTTACTCTTAAAAAAGAAGTAGCATCTAGAGGTTACACTTACGTGTTACTAAAAAGTAGTTTTACGGCATATTTACCTCTGCTTTAGTAAACTTAGTTAAATATAGTTAACTCGATTGATTTTATACAAATGTCATTTATAAAAATAATAATAAAATTATAACAGCAATCCCTATCCTGAGTAGTCTTGGAGAAAGACAATACTCTTCTCCAGTAATATAATTTAGCTTTCAGAAAGCTAATGGGTGCCTGGGTAGCTGGTTTCTTATCTATCATGCAATTATAATATTCATCCCTTTCTTCTCAAATATCACTGGCATTTCCTATGTGCACCATATCAAATGTTTTACTGAAGCCCAAACAAATGAGATCTAACATATTCCCCAGAGGAAATCAATTATCTTCTCAGTGAAAGATACCCAGCTGGTTCAACGTGGTTCAAATCTGATGTTAAATATTATAACAAGGCTACTCGCTATGCTTTTATTTGTTAAATCTCTGAGGGCAAGCTACCAGGACTACAGCCTGTTGTAAAAAAATGAACTTTTTTCCTTTTTCCCAGGTATGGTACTATGTATTCTGTGCAAGGCATACATCTCTGTTTAAGTAAAACATGGCATTTTTTCTTCCAATTTATCTTCAGGAGTATATGCAAAATATTCACCTTTCCTACTTACCTCACTTGCATGATGATTTAGTTCTTCAGACCCTATCACCTATGATTTTAATGGAGATTGGATGTGGTTTGATTTTGTATTATTTAATTTTTCTCTCTAAAAATTAAATTATAATTCACAAAGGAGTCAATTCAGGGAAAGTCTACAGTCCTTATTAATACAGGGAGTTAAACCAGGTCATTATAATTTTCTTTAACTTGTTAACCAGGCATTTAAGTTGTTCTTGCAGCCGTCAAGTTTTCGCTTGTATCAGAATGCAGACAGGGCTTCCAATATTAGAAAGTGGTATCTGGTGATAGTGTTTCAAATTAGACCCCTAAGAACTGAGTACTCAAATCTTTTGATTTTTTGTTTGTTTTTTGTTAAGTTCTGTTTTTTGTTAAAGAACTTAACAAAAAACTCACTTATAAACTCCATGACTTTTAAATTTAAAATATTCCAATAAGACAATTTTCAGTCATTTTTCTATGTACTATAAAATCCGTAAGTGGGACCCAAGCTTTGTAAGAAGCAGCTCACCAAACTCTTTGAAGAAAGCAGTATGACATCACTTTTTGTCTTGTTTTTATTTTACGTCCTTCTCTTTCACCTCCTAAGTTTGGAAGCAAACTTGAATGAAGCATTTCCAGACAAAAAATCTCCAAATATTATTTGTGGAGGATGAACTTCAGATCTCAGATCTATACTATCTAAGTGTATGCACAGGGCACTTTAGGGATAGAAGTCCCCATCTATCACCTCCCTGCACATGGGTAATGCAATGTGGCCTAACTGAAATATCCAATTTGCATCAAACCAGCCAAAAGCCTGACTCATAAAATATTTGAGCAGTAACTACGTTTTATTAGCCAACTGCATTCTTATCCCAGGTGTCACTGGAATGACTTAATGTCTTATTGCCATGAAGCTGATAGGTGATACTTATTTCCTAAAAGGCGCATCAAGGAGAATTTGCTTACAATGAGGCTTGTTATAGAAACAGAAAAAAAAAAAGAAAAACCAAACCAGAAAGCAACCAACTCACCAATAACTGTAAAACAGCAGGGACTGAAATTTATGATGTCTGGACTTGTAATTTCACTCACTTCCCCTCAGGGAATGTTCCTTCCCTCTCTACCACATTCACAGCCTTATGATTTTGCTTTCTGAAGTGACACAGAAGCCACAACTTTTCTCAATAATATGAGAGTCTATATCAAAGTTCTTCAATTATTACTTAAGAAAAAAATCCCATCCCGCAAAACAACAACAAAAACACCAAAAAAAACACCCGAAAAGCAAAACCTCAAGCGCTTAACAGAGCAGGAACAGAATATCACAGAGAAGCAGAGAATGTATAAGTGGTAATCATTGCTGGTGATTGTCCTGCTCTGATTCAATGTCTTCCCAGCTGTGATTTGAGACCACATATCCTGGATAAAAACAAGGAATAGGCGTATATTTTACTAGATAAAGGGGATACAAAATGTCTTCTGTCTACTGGTAGTGCACAAATGCCTTGCGTGAAAACAGCAGGCTCTTCTGCCTTCTCCCCTTTGGGAGTATAGGGACTTTAGAATCTTTTGTAAGACTTGCATGTATCCTTATTCCACCCCCAAGGCATGCAGCTAGTTATATAGCCTCATCTGTATACACTAAAACGTAAATTTTAAGGTTGCCACACTCTCGGACTTCAACCATTAGTCTTACTATCCTGCAGACCAACTAATCAGCACTACCAACTTTTCCACCGGTTCATTCTGTATGGAGAATAAGTATATTTTTATAAGACCAAAGCACCCTTTTCTATCTATTCTTTAAATGTAGAATTTACACACGGACACACTTTCTGAGGATCTAATTAAACTAAACCCATAAAGGGAAACAAGCATTTTTACTCTTGATGCTAAAGACCAATAACCCTTTTAACCTTGAGGACATTGCTTTAACCTGACATGATAAGAGCTTCATAAATTGTCTCTCTGACAATTCCAGAAACAGAAAGAAGCCAACAAGTGTGAAAAAACTGCCAGAAAGCACCAACAGCAAATATACCACTGCCCAGCATGGCAGGATGATGGAAGAGCCTGGTAAATTGATATGAAAAGAAAGTAGACTTGGGAAAGAACAGTGGTGCATGGAGAGCAATTAGAAGGGCCCCTTCATATACATTTTTTACTGTAACCTCCTTGGAATTTAATGGGTGTTTCTTTGAATAATATGCTTAAAATTACACAATGCTTAGTCGCATAAAATCTACTATTATGATCATTAAGATGATGATCATTATAATTACTGTTGTGGAAAAATAGTGTAATACACTCCGAAAGCTTAAATGTCAGCCATTGAGCAAAAAACTGTAAAGACTGTTCAAGACAGTCTTAGGAGTCGGCTCAGCATGAAGTTGTTAAAATTGTCTCCATTTTCTACATCAGGGTGAATTTAAAGACGATTTCAAGAAGGTTAATGAAGTGTGTTAGCAAATATTCATTATGTTGGGCTTTACCTACATGCACAAGACAGCATGAAAAGAAACCCTCAAAACTGCCTGTTGAAAAAATTTGGGAGTCCATATGTACTCTGTAAAGAAACAATAAATTGTTAAAATTTGAAATAATTTCCTTATTATTTTTTCTCTCTAGAAGAAAAATTCTTCAGAAATATGCTATATGCATCAGAAAAAATCCAAAAATTAACTATATATTCTACCTCTCTTGAACTAATCTTTTCACTGGAAAGTACCCTTAAATAACTGTAGCTTTTGATATTTGGAGATCTTGGGAATTAAAGTTCCTTGATATTTCCGAGTTTTTCTTGGAAACCTCATACAATCTACAGCAAATTTTTTTCTTATCTTAATTTTGCCCAAGAGGCTGTTGGAGATGGTTTGCTCAAGTTCTTTTCTTCAAAGGAAAGTCATCTCCAGATGTAGGACTTAGTAGGTAATTCCCTTTGTAGAACTTCACAAGATTCCCATGGGACCATTTTTCCAGCTCCTTAAGGCCTTTCTGAAAGGAGATGTAACCATCTGGTGTATCAACCCCTCCTCCTGGTGTTGTAACAACACCACACCATCATGACAGTTTACTTCATCTCTGGAAGAATCCTTCAACCATCCAGAACAGACAAGCTTTGCATTTCTGAGGTGACAGGTTTTTAGCCTGTATTCCTAAAGGAAAAACGTTCCCGTAGTCATGGTCACATTCTACATGTTCATCTGTCCGTAAAATTAACTCCCTCTAAAAACTTCTAAAACTTTTCTTGTTAGATTAAGTGAAATTTGATAGGCTGAATTCTGAAAGATATCAAATTTCTGTAGTGCTGGATGAAAGCGTTGTAGTTTGAAGTAAATTTGAATCAGTTTTTTGACTAACTCAGTTGCAGGAAGTAACTTCTATTTCTGAAAAATGACTGCATGTTTTTGAGAGCATTATTCTCTAAGGGGATAACACAGGGCATTGGTGTGCAAAAACACCAATGTTTACACTTAATCAAGGCCATCTTCAAGCTGGCAGAAAAGGAGCTTCATCTGCAAGGAGGGGTGAATAGAGCAGGTGACCCTAAAGTGACCAACAGAGAATTCCATCCTATATATGTCATTCTTAGTATAAACTTGAGAGATCACAACAGTCTCACTATCTTATGCGAAGGCTGACGTTCAGTGAAGACCTCGCCTGTTGGGTTGCTACGGATCCTGGAATCATGTCTTCCTGAATCCAGTTCCTGAGGCCAGCTCCCTCCTAGCCATAGACCCCTTCCCTCTTGTCTGCTCTACAGCATTTGTTGTGATGTATGGTCATTGAGAGGTGGGGGCATGATGCCATATATTTCTATATATTTTATTAATTTATTATTATTATTGTTATTATTGCTGTTATCATTTCAGTAAAGCTGTAGTTTTATTTTCCAAACCATAAGCCTTTTTCCTCTCATTTCCCTCTCCCCTTTCCCTGCGGGATTTCGGTGGGAAGGGATTTTGAAAGCTCAACTGCACAACTTCAGCTGCCGAATTTGGCTGGGTGGGGCTAAATCATGACACAAAGAAAGAAAATATTGAATGTTACTCCTGAAGAAAAGGTAGAAAAAATTCAACTCTCATCCCTTTAAATTTGGATTCTAAAGGTACAGATACATATTTGCAGGTTGCTTGCTATATATTCCGACTCTTTCCCAGGTGTAAGCCAAAAATAGAGAGAGAGAAGAGGGGAAGAGCTTAGACATTGTGAAGAGAAATTAGTCAGTTATATAAAAAGAGTGTTATACAGAGTCAAAGAAGGGACAGAACAGACTAGAAGCTTAAGGGAACACCAGAGGAACCTGGTGATACTCACTTAAGAAGAAGTTTAGGAGTAGTGAGGGATGTGGGAAATAGAGAGTCACTGGGAGCAGTGGAAAGACTCAAACAGAATAGTGGCGATGGAGACAAAGGACATAAATCCATCAGTTTCATTAGGTCCATTACTCACAAATCAACCTCTATCTATCATGGAACTCATTCGATAATAAGCATTTCTGCCTCTTCTTCCCAAGTTTCTTCTTTCATGTAGATCAGACAAATTATGGCATATGTATGTAATTTAATTTGAGGACAAGTGGAAAGAGTAGAGGGAAAGGAAGGGAAGGGAAGGGAAGGGAAGGGAAGGGAAGGGAAGGGAAGGGAAGGGAAGGGAAGGGAAGGGAAGGGAAGGGAAGGGAAGGGAAGGGAAGGGAAGGGAAGGGAAGGGAAGGGAAGGGAAGGGAAGGGAAGGGAAGGGAAGGGAAGGGAAGGGAAGGGAAAAATTAACAACACGAAAATATATGAGACATTATTAACCCTCACTGTGGATGTGAACCAGTAGTATAAATGAGTGTATGCTGAAGAATAATGGTTTTATTTATTGTGAAAAGGCCACCGAACAAGAGAGTCTACCATGATGCCTTTAACTTCTATCCATCTGAATTATTTCAGGAGCTTAGAGTTTGTCCTGGTTCTAACCATTGAGCTGAAATATTTTATTTGCAAATACATACTTTTATATTGGATTTAACTGTTATAATTGCAAATAAGGCAATTAAACACGACAACCTTTTGCTAGGGAGATTGTGTTAGTGTTGTATTCAATGCAGGGGAGGGTTTTATCAAGATGGCAATGAAACTACATATAAAAAATGAGGAAAAATACTGCTACTACTACCTACCCCAATGTATCATTTGTTTCCATACTTAAAAGGAGAAGCTATCAGAAATAGATTAATGCTGCTAGGTCCTCATCTAGCATTCAGATTAAAATGCTATACATCAGCTGGAGACACCCAAGGAGCATCTGGCTGCCGGAACTTCTTTTATATATGTCCCTGTTTTTCTTATGAAAGCACTTTTTTCATGTATTGGGAGGTAGCATAGAAACCAGTCACTCCAGCTTTTTGCTTTTTAGGATCCCTCATACAAAAGACAGTGACTGCCATAAAAAGATCATTTTTCTCTTACTTTCATGCTGGCTTTGTATCATTATGGTATTGCAGTGCTACACAGACACTTTTTTTGCAAGGATATGATCATCCTTGTCATGTTCTGGTATCTTGTACTCAGTTATTCCTGTTAATTATTCTATCACATCCCTCCTAGCAACTCTACAATATGTATTACATTTTCTACTCTTCAGTGTTATCCTCTTGCTAGGAAATGAGATGGTTTCTATCAGAGTCCAGTCCTAAATCTCTCCCTTGGGCCCTGAACTGGTCTTTGCCGTGTAGCAAAACGTGGCTGTTGATTGTCTCTTTAAACACCCTCCTTCTTTTCAGCTCAGACATCTCCTTCCATTTACCATCATCTCAAATGTACTACCCTTCATATCGTTCTTGCTGATTGAACATCTATCTTTTTTTTTCTTCACTTCCTATACCCATTATAAGAGCAGCGGTGTGGGCTGCATCAAAGTGAACTCGTTTCCTGAGAGCTGATCAAAATCCTAATGACACACTGAACACAATGCTTTCCTAATGTTTCTTTCCTCTACACCTACATTTTTTTTATTCTTTTCAATTCTCTGATGCCCTTCTCTTGTCTCTTTCTACCCAGTTCACTGTTTATGACATCTGCAGCATCTTTTATCTCTTTGCCAGCTCTTTTTCAGCTTTTCTCTTCCTGTAGAAATCTCACTGGCATGGATTCTTTGTCCTTTTGAGGCATCGATATGAGTTTTTTCTCTAAAAAGTCAGCTGCATATCTATTTTTTAACACATTTTTCTTGACAATTTACAGCATCTCTTCCTCTAGGCTGTGTGTGGTGCCAGTACAACTGAACTGTCTTCTCTGATATGCTCCTTTTTTCACATGTAAATACTTTGTGTTTTCATATCGCCATTTCTCACTTGTCTTTATTCCACTGGCAATTTTACTTAATAAATCAAAAAAGGCACGGACAAATCGGTGATATATTCCACTTCCACATGAGTCTGGATTGCCAACCGTCTGGTTTAGCTTGTAGAGAAAGAATTTTTATTCTTCTCTTTTTAATTCACTTGTCTGCCTGACAGAGCTGAGTGCTGGTCCAACCCAATTTCTTCTGTATTGATAAGCCTTGTTTTGCAGAAGATGGAAAATATATCCTGTAAATCTTTGGTAATAGCTTTGCAAGTTTGAAATATTTGAAGGATCTTTCTTACCTTTTGGACCCATTCAGCAGCTGGTGGTTCCTGCAGGCCAATCTATTGCAACAAACGCCCCTCTGTGCTGAATATCAACCATGTAATTACTCGCATGTGAGCAAAGCAGAGAGCCTTTGACTTTGACATGCAAAAAGTTTTTCCCATATCTTATATGTATCTTTCTTGAAGTTTGAATAACTCCAGTACTAAATCCATACAAAATTACCAGACAGAGTTTCAATCAATAATCACACTGGGGAAAATCAAGTTCATTAATCATGTCATGATATCACAATCACCACTTTGTAATTAGTGTTGTTTTGTATTGACGTGTCAGTGCATCCGGTAAGGAGTTCCTGGTGTTGTGAGTTGAGGGAGGAAATTGTGCAAAATTATTTATATAGCCTACACATGTATGTGCTAACACAGGTTTTTTTTAGATCTCTATCTGTGATGAGGGTCAAAGTTGTGTTAATTTGTAGCAAATGAGTCTCCGACAATCATTCTGCTCCTAGATCTAGATCCTTGAATACTTTTGCTCTTTTTTTCAATACTAATAATTGTCAACCACTTGTTTATCAAATTCAGAGGAATTTAGCTGCTTTGTACATCTGCTTAAAAAAGTTTTCAGAAGGGAAAAATGAAATTTTCTATTTGCTTTTTCTATATCACTCCCTTCTATGAAATCAAAGTTGAGGGAAGAATCACTGCTTTGTACCTTAGCTGTAGTCTAAAACAAGGTATAGAAGTTGTGGAAACCATGCAGATTTAGAAGTTGTGTCTGACTCTGTGATTTCATTTAGGACTTTTAAATTATAATAGATGATTCAGTTGATTTAAAAGAGGCTCAGAAGGTTTTTATCCACTTAAAATTTTAACCATGAAATCCTGACTGGAGATATACATGTATGACTGCATCTCTTAATTTAAAAGGTATTGTGAAGTCTCAGTTTGTAATTTTCATAGACTTTTGCTGGCTTTATTTTTTATTAAACCTAGTTGGACAGTTCATGTGTTTCAGAATAGTTTGAACTTAGCTGTCGATACATCTTTTTAAAAAAAACAAAGAGAATGAGGATGCTCCTCTGTGAGCAAATTCCCATTTGCCATGTGCTCTACTCTGTATGCTCCAAGCAGACTCTATCTGTTTCCTTTCTTCCTGCAAGTCCAGCGAGGATCTCCGCCTCCTGCTGACTTAAGTACAATAAGAAAGTTTTTATACTGTTTTACGCAGTCTGCTCAGTAGTCACATAGTTATTGTACTGCCTTCTGCTGCATGAAAATATGTTGGTTTTGATAAGCTCTTGGAGTCTGCTGCCAAACCAAATGCAGCATACTTTATTATCAATTCCGGGTAAGTATACACTTCATCTTTCCAGTTCACTCACTAGCACCTTTTCCTTTAGTTTTGGTTCAGCAGCACCACAGTTCCCAAGTCTGCCTCCTCACTTTGCATTCCGCTGTGTTTTCTGGCTAATAACTGTCACACCACATCCCAAAGCCTGAGAGAGAAAACAGCCTCCTCC